>NC_137787.1:11295538-11895538 GCF_963383645.1 Muscardinus avellanarius | reverse complement strand
GTTTCCAAATAAGAAATAAAATCAGGCTGGGGGTTTAGCTTAGAGGTAAAATGCCTCTGGGCTCAATCTCCAGTGTCCCTCTCCATAAAAGTAATTTATAGACAGGCAGAGAAGGCTTTCGGAATATGTAGTCTACTGTAGTGTCAAAATTAGAATGTGATTAAATATGTAGATTGCAGTTGAGTATGCTACAAGCATTCATTTTCTTCTGCCTTATTAACTTATATTTTTGCCAGCCAGTGGCTTTATATTATATAATTTATTCTTGGCTATTGTGGATTCTTTCCTTAGTGTGTTTTCTACTTTATATAAATCATGCACACACACACACACACACACACACACACACACACACACACACTATATATATATATTTTAAGCTTGCCTGTTATCATTTTAAAGAGATACGCATTTCTATTTTCTGTGCATAAAGTTATAGAAAGTTTTTATATTTTGTTGTGTATGGAATAAAGTTGTAGAATGTTTTAGAAAAGATTGAACCTTGGTAGAACTTGTATTTCAATAGTTCAGATATATGTATGTGTGTGTATATATATGTATGTATATATGTATGTATGTTATGGTGAGGGTTGCTATTGACATTTGTGAATAGATGCCAGGATGCCCTTCAGTATCTTACAATGCACAGGACAGTCCCCCACAATAAAATTAATCTGGTCCAAATGTTATTAGTTCCAAGGTGAAGAAACTTATTTATAGCAGAGTAAAGGTGTTGATGTTGGTGGGCGAGTATCATGGGATTTGGTAGGAAAGATTTCTTTTTTTAGAAAAATCAAAAGAAGCCCTTAGAAAGGAAGGCTGTGCTCACTTTCTCATACTTTCTTTTTCTAATTTTTCAGCAAAGATATTTATACCTGTAAAACCAAGACTAAAAGTCCAGTTTAAAATGAAAATACACACCGGGCGTGGTGGCGCATGCTTGTAATCCCCGCGCTTGGGAGGCGGAGACAGGAGGATCACGCAGGTTTGAAGCCAGCTGTGCTGGTTTAAGAGACCCTGTTTCCAAATAAAAATATAAAATAGGTCTGGGAGTGTAGCCCGAAGGTAGAAGGGTTTCCAGGAACCCCAGTACACCAAAAAAAAAAAAAAAAAAAAAAAGAGAGAGAGAGAGAAGAAAAGAAAGAGAGAAAGAAAGAAGAAATACAAACATAAGTATCATAAGGTTGCATAGTTTTATTAGCCACTTCCTTTTTGGTATTGAAGTGTCTCTAATGACTTCCTATTATGAATACTGTTTGAACATCTCATACATAATTACTTACATTTCATATATCCCTTTTAGAATAGCTTCCCAAGCCCGGCATGGTGGCACCGCTTGTAATCCCAGCATTCGGGAGGTTGAGATGGGAGGATCGAGGTTCTCAGACAGCCTCCGCAACTCAGTGAGACTGTTTGAAAATAAAGAACAAAAACATAGACTGGAGATGTAGCTTAGAGGTAGAATGCCCATGGGTGCCAGCCCCATTATCACAAAAAAAAAAAAAAAAAGAAAATAGAATAGCTTCCCAAAAGTGTTACTCTTGGGCCAGAAAGCATGGCTGAGGTGGTTGAAGCAAATTGGTGAATTAATTCCGCATCTGTGTATAAATAAGACTGCTCGTTTTCACTACAAACTCACCAGTTGGAATGCTACTTAGGATAGTAGTAAAACCAGTCTTCAGTTTTATCATACTCTTATAAGCACGTGTTGTCTATGTATAAAGCTTTTAGAGGCTAAAACAAGAAATCTTTCTGTGTTCTTAAACTGGGAATATATTCAATCTTCCTGAATAATGGGATATAAAGAACAGTTAGAGCAACGTGATTGCATACAAAATATCCTTGGGAATACTCAATTTATGTAATTAAATGTGGCCTAGCAAAATTGTGTCTGCTATTTTTGTAAAATGAGTCCTATTTCAGTGTGCTGAGAGAACTCATTTAAAGAAATCCTATAATAAATGTTCTTATTAAGTGGGGGAAAGTCCTTTCATAGTTTGGTTATGAGTACATTGTGGTTGCATTCGTTTCCTAAATTCAGTATTTTGTTCATTTATTTAGGCAATATGAATGTCTTCTCTGTTCAAAAATAAATCCTTTGATAGGAAAATGTCTAGTATACATAGTAAATACATGGTACACTATACTACATCCATGAGATTACATCTGTGTAATGTCGCTGGAAAAGGTCAGTTAGCTTTATGAGTTGCTTTTTCCTCAGTGAACAGTTTGAGATGTATAATGGAGTGTAATTCTTTGCTCTGAAATTCTCTAGACACTTCTGCATTGTTAGTGTGTGGTATTTCCTCAGAGTCACTCCTTTGCTTTTTCGGTTTTAAAACAAGAGCTATTACAAGGGAAGTGGACAGCTAAAGGTTTGCTAGACCAAAGAGCAGACACGAGGGAGGAAGGAGAGATGAAGTTGCAAAGGAGAGGGGAGGAAGAGAGCGTTCGAGAGAAGATCAAGAGGATTTCTTGAGCTGTTTTGAGACAGGACAGGGGTAAAAATATCAGTAGACCTCTTCCAAAGTGATGATACATTGGAAAACAGTATACTTTAAATGAATAATAATTGCTTTTCATTTTTGGAAAATTAAAAGTAATCTTTAGAGCCTTAATCTGTGATTGCAAATTAATTAAAGGTGCATTGAGGTTGTTTCTTGGTTGTTAAGTTTAAAAGTTTTACAGGAATAAAATCGCAGCTATTTAGAATTTCTCCACTATTCAATCTTTATTTCTGTATTTTATAACCTATTGCAAGCTGGAAGGAAAACAATGTATGAGTTTAAAATTTAAACAAAGCAAAACAAAAACCAGGATACTCAGGTTAACCTTTCTCTGCTTTAGAATGTGAAATGGGGAAATTATAACTTGTCTTAGTTCAGATTTTGATCTGAAAGGGAATGTTGAGCATTGCTGACAAGTAGAGGGGGAAAGAGAAGGAGAAAGAAGAGCAGGACATGAAAGTTGAGGAACTTCCATTAACTCTGAATTTGCCTTAGTATTTTGACTTAAAATATTGTGCATTTCTAGACTATTATACAATATTTAATTATTAAAAAGTTTTCAGGAGATTTTGGAAAGACCTCTGGTTCACTTATCATTGCTACATTTTATTAATTAATAAGTTTGTTTGTTTTTGGTACTGGGGATTGGACTCAGGTGCATTCTACCTCTGAGCTATACCCCCAGCCCTTTATATTTTTTTATTTTAAAACAGGGTCTTCATCTGTTGCGGAGGCTGGCTTTGAACCTGACATCCTTTCTGTCTCAGCCTGCAAGTGCTGGGGTTACAGGCACATCCTGCCATGCCCTGCTAATCTTATATTTAATTAGCATGGATGATTGCTAGTTGGCTATGACAGTTCTATAATATAGTAATCTGCTGTAGAACCCAGAGTCCAAATGACGTCTTTATCAGAGGACGTGCCCTCAAAGTAATTTTGTGGAACTTTGCATGGATCTTTAATTCTTCTTGTGGGTAGCTCACTTTTATGTGGTAATTGGACAGAATTCTCTCAGTGCATTTGTTTTCTGAGTTCATGATAAAAGATCACCAAGGTAAAGTCCTCCTAAGGCCATCCATATAGAAAAGGCCATACAAGGGCCTTGAATGTCCTTGGAACACTTCTCCATTTGTTTCTTAAATCTCTTCTCTATGCTTCTGTAGTTCTCTCTTGGACATTTACATCTTTTTGAAGTGGCCGGGGAGAAAAAATATTAACAGTTCTTACCTGAATTGATTGTGAGCTGGAACTTCTTGTTCTTACTGGTTAATGACCTCAAGTTTTCTTTCTTTAGCTTTCCTAAGTTAGCTTTAAAGTTATTGTAAGGTAGTAGTTCCTACATTAACATGTCATTGTATCTTTCTTAGAAACATGAAAATATTTAAATAATAAGACTTTATTTTATTTTATTTATTTTTTGTGTGTGGTACTGGGGATGGAACCCAGGGACCTTCTACCTCTGGGCTATACTCCCAGGCCTATTTTATATTTTATTTGGGAACAGGGTCTCACTAAGTTGCTGAGAGCCTCACTAAGTAGTTGAGGCTGGCTTCAAACCCACACAATCCTCCTGTCTCAGCCTCCCAAGTGCTGGGATTATAAGTGTGTGCCACCACGCCTGGCTTTTTTTTTTTTTAACAACTTCTTGCAGGAGTTATTTTATTTATTTATTCATTCATTTATTTATTTATTAGTGATACTGGGGTTTCTGGAAACCCTTCTACCTCTGGGTTACACTCCTAGACATATTTTATATTTTTATTTGGAAACAAGGTCTCTTAAGCCAGCGCGTGCGGCTGGCTTTGAACCTGCGCGATCCTCCTGTCTTTGCCTCCCAAGCGGGGATTACAAGCATGTGCCACCACGCCCAGCTGTCTGCCTACTTCTTTCTTTCTTTCTTTCTTTCTTTCTTTCTTTCTTTCTTCCTTCCTTCCTTCCTTCCTTCCTTCCTTTCTTCCTTCCTTTCTTCCTTTCTTTCTTTCTGGGTCCAGGAGCTTTTCTACCTCTGGCCTACACTCCCAGACCTATTTTATACTTTATTTGGAAACAGGGTCTCACTAAGTTGCTGAGAGCCTCACTAAGTAGCTGAGGCTGGCTTCGAACCTGCGCGATCCTCCCTGTCTCAGCCTCCCAAGCACGGGGATTACAAGCGTGCACCACCACACCCAGCTGACTTTAAATTCTTCACCTAAAGTTTTTTATGTATATAGTCTTATTCCCTCTACCAGAAATAAAGCAATATTTGTATTTTTAGATAGTGCATGGTTTTATAGGTACTACGTGGTCTTCAGTACTTAATTCCATTTATCTCCAAATATACAGCGTCAGTCTGGCCAAATGTACTTTAACATCTATTATGAAGATTATTAGTTTAAAATAGTATTAAAAATATTTTTAGTTTGTGGGTTGAAAACTGCTGTGGATTTAAATGTGCTGATTAAAAATGTCTGGAATTATTAGATGTGTCATTTTCAAGATATATAGTAGTGAATTTTGTAAAATATTTTCTCTTTTAGGCGAGGGTTAAACCCACCACACAGAGTGAAATCTATCTCCATGACTACATTCACACAGCAGGAAATTGAATTCCTACAAAAACATGGAAATGAAGTAAGTGTTTTTTACAATTTTCAGCTTTTTTGTTGGCAGTCACTTTAAGATTTAGTATGTTACTTAAAATGGTGAACTTCACTAAAATTAATTTTGTATTCTGCATTTAGATATTTTAGAATGTATCATTTAATCATGTATTTGTTACTAATGTCTACCTCAAACCTGAGATGAAATGAATATACTTAAAATTTATCAGTGTTGAATGTTATTCAGCAATTCATTGTTATAGTATTGAAGTTACTGTTCATAACAGAAAGGAAGAGAATTGGTTTTTTGGTACTGTCATAAACTTTTTAGGCTTTTGTATGATCAGCTTTTATTTAAGGTCCTTTCCTCATTCTTTTACTAAAACTTTAACTTAGATATATGTGGGATATTTAATGTGGAGCATCTTAGTGTCATGGAGTACCAGATAAAGATTTGGAGGAGAGCTTCCTCCTTACCCTGAATGAGCTTCCAGTAATTTCATTCTGTTTGCTTATTTATTTTTAGTTTTGTGTTTTTCTGTTAGTATAAGTAGAAATCTAGTACTTTAAAACTCTTGAAAAGTGGGCATATGATTATACTCTTGCTAAGGAGGAGCCCGTTAACCCAACTGATAGATAATACCCATTATTATTTCACAGCAAAGTCTTGTGTTTTTCTAGAAAGAAAATAGTACTTTAGTTGTATTATTCTGGTTACATAGTTTGATAACCTTAGTGGACTTAAAAGATGTTAAATGTTAAGATTTTATTAGTTTCAGTGTTGTCTTTAGTCTTAGAAAAGGTATATAGGCATTTTGTATTGTATCTTTCTTGCTAATACTTTGATAGTAATATTTTATAATTGTCTACTTGTGATGCACACATATTCTAAAATTGAAGAAGGAAGAATAAATGCACAAATTTGAAATATTTTAAAGTACATGTTTTGGAGAAGAGAGCTAACTGAAGTCTCCAAATTTTTTCAGTAAAAAATTATTTTGAGTAGTCAGCTTCCAGGCTGATGTGGGTACAATGCAGGAAAAAATAAAGCTGGATGAAAGAATAGAAGGTTTTTAATGATGGTAAGCTTAAAATAATGTATATACTGAGTAAAGTACTATTCAAACTCTTTGTATAAAGTTTGGGATTAGTTCGGCAGTATAGACTTGAAATTACTTTCTTGTAATGTTGACTTTGTTTGAAAAATTTTGAAAATCAAAATACAGTGAGAAATAATATTTTGTTATTAGATTAAAAATATAATGACAGGAAATCCAGAATTTCAGACCGGGAAAGGTAACGGTCCATTGGAAAAGTAAGTTAAAGCATGCTTACATGTCAGTAGGTAGAGTTAGGTGGGAACTGATCCCCAACAAATAATATTGAGGAGTATTTGTTTTTGATTGTGTAAGAACACATCTATGAGATCTACCCTCTTAATAAATTTTTAAGTGTGTGATACATTGTTACCTATAGGCAGGCATAGTGCTGAAAAAAATCTCAGGTGTGTGCACATGTGTGTGTTAGTGGGATTTGAACCCAAAGCTTTCTACCTTCCAGGTACACCCCTAGCCCGATTTTACTTCTTATTGGAAACAGAGTCTCACTAGGTAATGAGAGTCTCACTACTTGGTGAGGCTGTCTTGGAGCCTGTGATCCTCCTCACCTGGCTTTAAACTTTAATATTAATTGAAATTTTATACACATTGCAACTTTATACACATTCAGTAGCAATTCTTCATTCTCTCCTTGGCCCTTGGCATCTACCATTTTACTTTGGCTTCTATAGGTCGACTACTTTTATTTTTTGCAATATGGGTGTTGAACCCAGGGGTGTTCTGCCACCAAATTACATCTCCAGCCTTTCCAAAATTTTATTATGAGACAGGGTCTAGCTTTCCCAGACTGGCCTTGATCCTCTTTCCTCAGCCTCTGAAGTAGCTGGGATTAAAGGTGTATACCAGTGCTCTTTGTAGTTTGACTACTTGAGATAATTCATGAGTGGAATCATAATATTTGTCTTTGCATGACAGGCTTATTTCACTTACCATTATGACCTTAAGGTTCATCTTTGTCACATATGGCAGGATTTCTGAAAGGATCTTTTTTTAACATCAGAGTATATTATTATTTTTTGCGGTCCTGGGGATAGAACTCAGGGGCATTCTACCTCTGAATTATACCACCAGCCTGATTATTTGTTATTTTGAATCTAAGTCTCACTAAGTCGGGGAGGGCCTAACTAAGTAGCCAAGGCTGACCGCAAACCTAAATCCTCCTGTCTCAGCCTTCCAAGTGCTGGAATTACAAGCATGCGCCACCATGCCTGGCTGACATCAGGTATATTTCAAAGGCATAAGAAGTACCTGACTCTAAGGAGCTCACTACATTAAAAAGTAGAAGCAAAGCATAAGCATTAGAAGTTACTAGAATGAGTACTGGGGATGTAGCCCCATGATAGAGCGCTTGGCCTGGCATACAATGCCCTGGTTTGATCCCCGGCTCTGCAGTAAAGAACAGGAAGATAATTGGAATGGATTCACAAATCTCAAATCCTACGAAGAGGCATGGAAGCTAGTAGACTACAGTCATGATACTGGGTGCTGTGAGTGCAGTTACAGGTGTAGCACAAACTTAGTCCACAACCGTTCAGAGTGGGAGAGATAGATACACGACAAATAATTATAGCATGGGTAAACAGTGAAAAGAATAAGAAGTTTCAGAAGAATATGGAAGAAAGATTCAGTCGTCAGTATAAAAGGAAGAACTGAGGAGACGACAAAAGAGACATTTGCTGATTTTTGAGGGTGAGGGGGACCTAAGTCTCCAGGGAAAAACAAGGTTAGAATAACTACAGTACAGCTGGGCGTGGTGACGCACGCATGTATCCCAGTACCTGGGAGGCTGAGACAGGAGGATCCCAGTTTGCAGACAGTTTCACCTACTTAGTGAGGCCCTCCCCAATTTAGTGAGGCCCTGTTTCAGAAATAATTAGGGCTGGGGATGTAGCTCAGAGGTAGAATGCCCCTGGGCACAATTCCCAGTACCGCAAAAAAAAATAAATAAATAAAAATAAAATAAAAACACAGTACAAAAAGAAAAAGGAACATTTGCAGTAGGAAGCTAGAAAATACACCAACCTTATAAACTCTTATTAAGGAATACAAACATACCTTCTCATTCTATACCTGAAAACATCTTAGAACCAAAATAGTTAAGCTATGTATATTTGATGCCTTACAGTATCATCAATATCTGTGTTTTTAAACATAACAGATATGTAGAGGGTGAGGATTATTATGAAATGCAGGGTAGATGGTACAGTTTCCTAATTAAAAGTTTATGGACTTCAAATGCAAGTATTTTATTATTGGTTTATCTTAATCAGTTAAATTCTTAAGTTTCACATACATAGAGAATATTTAATTTCATTGGCTATTTTTCTTTTTTTCCTTAATCCTTTTTTGAATGAGGACTCACTTGTAAGTGGTTAATATGGATTTTAAAACTCTGTATTCCAGCATGGTGGTGCATTCCTGTAATTCCAGTACTTGGAGGCTGAGACAGTAGATTACAGGTTTAAGGACAGCCTCAGCAAGTAGTGAGACTCTCATCAACCTAATTAGACCCCTTTTCAAAATAAAAATATAGCCAGGTGTGGTGGCACACGCTTGTAATCCCAGCATTCGGGAGGATGAGACCGGAGGATTATGGTTTGGGGACAGCCTCAGCTACTGAGTAAGGCCCTTCGCAACTGAGATTCAGTTTCAAAAATAGAAAGAATAAAAAAAGGGGAGGGGTGTTGCTTAGAGTTAGAATGGCCCTGGGTTCTATCCCAGGTACCGCCAAAAAAATAAATAAAATAAAAATTAAAAAAAATAAATAAAATAGGGCTGGAGGTATAGTTTGGAGGTAGAATGCCCCTGAGTTTAATCCTCAGTACCAGAAAAAAAAATTTTTAAGTAAAAACAAACAAAACCCTCTGTACTTCCTAAAAAAGGCTGGGTATTTTATATTTTAAAACATGTTGCCACATTTATCTTTCTGTAGTTCAGAAAGGACCATACTCAGTCATATATATTTAGGATTAAAATGTCTTCGTCGCACATTTTGTGCATGCCTGAGATGAATGTTTTTGAATTAAAAGATCCAGCATTATATTGGCTTTGGAAGTAGTCTTGGATCTTTCTCCCCTACAGGGGAGTTGTAGTAGGTTGGGAACATGTTTGTTGTCGCTCTTGGAAGGTATTGCTGGTTTAAGCAGGAAAGCTTCATGGATAATGGGTGACTTCTAATGTATTAGACAGAATTACCCCGCATGCCAGATGTTGTGAATGTTCTTCCAGACATTTGTTTATAGGAAAAATCTGTGTACAATCATTTGCTTATATAACTTAACCCTGGCGTACATGTATTACAGTTGTGAACATCATATTGCCAAAAGTTATGTTCCACGCCCAAAATCACTGAGAGCAGACAACCAAGATGAGAGGCATAGGGCACAAATGCATGAAAGCCACTAACTGAGGCCGTAGTGCAGCGGCTTACCATGTGTGTGTCTAGTGAAGATTCACTTCATTCAGAACTTCATCAAGAACCCGTCACTGTTTTGGAAAATTAGAAAACTGGTTGGCAGTACTGATGGCATTTGAGTCATCTCTTTGAGTCATCAACAAAGTGCCTCTATTGGTCTGTGTTGGTAGCTCTGATAAACACATTCATTCGTTCATTCGTTTTTGTGTTGGAAGTTTAACCCAGGGGCATTCCACTTCTGAGTGATAGACTCAGCCCTTTAAAAAAATTTTTTTGTTGTTGTTGTTACTGGGGATTAAACCCAGAGGCTCTACCTCCAAGCTACACCCCCAGCCTTATTGTTTAAAAATTTTATTTTTAGAATACGACCTCACTAAGTTTTTGGAACTGGCCATGAACCTGTGATCCTCCTGTCTCAGCCTCCCAAGTACTGGGATTACAAGCATGACTCACCATACACAGCTAAGAACATTTAAATTTTGAAACAGGTTCTCCTTAAGTTGCTGAAGCTAGCCTTGAACCTGTGTGGTCCTCCCATCTCAACCTCCCAAGTACTAGGATTACAGGCATGTGCCACTGTACCCAGCTGATTATTATTTTTAAATCTACATCAAGACCATAGTGTGTGTGTGTGTGTGTGTGTGTGTGTGTGTGTGTGTGTGTGTGTGTGTGTGTGTGTGTGTTGCTGCTGAGAGTTGAACCCAGGGGCATCCTACCTCCAGCTCTTTATTGTTTTGAAACAGTCTCATTCGATTACTGGGAGTCTTACAATATTGTTGAAATAGTCTTGAACCTGTGATCCTCCTGTCTCAGCCTTCCAAGGGATTACAGATTGCGGCACATTATCTGGCAAAGCCATACTCTACACAGTAAATCACTAAGTTTTGCAGATGTGGTTTACAGATGACTTGAATCTTACTGTGTTTTCAGACTTCCACGTTACATTTGGTATGGCTACATCTCTCCAGTCTGTGATTATTTGGCCTTATTGTTTTGGGTTTGTGGTGAGGAAGCACGTGGTGGGCAAAACTACTTGACCTCATTGTCAAGAAGCAAAAGAAGTGAGAAGGAGTCCGGGCCCAGGTCCCCCAGCCCCTTCAAGGGACCTTAACTCCCTGCACTAGGCCCTGCCTTTCTAAGGTTCCAGTTTCTTCCAGTAGAGCCACCCTGGGAACAAGGCCTTAACATGTGGGTCTGTAATGCTTCCTTTTCTATCATAAAGTTACTTCTAAAAAAATCACTGGTGGAGCCGGGTGTGGTAGCGCACACTTGTAATCTCAGCATTCGGGAGGCTGAGACTGGAGGATCGCAGTTTGCGGACAGCCTCAGCTACGTAGTGAGGCCCTCCGCAACTTAGTGAGACCCTGTTTCAAATAAAGAATAAAAAAATAGGGCAGGGGATGTAGCTCGGAGGTCGAATGCCCCTGGATTTCATCCCCAGACCCTCCCCCCAAAAAAATCACTAATGGTTTCTTTTCTATGTTCTCTTTTGTAATATTGTAGGTATAACTCATTTCACTATGAGTTAGCGTCTGATTATTAAAGTTAATGGAAGAGGGCCAGTGATTAGTGCTATAGATGATTCAGTAGAAAAGAAAATGTACAAATAATTTTATTATGAAATATATATAGTTTTTCTAGTAGTAAATTAGCCTTCCTAATTATATTTTAGGACTTAGAGTAAAAGCATTACTACTGATGATTCACAGGCATACAGTCTACATGTAGAAATAAAATCATTTATTGCTTGCTAGTATTTGATTATTTTTATCTTGATTCAGAATAAAGTAATTGCTTTTAAAATAAACTCTAAGATAAGGTAAAGTCCCTCCCATTATTATTCATCATTGATTCATTATTTATTCTAGAAGCAGAGATTTATTAATCACAAACTGTGTGGTAGGACCTGTCCTTGAATGGTAAAGAAGTAATTGTGAGCAAAACCAGTCAGTAAAGCTTACAGTCTAGGGGAGTTGGTATAAGAGTAAAAAAGGATTTCAGTTTTGGACTTGATATTGGTAATATGGAGACAGTGTTTCTTAAGTGGAGTTATAACAAAATACATAATTAACTTAAGAAGAGAAAAGGTTGAATAGACGTTTATTTTATGAGAAAGCCCTTCAGGCTTTGGGGGAAGTTACATTGCCCCCAGAGTTATATTATCTTGGGGAAAGATTAGATTTGTAATCAGAAGCAAACATTGCCACAAATGAAAATAATTTTAGTTGAAAAAATTTAAAAATTCAAATTCATGTGCTGTGGCAGTTTTACTGGATTAGCCAGGTATCATTTTATGTATTATATTCAGTCTATGAGGAGATTAAACAGGGTGCAAGTGATTTTTTCCTAAATAGTGCTGTCCTATAAACTATAATAAATGGTTGTCAGTATTGTAAAGAACAGTGGACTCTTTAAAGAGTGTAAGACCAGTATAAGCATAGGTATATGAAGCATTGTGAGAGTGAAGACTGTGCATTTCATCAGGTTGTGAACTTTTGACAAGATGCCTGTGAGGTTTCTGTACCTATAAAATAGGCTAGGATGCTGGTTTTTTTTTTTTTTTTGTGGTACTGGGGGTGGAGCCCAGGGCCTTCTACCTCTGGGCTATACTCCCAGACCTATTTTATACTTTATTTGGAAACAGGGTCTCACTAAGTAGCTGAGGCTGGCTTTGAACCTGCACGATCCTCCTGTCTCAGCCTCTGAAGTGCAGGGATTACAAGCGTGCGCCACCACGCCCGGCTGCTAGGATGCTTTGAACTCAGCCAACTTGTGAAAATTGCCAGTGTATTTTTTGTCGATAAATATAGATACTCAGATATGTATTAAATGAATCTAAAATAGAATTCAAGCCGGGCGTGGTGGCGCACGCTTGTAATCCCCGCGCTTGGGAGGCAGAGACAGGAGGATCGCGCAGGTTTGAAACCAGCCGCGCACGCGCTGGCTTAGGAGACCCTGTTTCCAAATAAAAATATAAAAGTAGGTCTGGGAGTGTAGCCCGGAGGTAGAAGGGCTTCCAGGAACCCCAGTACCACCAAAAAAAAAAATAAATAAATAAATAAATAAATAAAAAAAATAAAATAAAATAGAAGTCATAAGGTAGAGATTATGAATATTTTCTTTCCTTGCTCGATTGGTTTCATTGGGGGCATTTTTTTGTTTTCATAGTCACAGTGTCGTTCACAATATTGTTTAAACATAATTGAAAATTGACTCGTTTCACTAGAAACATAGGGTGGCAAACTGCTGTGAAGGGGCCACCGGTAAATACTGTGGGCTTCGTGTCATCTGCAGGCTCTTTCTTGCATATTCCTGTTTGAAAATAAATAATTGGTTTTACAACCCTTGATGAAAAGGCCATTTCTAGGACAAGGCAATCAAAAACCAGGCTAGTGGTTCAGTTTGAGGACAGCCCAAACCACTTAGAGAGACCTCAAAAATTAAAATAATATTTTTAAATGTATTTTATGTGTGTGTGGGGGGGTACTGGGGGTGGAACCCAGGCTAGTAATTTAATTGAAAACTCAACACAAGTTTCTTACCCCGTTATGATGTATAAATACAATGCACCAATAAAAAATATATAAAAAGAAAACCCAAAATTAATTCGGTAGTTTTCAGCTTGGAACACAAATCTTAGAACCTGGCTTCTTTACCTAGCTGATCTTTTTGTATTTTGTTTCCAGCAGAAATATTTAACTCCGTTGATCTCTCTTTTGTTAATCATATATGCTATCTGTATTCTAATTGTCTGGCCATTTTGCCGATGTTCTTTTTTGTAAAATTTTTACTCTTAAGTCTTTCAGGAGTGTTTTTTTTTTTTTTTTTTTTTTAATACACAAGGTTTGTTAAAATCCCCAAATGTAGTTTAAAACTTTTTTTTTTAAATTTTGGCAGTTTTCACTATAGATTTTATACAATGACATATTTTCTCTCGTTGATTTTTTTGTATTGATCTTTCAGCCATCAAAACATAGATATTTCCATGGCCAATATTATATACTTGTTTATTATACTTAGAGCAGTGAGATTATACGTGTGTATATATATATGTTGACCCAGATGAATACTTGTGGTGGTAGTTTATTTTTTTTCTTTCCTACAAAAGTTTCTGGATTCTCCTTCCTAAAGATTTGGAACTTAGATGTGGGGTGGAATATCAACCCCACAACCCCCATACTGAGAACTGAACCCAGGAGTGTTCTACCTCTGAGCTATACTTTATTTATTTATTTATTTATTTATTTATTTATTTATTTATTTGCGGTACTGGGGATGGAACCCAGGGGCATTCTATCTCTGAACTATACCCCCAGCCCAATTTTTTATTCTTTATTTTGAAACAGGGTCTCACTGAGTTGCAAAGGAGAACTCACTAAGTAGCTGAGGCTGTCCTCAAACCGAGATCCTCTTGTCTTAGCCTCCCAAATGCTGGAATTACAAGCGTGCACCACCACACCCCGGCTTTTGTTTTTTATTTTGAAACAGATTCTCCTTAAGTTGCCAAGAGTGGTCTTGAACCTGGTCTCCTCTTGTCTCAGACTTCCACATACTGTTATTGCAGGTGTGTGCGCTCAGGCTTGATTTTTGTTCTAAGGAGAAAATAAGAGGTTTATTTAGGGAAGTGGGGTACAGTTTAAGAGAAGGCTGTGGCCAGGCTTGGTGATGCGTGCCTGTAAATCCCAATCAATACTTGGAAGGCTGAGTGGAGGATTGCAAGTTTGAGGACAGCCTTAGCAACATAGTGAGACTCAGCAACCTAAGGAGACCATGTTTCAAAAACAAAAAGTAAAAAAGGCTGGGAGTGTGACTCAGAAGTAGAATGCTCCTGGGTTCAATCCCCAGCACCACACACACACATACAAATGAGAAGGCCGTGATAGGAATTAGACTCCAGAGAAAGGTGCTATAATGGTGGTTTCTAGAAGTAGAAAATGGCATTCACATCTTTAAAACTGTGGTTTAATTTTATACTACTTATTTATGAACTTTGTGACTTTGGATAAACTTTTTTCCTATGCCTCATTTTCCTCTGTACTTTGTAAGAAATTGTGTCTTTTTCATGAGGTTTGCAACAAGTATTTGTGAAAACATTTTGAAAGTTGATGTTGGATGGTGGTTTTGTGTATAGATTTTTTTTCTAATTTGTTCCTAATCTTAAGAATTAAGTACCATATAAGCTGGGTATGGTGGTATAGAACTATAATCCCAGTAGTTGGAAGGCTAGTCAGGAGGATTGCAGTTTTGAGACCAGTCTCGGCAATTTAGCAAGAACCTGTTTGAAAATAAACAAATAGGTTGGGAATATAGCTCAGAAGTAGAACTCCCCTGGGTTCAGTTCCCAGTTACACACACACGCACGCACGCACCTTTAAAAAATCTTACTTGAAACTAATTGCAGATATAATTATTATATATTTTGTTCCTTTAAAATATTTATTTAAGTTGGGCGTGGTGGCGCACGCTTGTAATCCCAGCATTCGGGAGGCTGAAACCAGCGGATCGTGGTTGGCGGGCAGCCTCAGCTACTTAGTGAGGCTCTGCAACTTAGTGAGACCCTGTCTCAAAATAAAGAATAAAAAAATAGGGCAGAAATAGGGCAGGGGGTATAGGTCAGAGGTCGAGCGCACCTGGGTTCCATCCCCAGACTCGCAAAAATAGAAAACCACACCAAAAAAATTTTTATTTGGATATTTATAAAACTATACAAATAGACATTAATATAACACACCATGACATAAATTTTACTTGTAAATTATTTAACTCATATTTTCTCAAAAAAAAAAGAAAAGATAAAAAGCAAGGACTGAAATGTATGCAAACCCAATGCCATTTTCATGCCTAAAACGTTAATAGTAGGCCAGCGTGGTGGCGCACGGTTGTAATCCTTGTGCTTGGGAGGCGGAGACAGGAGGATCGTGCAGGTTCGAAGCCAGCCGCGCTGGCTGAAGAGACCCTGTTTCCAAAAAAAAAAAATGTATAAAATAGGTCTGGGAGTGTAGCCCGGAGGTAGAAGGTCTTCCAGGAACCCCAGTACCACACACACACAAAAAGTTAACAGTAAACCCACATGGTGACACATGCATGTAATTCCAGTTGTTGGGAGGCTGAGACAGGAGGAGCAAATGTTGAAGGACAGCAGAAGGAAGGGGCTGGGAGTGTCGCTGAGTGCTAGAATGCCCCTAGGCTCAATTCCCAGCGCCTCCAAAATATATAGTAATAATTTAGTCCATTTCTTGTTATTTTGTAAATATCATTTTTCCCCGTAACATTTGGTTTGCATTATGATCCAAGTAAGGCCCCCACACAGCAAATACTTAATTTTCCTCCAGAAAAGGCTTTCTTCACTTCATTTTATGACCATCTCTTATTCCTTGTGCACATTTTTCAAACCTGCATCAAAAACAGGCTTTTGTTATTCTCTTTAAATCATTATTTTTGGATGCCAGATGGTATCAGTAAACTATGGTTGCAAAAGTTAGCAAACTTTTATGCCCTGCTGGCCCCAAGATCTCTGTTGTAATCGTTGAGTACTGAGGGAGGCCGCTCCTGAAGTAGCCAGACGTCAAGTAAGCGAGTGGTGTGACTGCCTCAAGAAAACACCTGGAAACACAGGCCTTGGCTAGAGTTAGCCCACAGGGCTTGATTTGCTGACCTCTTGCCCTTATATGATGTGAGCATTGGGTTCACTGAATTATTTCTGACAAAACAAGATAGGTAGTTAAGTGTTCTAAGTCAGCATGTATATTTTAGAAGGGACACAAGAAAAAAGGCAATCTCTGCTTCACATACATTTCAGGGCTGTCATGGAAGTTACTTTTTCATTCATGCACCAGATATTAAGCATCTACTATGTGGGTGTGTGTGGGTGGGTGTGGGTGTGGTACTGGGGGTGGAACCCAGTGGCTTTCCTACCTCCGGGCTACACTTTCAGACATATATTTTATTTGGAAACAGGGTCTCACTAAGCTGCTGAGAGCCGCACTAAGTAGCTGAGGCTAGCTTTGAACCTGTGCGATGCTCCGGTCTCAGCCTCCCAAGCGCTGGGATTACAGGTGTGGGCCACCAATCCCAGCCAAACATCTATGATTATTTTTTTTGTTTGTTTGTTTTTTGGTGGGTTTTTTTTTTTTTTTTTTTTTTTTTTTTGGTGATACTGGGGTTCCTGGAAGCCCATCTACCTGTGGGCTAAACTCCCAGGCCTATTTTATATATTTTTATTTGGAAACAGAGTCTCTTAAGCCAGCGTTTGAACCTGTGCATGCCCGGCTGTTATGTTTTAAATACTGAGCATTCAGACAGTGATGATGAAGGAGGCTCTTGATTCCTGAAATTTGCATCTAAACATTGCGAGCCAGGCATGCACAGGAGGGATCACAGGTTCAAGACTAGTCTCAGCAACTTAGAGACTCAGCAACCTAGGGAAACCCTGTTTCAAAACAAATATAGGGCTGGGGGTGTGGCTCAGAGGTTCAGTGCCCCTACATTCAACCCCCAGGGCCACCCAAAAGAAAATGATTTGTGAGATAAAAACATGAAAATGCCTGGGATTTGGTGTGGGGACTGTTGTAACTTTGGACTGGATGGTCAGGGATGACTTCCTGAGGAGGGCAGTGTGGCCGGAAAGAATAATGACACGTTTGCCTTTTGAAAGAGTGGTCGAGGGTCAGAGTTTTTCAGAGGGTCTAGTTAGCCATGCTGAAGAATTTTAATTCTTTTAGTAAGGAAATTATTATAAGACAGTTTTTGCTTAAATTATAGAAACATAACTAAAAATACCGGGATAAAATAAATATGTTGGATTTATCTTTTCTAAGTCTGATACTATCCCACATATTCATTTTATGTGGCTAGTTCACAATGGCTCTTGTGTCTCAGTGATAGACATTTATAGCCTGTTTTTTAGTAACTTAGTTGCATGTTTTAATTCTTACACTTTTTATAAAACCAAATGTTAAGATGGACTGTACAGTTTCTAAAAAGATGCACATTTGTATACATACATATAGGACTTGATTTCTCTTTCATGAGGCATGTAGAAACTGTTTTTTATTTTGTTGCTGCAAGCATTTATATATTGTTTAGATATTCTGTTGCTTGGACACACCTATCAGCTAGTGGTCTAGAAATAGTAAGGTAATCATGCTAATGTTGGCTGGTTGGCTGTCAACAGAGTACTCATTTTTCCAGAATTTAGCTTGAACTATGGCATAATAATTGGAATAATTTTCTCACTGTGGACTCTCTCTTGTTTCTTTTAGGGCAAACTAATGCAGTAGTGTTAGGCTGGGGGTGTAGCTTAGTGGTAGAGTTCTTGCCTAGCATGCACAGGACCTCAGGTTTGATCCCCATTACCACAGAAAAGGAGAACAAGTTGGTGTAAGAAGATCTGAAATATATGAAAAAATAATTCAGCATCTTTAGCAATCAGAGGAATGGAAATCAAAATTACAATGAGAGTTCATTTCGGTTAGAATGATAGTCATCAAGAATGTAATTGCAACCATGCGCCTGTAATCCTAGTACTTGGGAGGCCAAGATGGGAGGATTACAGGTTTGACAGCCCCTGCAAGTAGTGAGGATCTCAGCAACCTAGCAAGACCCTGTTTCTAAAAACAAACCATAAAAGGGGTTAGGAGTGTAGCCCAGAGGTAGAAAGCTCCTGAGTTCAATCTCCAGTACCCCCCCCCAAAAAAAAGTAATAAATGCTAACAAGGATGTGGGGGGAAAGGAGAATTTATACGCTGTTGGTGGGATTACAAATTTATTATGGAGTTCCTCAAAAGGCCGGGATGGAACCACTATGAGACCCACTGGCATCACTTCTTGGTATCTTCCAAAAAAATTAAAGTCAGCATCCTGTGGTGATTTTATAGTTGTATATGCATACCCATACTTATAGCAGTGCAATTCACAATTGCCAAATTATGGAACCAATTTAAGTGTCCATCAACAGATAAATGGATAAAGAAAATGTATTCATACACAGTGGAGTTTTATTCAGTCATAAGGAATAAAATTATGTCGTTTTCAGGAAAGTGGATGGAACTGGAGAGCATTATGTTAAGTGAAATAAGCCAAACTTAGAAAGTCAAAGGGCATATGTTTTTTCTAAAATGTGGAGACTAGAGATAGAGGAAAAGAAAAAGGGGTAGTGTCTTATGAAAATAGAATGAAGACTAGTGGGGTAGATGAGGAGGATGGGGGCGTGGCAGGGGGAAAGGAGGAGGTTCTGGGGTAAGAAATTGACTAAGTTGTGTATGTATATATACAGATAAGTAACAGCAAGCCCCACTATTACATGTAGTCGGAATGTGCCAATAAAAAAAGTTGGTGATAGAATTTTGTATAGGCCCATAGTAACTATCTAGAGAGCTTCTAATACTATTTCTTGTTAATATTTCTATTCCATTTTTCTTTCTGATTCCAAAAAGTGGATATTAAGTTATGAATTTTATAACAATTAACTCTCTTATTACTTGTTCTTGGGCTTTATGGACAATATTATTAGATGTTAGGATTACATATTACATATAGATGGAAACAGTATTCTCCCATCTCCACTAAGGAGAGGAAAGAAAAATCGGAAACCTAGTTGAATATATAGATTAGTTTAATCAAAAAAGTTCTCCTAATTTCAGAGTTATCTTTGTCTTTTTCTTACTTTAATACCTTTCTGCCTAGAATGTTTAAGTACAGTCATGTCATATGTTTACTCTTTTTACGCTTTTTTATGAAAGTAAGCTTTTGTCTGAATAAAGGTGAATATTTATTCCCACTTATTTTGTGCCCCTGAGAAGAGGTAAGGTGTAGTAAGTGATCTCTACTCTTATCAATTCTCTTTCTCAAGCTTGATATAAGTTTCTTAACTTTCCTTCTATGTGCGAGTAATTGGGAGTAAGTTTAGACGCTTCCTGTTTGGGTTTCATAACTGAATGTTAAATTGCTGGTCCTGTACTATGGTCACCAAGATTTGGGTGGTGTGTTGGATGGCCTTCCCCTGCCCGTCTGGCCCCAGCTCCTGTCTGGCCCTGTAGCGCCCTTTTTGGATGCACAGATGGACTCCTTTAATCCATGTCTTGTAGTTGGGTTCAGCTGTTGAGGAAACTTGTCAGAGGGAGGGACAGAGAAAGGGAGGGAGGGGTGTGAAAGGGAGGGAGAGGGGTTCTTGCCTGTGCGATGTCTGTAGCCTGGCACCGCCTGTGAGATGGCCCTCTTAGTTTTAAGTTTCTGCTGATCTCTTCTCTTCCCTCCCTTTTACTGCCATTGAGTGACTTGATTAAACTCCCCTCAAATTACCCAAGTTTAGTGTACCATCTGTTTACTAAAGTACCAACTGATAAACTATCATTTTAGAATATTTAAAATTCTGTCAGTGGCTATTATGATTATAATCCTAATTTTGGTTAGCAGTAGAATAAAGAAAAAATAATACTTCAGTTTCATGAGATTATTCTGTTGGCTGATTATTTTATTTTAAATTCCTCCATAAGATCTGTTTTTTTAAAATATTTATTTATTTATTTATTTATTTATTTATTTATTTATTTATTTATTTTTTGTGGTACTGGGGTTCCTGGAAGCCCTTCTACCTCCGGGCTACACTCCCAGACCTATTTTATTTTTTGGAAACAGGGTCTCTTACGCCAGCATGGCTGGCTTCGAACCTGCGCGATCCTCCTGTCTCCGCCTCCCAAGCACGGGGATTTACAAGCATGCACCACCACGCCCGCCCATAAGATCTGGTTTTGAGTATTATCGTTCTCTTACTGAAAACTTAATATGGCACAATGTATTGTTTTACACTACAGAGAATTCAGAAGTACAAATTAGACATATACTTAGTGATTCTATTATAATGCAGTTTGTAGTGAGTTCCCTGTAAGAAGTTCAAAGTGAGCCAGGTGTGGTGGGCAGGCTTGTAATCCCAGCATACAGGAGGCTGAGACAGGAGGGCTGTGGTTCGTGGACAACCTCAGCTACTTAGTGAGGTCCTTTGCAACTCAATGAGACCCTGTTTCAAACTAAAGAATAAAAAATGGAGCTGGGAGTGTAGCTCAGAGGTAGAATGCCCCTGGGTTTCATCCCCAGGACCTCAAAAAAAAAAAAAAAGAAAAAGCTTCAAAGTGCTATTATGTAAGCTCAGAAGCCAGAGATTGTTCTAGCAAGACCATTTTGAAGCCAGGTGTGATAGTGCACACTAGTAATCCCAGTACTCGAGAGGCTGAGATAGGATTACGGGTTCGAGGCCAGCCTCAGAAACTTTAGGGAGCCCCTATTTCAAAATAAAAAGGTAAAATAGGGCTGGCAGTGTACCTCAGAGGTACTGAATGCCTCTAGTACCAAAAAATAAAAGAACTTTGATTCTGTCTATAGCAGTATTGAGGGTTTTAAGCATTACAGAGTATTTAGAAGTATAAATTAGACATATATTTCCTATCTATTTCCTGTGTTTCTGGTGAGAATCTCTCTTTCCTAGTCCTCGCTTACCTCATTTTATACAGCTCAGCACTGCAAACACTTAGAGACCAGGCCCCAAAGTAATGACTGCTTCTCCTTAAAGTTTTTATTATATATTGCCTATTCTCAGTATAAGACTTATTAACTCATTTAACCTGCCCAACATTCCTATGAAGTAGATTCTATTATTATTTGCATTTTACATATAAAGACATGTCAGGCATCTAACCGATTTGAGTTGGAATTCAAACTCAGACATTCTCATCCCTAGTCCAGGTTTACTACCAACATAACCACACTGGATTCTAATTAGAACCAATGACCTATCCCCCTCCCCAGGTCACTGAAACTAATCCCATTGATTTGTGACTGTTAACTGCCAGAGTCTCAGCAAAGTGGCTCTGCCATATTTTACATTCTGGAGAGTTCTGCCTGCCCCATATTCTCACCCCACGTGCTGTGGTCACTCGTATGCCCTTCTAATAGTATCTTGTGTCTGTGTGTGGGGCTTGCATTTTCTGCCTGACTTAGTTCAACTGCTTGTTTGCCATGTGTAAATTTGATAAAGTTGAAATCATTTGCCTATTTTTTTCCTTTATAGTTGAGTGGTAGGAATTCTTTATTTTGGATTCAAGTTCTTATGCATTTTGCCAGTACATTTTAATCAGTTGGTGGCTTGCATTTTTGGTTTTTGTTTTAAGATTATTGAAAATAACAAGTAGTTTTTTTTTTTTGATGAGTCTACTTTATCAGTTTTTGCTTTATAGTTCTTTTTTAATGCTCTGATGTGTCTTATTTCAGTTTTGCATCATTTCATTTCTCTTTTGATTCTTAAAGTTAAGCATCTCAGATTTTCATTTTTAGACACTGGAAAAAATATAGGAATCAGTATTAAAGCTAGGGTTGTATCTGCCTTATACTTATGTTCGTTGTTGTTATATTTAATGGGAAGTTAATTTTTGATTGGTCGTAGGCTTGTTACAGAGCCCACCGGGTTTGTTTTACGGGTCAGGAAGCTGAAGTTTGTATAGATCGTGCTGATGGTGTACCGCTGGCGACCATACCCATGACCGGCAGGATGCAAGACCCGCTGAAATCCAGTTCACACTTCAGAGTTCCTACAAAGGACTTTATTCTCTTGCTAAAATTTTACTGCCTACTGCTGTATTTAAAGTGAATTTATTTTCTTCATTTCTGATAATAAACGGCTGCATTAAAAGCAGTATTATTAGCCGGGCGTGGTGGAACACGCTTGTAATCCCAGCATTTGGGAGGCTGAGACAGGAGGATCGCAGTTCGAGGACAGCCTCAGCTACTTTGTGAGGCCCTTTGCAACTCAGTGAGACCCTGTTTCAAAATAAAGAATAAAAAGTAGGGCTGGGGGTGTAGCTCAGAGGTAGAATGCCCCTGGGTTCCACCCCCAGTACTGCAAAAAATAAAATAAAAAGTAGTATTGTTGAAATTGAGTAGGTTAGTTCTCTGAAAGAATCTTAATTTCCTCTTCTAATTTCATTAAGTGAGGATGTTAAATTTAACACCTTTTTCTTAAATTCTTTCCAAAGGTCTGTAAACAGATTTGGCTAGGATTATTTGATGATAGATCGTCAGCAATTCCCGACTTCAGGGATCCACAAAAAGTGAAAGAGTTTCTACAAGAAAAATATGAAAAGAAAAGATGGTGAGTTAATAGTTTGCATTTTGAGTAAAACCTCCCCAAATGGCAGTGATTGTGGTCAAGGTTAGATAGGGTTGACAAGATGAGGGAAGGTAGGCTGGAGAGAGAGAGACAGCGCCTCGGTCGGTAGGCGGACCTGCTGTCTTCGGCTTTGGTTTGGATTTACTCTCGCTTTATCTTTATCATCTAGACCCAGCAGTGGCTTTATTGTAATTGCTAGGATTCCGGCCCTGTTGGAACAATTAAGGAGCCTTCTTTCTAATCCTTGCTGTTAGCTCCTCTATACGTTTTTAGTACTATAAAGCCTCCTTTCTTAAAATCTTTGTTCCTTCAGCAAGTTTTTATTGAGTATGTCTTCTGTACACTAGGCAGCTGCTAAAGCTGTGATACAGTAATCTGTCAATTTGGTTGCTGCATTTTGCAGTAAATCTTTGCTCAAAGTATCCCTTACTTCCCACCCCGAAATCAGTTGACTGGTAGGAAGGGAGGATTTGTACTGAAAGACATCAGATGTTAATTTTTAGAATGAAATCCTAACAGGCAGTACAGAATGCTAGTGTATTTCTTACAGCAGAGCAAGGACTCCTTCCACAGAGCTCTGGCGTCCAGCTACACGGGGGACCTTGTTTTTAGTTTTATGGCACACATTTAAGTGCAATTGATTAACTGTTTTTATTGACTATGAACTTTTTTGGGTTTTATTTTAACATTATTGAACAGTGTATGTTTCCTTGTTCTGGCTGTTAAGAAGGTGGAGGAGAGAGTGAAGGATAGAAGGAATAGACAATAGAAAGTAAACTGCCACTTTCCTCCAAGGGAAGAGTATTTTAACCCAGGGAAGGTCCCGAGAGAGTGCTCGCTGCGGTTTCTGTGGGAGATATCTCTGATTCTGTGGACACATAAGTGACTTGGATGCTCTGTCAAATGTATATTCTTACTGCTGCCCTGAGTAGAGTAAACGTTTTGCCATGAATATAGGTAAAAGTACACCGGTACCATTTTAGTTCAGGAAAGAAGAAAATATTAGCCGGCGTGGTGGCGCACGCTTATAATCCCTGCGCTTGGGAGGCGGAGACAGGAGGATCGCACAGGTTCGAAGCCAGCAGCGCTGGCTTAAGAAACCCTGTTTCCAAATAAAAGATATAATAGGTCTGGGAGTGTAGCCTGGAGGTAGAAGGGCTTCTAGGAACCCCAGTACCACACACACACCAAAAAAAATTAAAAAAAATATTAGAAGTTGGGGTGATAATAAAAATATGTAGGCATGAATGATGTTTTAGAAAGGCATAATCCTTTTATAATTTAATTCATAATTCACTAGAACTTTCTCCCTTATAGGGAATGTTGTTTTTGCATAGCCTTAGCATAATTTTTGGTTTTCTTATTAAATGTTATTTTCTTCAGTTGAGAAAGTCAGTTTGATAGGACTTAGCTAGGATTTTAGATAGGTTTATACTAGTTCTCAAGAGAAAAGTGACCATGAATAATAAAAAAAGTGAGTATTCCCCACTTCCATGTCTTAGATCTCCATTTCTGCATTTATAACAACAAATTATTCCTTTAAACCATAAGCCAAGTAACTGAAAGCCTCAAATAATAATTCATATTACTTTTTTCCTAAGAAACAAGAGGAATACAAATACAAACTTGAGTGGTGGCTAGAGTGGGTTGACCACCATTCTCAGTGGCCAGAATTTATACATTTCTCCTGCACACTTATGTATTTAGAGTGCAGAGAAACGGTTTTTGTGAATATGGTATGAGCATTATTCAGTCTTCCTAAGAATCTTGACTGTCGGAAGCTGCTCTTAAAACAGTGATGTTGTTATCCAAGTTTTTTTTTTTTTTTTTTTTTTTTTTTTTACGGTACTAGGTATGGAACTCAGGGGCATTTTACCTCCGAGCTATATCCCTACCCTATTTTATTGTGAAGCAGGGTCTTACTGAGTTGCAAAGGGCCTCACTAAGTAGCTGAGGCTGTCTGTGAACTGCAATCCTCCTGTCTCAGCGCACTACCATGCCCGGCTCTTATCGAAGATTTTTTTTTTTTTTTTTGGTACTGGGGATGGAACCCAGGGGCATTCTAACTCCAAGCTACACCCCCACCCCTATTTTTTTATTCTTTATTTTTGCAACAGGGTCTCACTGAGTTGCAAGTAGCTAAGTAGTTGCTAAGTAGCTGAGGCTGTCTGTGAATCATGATCCTGTCTCAGCCTCCCGAATGCTGGGATTATAAGCATGCACCATCATACCCCGTTTCTATCCAAGATTTTTGAAATCATTCTTTTGGCTAGATCTCAGAATCATTTCTTCCATTATATAAGATTAGTCTCTTTAAGTGGGGCAAGCCTTTTGAGCCATGAACTATTTTGTGGTTTTATCCTTTGATCAGACTTGGTTATGCTCAATAATTTGCTATCAGTGGAATGCCAAATTATGGGAAAGCATAACTTTCTTATAATCATTCTCATACCTCTTGTCATTTCTCCCATTGAGTGCTCAACAAATGCTAACTCATTCCAACCCCACAGCAGCTCCATCTCCATTTTACAGATCAAATAAAACAATGGAAGAAAGGGACTTGAGCAGTCCGCCTGAGGTTTCACAGCCATTGAGTGATGAAGCTGGGCTCTGAGCTGTCTCTGCACTAGGTGCTCTTTCCTTCACTATCTTCCTGCTCCCCCAACTACTTAATACGGGAAATGGGCAGCTTTGGAATAAACCCATAGTTGCAGGGAGCAGAGGCTCGCAGCCGGCCCTCCTGTAGAGGCTGGCATTGTCGCCACGTTGGGCGTCGCATCCTAACTACTTCTCTCTTCCCGTGGTCCTGCCCTGGGTCCTGCTCACAGCTGCGGGGCCTCGTGGGCGCCTTTCCATGTCAGGCAGGGGAGCTCGGCAGCACTATGCAACTTTAGCACATGCTTTGTAAATATTGTTCTCCTAATGGGTGTTTGGTTTGTTCCAGTTTTTCAAAATTATTAAAATGATAATATCCATTTACCTGTGTCTGCCTACATTTATTCAGTTAGTTTCTGAGGAAAGTTTCAGAAATGGTACTTCTAGAGCACAGAGCACGTGTGTATGTATTCAGTAGAGAGCGACTGAAAAGTTATAAAGTTTATATTCAGACCAAAGGTAACTATCAGGTGAAAAGTTTTTATTGCTATGCCTTCTTTTGTGAATTGTTTTTGTCCACTTTAAAATAAAGTTGTTGGTCTTAAAGATTTATAATAGGCCTTTATATTTTAGGCTAGTAACCAGGTTTTTAACCTCATTCATACTCAAATATTGTTTATGATTTTATTAGAATTAAAATATTAGCTATTCATGATGATTAAATGTAGATCCGTTTAAAATTAGTGTTTTATTATATTGTATTATCTTTAAAAACATAAGCAAATAATTGAAACAAGTTTTGTGCTTAGTCTGTTACTCTTTCTTTGAGTGTAGTCTTAGGTTACCGATTGGTAAGTGAGTGGGTTTTTAAATAAGATAAGTGTTGAAAGAGTTTTATATAAAATTAGAATTGAGCCTACCACTTTAGTATAGGATTCTCTAATTCTCCTTAGTGAGTTGCCTATTCTGATTTTTACACGTTTTAGGTATGTCCCACCAGAACAAGCAAAAGTGGTGGCCTCAGTTCACGCATCTATTTCTGGGTCCTCGGCCAGTAGCACAAGCAGCACACCTGAGGTCAAGCCACTGAAGTCTCTCTTGGGAGACTCTGCACCAGCACTTCACTTAAACAAGGGCACACCTAGTCAGGTGAGTGCTCTTTAAGGTCTTTGTAGGCTTTGTACAAGGAGGATTGAATGTCAAGAATTAAAAGTTTTTGGACAGCCTTGGCAAGTACTGAGACTCTCATCAACCTAGGAAGACCTTGTTTCAAAATAAAGTAAAAATAGGGCTGGGGGTATAGCTCAGATGCAGAGTGCCCTGGGATTGATCCCTAATACCATCAAGGAAAAAGAAAAGTTTGTTTTTTAATGGTGGGGGGGTGTGCGCGTGCACACGCACTTTACTGGGAAATGAATGCAGGTGATTCTTCTGAGCTACCCCTTCAGCCCTATTTTATTTTTTATTTTGAAACCACGTCTCACTAAGTGCTGAGGCTATCCTCAGTCTTGCTGGGGTTACAAGCACGCGCCACCATGCCCAGTTGAGAGTTCTGCTTTTGTATTTGTTGTGCCTGGGATTGAACCCAGGGCACCATGTGTGCTGTGCAAGCAGTCGTACCCCTGAACTCTCTCCTGAACATAACCTGAATGCCAGTACTATTATTTCTTAATGTTTTATATTCTATGAAAAAATGTACTGGATAAGTGGTAGGAATGTGTGTGGTTCTGTTTACAGTTCCTTTGACTTCCCTGCAGCTTTGTAAAGGTATACAAGAATGTCACTGAAGCTCCCTGCCGTGTAATACACGACTAGTGAAACATGAATGTGGTAGCTCAGAGTTAGAGCAGTGTACCCTCTGGTGTACCCTAACAGGAAGCAGGAAGGCTTTCCCTCGCGCCTGGTTGTGTGGCACGGTTATCATTGAAACACGGGTGGCTTTTTATTATGCCTTATTCTAGAAAGACTGAAGACTGAAGTCGTTTTGTAAGTTAGTATCTGAAGTTTGTACCTCTGTCCTTCACTGTAGATGTTAGTTATGGCCTTGCTCTGGGTCCTGTACAGTGGATCCCAAGCTGAGTCCCATGGATTAGGCCCTGCCCTTTTTATAACGCATGACTGGGCGTTGGGATAAATTGCTGTTTTCACAAAAGGTCTGAGGAGAAAATGGAATGAGGAGTTAAGCCATCGTACTGTAATTCTTCCTGTGGATAAGTGGGCTTTGAGCTTGGTAAATTGGAGATGGTTTTATAACAAAAATTCAGTACTTCTGACTGGAAAATCTTGATAGTAAATATGTGGTTTATAGTCCCCAGTTGTAGGTCGCTCTCAAGGGCAGCAGCAGGAAAAGAAGCAGTTTGACCTTTTGAGTGATCTGGGCTCAGACATCTTTGCGGCTCCAGCCCCTCAGCCAACAGCCACGGCCAATTTTGCTAACTTTGCACATTTCAACAGTCATGCAGGTATGTGTCTTTTCGTAGTAGCTTTTGCCCAGAATGTGTCACTAAGAAACACCATTCTGCATTAAAATTACATATCAGTAAACATGTTCAGTGGAGGGAATTGGGTCACCCAAATTCCCTGGTACATCTTAATCACAGAAGAGATGATATATGTGAAATATTAACATGATCTTTTTCCATGAAAACATGGGAGTCTATTTTTAACTTTTATTTATCTATTTTATGGTTCTGGGGATTGAACTAAGAGCATTCTGCATCTCTGCTGTATCCTCACCCCTATTTATTTTTTATTTTAAAACCTGGACTCACTGAATTGCTGAGGCTAGCCTCCAACCTGAGATCCTCCTTTCTCGGCCTCCCAAGTACTGGTATTACAGTTGTGTGCTACTGTGGCCAGCTGGGCTTTATTTATTTATTTATTTTTTTATTTTACTCTTTTATTTATGGGAATTTGCAAATACACAAGGCTAATTTTGTTTCATTTCTCATTTTACTTAATGGTTTTGAAGCGAAATTTAGACATAATATTTATTATTAAATATTTTATGTTGTGTCTATAAAACATTGGCTTTTCCTTGTTAAATATCACAGGATGATCACTCTAAATAATAGTCATTACTCAGTATTCAGATTATTATTCCATTCCAAAACAATTTTGTGTGTATATATATTATGTTATGTGTATGTGTATGCACACTCAGACACACATGTATATGTACGTGTACATCTATACCTAGAGCTTGTTTGAATTTGGTACTAAGTAAGGGACATACATTGAAATTGTGATTTGGGTCTCTTAATCTATAGGTTCTTCCTTTATCTCTTTCTCCTCTATAATTTGTTTGTTAAAGGAAGTAAGTTATTTGTCCTAAAAATCCTGCAGGGATCTGGTTGTACCACTGTGGTGGTCTTTGACAAATTTCTCTCTCCTGTATATAAGTTGATAGATTAGGACACTTACTGCTTAGGGTTTAAGACGAGGCACTTTCTTATGGATTATCATTTTACACATTTACTGTTCATTGCTTGAGATCTAGTAATTCCTAAGTATATTCTTATTTATATTGGATTTATACTAAAAACACTGTATTTATATATGTGGAGTCTACTGGGGATGCCAGTCAGCATCGCTGTGTATTGCAGAAGGCGTGCTCACCTTCATCTGTGAGTGACTGAATACGCAGCAGGCCACGTGTACACCGCTGATTTAGGGGTTGATGTAGCCACTTTATAGTTTGGGTTTTTTTCTAATTTGAAACTGCTTTATATATTTTCACGGGTGGATAGAAGTTATTGGCTAATGCTAATTTTCATAATTTTAACTATAGATAAGAAAAAATCGGGGCTATCTTTCTAGAACATGTATTTTATAACTTTTTTCCTGCTGTATGGGAGATTGAACCTAGGAACGTTCTACCTCCAAACTACACCCCAGCCCTATTTATTTATTTTTGTTTGTTTATTTACTTGAAACAAGGTCTTGGTTGGTTGCTAAGAGTCTTGCTAAATTGCTGAGACTAGCTTTGAACCTGCAATCCTCCTC
Organism: Muscardinus avellanarius; assembly: GCF_963383645.1. Lineage (NCBI taxonomy): Eukaryota > Metazoa > Chordata > Mammalia > Rodentia > Gliridae > Muscardinus > Muscardinus avellanarius. The sequence continues at coordinate 11,866,163 of NC_137787.1, read as the reverse complement.
TTTCAGCCTCCCAAGTACTAGGATTACAAGCATGCACCACTGCGCCCAGCTCTTTCGCAGTTGATGAGCACAGCAATAGCCTGCTGTCAGGACCTGTCTTCTGTTCAGATTTTAGCAGCTGTTTACTCACATTTGCAATTGTGATGGCATTGCTTTTTCTTTTTAGTGGCTTGTTGTTGAATAATGATGTATAAAGTGTATCTCCTGTATATACAGCCCAGTACTATTTTGGGATAGTTTGAAAATTTTAGAAAAGTTGCTCTCCAGCCACAGTTCTTTCTAGTAAACATTAAAGGAACTTTTTATTGTAGGTATTAATAAAAACCTTTCTACAGTCATGCTTCAGAAAGAAGTGATGGAATAACTTTTATATGCTTGATGTGTGTGTTTGCTTTTTAAAGGGATTCTGGGATGATAGGCTTCCCTCTCAGGAGAGATTATACTGAAAAGGGTAAGAAGTGGAAGCTTCAGTTGTTAGGATATGGCGGATTCCTGTTTTAGCTGAGCTGCAAAGGCCCAGAAAACCTGGAGGCCTCTTTTCCCACTTTACTTTAGTAAAAAGCTAGGTGGTTCCTCTTTGACAACCTCTTGCATTTGAATGCTGTTAAAAAGAGTTAGTGAAGAGTCGGTTAAGAATGAACTAGAGTTTAGGAACATATTCTGACCCTATCTCTATTTTAGGTTTCTTGAGATTACTTTGAAATTACGAAACTTTTATAAATTTCTAACTTATTTTATGTTTCTATTATATTTCTATACTTATAAATATTCAGAGATCAGAATTAATGTTATACTCCTTGTAGCCTTGTTGGCCAAAAAACAATTAGGCATCACAGAGGAACCTATTTTTACAAGATGGATAGAAGGTGGTAGGTTTTGGCTTTTCTCTCTCATATGGTAGAAATGATGGGGTAGGTAAAGTGTCAGGAGATCGGCTAACGGCCAGTTAGATTCATTAGATTATTGCCAGTGAATCGTCCTTTTTCAGCCTGAAGTTCTTACTTAAAAGCGGCTACTCAAATCATCTTGTTTGGTTTGGTTTTGCTTCACTTTACTTTTAGCTTGAATCCAGGAGGAAAAAAATGTATACGCCTTTTGTATGAAGATGCCACAAAATTACTGTTTCCCCTTTTAGTGCAGTTGATACCTCTTCTGACATTGTCCTTGTCCCTTGTAATTTTCAGGTGTAAATCAATGTTATGGTTCAACTGAATTTTTTTTCAGAGCCTTTGGAACTACATATTTTTCTATATGTAGTTCACAAAAGCATGGATGGCTGAACTTTCACTCTAAAATACTCATTTATTTTTCTAAAATATTAGGTGAAGTTTGATTTGATAGAACCTTTGTTAGCAAATAGTCATTCAAATATTACAGTTTAGTTAACTTTTTTTTCCGTTGTGGGTCTGGGGGTGGAACCCAGGGGCATTTGACCTCCTAGCTACACCCTCTGCCCTATTTTTTATTCTTTATTTTGAAACCGGGTCTCACTGAGTTGCAAAGGGCCTCATTAAGTAGCTGAGGCTGTCCATAAACCGTGATCCTCCGGTCTCAGCCTCCCAAATGCTGGGATTACAAGCGTGCACCACCACGCCCAGCTAGCTAACCTATTTGTATAGGACAGACAGGTTGTTCTTGTGCAGATAATTTATTGGCTTAAAAGATAGAAATCCTTACCCTTCATTGGAACATTATGGCCGAGTTGTTGTGTTTGACTGTGTTGTGGATGGGGTCATTGTGTTTATTTTTTTATTTTTATTTATTTTTTGTTGTTGTTGTTGCACTCGGGATGGAACCCAGGGGCTTTCTACCTCTGGGCTACATTCCCAGACCCATTTTATATTTTCATTTGGAACAGGGTCTCACTAAGCTGCTGAGAACCTCACTAAGTAGCTAAAGCTGACTTTGAAGCTGCGTAATCCTCCTGTCTCAGCCTCCCAAGTGCTGGGATTACAATCATGCGCCACCATGCCCGGCTGTCAGTGTGTTTGTAAAAAAAAATCATCTTCAAGCCCAGTGTGGTGACACACCCTTGTCATCAAGGGACCAAGGGACACACCCTTGAGAGGCTGAGATGGAGGATCGCAGTTCTAGCCTCAGCAACTTAAGTCCTCCACAACTTACTAAGACCCTGTTTCAAATTTTAAAAAAATAAAAAAGGGCTGAGGCGGTAGCTCCTTGATAGAATATCCATGGGTTCAATTTCCAGCACACCCCCTCCCCCAGTCATCTTCTATAAGTATGCATGACACAAACATCGATCACCTGCAGCATTAAATAGGCATTTTGCTTGGTTATAAACATATCATAAAGCCTGTGAAATGTAATTGTTATTTTTGTTATACCTTATACTAGGGATTCAGACTCAACTGCCTTGCAAGCCATATGACACAGATGAGTCAATATGGTTGTATGCAACTGTACTGCCCTTTCTCCAGGGGGACCTACTGTGCTGCCATTGGAGATAGGGCATCAGGATTACTATATTGATTTTCTTTAAGAGTACCAAAAATCTGGTTTTGTTTATTTAATGTGAAATGCCCTTTTTTTAAAATGTTGGAAATTGAACAGTATTTACTGTGGTAGAGGTGAAGCAGAGAGTGCCTGTCAGGTGTCTTTGCTCTGGGCTTCCCGTGTGTGTCCCGGCAAGCCACGTACCCCTTTCTCTTGAGTGTTGCTTTCTGACTGAAGATGAAGGACAACTGTCAGCAAGACTCAGGCCCATTAATTTGGTTGCTTAAATTCTAAACTAAACTGCATCTTTTGTACTTTTTGAACGAGAGTAAGAATTTTTACTGTGTTGTCACATTCTGTTTTGCTTGGAATTTTTGTGCAGAGTTTTCTTGGGGGTCTAGATAGTAATTTTTTGTAACTGTTTTAAATAGAATCTATTGATGTTTAATTTTCAGCATTATTTTCTAAGTTATATTCTTTAGCACACATAGCCAGTTGTTGAAGATAGTGAATAGTTTTAGTATCTAGAAATAAAAACTGATATGAGTACTCTAAAGATTGTCTTGCCGCATTGAATAGGTATCTGATTAAATGTGTCTTGGACTGTATTGAAAAATAATGGGGAAATATAAATATAAAAAAATGGAATTGAGTGACAATTCTTGGTTTGCCTTTATTCTCAAAACACAGTACCTTTCCTTTCGGAATATAGCCCACTCTGACTTTGAGACCTGCCTGTACTATGCTTACTATTGAGTTTATAGTTTATAATCTATATATTATGTGGTTTTGCCTAGAATTTATTTTGTCTTTTAGTGGAACTTTAGTCTTTCAGAGCCCTTGAAGAACTTCCTCCTGTTGTCTCAGAAGCTGTGGAATAGCAGTGGGTTTGCAGGTCGAGACTAGTGCATCTTCCTTTGGGGCGAGTGAGGAAGCTGGGAAGACCAGAGGGGTGGAAGGCCTTGGCCAGGGCCAAGCAGAGACTTAGCTCAGGAAGGGATTTTTCTAATGCTTACCCAGTTTCCTTTCTCACTCAACTGCTCTTGCATACTGGCATTCTTAGCAATACTGAGCAGTGCCTGTTTCAATTTGTACTCACTTTTTAATCTTGTATATAGACATTTCTTCTAAATGTTTCAGGAAGCTTATTTTTAGCTTTTTACTTACCTATTAGTATTTCTTCCATTATTTTATGAAATTGTATTTTCAGCCTATAAAGAAAATTAATTTTTGTCATGTTAAGTAAATGTAGTAACAAATGATTGTAGGCTATCCAGAAAATACAAAATTTACATTATTAAGCAGTAAGCAGTCTTTTAATTTAGGCTTTTCTCTGTAATGTTTGAGAAAGCAAAATGTTGAGGGGAAAAAAGATTTCAAGAAGAAAATATTAGCGGTGGTGTGTGATACACGGGGGGACTGCCCATACTTCCAAAGACAAGTGAAGAGCACAGGGCCTGCTGAGGGGGCAGTCTTGAGGGCCGTGCGCTGCCTAGTGGTAGGCCCCGTCGTTCCTGATTTTCTTCCTACAGTAGTGTTCAGTGCATTGCTTTGTCGGTGAAGGAAATTTTTGGTTTGTTTACAAGTAAAATACATATTCATTGCAAAACCTCTCCAAATTTAGGCAAACATGAAAGAACAAAATGTTACTGATTAAAATGTAGGCTTTCTTATGCACATAATACCATGTTAAAAGTAAAATTGGCAGATCAGCATATATATGAAATTATCTTATTTATCTTGACTTAAACATTTTTGTACAAGATTAAATATTTTTACATGATTTTTACAGGCTGCATTATGTTTCTGTCATAGGCTGTTCCGTGATGTAATTAAACGATCCTTTAGTGCTCATTTGAGTTTCTAATTTTTTCACCATTATATAAAAAAAAAACATGCTTTCCTAGCTTTTAGATAAAATTATACTTATTTGCAAGTTTTTTTTTTTTTTTTTTTTTTTTTTTGGTGGGTCTGAGGATGGAACCCAGGGGCATTCAACCTCCAAGCTACATCCCCTTCCCTATTTTTTATTCTTTATTTTGAAACAGGGTCTCACTAAGTTTCGGAGGGCCTCGCTAAATAGCTGAGGCTGTCCGCGAGCCGTAATCCTCCGGTCTCAGCCTTCCGAATGCTGGGATTACAGGCGTATGCCAGCATGCTCATGCAAGTTTTTTTGTTTGTTTTTTGTTTTTTTTTTTTGTGGGGGGGTGGTGGTACTGGGGGTGGAACCCAGGGGCTTTCTGCCTCCGGGCCACACTCCGAGACCTGTTTTATACCTTATTTGGAAACAGGGTCTCATTAAGTTTCTGAGAGCCTCGCAAAGTAGCTCAGGCTGGCTTCGAACCTGTGCCATCCTCCGTCTCAGCCTCCCATGCGTGGGGATTACAGGCATTTTCACCTGGCCTGGTGCAGTGCAAGGTTATTTCTTATAAAATTTTCTCAAAGTAGAACTGCCTGCAAAGGATTCAGAGTGGTTACCTTTTATTATATTCATGATGCTTAATCTTTCTCTATCCTTTGGACATGCTTTTTTCCATGTACCAGACATTTTTTATTTGCATAATATCCTCTTATAAAATTCTTATTCATCATCTATTTTGGCCTTTAAAAAACATTTATCTAAATCATTTACATATTTAAAGTTTAGAGAATTCTTGTCTACAGCCATACCACCCTGAATGCTCCCTATCTCGTCTGATCTCGGAAGCTAAGCATGGTCGGGCCTGGTTATTACTTGGGTGGGAGAATTCTAGAATTTTACTCTTTGATTCAGGACCAGTTGGGAAATACACCTTGGTCTTTTTGCTAAATTGAATGTACAGTTAGTCTATAATTCCTAATAACTTTCATTGTTTGTTAAATTTTAAAATGGCAGCCTTCTAGCCAGGTGTGGTAGTGTACTGCTGTAATCCTAGTACTTGGGATGCGGAGACAGGAAGATTGCTGGTTCAAAGTCAGCCTTAGCAACTTAGACCTTGTTTCCAAATAAAAATAAAATATGGCTGAGTGTATAGCTGCTGGGTTCCACCGCCAGTACCATAAATAAATAAATAAATAAATAAATAAATAAATAAATAAATAGCAAGCTTCTAATTGAATGTGAATAATTTTTTTATTTTTATATGTTCATGGTCTGACATACTTATAAAATTTAAAGAAACCCCTCAAAGAATATCTTATTCATGTCATTAAACCATTCTTTTATTTTAGATATATAGGTCCCTTTTTAGATATTTAGGTCCCTTTTTAAATTCACATACCTGGTTATCATTTTAAATCAGTGAATTATCCAGAATGTATCCCACACCTTTGTTTTAGTATAACTCATGTAGTAGTGCTCGGAATTGAAATTCCTTTGTTCATAGAGTCAATTTGATAGGACTCTTCCTCAGGCCATTCAGAGGATATTGTATGCAAATTTGTAATTTCACAAAGTAGTTTGGGAAACTTTTGAATACCCTTTACTAAATACTTCATAATTGAGTTAAATGCTGATAGGATTTAAAAGATAATTTCTAAGTGAATTCCCTTTAAAGTGAGTTATGATACATCAGCACTTTTCATAAAGTTTGACTCATTTGTCATGAATTTTCATTTATAGTTTTCATATTCATTAACGTATGTTGTTCCTTACCATTTACAGCTCAGAATTCTGCAAATGCAGATTTTGCAAACTTTGATGCATTTGGACAGTCTAGTGGTTCGAGTAATTTTGGAGGTTTCCCCACAGCGAGTCACTCTCCTTTTCAGCCCCAAACTACAGGTAGAGCTTCTCCAGCATTGTGCTTAAATGTTTTAAACAAAATAAAAGAAAACCTCTAGGTATAGTTTTGAAAAATTAAATTCTATGATTACCTAATTTTAAAGTAGTTGTATCTTGTAAAGCTCTGGGGAAACCTGAAATCTTATTTTATTTTTTCCTGTTCTGCTGTTACTCTGAGCTCTTTAGTGTGCTGTCCAATTCACAATACCCATTCTCTTCCTTTTCCTGCATGTGAATCCTTGTTAAGTCTCCCATGCATGGAGTCATTAAAGTACTAAAAGTTTTTTAGATTCATGGAACACATTAATTGTGACATTTTATCTCTGCATAAAGGGAAGCTAATTGTCTGCTTCCATAGAACTAAAAATGAAAGTAAGTTTAATGACCATAAGCTTGAAAAAAAAATCCTAAGTGGAATTTAATCAAGAGTAGATTATTCATGATCGCTTGAACCAAACATGGAGATAGTTTTCTGTGCAGGAATTGGTTTTAAATATTGAATATTCTCCTGTAAACTACTATTTACAGAAACTCATCGAACCCTTATTTAGATCTTTGGCTGATTGCTTTTCTTTCAACTTTTGATTCTATGTGTATTGTCTTAAAGCCTTTTCTTTCAATTTTCTTTTTTTTTTTCTTTAACTTTCATCATTTCCATAATTTCTGGCTGTCCAGCATTTAGAATGCTTTCATCTAGCTGCAGTTTTGGTGAATTTACTTCAGCTTTTCCTCTCCAGGCTGCCCACAGTAAGTTCTGTTGTCAAGTAGGCTGTTTTTTTTTAGACTAATGTATATGTTTTGTGCTATGTTTCATGGATGGTTTTAATTTAAAATTGTTAATAATTTTTAGTGAGGATCCTTCACAAATGCACACGTTTACTCTCCCTCTTTATTACTAAACTGACAGCATAGGAGACCGCAGTGGTACTTAATAAACAAGTTAGTAGGTTTAATAATTTGAAGTAAAATTCTTCATACAAATATTAGAAATTTAGCCGGGCATGGTGGCGCACGCTTGTAATCCCAGTACTTGGGAGGCTGAGACAGGAGGATTGCGTAGGCTCGAAGCCAGCCTCAGCTACTTGTTGAAGCTCTCAGCAACTTAGTGAGACCCTGTTTCCAAATAAAATATAAAAAAAATAGGTCTGGGGGTGTAGCCCAGAGGTAGAAGGCCCCTGGGTTCTGTCCCCAGTACCCCCACACAGAAAAAGAACAGATATTAGAAATTTCATATTTATTTCCTTTGCCTGCTGCTAATAATAGATTACTACCTTTTAAATGCTGACATGTATTTCCTTAGTTTTAACTGAAATAACCAGAGTTTAATTCCTGAAAACATTTTATCAGTATTTGTTTTAGAATTTCTAAGGAGCTGACTGATGAGTGTTTGTGTTTTTTGCACAGGAGCGCACCCATTCTGTTTTGAAAATATCTCTTAAGTGTATTTTGCCATCACATTAGTATATAACTACATGTATATCCTATTTTGATTGCTAAAAGTATAGCTTAGGAATAATGATCTAATGTCAAAAGTGTAGGACCAAAAGCATAGGTTGATATATACTGGTTTTATCTTCCATTAGTACTTTAGAATAAAGCTCTAAAATAGAGAACATTCTTTAAAGACTTACAGTGACAATTAAGTGACTAGTGCTTTATGGAGTCAAAAATTGCTAAAACATGCTAAAATGTTTACGTTTTAAACTACAGCAGGGCATGGTTTTACTATGAACGCTATGTTATTGAATGCACATTAAATGACTGTAGAATTAATAATATCTCTTCAGTAAGTGAAATAAGTGTAAAATTCAAGGACCATCTTTTAAGAAATTCCTGATCAAAATATTTCATCTTAAACGTTGTTAATCCCTGCCCCTTGGATATGTTTAAACTGTGTCTCCATGTAGCGTCAAAAGTTTAAATCCTCTAAGGAAGATGTGCTGCTTATTGTTTGTAGTCTGTTGAAGGGGGAGTTAGTTGAAGGACGTAGAACAGCTGGATGTTCTGAGAAGCACACGAACTCTAACCAGGTAGCACGCATTTCCTCCTGTGAGTCATGGTCACTACTGCACAGTCGGCGCCATCTTACACATTACCCAGGGCTTTTGAAAGTGTAGTTTCACAAGTTAGAAAAAGTCACATATAGATTAAAGTTGTGCAGTTTCCCATTCACTGATTTTAAAAATGTGTATAGTTTTTAAAATGTGTATAAGAATGCCCTATAATATTTATAGGATGCTTAATTTAGGAAGATGATCTACCAGATGGTATTGGGACAAGTCTAGAAATTTCAAGTGTTCTGTTTATTCTGTTACAGGTGGAAATGCTGGATCAGTAAATGCTAATTTTGCTCATTTTGATAACTTCCCCAAATCCTCCAGTGCTGATTTTGGAACCTTCAATGCTTCCCAGAGTCATCAGACAGCATCAACTGTTAGTAAAGTTTCAACAAACAAAGCTGGTTTACAGACAGCAGACAAATATGCGGCACTTGCTAATTTAGACAATATCTTCAGTGCTGGTCAAGGTATCAAGCTTTAGACAAATGCAAATTTGTATATCAAACTACTCTAAATAAGTTCGATTATATTTATTAAAATGTGAGGGTATAATGCTTTTTTTCAGTTGTATAGACACAGTCTACATTGAATATTTTTAAGTAAAATGTTCCCTTGAATTTGGGCCTGAAATACCTACTAACTGAAAACATAGAACTTTATTAATTTTTTACTTTAAAAGAAAATAATTCCTGGAAAGCATATTTTATTACTCTATGGCTATAAAAGGCCAATAAATTTCAATTACAGAACTGACTGGAGGGTTATTTGATAGTTTCCATAGTATATTTTGAACTATTCCCTCTTACTATTTTAGTATCTTTATTACATTCATTGTTTTTACATGTATCCTAGACTAAGTTTTGTCCTTGAGGCCGACTAGCATTTGCCCCTGCAAATGCACAGTGCAGTCGTGAGCATGGGGATCTGGTGCTGATGGGCTTCTGCATCCTGATGCCCTGGCCAGTTTTTCTCATCTCCAAAATGACAGTGATAATAGCATTGAACTTAAGGAGTTGTGTTCCGTGGGCTATTGCATGCAAGATATTTAGAGTAAATGCATAATAGACAGTAAATGTTTATAACTCCTTCATGGAAACTCTGGGAAGATGGTGCTAATAGGTTGCTCACAAATAGGTCCAACATTGTGTGAATTTATGTTTTCTAGAGTGAGATCTACATGTCTTGGGTTTCTTTAAGAATTTCTTCTCTGTATTATCTAGACATATAATACATAAAACTCTAGACAGATTTTGTTACAGAAATAGTATTGTCCTTCCCATAGTAGCATGTATAGCAGCTAGTCTTGTTCATTATTAATTTAGATTATTTATTGATTATCTGGAATCCCGTTTAATTTTTTAGCTTAGTTTTAACTCTTACCTGTGTTCCATGATAAATGTGGTTGACAAGTTGAAAGCACACCTAGAGCTTCCCTGCAGTTTTTCCCTGTGTTCCGGTTGTTTTCAGGTGGTGATCAAGGGAGTGGCTTTGGGGCCCCGGCTAAGGCTCCTGCCGGTGCTGTGCTTCCAGCTCCCAGGCAGGCGAGTGCGTCTTCAGACAAGTATGCGGCCCTGGCGGAACTGGACAGCGTTTTTAGTTCTGCAGCCACCTCCAGCAACGCGCATGCTTCCACAAGGAATGCCAGCAGGTGCCTTGCCTTACTATACCTTCCTTGTGTTTATCTTGTTCCCCCAGCTCTGAATAATGTAGTTAAGGAATAACTGTTTGGGGGATATAATTCTAAAATGATTAAAGCTGGGTGTGGTGGCGCATTCTTGTAATCCCAGTACTTGGGAGACAGAGACAGGAAAATAGCAGGTTCAAGGACAACCTCAGGAACTTAGGCCCTCTGCAACTTAGACCCTATTTCAAAATAAAAGAATAAAATAGGGCTGGAAGAGTATCTTAGAGGTAGAATGCCTCTGGGTTCCATCTCCAGTTACTATCACCACCAAACCAAAACATAATTAAGGAAATATTGAATAGTTTTTTTTAATCTGAGAAAATTGAATGTGATTTGTTAATAAAATGTAATTATTAGCCGGGCGTGGTGGCGCACCCTTGTAATCGTAGCACTTGGGAGGCTGAGACAGAAGGATCGCGGTTCGAGAACAGCCTCAGCTACATAGTGAGGCCCTTTGCAACTCAGTGAGACCCTGTTTCAAAATAACGAATAAAAAATAGGGCTGGGGGTGTAGCTTGGAGGTAGAATGCCCCTGGGTTTCATCCCCAGTACTGCAAAAAAAAAAAAAAATATATATATATATATATATATATATATATATATATATATATATATTATTGTGTAATTGTTATAACTTTATCTTTCATTGGATCAGATTTTTTACATGTCACTCTTGAAGTTAAGTGAACAATTCTATATGGATTGTACAATTCAGATAATGTATTTAACAGTCATATATTTTTCAGTTACAGTTTTCAATCATAAAGACTAAAAAGTGAAAGTATCATGTCATAGATGTAATTTTTAGAACTATTTGCACCAAAATCCAGCCTCAGTTCTCATATTGGTTACGCTGGTATATGTAAACGCACATCTACTACCATGTTTATTTATGTTTGATGTTTGATACAAAGGGATTCTTGTCATTAGGAAGTTTAATTTAAAGCTAAGAATGAAGACAAACCCCAACATTTACCTGTGCAGTGTTTTATCTTCTGTTTTCCATTCCTGTAGATTATATCTGCTGGGTGATTTTTGTTGTTTTGTTTTTTGTGGTTGTGGGGATTAAACCCAGGGGTATTTTTACCTCTGAGCCACACGCCTAGCCAGATTTTTTAATCTTTATTTTGAAATGGTCTCACTAAGTAGCTGAGGCTGGCCATGAACCCAGATCCTCCCAGCATAGCCTCCCAAGTACTGGTGTTACAAGTGTGTACCAGCATGCCCGGCCAATATCTGCTTCTTTATTATCCTATGGCTTAATTCCTTTCAGCACCCTTTCTAAAGAGAAATGGTAAGCTTTATAGTTCCAGCTACTTGGACTGTTTGATAATAACTTTTTTGTATGTCAGGAAAAATTAATAATGGACTATAATAAGGTGGTCTGAAAGCATAGATAAGTTACAGGTAACAGATGGTTTGTTTATTGATGACATCATATGTTCCCACAAAGTATAGTCCATAGAAAGTTTGGGATCTTTGAAGTAAAAACATTTTTCATAATAATTCTAAGAGGTTATTTCCCTTTTCACTAGCTAGCATTTGTGCTGACGGCAGGTAAAACTTGCTAGTGTCTTAGCGCACAATGAGACACTGGTCATCGAGTAGTCTCTGCATTTCTCACCACCACACGCTGCTGTATTTGTGAATATTCCTGATCATTTTTTTTTTCTTAAGAGTATTCATTTGTGTGTGTGTGTGTGTGTGTGTGTGTGCGCGCGCGCGCGCGCGCTTGTATGGTGCTGGAGATTGAACTCAGGGTCATTCTACCTCCGAGCAACTCCCAGCCGGATTTTTAATTATTTATTTTGAAACAGTCTCACTAAGTTGTGGAGGGCCTCACTAGGTAGCCAAGGCTAGCCATGAACCAGGATCCTCCTGTCTCAGCCTGCCAAGCACTGGGATTATAAGCTTGCACCACCACGCCCAGCTCTTTTTATGAGCATTCTTGAAGCAGTAACATTTTAACTTTATTGAATCTTTGCCCTACTTATGTCTTCTTAGTTTTCTGTATGTTGAAGTAGGCGTAAAATCAAGTGTTTCTAGTGCATAACAAAGTCTGCATTGTCTTGAAATAAGCTACTTACGCGGTTAGTTTGAATGTAGGAAGAAGCAGCTACTTATTTTATGGAGTGCCATTTATTTGGTAGATTAACCATAGCTGTTCTTATTTGTCAGTTTAAAGAAAACAGTGGATGAAATTGATAACTTTCAAGCAAATATTAAAACTTTGGAAAATTTATAGACTACCTTGAATTTGGCAGCTTCTCATTATTTTTCTGCATTTATGACAAGATGGTTGGTCATATTAATGAATGTGATTTTTTATGTTTCATAAAGAAATATCAGTATTTTGAAGATTGTCATAACTCAGTGAATATGCATTTTCCAAATGGCCAGTGCATGATAAAAAGTCTATAAAAGTTCATTTAAAATGCAATATAGACCAGTGAACTTTAGTGGAATACAGTTTCATTGGTGCGCTATCACATTCCATATTTCAGCTCATCTTTCGGAAACTATCACTGGTGTTTTTGGTTATGATATAAAAGACAGTATTTGCAGTTAATCTAAAAAAATTCACAAGAGAATATTAAAATACTGTCTTTCAACTATTTGTGTAAGGCCACATCCTTCATGTACTTTAATCAGAACAAATCATGACTTACTGATCTTCTAAGTCACCACTTAAAGGGATTTGCAGAAACAAAACAGTGCTACTTTTCTCACTAAGTTCTTTTTGTTTTGTGAATATATTTATCATAAAAATGTTTTTGTTATATAATAACTTTAAATCTGAGGAATATTTTTCTAAAATTCTCAACTTTTAATTTCCCTTTGATACAGATTGACAAATGTAGCACATAAAAATCAGTCTATTATTAGGGTCTCAGTAATTTTCAGAGTATAAGCGAACACATTGTGTGTGTGTGTGTGGTGTGTGGTGTGTGTTTTGTGGTACTAGGAATGGAACCCAGGGGCCTTCTACCTCCGGGCTACACTCCCAGACCTATTTTATATTTTATTTGGAAACAGGGTCTCTTAAGCCAGCTGAGGCTGGGTTCGAACCTGTGTGATCCTCCTGTCTCAGCCTCTCAAGCTTGGCAGGGATTACAGGCGTGCGCCACCACGCCCGGTGTGGACACATTTTGAAGCACACAGTTTGATAACTGCTATGACCTGTTATTTTCAGTTTTAATCTCTTTCCACATTTTATGGCTGCATTATCCTTGCTTTTTCTTTCTTTCTCTCTAAATATTGACTCTGAGTATTTGTTTTCAGCAATGTTTTTGGAACAGTTCCAGTGGGTGCTTCCGCACAGACACAACCTGCTTCTTCAAGCGTGCCTGCTCCGTTTGGAGGTATGGGCTTCTGGTGTATGCATTGGTTTTAATAGAATCTATATATTGTGTAGCATTTTCTCAGCAGTACCGTAAGGCAGTCTCAAAGATATGATTTATTATCAAAAAGCTCACGTTTTCTTTCTTCATAAATTGGATGAACACACTTAAAATCTTGAATACAAAATATATTAGAATTTTATGGTATATTTTATTATTTTTTAAAGCTACGCCTTCCACAAATCCATTTGTTGCTGCTGCTGGTCCTTCTGTGGCATCTTCTACAAATCCATTTCAGACCAACACCAGAGGAGCAACAGGTAAGAAAAAAGGCAGGTTATAGAACAGTAAGCTGTGGGGAAACAATTACCGTGAAAACGCCATGTGAAGAACACCAGAAATTTAAAATCATTTTAAAAATGATTTATTTTAATTCATATATATTGATCAGTTATTACTGTTGTGATTTGCTGATTATTCACATATACACAGTGATGGCTTTAGATTTAAGTCTTATGCTGTCTTTATTTTTAGAATGGGAATAATATTCTCTGGTTGGCAGAGTTAGTGTAAAATCAAATGAGGCAAATCAGCTCTTTGTATTATATTAGGTACTTGATATACTTAGTATTTTTTTGCTTTTTTTGGGGGGGGTAGGGTTTGGTGTTGGGGACTGAACCTAGGACATTGTACCTCTGAGCTACACTCTCAGCTCCTCTTATTATTTTTGTTTCTGAAAGAGAGTCTTGCTGTGTTGCTGGAGCTGGCCTGACACCTGTGGTCTTCCTGTCCCAGCTTCCCAAGAACTGGGGTTATAGGTGGGTGCCACTGCACCCAGTGTACTTAGTATTTTCTTCTCATGACTCTACCACTAAGTTGGTTCTGTCCTTAAGAGTTTGGGTTTTTAACGGGGTTTTGATTTGTTTTGCTTTTTTCTTTTTTGTTTATTTTATTTAGAGTACAAAAATCTTGTAAAAGCTAAGCATCGGCTATAAAGGTATAAAATGTATAGATGATACAAAGTAATTTTAGTATTAGTGATATTTATTAGCAAGGTAAATCTATGTCCACAAATTTTTATTTTAAGGTAAAATTTTTTTCTATTATAAGCCATTTTTAATTTATCTCACTGACCATCTTTATTAGGTTGTTATTAAGTTGGCTAAATTAAAGCAAACTGTTAATTGTATGTTTCTGTTGAAGCTGAAATGTAAACACCTTGGTAGGTACACAATGCTTAGGAATTTCTAATGCTTCATACCATCAAAATTAATAGTCTTTAGATATTATTTCTTATTATCCTAAAGTCTGTTACTACTATGAAATTACATTCTGAGGTAGCTTTTGGGGAAAAAAATGTTGTATAATAACTTTTTGTGAAATTTGAAAAACTTCTACCAAGATGGATATGGTAGCCCACACTTTTTCTCCCAGTACTTGGGAGACTGAACAAAAGTATCACAGCCAGTCTCTTAGCAAGGCCCTCCAAACTTAGAACCTATTTGAAAAATAACAAGTAAGGCTATGTGTGTAGCTCAGTGGTAGAATGCCCTAGGCTCAATCTCCAGTACCACACACACAAAAATGAATGAATGAATGAATGAATGAATGAATGAATGAATGAGAAAAAGTTCTACCAATAACATTTCATTCTTAAAATATACATTTTAATCTTTTATCCTAGATTTATAAAACTTTGGACAGTAGGCATGGTGGCACATGTTTATAATCCCAGCATTTGGGAGACTGAGACAGGAGGATAGCAGGTTCATGACCAGACTCAGCTACTTAGTGAGGCCCTTTGCAACTCATTGAGACCTTGTTTCAAAATCGAGAATAAAAAATAGGGCTGGGGGTGTAGCTGGGAGGTAGAATGACCCTGGGTTCCATCTCTAGTAAATCAAAAGAAAAACAAAAAAACAGGAAAAAAAAGCAAATTTTTGGCCTTTAACTTTCTTTTAACATATTATGTAGGAACCCTTTTTAGGAGATTAGCTTCTATGGCTTAATTTTTTTTTTTTTTTTTTTTTTGGTGGTGGTACTGGGGTTCTTGGAAGCCCTTCTACTCCAGGCTACACTCCCAGACCCATTTTATATTTTTGAAACAGGGTCTCTTACGCCAGCGCGGCTGGCTTCGAACCTGCGCGATCCTCCTGTCTCTGCCTCCCAAGTGCGGGGATTACAAGCGTGCGCCACCACGCCCGGCTTGGCTTAAATATTTTTTTCTGAAATGATATTTAGCATTTTTTTCCAGAGCCCTTAAATCTAATTAATAGACTCTAAATATTTTCATATATTGGGAAATTTTATTAAAACTTAATTTTTTTTTGCCAGTGAATGAATGTCCTTATTTTCTGTTATTTTAAGATATTAATATATGGTTTTAAAGAACATTTTTCTTCCCAGTGAGATAAAATTACAGAAATAATAGAGCTGAAGATTTGAAGATTTCTTTCTTTTTCTTCTTCTTTTTTTTTGGGGGGGTACTGAGGATTGAACCTAGGGGAGTTCTAGTCTAAACCGTACTCCCAGTCCTGTTTTATTTTTTGGTTTGAAACAAGATCTCAAGGCAGGCATGGTGGCACACACTTGCAATCCCAGTACTTGGGAGGCTGAGACAGGAGGATTGCAGATTCACGGCCAGCCCCAGCTACTTAGTGAGGCCTGCCACACCTTATCGAGATCCTGTTTCAAAATGAAGAATAAAAAATATGACTGGAGATATAGCTTGGAGATAGAATCCCCTGGCTTCCATTCCTAGTATCACAAAAAAAGAAAGAAAGAAAGAAAGAAAGAAAGAAAGAAAGAAAGAAAGAGAGAGAGGGAGGGGGGGAGGGAGCAAGGGAGGGAAAGAAAGGAAGAGAAGGAAGGAAGGACTCACAGGGTTGCTGAGAGTCTATATTTTGTTGAGGCTGTCCTCAAACCTGGGGTCCTCCTGTCTTTCAACCTCCCAAGTATTGGGATTACAAGCACGCACCACCATGCCTGGCTGAGCTGAAGATTTCTAGAGTATCTAGACTCCACCTCCTTAATTTTTTACGTAGGTGGAAACTGATTTGTAAAAGTGTTAATGAAATTGTCTTTAGGGTTTAGGTAATAGTTCATCTTTTTTAATTATTATTTCATTATTCGGAATTGAACTCAGAGGCATTCTACCCAGAGCCACACCCGAAGCCCGTTTATTTTTCGTTTTGAAGCAGTCTCACTAGGTTGCTGGGAGTCTCGCTGTGTTGCTGAGGCCGCCCTCTGTATACTCTAATGTTTGAACATCTCTAACATTTAATCATCTCAAGTGGCAGTTTTAGCAGTAAAAAGTGAAAATTGTCAGTTTGTTAATAGAGAAGAGGGAAGACGAAAGCAATAGGAATGTTGTAAAAATGAATACAACCCCAAACTAAACTTTATACAAACTGAAGAAAATGTTTGCAAGTCACATCTGACAAGGCACTTGTATTTGGAATATTGGAAGAATTCGTACATAATAATGAAATGACAGTCAGTTTAAAAATAAGCAAAAAGTGTCAGTAGTCATTTCTCCCTGGTGAACAGATGTTCTAAGCACATAAAAAGATGTTCAGCATCATGAATCACTGGGGAATATAAATCAGAACTACTGTGAGGTGCCACGTGCCAGCTGCTGGGGTGGCTGTCACGATAAGACTGTGATAAGCATTAGTGAGGATGTAAAGGAAACCTCATATATTGCTGGTGGGGAAAATGGTACGCTTTTGGAAACTGGTTGGACTGTTCCTCAAAAAGAGTCACCTAGTAGTTCCCTTATCAGGACTGTACCAGGAGGAATGGAAACATATCCATAGCTACATTGTTCACAGTAGCCCCAAAGTGGAAACCGCCCAAAAATGACCAACTCATGAAACTGAATGTCGAGTAGCCATACAGTGGAATATTTTTTGATAATAAGAAATACGGAAATACCGATACATACATTACAACACAAATGAACCTTGAAAACCTTATTCTGAGCAAAACAATTAGTTAAAAAAACTTATGTATTTATGGTTCTATTTGTGTAAAATGCCCAAAATAGGCAAATATATAGAGGTAGAAAAATAGATTAATTAATGGTTTCTGAGGGTTTAGTCTGGTGGTGGCGGGACAATATGGGGAATAACAGCTTATGGATATGGAATTTCTTTTAGAGAAGATAAAAATCATATAAAATTTGATTATGGTATTGGTTGTACAATATTATGAGTATATTTAAAGACATTGAATTCTATACTTTCAGTGGACAAATTGTATATTAAAAACATTGAATTCTATACTTTCAGTGGACAGATTATATGGCACATAAATTATATATCAAAATGCTGTTAGATTCCAGAGAAAACTTGTAGCAGTTTGGGAATCCAGAGATTTAAGGCAGTGACATGTAGTTTCTTTGGAGTTGAGTGTTGGATAACAATCACTGTTGACTGAGATATTGTTAGCAATGTTACATGGGAAAGGATTCTATACCTAAATACACATGAGAAATGCGAAGATACACACATATCATATGATAGCCAGTATTGTTAATGCAGTGTTTCTCAAACCCTTCAGAATGCTAAGGAGAAAAATCTAACTTGTCCAAACTTGTTTATCACAGAATGCTTCTTGTTTAACCTTTTGTTGAATTCATAGCACAGTATGAAAAATGTCTTTTTAAATTTAGCAAGAAAAGCTTGGTGTAGTGGTGCATGCTTGTGATCCCAATACTTGGGAGCCTGAGACAGGAAGATCACGGCTTCAAAGCCAGCATTAGCAATGTAGCAAGGCACAGAAACCTAGTGAGACCCTGTTTCCAAATAAATAAAATCAAGCCGGGGTATGGCTTGGACGTAGAATGCCTCTAGGTTCAGCCCTCAGTACATACATACATACATACATAAATAAATAAACAAACAAACAAACAAACAAACCAAAAAAAATTGGCCAGATATGGTGGTACACACTTGTAATCCCAGCATTTGGGAGGTTGAGACAACAGGCTCACGGTTTGTGGCCAGCTTCAGCTACTTAGGGAGGCCCTTGGCAACTCAGTGAGACCGTGTTTCAAAATAAAGAATAAAAAATAGGGCTGGGGGTATAGCTTGGAGGTAGAATGCCTCTGGGTTCCACCCTCATTACCACAAAAAAATTAATTAAAAATAAATAAATAGATAAATTTAGCATGAAAAATACATTTGCTGAATAGACTATACTACACTTCTCCTTCATGGCTCCATCTTATCTTTATAGCAGCTTTGTAAAGTATGTCGATCCTGTTGTCTCCGTCCTTTACCCCTCTCTCCATTTGCACATGGGCCTTGTACCATTGAGCAACGCCATGCAGCTAGAGAATGAATGGCAGGGAACCAAGACTCACACTCTTAAGAAATAGTTCTTCAAATGTATGCCATCCTAAAATCTATTCTAATTTGAAAGGCATAAAGCCGGACATGATGGCACACGCTTGTAATCCCAGTATTTGGGAGGCTGAGACAGGAGGATCGTGCAGGTTGGAAGCCAGCCTCAGCTACTTAGGCTTTCAGCAACTTAGTGAGACTCTGTTTCCAAATAAAATATAAAGTAGTAGATAGTAATGTAGCTTGGAGATACATTCTGGGTTCTATTCCCAGAATGAATGAATGAATGTATGAATGAATGAGTGAATGAATGAATGAATGAATGAATGAATGAATGAATGAATAGGCAGCCATAGAAATATACTTTGGAAACAATTCTTCTCCAGATTGTTAAGATAAACCAAAAACAAAGTTTTTATATTTGACAAAACATGGTTTATGTAAATTAATATATGTAGCCTTTCTGTCCTCAAACATATCAGGTAAGATCTGCACAAAATATATTTTTCTTTCCTCTAACCTTTAAGCCATTATATTTTAACCTGAAAACGCACTTCTCCCATTTTTAATGAATTGTGTTTAATAATTTTCTCCTCATGGTACTTGGTTCACATGAGTTATCTGTATATGTCTAGTTAAGACATGGGTTTTAGACACTCTACAGCATTGGGTATCACTCCTGATGCCCACAAGCCCTATTTTATAGAGTTGTGTCTTCATGTGGGGGGAAAAATGGTGGTGCTTATTTTAAAAATGGATTTCATCACTGTTTTCATTGGGTATTCTAAACTCTTTGTTTCAAATGGTATAATTATTAATGTGTCATGAATATAGTTGAAAGTAAAAGGCTTATTTTGTGAATGTGTTTTTATTATATATTATTGTGCTGCCCATTTGGCAATAGTATGTTGTAATTTTAGAACTCTTTAGTGAGGCAGATTTACTTCTGTCGTAACCATGGTTATCCGTACCTAATTGACATTGGTCTCTCTGTGGCTTTCCATAAGGCCTTTCTGGAGCAATGCATTCTCAAGTGTTCCCTCACGCTCACTTTGGTAGGTGGCCACAACTAACACCTAGATTTGTGTGGCAATTTGTCTACCTGCTTGTGGAAGCTTCTGCTAGTGTTCTGGATCCTTGCATGTGGAATTAAGTTTTTTCCATGTTTTAAAATGGAGTGGGCATGGATGTGTGGCATCGAGATTTTGTTCCATTTAAAGTTACATGAATATCTTATGTAGTGATTTATGTTTTAATGCTGAAAAGTATTATTGCTTACCTCCATGGTCACAGTAGAATGTTAGTGGGTTTTTGATTTTTTTTAAGTTTAAATCCATAGTACTTTCAGTGATACCTTTTTATAGCAAACCATTTTACCACATTATTCCATGGAGTTTGGTTTTGCTTAACTTTATCCAAGCTTTGCTTTTTAGTGCTTTCTTAGTGATTTGTCGAGTTACGTCAATGCATTATTGTCTGTTACGAAACCTTCCTGTTTCCCTTGCAGTGTGCTTATTATCCTTTCACTTGCTTCCCATGGCCTGTCTTTTCTTTATATCAGTAATGAAATAATTTTTAAAAGTTTGATAGTATAATTAGATTCATTGATCGAAATTGCATTGTGGCCGGGGGTGGTGGCACATGCAGTGCCTGGGAGAGGAGACAGGAGGATCTTGAGTTAGGGCCAGCCTCGCTACTTAGTGAGGCCCTGTTTCAAAGTAAAGAATAAAAAATAGGGCTGGGGATGTAGCTTGGAGGTAGACTGTCCCTGGGTTCAACAACAACAACAAAAACAAATTGCATTGTTTCAAACATAAGGACCAAGATAATTAATTTGGACAATAACTTACTTTTCAGTTTTTAAAAAGTAGAAACATTAGTATTTTATGGAACATTTAGTGTTTCTGTGCCTTAACTAGATGATAAATTTGGTAATTTTTTAAGGTAAAGAAACTCAGTTATGATTTTTTGGATAGCAGCTTCCTAGTGATATTTTACTATATAATTAATTACTAGTAGTCTGT
Organism: Muscardinus avellanarius; assembly: GCF_963383645.1. Lineage (NCBI taxonomy): Eukaryota > Metazoa > Chordata > Mammalia > Rodentia > Gliridae > Muscardinus > Muscardinus avellanarius. Next base: position 11,845,489 of record NC_137787.1, on the reverse strand, counting down.
GTTTAAGGCAACATGTCCCTTTCTAGAACATATAGTTGAAAGGTGTTTTTAAATATTTGCTAACAATAAGTAACATACTTTTCTGCTATATGTGTTTCTAAATGGTTGATAAATGGAAGAATGATAGCACATATGTAGCAGTAATTCACACACAGGTCCTTTCATCATACATGTGCTTTGTCCACCCACACGTCATAGCAGCAGGGCGTGGAGGCAGAGGAGTGCCACCTTAGCGGTCATGACATCTTTTGTCTTGTAAAAAATGCCAATTCCACTTCTCTTCCACTTGTTTCTGCAGTTTGCACTAATCTCTGTGGCTTGTCAATCCCTTCTTCAACCCTCTTCCAAAGCATTTTTTCCTTCAAGAAAAAGTGGGAGCCCCATATATTTTATTTGGAATTGATTTAACAGGAATTTAACATGTCCTTTTAATTGTGTTTGCTTTTAATAGAGTATTTTTTTGGCTCTGGTTACAAAACTGCCTAGTCTTCCTCTGATCCTCTTTGTCCTATAAGTTCTGTTATTTTTAGTAAACTTTTTTGAGGGGAGAACACATAGCAGATAGTTTAATAATAGAATTAAAATTTTGATTGTTATTTTATAGACTTAAAAACCAAAATGTATACTAGTATATGTGTGAGTTCCATTATCATGGGCTTTAACTTAATTACTTTGAGAATTTGGGGCATTTCAAGTGACACCTTTAATAATTTTGATCTGGTCATCGGGTTTCAGGAGAACAACATTTTCTCAGTTACGCTAAACTGATAGTGCTAACCATGATTATTTAACTTGATTGGAATTTCATATGCCTCTAATGTATATCTTCATGTTTCTCGAGGTGAGTGAAGTACATTTGCAATGTTGAGTAAAAGAAACAAACTCTACCTTTTGTGTGTCACTGACCCCTCTCCTCTGTCAGCCGCCACCTTTGGCACTGCGTCCATGAGCATGCCTGCGGGGTTCGGCACGCCCGCTCCCTACAGTCTTCCCACCAGCTTCAGTGGCAGTTTCCAGCAGCCTGCCTTCCCGGCCCAAGCAGCTTTCCCTCAGCAGCCAGCCTTTTCCCAACAGCCTAATGGTAAGATTCAGCAGCTCTGTCGTGTGTGTGTGTGTGTGTGTGTGTGTGTGTTAGACAGACAGACAAGACACTGGGGATTGAACCCAGAGACATTCTACCTCTGAGCTAAATTCCAGCCCTGTGTTATTTATTTTGAAATGGAGCCTTGCTAAGTTGCAGAGGGCCTTGGTAAGTTAGTGAGTCTGGCCTTGAACCTGTGGTCCTCCTGTCTCAGCCTCCTAAGTACTAAAGCTCACTTTAGTTATTCTTTACGTATCATGTTAAGTATGTTTTGTATAATTAGATTACAGACTAAGGAGAAATCAGTGACTATTAAAAGAGCATTTCTTCCTTATTAGAACCAGCAGTGTAGTTTTCTCATTAATTCACCTTTAGAGTGTTTTTTCATTACAAAAATATTGCCTATGTGCTTATTTGAATAAGAGTGTGTGTGTCTGTGTGTATATGGTCTAAAGCAGACTAGATAGCTATACTGTAGTTGGGGTTTGTTTTTAGAAGAGGCAAGATGATTCACCTAACCTTATCTATGATTTGCAAAAGTTTGAAATCTATAGATTTGAATATTATTCTTTAACTACATTTAGTTTTTTTAAGTCAGTGATAAGATATAAATTTGGAAATACGATCTGTGAAAGAGCCATAAATGATATGTCTTAAAATACTCTTTTATACAATTGTATAGTTTATACAGCCCCTCCCAAATAATCAGTTAATTAAATTATTTGAATGTCCTTGACTTAGGTAACTGGAACAGGTTAGAATTAACTATTTCTGAAAAGCTATGCAAAAAACTTTGAAAGACATGTCATAGGAAATTTTGTGTTATCTGAAAGAACATGAGATTTAATTGAACTTTGATTTTTTTTTAATTTGGTGCTCTGATAAGTTTCTTTGAAACTTAATGTGAGATTTTATTAGCATCAGATTGTCTGTTGAAGTTATGGATTATAATTGATGATTCTGTTTTAACAAGGTGCAGGTTTTGCAGCATTTGGACAAACAAAGCCAGTGGTGACCCCTTTTGGTCAAGTTGCAGCTGCTGGAGTGTCTAGTAATCCTTTCATGGTACGTAAAATTCAATTGTAAGTACTTTCTAGGTTGTTGTAGCTTATTTTCAAATTGGGAAAGATAGGATGTGGATATTTCTACATGCTGTTTGATGTTCTGATATGAGAAGATAACACAAATTGAGACGAAGCCAATTATGCATGATCCTTATTTGAACTTCAAAAATAAAAGAATTAATTGCAAATCAAAGCATTAACAGTAAGTAAAAGATTTAAGGAGTCTTAGGAGTCAGATTTTTGTTTGAATAACTCATTTGTGTGTGTGTGTGTGTGTGTGTGTGTGTGTGTGTGTGTGTGTGTGTGTTACTGAATAAGGAACCAAGGGGCACTCTACCTGTGGGCTACACCCCCAGTCCTATTTTTTATTTTAAAACAGGATATCACTGAGTTGCAAAGGGCCTCACTAAGTAGCTGAGGCTCTCTGTGAACTGCGATCCTTCTGTCTCATCCTCCCAAATGGCTGGGATTACAAGTGTGCGTCAACACACCCAGCCTCTAGTCCATCTTTTAAGAAGCCATGCTAAAAATGGTGGCGTACCTGTGATCCCCACTTGGGAGTCTGAGGCAGGAGGATCAAAGGTTCAAGGCCAGTCTCAGCAACTTAGCAGGACTCTATTTCAAAATAAAAAATAAAATAGGGATGAGAGTTTAACTTAGGTGGAATGCCCCTGGGTTTAATCTCAAGTACCATAAAAAAGACCAAGTCCCTTCTTAAATTCAGGTACAAGAATTATATAAATAATGGCTATAAAAGAACAGTCCCAGACACATGCTGCCGGTAAGCATGATAAATGAATATTGTTGCCAATAATAAAATAATTATTTCTTTTGTGTGTGTGCGGTACTTCGGATGGAACCCAGGGGCATTCTACCTCTGAGCTACACCCCCAGCCCTATTTTTTAGTCTTTTTATTTTTGAAACAGGGTCTCACTGAGTTGCGAACGGCCTCACTAAGTACCTGAGGCTGTCCGCAAACTGCAATCCTCTGGTCTCAGCCTCCTGAATGCTGGGATTACACGTGTGAGCCACCATGCCCGGCCAATAAAATAATTCTTAATAAAGTTGAAATAAGATTATCAGCAATTTAATTTTCTCACAGTTTGCACTCAGACGTCTTTTATTTGACTGTTGTGTTTTGTCTCCTTTAGACTGGGGCACCTGCAGGACAGTTCCCAACGGGAAGCTCATCAACCAATCCTTTCTTATAGCCTTATATAGACATTTCCTGGACGGACTTGTACGTGGTCACATTACATCTCTCCGCCTCTTGCACTGTTGTCTTGTTTCACTGATCTTAGCTTTAAACACAAGAGAAGTCTTTAAAAAGCCTGCATTGTGTATTAAACACCAGGTAATATGTGCAAAACAGAGGGCTCCAGTAACAACTTTTAACCTGAGTATTGGCAGAAAAAGGTAGCGGTATCATGTATATGAAAAATTGGCTAATATTAAGTTATTGCAGATACCACATTCATTATGCTGCAGTACTGTACATATTTTTCTTAGAAAGTAGCTATTTGTGCATATCAGTATTTGTAACTTTAACACATTGTTATGTGAGAAATGTTACTGGGGAAATAGATCAGCCACTTTTAAGGTGCTGTCATATATCTTGGAATGAACGGCCTAAAATCATTTTAACCATTGCTACTAGAAAGTTACAAAGTCAAAATTGGAAGGTTTTATTCGTTCTTGAATTTTTCCTTTCTAAAGAGCTCTTCTATTTATACATGCCTAAATTCTTTAAAAATGTAGAGGGATACCTGTCTGCATAATAAAGCTGATCATGTTTTGCTACAGTTTGCAGGTGAAAAATAAATATTAGAAAATATGCTATTGTATTTGTGTTCTTGCTGCAATGCCTTTACCAAAGTGGCCTTAAATAGGAGTAGTGAATTGAGAACATCTCGAATCTTAAAGACTTCTAGTGACTAACTTTTTATAAAAAGGCCATGTAGAAAATTTAACTATAGGACTGCTGTGTTCAGGAATATGTCGGTGGTAAAGCATTTAAATGTAGCTTGTCAGATTACCCATAACATTTCTGATTTCTTTGCAACTTCCTACTTCTGTGAGATTTGTATATATGAAGAATTTGCATGTATGTGTTATTTGCAAATTTTTTAAAGATCTTGAATTCTCAGACTTGTAAAAGGCCTATTTTAACTATTGATTTTTTAATTTTAATTATTTTTGAATGTATTAGAAGCAGACATGCATTAACTGTGACATGATGCACCTCAGTTGTTTTCTTTTTGTTTTTTTTTTTCTTTTTCCTGGACAAACTGATATTATAATGTAGGACATTTGAGAGGAGAGGCTGGAGCCTATGTTATTCACCATTATGGAATACTTTGTTTAAAAAGGCAATGATACTAAGTTATATATTTTTGTTAATATTCACATGCACTTGCTTAAATATTTATATATAGTAAGGCCTCATTCATCCAGAGATAATTTGGCAATCTCATCAAAATGGAACACAGCTAAAAAAAACTTGGAATAGTTTATTTTTAATGTCTCTGAGCAACCCATGTAAGTCATAAAGCCCATGTGCTAGAGCTCATGCATTTGTTTTATGTGATATTTTAATGATTTTGATTACTTGATTTTCTAGCCCATAGCATATTATTAGTCAGAAGTGACAACTTGAAAGGAGGAGACTGGAAAGACTGAGCAGCACCCACAGCCAAGACCGTTTAGGTACAGGGACAGCCAGCCCAGCCTGGGAAGCCACTGTATTACACCATCTTCTGATAATTGCCTGCTATTGTAACTCTGTGTCATCAAGAAAAGGTGAAATTGCATACACAGATATGTAATACATGTATGAGAATTTTTATCTGAAGATGATTAAAAATTTTTTAAAAAGCTTTGGTATTAAAAGGTGAACGTCAGTTTCCTCAAATATTCATGTTGAATGCCTTTTGCATTGATGACTACATGAGTTGTTATCATAATGTTTTAAAATCTCAATAGTGTTTTGGACTTGTTAAAATATTGCTGTCCAGTGAACATCTAGCTGAAAGTATGGTCTGTTTGAACCGTTTTAATAAGCAGGATGACTGGAAAATCTCTTCCCCTTTTCTGAGCAATACATCTCTTAGAATTAAATGATTCCTGCACGGGTCCAGATGTGTGTTGATATAATCTTGAAAGGTTTCTACATTTGGGGGGACTCCCTCAGCCTGTGTTTCATGTAGGAAAAACCTAAGAAATGTTTTTAAGTTTCTGTTTTAGATTGTATCAGGTTCAAATAAGTTCAAATGTACTATAGAATTGTAGGCCATTATCCTACGAGCCATTTCCTTCTAAGAAGTAAATTAAAGTTTTTATCAAAATAATTTGGAAGACTGCTTTTGGGGAGAGGGGATCTAGAAATTTGTAACTAAATGGGGAGTTCTTATTGTCTTGACCTTAAAGTGTGCTTAAAATCAAGATGTTTGGGGTGAGAAGGGATTCAGCTTTAAAATGGATTTTCTCGTGTTCTTTACTGCTTATTGTTTAAAAAAAACCAACTTCTACTTCTGCATTCAGATTTGTTTCTTATTTATAGAAACTATCAGAATTCCATTGGGTAGTAAGAACCCTTCAAAGTGACAGAGATGAAGACCTTCAAATATTTTGGCTCAGTGGTTGAGTCAGATTTTTCCCGTTCTGTCTTTGTTCAGGAAAAGAAATGTGGCATTTTTTTGTGAGGAGGGTGACAAAAGCTTTGTTGGTATAAAGACATTTTTTTTAAAAATAGAGAATGTTTTATTTTTATTTTTTGTGAAAATAAGGGCTTGGTTTTCACTTTCTTCCTTAAAGTAATTCCTTGTGTAACTCAGTCTTTACCTGTGAGGTATACCTGCTTCCAGTACACATCCTCCTGGAAACAGAGCCCGTGAGTTGGCAAAGGGAGGTAGGAAACCGGCTGCCGCTTTACCACTGGATCAACAGTTCTGAGCCCTTTGGTCCAAGGACATAACTCCTCAAAACTGTTAAAGATGTGCAAAGAGGTTTTGTTTATAAAACTTGTATCTTTTAGAATTTAGGGCATTAAAATCAATACTGAGATATTTCTGAAGCATGCTTACCCATTTAATTATAACCGTAATACTCTACTTGTTAATAGAAAACATTTTTTTTTGCTGGAGAAATAACTCCTAAAAATCAAAACTATGAAAAGCAGGAGTGTTCTTTTAGGTTTTGCCTAAAATTCTGGGCAAGACCATTTTAATGTCTAGCTTAATACAAGCTGATTCTCATATTGCTTTTGCATTTTGATTTTTTTTTTTTTATAACCACACAGCCAAAGACACTGGAAAACTGCAATGTGCATTTGTGGAATCAAGAGTGTGAAAAAGGAAAATAACACCTGTTATTATGAAAATAGCTTGTCTTCACACAGCTCTTCCAACCACACAGAACCACTGCATTTAAGTTTGTATGCTTCTAGAAGAATATTTACTTGTGGAGTAAACATGCTACTATCTTACTATGTTTTTTGGGTTTTTTTTTTTTTTTTTTTTTTTTTTTTTTTTGGTGGTACTGGGGTTCCTGGAAACCCTTCTACTTCTGGGCTACACTCCCAGAGCTATTTTATACTTATTATTTGGAAACAGGGTCTCAAAAGCCAGCGTGTCTGGCTTCGAACCCACGCGAGCATCCTGTCTTTGCCTCCTAAACACGGGGATTACAAGCGCGCGCCATCACACCCGCCTTATCTTCCTATGTTTCTAATGTTCGCTAGGGTCAACAAATTCCAGTTAGAATTGCAAACTTCCTAACATTGTTTATTTTCAAGTAATAATAGTGGAATTGTGGGCTGTGCTTTATTACACTCATCAGTTGCTTGCTAAATGCTTTTATTATCTCACATATTCCTTTATGGATCCACAGGGCATAATAAAGTTACTTGTTCTTAGGAGCAAATATTTTATTGTCTCATTAAAATGTTGTCACATTAATGAAAGGAGATTCTTTTTTACCCTTTTGAGATGTCAAGAAAACTACTTTCTGTATCATATACATAAAAAATAATTAACTTGAGTTTCTCATAATTTGATGGAATCAGTACTGCTTAGTTTCTAGTTCTATTCAAACTGTAGAGTAGGGTCAATAGTGGAGTGTGTTTTAAACTGAAGACACATCTGCAGTATCATAATGACTAAGAATTCCACCTTTACACATGCTGTTTGCCATTAGTTCTCAAATTTGCTTTTTAAAAGATGTTAAAATTTTATTATATTTGCTGATTGTATTGATTTTATCCAAGTTTTTCTTTGTATATTTTAAAGCAATGTCATTAACAAACCTTTTCATGTGGTTCTATTTGAACAAATGGATATATAGCCATGGTATATTAATCCAGTGTTGTGCTGGTAAATATTTAACTGTCTTCTGTGAATGAAAAAGGCCGTTTTGTAGTATTTACAGATACTTAGGATACAAATACCCTCTCTGTGGCCCAGTTGACCTGCCAGTCTGATTCATAAAATGCAGTTTGAAAGAGAAGTACACCCATGGATCTCCCAAGCCTTTGCAAGCCAACTCCAGCACAGCAGTGACGTGTGATTCCACAGCTTGTTCATTATAACTTATTTCTATTTTGATTATTGTATCTAGTAGTTGAAGAGCCTTATGTTTTATATTAATCCATTCAGCAAACATTTGGACACTAGTTTATTTCTAGAAGTATACCAGACCTTGAGGTATTTAATTTGGAAAGACCCAAGTATTTTGAACCCTAATTTCAAAAAGCCCAATAATTTCACAGTTGCAGGGGTTGTACATTAATGGCCTATACTTTGAATTCTGTCTGCTGTTTTGTTTGTCCAGCACAATGTTTTAAAAAGTTGGCTTTTGACTCCAGCAAGCAGTGTGTCTACTCTTGAAGTAGCCACTATCCTATCACTCCCACTTTGTTTAGCCTCAAACACTCAGTGCTTTTCAAGGCCTTTGAACTGGCAGATCCTGAGGAGACTACGGCACCTTTTACTGTGATCTTGGACTTAGTCTGTATAGTTTCAGTTTATGATGGTCTTTTCCAGAGACATCTTTGCCAAGAATGTATACCCAGTAACCTCTTTGCATTATTTATTTTATGCCACTAGTTAGAATTCATTGTATATTTAAATATGTTTTTTAAATTTGTCCTTGTCTAACACACAAACAGAACTGTGGGTTCTAATGAAGTTCGGATATTGTGATCCAGGCCATTGTAAAAGAAAAGTCGACCCAGGTAAAATACTTTAATTGCTAATGAAGATGCCCATCAAGTTTTTAGTTATTTATCCAAGTTACAGTCTAAGCAATAAGACTACCATTTGTATTTGAATTTCAAATTGTTTTTCCTTGTTCTTGAATTAAATGACTGAATAAGCAAAACACCAAAGAGCCTTCTAATTCGACTCTATGATTACTAAAGCTGACAGAAGTCTCCATCAGTGTGTCCTAGAATGCTTTGGGTCAACAGGTTTTTTAAAGACTTAAGTTTTTTGTACGTTCTGAGTTAATACATGCTTATAACTTTTTACAAAGTATGCAGTATCACAGGGTATAAAGAAAAAAATTTCCTCTGTGTTTTCATTGTCACCTTCTTGAAGAATATCTCATATAGTCTTTCAGAAATGTCTTTCTCTCTCCCTTGTTACATACAGTTGTAATCGATTCCTTTTGTGTAACTTGGTTGTCTTCCCATAATTACCACATCTGGTTCTAACTCATTGTATGAATGACTTCAGGATTCAATTACAAGGATATCCCTTTGAAAGAATATGCTTATATAGACTTTTTTTTTTTTTACAAAAAAATGTTACAATGAGAATATCTCTATACATATAATGAAGATAACTCTTGATTCTGCTTGCCTGGAAACTTTCCGTAAAGTAGATAACTATTTTGAGGCTCACTAGCTGTACAGTATAATCTTATGCTTCCATTTAAGAAATTCTTCCATAAAAGGAAAAAAATTTTTCTCAAAGTAATTGTCTTCAGATAGATGAAAAACCCTAGCTTTTACATTGTACTATGAAGACATTTAGTCATTAAAAGACTGGATATTCACCTTTATTTATTTTTTTTGCACCTTGATTTTTTTCTTTGCTCCAAAGTTTCTGAATGTGTAAGATTTAGGGTTTTCTTTTACAATTTGTTGGTATAAAGGTTTTTTTTCTTTTTTTTTTTTTTTTTTTTTTTTTTTTTGGTGGTCCTGGAGGTGGAACCCAGAGGATTTCTACCTCCAGGCTATACTCCTAGACCCATTTTATATTTTATTTGGAGACAGGGTCTCACTAAGTTGCTGAAAGCCTCACTAAGTAGCTGAGGCTGGCTTTGAACCTGTGCAATCCTCCTCTCTCAGCCTCCCAAGCGTGGGGATTACAAGCGCGTGCCACCACGCCCGGCTGGGGTTTTTCTTATCTATATTAGCTTAGAACATACCTCCTGTTTAAGAAGAGAAAATACTAACTGTGGCAGAGTGTTTTGGCACAACTATACATTATTTATTCAAAATTTACTTTTGTCTTAGAAGAAATCTGAGTTAACATGAAAATTGTGATTTGGATTTTTCAGGTTATAATTCAGAAAATCCTTATTGTGCATTTATTATTAGGCACAGGACTTGCTTCTTGGAAATGGAAAAGTTTGTTATGAGGAGGACTTGGCGTAAGACCTCATTAGAACATATCTTTGTACTTGAAGACTAGAAATAGGGAGGAATGGATCTTGAAGACCAGTCTTGGTGCTGGAAGTGGTTTAAGATTTGATGAAAACTTATGGACTGATTTCAGTATTCATGTCTAAAATGTTTTAGTATGGTAGATAAATTTGGTAAGTTCTTGTTCATTGTGAAATATTGTTGGAAGTTTTTTAAGAAATAAAGACCTGAATTTGTGTACAACTTGGAATATCCTCTTCCTTTGATTGCCATGTCTGGAGTACTGGAAGAATCTTTTGTAGTTATTCCTATAAAACAGTTCATGTATAACTTCGCATCAGGACTTTTTTTTCTGTTATATGTTAATAGCTACGAGTGCTTTTTGTCGGCTTTTTAAAATTACAAACTGTTTGCATTTTTAAAAAGCAGGAAGTTACTTAAAATATAACCTCCCTCTCCCCCCATGGAATGACAACCTTTCTTGAGATACCAACAGGTGTAGGTGTAGTTTTAAGACAATTGTGATAGGATTTTACCTACCCTGCTCTATCTATAAAAATTTCAGTGGTAAATATTGAATTTCCCATCATTACACCCCTGACCTTATTTCCTTGTAGTAACCACTGTTATTTGTTAATAATCCCAATTACACATTTTTTGTCTTTCAAATTTTCTTATCATCAGAACTCAGGAGAAAATTTAGTTTCCTTGGAAGGAATGCTTGTCTCCACCCACACCCAGCACATCCTTTGTCTCTTATTTGATGTGAAAAGATTGGACTTTTTATTGTTTCTCAGTTTTTTCTTAAATGGTGTGCTAATTATTTTTACTGAAGTCTTTTGATCAAGGCTTTTTTTTTTTAACCCTTCTATCTCTGGGCTACACTCCCAGACCTATTTTATACTTTTTTATTTGGAAATAGGGTCTCTTAAACCAGCACAGCTGGCTTCGAACCTGCGCGATCCTCCTGTCTCTGCCTCTCAAGCGTGGGGATTACAAGCGTGCGCCACCACGCCAGGTTTGATCAAGGCTCTTTTAAAAAAGTACTAGCTTAGAGTAAATTTTCCTGTGTTCAGTCAAAATCTTCCATTAATGGGCATTTGAGAATTTAGATGATTCCAATTCCAACATTAAAATGAGGTCTCTTATAAATGTTAAAAAAGGTTCTCAGCTGGGTGTGGTGGTGCGTGCCTGTAATCCCAGTACATGGGAGGCTGAGACAGGCGGATCACAGGTTCGAAGACAGCCTCAGCAAGTAGAGAGACCCTCACTGACCTAGTAAAACCTCTGTTTAAAAATAAAATATGGCTGGGGATGTAACTCAGAGGTATGCCCCTTGGTTCAAACTCCAGTGCCAAAAAAGAAAACAGAAATTCTCATCAACCATTTGGAATATTTGGTTAATTGGAGAGTAATTAGCATTGGAGATTTAATGTTTCAGAATAATAGCTGTTAGGTTAAACATATGAAACTGACTATTTAAAAAACAGCGAAGTCAGCTGGGCGTGGTGGCTCACGCTTGTATTTGGCGCTCACAGTACTTGGGAGGCTGAGAGAGGAGGATCGCACAGGTTTGAAGCTAGCCTCAGCTATTTAGGCTCTCAGCAACTCAGTGAGACCCTGTTTCAAAATAAATATAAAATAGGTCTGAATGTGTAGCCCAGAGGTAGAAAACCCCTGGGTTCAATCTCCAGTAACAAAACAAAACAAAAAAAACAGCGAAGTTCATCTTGAACCCCATCAAGATGCGCCAGTAAAAAAATAAAAAAAAAACATCGAAAAAAACCAGCAAAGTGATTGATTTTGAACTAATAACATTAACACTTTTTGGTCATCAGCTTGTTCCATGCAACTCATACCTCATATAATTGACCTTTGATGGACACCAAAACCCTGTAAGGCAGTATTTGACACACACACACACACACACACACACACACACACACACACACAACTGACCCTTATTTATTTGCGGTATTGGGGATGGAATTCAGGGACATTCTACCTCTGAGCTACACCTCCAGCCCTATTTTTTATTCTTTATTTTGAAATGGTCTCACTGAGTTGCAAAGGGCTAAAGTAGCTGAGACTGGCTGTGAACCACAATCCTCCTGTCTCAGCCTCCCAAATGCTGGGATTATAAGCGTGGGCTACCAAGCCCAGCTCAAACCTTGAGTCTTCACTTGGCCAAGACTATACAGCTATTTAGTAAGTAACCAAAGTAGAATTCTGATGAAAATTTTTCCTGTTTTTCCTTTGAAGCTCCTGCTTCCAATAATTATAATAAGTATAAATTCAGGAAAACAGCATTTAAAAAAAACTCATTTGTTTAGCAAATATTGAGAGTCAGAAAAACTGCCCTCCTACCCCACAGGATCCATGTTTATTTTTTCTCCTATATGTTCTTGCCCACATAAAATTTTTCCTATGTCATATTAATTTGCGTCTATGTGATACTGGGGATTGGACCCAGGCCCATTCTACTTCTGAGCTACTACACCCAGTTCCATTTTTTTATTTTGAAATAGGGTTTCTCTATAAGTTGCTGAAGATGGTCACAAAGCTGTGCCACCATGCCTGGCCACAATATTAATTTTTAATGTTATATTTTCCTATGTAATAGTTTTCTTCCCAAGGAAATACATTCAATAGTTTTTCTGATTGTGAAAATACATGCTCATGTAAAGAACCTGAACATACTTTCTATAAGATTTTATGGTCCTATACAGAGATAATGTAAGTACTTCTGAATTTTGTTTTATGAGTGAGTAAATTAACAAGCTTGGAGAATGCGATCATATCATGCTCACTATTTTGTAACTTTTATTTACTACTGTAATTACTTGATAGGTATTATGTTTAGTTTATACATTTTTTGGTTTTTTATATTTTATTTATTTCCTGTGTTTTTGTTAACTTATTTTATGCATTGCTATTTTATTGCTTATTAATTGTATTACTATTTTATAACCCTTAGTACATGTCACTACACAGAGTTCTCATAATTCCCCTGATGGATATGGAGGTCCAACTTTTCAATGTTGGAAATTTTACCTGTTAGAAATGGAATTGATGAGTCAACCTTGCACGTGAGGAACTTGGGTACCTTGCAGACGTTTTCTGTGGTGTACATTATGTAGTGTCTGGTCACTTGTCGTTTTTTACTTTAAGTGAGTACCTCCCTGTATATAACTCTTCACTTGGAACTAGGTCAGAGTACATTTTATAAATCACACTGTTGGCTTATCAGTTATCCTCTCAACTAAGTTACTGTTTAAGGGAATTATTTAAGTTTTACAAATACTAAAATGGCCTGCAGGCTGCTATTTCATTCCAACCTCCAGTGTGGGGGAATTCTTTTGAGTGCTGACTCAGGAAAGGAAGTAACACCTCATCTTTCCTTTTGTTACTTACTGCAGAGGTTGATTGATGCCATGGTTACCCAGATAAATTTTCTCATTCATGCATTTCCTTTTTCTTTTTTTTCTTTTGCAGTACTGGGGATGGAACCAAGGTGCATTCTACCTCCAAGCTACACCCCCAGCCCTATTTTTTTTTTCTTTTGAAACAGTGTCTCGCTGGGTTGCAAAGGGCCTCACTAATTGAGGCTGGTAGATGCTAGGATTACATGCTTGCGCCACCACGCCCAGCTCATTCAAGCATTATCTTAAAAGCTAACATTTCAATATTGAGTCGCCCAGATTGTATTTTTAGGAATCTAGATGGGTAGAGTGCGACATGTAAATATAAGTGCAAATAAGGAGCCTCAGGAGAGAAGGCACCTCAGTCCAGCCTCGTGCACACATAGAGGAGTGGTAGGCTGTAGACAAGAGGAGTGTATAGACGCACTATGCCCTATTGATGGCTCAGCTGCTACTTGAAAGTTGCCTCTCCCCACCCTTAGGCCATTTGATTAAAGGAGGTGTGTGTGTGTGTGTGGTATAGGAATAATTTTTGCAAATTTTTCCCTTTTTTCAGATCCCTATAAACATGAACATGGAAAGGGGTATAAGCCAATAGTGATTGTATTTAAAATTCTCTGCAGTGTATATATTCTGTGTAAGGCTTGGAAGAGGGTTACAGTCATGTGGTACTTAAGTGTGGTCTGAGGACTACCAGCTGGGATGCCCTTGTTCGAAGCTTGTGAGCTATGCATAGGCCCAGGGCCTGACCCAGGGAAATAGGTCATCTTCAGGTGATGTGTATGCAAATTCAAGATCAGGAAGCACTGATTTAGGTCCTATTTATACTACACAGTGTTTTGTTTATCAAATTAAAAGTTTTAATTTATTAGGTCAAAATAACTCTGGATACCCTTTAAGAAAAACTCAGCAAAGCAATTCTGTAAAACTGCATTTGACTTAAAAGTTCCTTTTTTTTTTTTTTTTTTTTTTTTGAGTGGCTCTGGGGATGGAACCCTTCTACCTCCAGGCTATACTCCCATACCTATTTTTATACTTTTTTATTTGGAAACAGGGTCTCTTAAGCCAGCACAGCTGGCCTCAAACCTGTTTTATCCTCCTGTCTCCGCCTCCCAAGCGCGGGGATTACAAGCCTGTGCCACCAGGCACAGCTAAAAGTTTCTTCTCAAGCATGTGTGGTTTTAGACATGTTTCAGGGAATAAGGAGTTCACACAAACAGTATTTTGCTTATTAAAGTAATGAAACATTCCAGGATCAACCTCAAACAGAAAGGCCTTAGGGAGGACTGTATGTGATGGCGGGGGAATCTTTTCTCGGAGCCTGTTGTGATGGGTATATTGCACTCAGTGTAAAGCCATTCGTGTGGAGGAAAAATGAGGCTCTGCTGAGCACAGATGGGCTGAGAATACCTGAAGAACTCCCTGGCGTCAGTCTACCTTGGAGCAGAGAGCTCAGAAGAGTGTTGGCCTAGAGGAGCGTGGTGTATATCCGGATTCCACTGTCCTGAGGTGTGCCCAGCTCCTGGGAACTGGCTGAAGTGGGGCGCTGCTTTCTATGGCAATGTTAAGAAAACAGAATGGGAAACTGGTTTTATTACACCCAATTTACTTGTGGAATTTAAAAGGAATCACTTCATAGGTCTACGTTGGTGTGTACTTTTGCAAAAGTATATTCATTGAAGAAAAGAGAGCTACCTACCTCCAGAATATACTAACTTTTTTGTATAGTTTTTCCCAAAAATTTAGTATGTTTCCATTTTATGTATTTTCTTATATACAATTTATGCAAATGTTATTTGTTTTTAATAATTGGTAATAATTTGCTTTTTAATAATTGGTTCCCTTTCCCATCATGAACTAGTATACAAGGTCATTAAATAGCTGCACTATAAGTCTTTTTGGTCAAATATTACATTCCTTCATTAGTCCTTTAGACCAGGGGTGTGCCGACTTTAAATGTCTAGCTAGTATATATATTTTTCAAAAGTAGTAAAGAATCCAGGTGTCGCAGCACACGCCTGTAATCCCAGTATTTCGGAGGCTGAGGTAGAAGGATCAGCAGGTTCAAGGACAGCCTCAGCAAGTCAGATGCCATTTCAAAATATATTTTAAAAAATAGGGCTGGGGTATAGCTCGGAGGTAGAAAGTCTCTGGCAATCTCTAGTACAAAAATAAGGAGTGAAGTGAGAGTATCAACCTGGAGCCCATCAAGGCAGATCCATGCTCCGCAAGAGGCCTTGGTCAAAGAATCACTGTGACCGTCCCGCGAATCTAGGAATTTAGCCATCTTCGTGAGGAAAATGCAGGGATTAGAATGATACTTCACTAGAAAAGTTTGTCAGTGTGGTGGGGGATTTATATAATAAGGAAGAGCTAGGTGAAGCCACCATTTACTCTGGAAAATTCTCAAAAATGTATTATGGATTATGTACATAAAATCAAGTCTTTACTACAAGGGTCGATTCTGAGTGCACAATAGGTTCCTCAGAATACAAGTATAAAGTTATTTTTGAAAGCAAATATTTCTGAAAATATACAACTCACAAAGTATGTAACAAATAACATCTTCATGCTGGATGACAGGTCAGTAAGCTACTGAACTGCTTTGTGGCTAAATCTGGCTCTCCCCGTATTTTTGTAAACAAAGTTTTATTGGAATGCAACAACACCCATTTTTTAAATTTATTTTCTATTTTGGTCTAGCCCAGTGACCGTGAGAACTGTATAGCTGTACAGTCGGTCTGTGGCCCACTGGACTTAAAATATCCCTTTACAGGAAAACTTTGCTGAGTCCTCTACATAATTAGGCAAATATAGAAAGTATATATTTTAGCCATAATCTTACTTTTTGCTTGTGAGTTTATATGTACATCTTATACACCAATATGTAAAATGGTTGCATGTGATTATATATAAAATTTTACCTATATATTATGTGATAATACTGGAAAAGCAAAATTTTTAATGCCAGCATAGTACTATCTAATAGGTCACTCTAAACCAGATATGGTGGCACATGCTTGTGATCCCAGTATTCGAGAGGTTGAGACAGGAGGATTGATGGTTCACAGTCGGGCTCAGCAACGTGTGAGGCCCTCTGCAACTTAGTGAGACCCTTTTTCAAAATAAAGGATGAAATAGGGCTGAGGGTGTACCTCAGAGGTAGAATACCTCTGGGTTCAATCCCCACTACAGGAAAAAAATCACTCTATTTAACATTTTCACATTTAATTTGTTTCCAATTTATACTAGTATGAATAACATTTTAATACTTATACATAAATCAGTGTGTGAGTGTGTGTGTGTGTGTGTGTGTGTGTGTGTGTAGAGTTTTTTTGAAAGATAAATTTCTAAGTAGACTTATTGGAATTAATATCAAGGTTCCTACTTCATGATGCCAAATACTCTGAAAAAATTTTTCTAAATGTATCTTTCTACCATTAAGATATGAATATTTACTTTCCTTGATCCTTACTGGTCTAGGATTTTTAAGTGGTCTCGGGCATTATTATTAACAAAATACAGTGTCTTGTAATGAAATTGCTAAAGAAACTGACTGTTTTCCAAATGTTAATTTGCTAGTCCTAGTTTATCTTTTGGGATTTGCCAATTCGTGCCCTTAACATTTTTTGGGAGGGGGAGAGATGGAACCCAAGGGCATTCTACCTCCAAGTTGCACCCTCAGCCCTATATTTTTTTATTCTGTATTTTGAAACAGGATCTTATTGAGTTGCAAACGGCCTCACTAAATAGTAGCTGAGGCTGTTCCTGTCTCAGCCATGCAACACCACACCCGGCTTCTTAGCATGTTTCTTAATTGTTATGTAAATAAAAACTTGTTCACTCCAGGCATGGTGCCGCACACCTGTAATCCCAGTACTTGGGAGGCTGAGACAGGAGAATCACAGGTTTGAGACCAGCCTCAGCTACTTAAGGCCTTCCACAACTTAGCGACACCCTGTTTCAAAATATTAGTGGCCTGGGTATGTAACTCAGAGGTAGAATACCTCTGGGCTTAATCCCCAGCACCACAAAAGACAAAAGCCAAAACAAGAAAAAAAACTTGTTTTATGCTTGGACACTTCATCCCCCAATGTTCAAAACTAAATACATAGTTTTATTACTGTTGGCTATATTTCTAAAACACTGCTTCTGATTTCACATAATATTTGTGGTTCATTTGTTCTTTTGCTTATCAACCAGGCAGTGAGCTCTTCCATGCCATAGCTCTGTGTGAGTCACCTCTGGGTTACTATGACCAGCCTCTGGGCTACATAAACTAAACAATGTTTCTCGAATAATGAGTGATTTGTGGCCCAACTAATGGGAAAATTAAAGAGCTGGCACTGAAAAGTAACAGTCCTTTAAAATGTTATTGTTCCATAGCTTTCAAATTTTTATCTTCATCAGCACAAATATGAAGGATGTTCTGTTGTGAGCCAGAAACCAGGTTAGGTACTGGGACTTAACAGTAAACAAAATACAGTGCCTGTCCAGAAATCGAGTAGGAAGCTTGGGATTACTTGTGTAATGAGGGTGTAGACAGATCTGCCCAGTGAGTAAGAGCTGTGATCGAGGCTCCTGTGCTATGGATATAGATGACCCAAACTAGAGCACTGAGATAGGATTTCTATAAAAAGAAATACCCAGCTGAGACCTGAAGAACGAGGAAGAATTATCTAGTTCAGAGTCAAGAGAAATGCAGGTACTGAGGTCACTTGCAAATGCAAAAATCTGGGGCTTACAGAAACTTGGAGCGTTAGATAAATTTCAAATCAGAGGGAGAATGGAGACTGGTGCAAAATGATGAAAAGATCAGACTGAACAGAGAGAAGCCAGAGCAGGGAGGGCTTCCTGTACAAACATTTTAGGATCTGACTCGTTTTAGGGCAGTGCGAAGCATAAGGGTGATTAAACATTGAGGGATTTTAAGGAGTTGAACATAATCAAATTTGCGGTTTTCAAATATGACTTTGCAGAGTGCAGGATGGATTTCCTGAAAGACTAAAGCCAGACAGGGAGATGATTATGAGGTTGTCCCAGTAACTTAAAGTGAAAAAAGATGGTGCCTGAGCCAGCATAATAAGATGTTAGGGGTCAGGTGGAGTCACCTGGGTAATGCTCAGGCCTCTGGCTTAGACAGCTGGATGGAAGAGAGCAACATTTCTTGTTAGAAGCAGCTGGGTGATGGGCAGGTGCTGAGTCAGTTTTAGACATGGTTCTGAAAGTCCTACGTGTGATGTAAGAAGGAGGCAGTTACAGATACTCGGTTGAGAGTCCTGAACTAGAGACGCCATCTCAAATCTGCATCTGCTTAAGCATTTAGAAACAAGTTCATGGAAGGATTTTTAGCTTCCAGTAATGGAGAAGTGGTTATTTTGTGTGTGGGGGGGGGGGCGATGGAACCCAGGGACATTCAACCCCTGAGCTACCCCCCTCCCCTGCCCTATTTTGTATTCTTTATTTTGAAACAGGGTCTCACTGAGTTGCAGAGGGCCTCACCAAGTAGCTGAGGCTGTCCACAAACTGCCATCCTCCGGGGTCTCAGCCTCCCGAATGCTGGGATTACAAGCCTGCGCCACCACGCCCGGAGAAGTGATTCCTTTCTGATCAACCCCCTTATGAGTAATGAATTCTGGAAACATACTGAAAACAATAGTCTGAAGGCACTGGAGACCGACCAATGGGAGGCAGACACAGGAAGTGACCTGACAGCAAGAGGAAGGGACCAGCAGGCACTGAGTTCCCTGTTTTTATAGCTTCTTGCCTGAACACAGGCCCCACCAACTTCATGTGAGGCAATGGACACTTAACCAAAGATGAACAGAGTTGTAGTAATTCGGCTTACATATCTGGTTGAACTTGGTATACACACCTGTAATTCCAGGACTTGGGAGGCTGAGACAAGAGGATCACAGGTTCAAGTACAGCCTCAGCAACTCAGTGATACCTTATTTCCAAATTAAAAAAATAAAATAAAATAGAGCTCAAAGTGTATCTCAAAGATAGAATGCCGCTGTGCTCAGTTCCCAGCACCACAAAACAGAACACAGTTAACTGCTTGATAAAATGAAAACAAAAAAATTGTACTCTTGAGAGGGCTATGATGGAATCCAAAGTCTCAACGAAAAATTAACAAAATGTCCAAGTTTTAACTAAAAACTACTAGGTGTTGCGGGGTGATCGCACTTAGGGAGACCCTGTCTGGAAATAAAAGTTGAAAGAGAATTGGGGATATAGATCAGTGGTTGAGAGCCCCTGGGTTTAATCCCAGTACCACCAGAAAAACATGAATGTGTCCCTTCCTGAGTTTAGCTCCCCACTTTGGACGGAGATGCGTCCAGACAGCTCCAGGCTCACAGCCCAGTGTGTCGACCTCATCTAGAGCTAATACCTAGCCTCCTCGTGGCTGCTGTTTGCCCTGGGGATAGGGTGGGGAAGACGGCTGACAGTAAATGGAGCCATAGTTTCCTCATTAGTAAATCAATGATAATAAAACACAGAAGGCCCCGTTTACTTAGAATCTCAGATAAATAACAAATACTTTTAAGTAGCAGTATGTTTCTACTAATACAATATTTTGGACATGATGATGCCAAAATTATATTTTATCTAGAATTCATACTTAACTGGCATCCTATTTGCTACATCTGATAGCCCAATTCTCTTGTCTTTCATGAGAAATACAAAGTGCTCATAAACTGATGTAAGAATTTGCTCAAATACACAAAGTTCAGGCTGTGTCGATTATGCCAGGGCTGCCGTATGGGGAAAGTCCATGCTTACGTCCCAACTGTAGGAGAGGTGGATTCAAATGGGGACTGGTGTTCAGTGATGGAAGATGTTTCCATGGATTACTGTGGTCTCACTTGGACAAGTGTCATCACACAAAGTTGGGCCCTGGGCCATTTCTCCTCAAAACCCTCAGGACACACAGGTGAGCACAGTGTCTTTTCAGTTTCCGCTCCCCTTTCAGATTGCAGTCTTAATTCACTCATTCATTCAGCAAATATTTGTTGACCACCCACCATGGTCCTTGACTGTGCTTTTCTCAGTACTTTGAAGATTATTTTTTAAAATTTATTTTTATTGGTGCATTGTAATCATATATCACATTGGAATATAAGACTTGAGAGGATATACAAGCACACATCATCCAATTAGCCCTCATCCAGTCCCCATCCCATTCCCTCCCCCTCCCTCGATCCCATGCTTGTTTGGTGATTAACTTTGATACATTTGTTTATGTACCTCCTTCGTTTTAAAGAGGCTCTATCCTCCCCTATTCCATACCCTCTGATTGGTCACCTTAATTGCTTCACTATAGGGCCCTTTCTAAGCTAAACCTCTTCCTGTTGCCCCTTTCCTCTTAGTTTTTGCTGATTAGGGGAAGCATCTGATTTTTATTTTCTGCGATATTTCTTTGTGCATGCCACATTGCAAATACGGATCCCACTCTTGACAGCCCCAGTAGTGGTCTGGCTACCCGGTGGACTGATCCAGGTCTTGCTGGCTCAAGCAGCGGCCTTGCCTCATGGGAGGCCCCGATTCTGGTCTCGCTGGCCCTGACACTGGCCTAACCCCTCGGCTGGCTCCAATCCTGGCCTCGGTGGCCCCAGCACCGGCCTAGCCTCAAGGCAGGCTCAGATCCTCGCCTCAGTAGCGGCCTTGCCTCACGGAAGGCTCCGATGCCAGCTGCTAGCCCCGGCACCGGCCAAACCCGTCGGCAGGCTCTGATCCCGGCCTCGGAGGCCCCAGCACAGGCCTTGCCTCACGGCATGCTCCAATGCTATCCGGTTCTTAGCTAATTTAGAAAAAATACCCAGAACTATACTGCTGCAAGCTTAAGCAGTTTTTATTATTACAAAGGTAGAAAGAAGGGACAGAATTACAAAGCACTGCATTAGAGAGATTAATGTGGTGGAGTGCCTTGAAGGTAAGACACTGGAGTTTTGAACATAGAGCAGTTTTTAAATAAGGATTCATTATCTCATTTCCCCCATGCTTCTTGGCCAGTAGTCTTTTACCTCCCCTTGACCTAATGCAGGCGCAAGCCCTAACACCAATGATCTCCACGGTGTTGGCCTTTCTTGTTAGATATATGACCAAGATGTGTTACTTGGTTAACAAGGTCAGGGGTTACATGGTATGTGCCCACTTTGGAGAAGGCCTGTACCATCTTCCCGCATCCTTGGGCAATTTTTAGCCATTTTTATATCTCTCTGCTAGAAGTTATTTATTACGCAAATTTGTCTTTAAAGTATGGAGACTTTGGGCTATATCACTTTTGTGTACTTAGTAATTAATATAGGGATCTTTTGACCTTACTTTAAACTACTGTGAGAATTTAGTGTTTGTTTTAGCATTCCATGTTTAGCTGGGCTAACAGCTAACTTTTAGCTGACCGAGGTGAATATTGGCTGCAGCTCTTGGCTGACAGCTTAGAGACAAGAGAAAAGGATTTTATTGTTTTGCCTAAGTATGAAAGCTTATTCTTATCAGTAATTAATATAGCTCTTATTAACAATTAATACAGGCTCAATCCTCATCAGAATACCTCTCTGTTCAATCTCTAGTACCACCAAAAGTAAAAACCAAAAAATATAAATTATTTCTGCTAAGCATCTAAGATAGGACAATATCTCAAGTATTAAAAGATTGAAAATTATGTAAGGCAGATGTGGCACCTAAAAATAAAGTTGTTATATTCCCAGTGAGACCTTATACTGGCATTAAACAATAAATACACATAACATTTGTCTTGGCATTTTGAGAGAAAAAAAAAAAAGACTGCATTTGATTCCAAGCCAATGTTTGTGGCTCACATCATATGAAGGCATTTTAATAATTATTGATGGCTGCTAGATATCTAATCACTCATCACTGGAAAGCCAGTTTACAAATGAAGAACTTAATAGATGGCTAAATATCATGTCTGTTGAGAAATTATTTTTCCATAATAAAATCTAAACTTACTTGACCATTTTTGTTCCTATTTAAAAGTTGGTAAAGCTTTCAGCATTTTTTTGTTTTATAAAAGTTAAACATAGAGTTTCCATATTCAGCAACTAAGTGTATAAGCAAGAGAGGTAAAAACATGAGTCTGCAGAAAAGCTTGTGCACAGATGTTGATGGCAGCCGATTCGTGAGTCAACGGTGGGAAGGAGTACTAGTAAGCTGCGGCTTAGCCATACAATGGAACATTATTCAGCCATAAAAAAGAATGAAGTACTGAGTCTTGCATGAGTGGGGCTGTGTCTAAAAGCATTTCCCCAAGTGAAAGAAGCCAGGCACAAAGAGCCACGTATTTGTGATTCCATTTTGAAGAAGGCAGCCCGGTGAGCAGTGGCTGCCAGGGGATAGGGGAAGGAAGAAATAAGAAGCGGCCACTGATGGGTAGAAAGCTTCTCTATGGGGAAAAATTAATTAGTTCTGAAATTAAATAGTAAGCCTTGTGAATTTTAATTAAAAACAAGATTTCATGTTGGGCATGAAATCGTGGCGCACGCTTGTCATCCCCGCACTTGGGAGGCGGAGACAGGAGGATGGCGCAGGTTCAAAGCCAGCCGCGTGCGCTGGCTTAAGAGACCCTGCTTCCAAATAAAATATATATATATATAAAAACAGGTCTGGGAGTGTATCTCAGAGGTAGAAGGGTTCCATCCCCAGTACCACCAAAAAAGAAAAGAGAAAAATTCATGGTATGTGAATTATATCTCAATTTTAAAAAAGGCAACAATGCAATAACCAATAACTATTTATGGATAAAACATTCAAATACAAGACTGTGAAGCTCTTTCATCTGAAATCCTGGCACAAAATCCATGCCTGGCAGTGGGAGATGGACTTTTTTTTTTTTTTTTTTTTAAATTTCAACAAGTGAATGGCTGAGTGCACTAAGTGAGATGGACTTTTTTTTTTTTTTAAATTTCAACAAGTGAATGGCTGAGTGCACTAAGTGAGATGGACTTTTTTTTTTTTTTTTTAATTTCAACAAGTGAATGGCTGAGTGCGCTAAGTGAGGGACCTTAAATAAAATTCCTTTGACTCATTTCCCCAGGGCAATGGAATCGGCCCGGTGGGTGACTCATTTCCCGGTGGTGAAGTGCTGTCCTCCTTGCTAGTGGGTATTTGGCTTCCCTTCCTGGATCAGCCTTTGCCACCGGCCATTTACCCAACATCACCTGCTTGCTCGGGAGGGGTGACAGCAGCCCAGCCAAGGACATTCCAGCACTAGGATGACGATCATTCTAGAATACAGGACACCATGGCAGCCCAGATCAACAAACCAGACGGAATGTGATTTTATTATGAGAGAATCCATTTCAGAGCTGCCTGAGAGGAGGACGCAAAACGTACAAATGGGCCGGGCGTGGGGGTGCACACTTGTAATCCCAGCATTCTGGAGGCTGAGACAAGAGGATCGTGGTTCATGGACAGCCTCAGCTACTTAGGCTCTTTGCAACTCAGACCCTGTTTCAAAATAAGGAATAACAAATAGGGATTGGGGTGTCACTCAAAGGTAGATTACCCCTGGGTTCCATCCCTAGTAACACACACACACACACACACACACACACACACACACACACACACACACACATAAATGGAGGTGGAAAAAACTACAGGAGATTCAGAGCCAAGGCACACTTGGAAAAATGCCCCAGTTTAGAAAGAACTTGATATCATTTCTTAAGTAATGGTAAGCTGGCATGGCCCAAATCAAGAGTTTGGTTGTCTTTTATTCATTTCTTTAATTAGCCTTAACCAGAGAGAAATAACAATGCCAGCAATCCCTGCTAAAAATATACAAAGGCCTAGGTGCTAGGCTTAATCCAGCGCCCGGTTTCTGGGCTCGAGGGCATTTGCCTAACTAAGAAGATGGCTGGAGAATTTCTCAAATCTGGATTCAAATCTCCCAACTCCTAAACTCAACAAGCTTACATCTTTGGCAGTTTATTTAATCTCCCCAAAATATTACTTTTCTATTTGTAAAATGCGGATCATCTTGATCTTGGGACCATATTGATCATGTGGATCTCATGGTTGTTATCAGATTTAAACGAAATGGATGTATGTATGCCCTCCATAAGGGTTTATTATCACTGGACTCTTATTTAGTCATTCCTAATTATTAAGATGGGCTTTTATTTTTATGCATTTTCCTGCTTAGAGTCTAAATTTGTCTCGGGTTTGGGTTCATTTTTTAAGAATAAGATCTGAAAGCCAGGTGTGGTGGGACATGCCTCTACTCCCAGTACCTGAGAGGCTGACACAGGAGGATCACAGGCTACAGGACGGCCTAAGCAAGTAGTGAGACTCAGCAACCCAGTGAGATCCTGTTTCAAAACTAAAAATAAAAGAGTTGAGGGTGTAGCTCGGAGGTAGAATGCCCCTGGGTTCAATCCCCAGTACCACACACACACAAAAAAAGGAATACGATTTGAGGCTAGGTGTGGTGGCACACACCTATGAATCCAGTTCTTGGGAGAATGAGATAGGAGGATCCCAGCAGGTTTGATCCTCAGCAACTAAGGCCGACCATTTCCAAATAAAAGATAAAATAGGGATGGGGGTGTAGTTTAGATGTAGAATTCCCCTGGGTTTAATCCCCAGCCCCAGCCCCCAAATAAATAAAAAAACAAACAAACGAATGAATAAACAAACAAGATTTAGGCCTCTGTGTTTATATTAATTAAAATTAGAGTTTCAGCATTACCTGCCTGGCTTCTTGCCAGGACAATAAATTCAACTGAAAGCACTTCATAAACCTTCCTTGTATGTACAAAGTTAAGAAAAATGAAATCTTCAATCTAGATCAAGTAAAAACAACTGCTCCTGCCCTCTTTAGACAAATCAATAATTCCCTTAATACACATAAGTCTTGAGCATACCTTTTTAGTTAACATGGATCATTGTGTATTTTTTTAAATTCACATGAGAATTTCAAAGCTAGAAGGGGCCCTTGGGAGAGTTGAACCACCAATGTTTACAAGGAAAGAAACAGGCTTCCAGCGGGCTAGGGACTACGGACAGCAGGGCAGAGAGTCTGGTCAGCTCGCACCACCCTCTGCGCCCATTACTCTCATTCCAAGTTGCCACCATGGTAAGTAAAGGACAGATAATGAAACGGGTCTTCTGCATTGAACGCTTTCTGCTATCCTGTCAGTTACCAGTTTGCACTGTTTCATGGCCGCCATCCCTCTGCCTCGTCCTCCCGAGCCGTCCCAGCCCTTCACCCTTGCAACCACAAGGCTCTGTTCTGACCTTAAGCTCAAAAGGCTTCCTGGAGCTGCCAGTGGTAATTATAGCGTCCCACAGAGTATTCCCACAGCCTGATGAACAATTCCAAGCTGGTTATTCTGGGTAAGAGTTTTCATATCCTCTACCTCTCAGATCTGTTTGATGAGGGTTTGTGTCCTGCCTGCTGGGTTAGCAGTGTTGCCCAGGCACCTGTTTTATGTTCTCTTCAATGGCTCTTATTTTCTAATTCTTTATTCTGCTCGGTGTCAGTATAATTCAAAGAAAAAAGAATATCCATTAACATCTTCCTTAAAAAAGAATAGTCAAAAGCCATTTTGAAGACCTCAGGTCGCAGGGAACAGATATATCTCTTTGTTCTTGCTTTGGTCTGGCTGGTAAAACTTTGGCCCCAGGATCAAGGGGCTGGTGGTTGAACAGAACAAAGGAGCTGCCCCTTGGGGCCAGTGTGGCTACCCAGCAACTCCATCCTGGGCATCGCATGGACGATGTCTGCAGATGCAGGCCAGGTGGGCGGCAGCTGGCGGGAAAGTCTCTCCGTTTCAGCCTGTTCAAAACCGGTTGAGACAGATTAGCTAGTGAGCATAGCGAAGGCTCCATGTTGGTTAGATATTTTGGGGTTCTTTAGTGCCAAAGTTTTCTGTTCTTTGCCTAACTAGTTGACTTGGTTTTATTTATTTTTTGTCATATTTTAAGCTCAATTTTGTCTGCATTTGATTATAGTTTCCTCTAGCAAGCCACAAAACTGACAATAACAACCAAAACTCTACAGGAACAAGGGCAATCACCTTAGTGTCTTTTTTTTTTTTTTTTTTTTAAAGCACCAGCAGGGATTTTAAAAACGGAATGTTTCAGGATAGTGCAATTGTTCAGGTCTCCGTCACCTGCTGCTGACCTCCCGGAACCTTGGTGGACCCTGGAGGTCACTCGCCCATCCCTTCCTTTCGGAAACCACCCATTTTATTTCAAACTAAATTCATTGGGTTGTTTTCATGAGCCTTTTCTTTTCCTGTTGTTTTAGCTGATGTGCTCTTTTTTTAATCTCAACTCCAAATATTTCCAGAAGAAACAGTTGTGCTTTGGGTTCTTTGCTTTGCTGTTCATTTTGTAAGTTTTCTACCTTCAGAATGTCTTCAGCCAGAAGCCTGAAACAGGCACAGCCGCATATTTAATTAGGTCTTCCATGTTGGACCCATTGCCTCATCTAAGACACTGTTCGATACCCATCACCGCTGGCCTCCTAAATGGCTTTAAATGGATCAGTGGTGACCTGATCAGCTGGTGTCATCCCCTGGTAAGAGGGTGAAGTCATTCACTCATCAAATTTTAATTGATGCTGTCTACTGTGAAAAGGCCTGGGAATTGGAGACCCAAACCACGTGGTCCCTGCCCTTAAGGACTTCAGGGCCTTGTAAACAGGCACAGGTCTTATACTGTCAACACGGGGGTCCGAGCATGTAGAGGGCAGATGCTGGCACAGCCAGGGGAGTAATTGTGAGTGATCAGGAGGAGCAGAGCTGGTGGGCGAAAGATGCCCAGAGCTTTCCTTTATTCATTCAACAGGCATTTCTTGCTTATGCTCCTGGCCCTATTGCAGGTACCAGGAGGGCAGCATTGATCAGGTAGATGGGCAGAGAGCCTTCACCCATCCCCGGAGGAGAGGGAGCAGTAAACAAGGGCCAACTGATAAGCAACTGCCAGGTGTGTGCAGACAGAGTAGGCTCACTTATGGATAATTTCACACTGAGGGGTCAGCAAAGCTGACTCAGAGAAAGTGATATTTAATTTCAGTTCTGAACATGATACAGAAGTCAACTGTGCAAAGACCTGGAGAGACCCTTCCAGGCACAGGGAACCATGAGGATGGAGATGTGAAGGAAGGCACAAGCTTCGTGTGTTTGAGAAATTGGGAAGAGGGCAGGCGTGGCTGGTAGGCGAGGTTGACCAGGTGGTTCCAGGGGGCCTCCCTCCATGGGAGGAGGGAGCCGCTGCTGGGTGCGATGTGGTCCAACCTGAGCTGCCCTGTGGAAAGAGGAATTTAGCAGGAGTAAGAGTGATGCAGAGAGACCATGGAGAGGTGATGCTTCTTATTCAGGCAAGAGACGGTGGCTGGTCGCAGAGGTTGATGGCACTGGAGGAAGAAGAAGGGGGTGTTTGTGAAAGAGAGAGACATCGTAAGTGCACGAGACGAAGGCAGGGCAATCCCGACAGAGTGAGTATAGGCAAATTTAAAACCATCACTGATGGTCAGAGCTGAGGCTAAGCAAGGAGGGTGGCTGGAGGGAAGGAGGAGGGATGGCAGTGCAGCATCTCCCTTCCCCTGGATGCCGTGTTAATGTACACACCTTGATGACTTTCAAAATTTATTTTAAAAAAACTTTTTATTTTGAGATACTGTAGATTTGTGTGCAATATTAAGAAATAACACTGAGGTAGCCAAGTGTGATGGTGCATGTCCTTAATCCCAGTACTAGATAGGTGGAGACAAGAGGATTGCAGGTTCAAGGCCAGCCTCAGCAACTTAGTGAAGCCCTCAGAAACTTACTGACATTCTGTTTCAAAATAAAAAAAATAAAGTAGGAAGCTGGGCGTGGTGGCGCACACTTGCAATTGCAGCACCTGGGAGGCTGAGACAGGAGGATCGTGGTTCACGGACAGCTTCAGGTACTTAGTGAGGCTTTTTGCAGCTCAGTGAGACCCTGTTTCAAAATAAAGAATTAAAAACCCCACTGGGGGTTGTATCTTGGAGGTAGAATACCCCTGGATTCTATACCCAGTACTACAAAAAAAAAAAAAATAGGGCTGGAGGTGTAGCTGAGAGTTAAAATACTCCTGAGTTGGATTCCATTCCCAGTACACACACACACACACACACACACACACACACACACACAATGGTAACATCTTGCGTAACTATAGTGCAACGTCACAATGAGAAGCTGACAGCCCTGTGACTGGCGTGTTCAGGTTTCACCAGCTTTGCAAGCGCTCCTTTGCGAATATTTGCTTCGGCGCAATCTTCCCACAAATGTGCATTTGTGAGACCATCCTCATTGTCAAGGTACAGAATAGCTTCTCACAAAGCCACCTCATGATGCCACCCACTTCCAGTAACCACCCAGTGGTTCTCCATTTCTGTATTGTTATCATTTTGAAGTTGTTATGTAGCTGGGCGTGGTGGCACATGCTTGTAATCCCAGCATTCGGGAGGCTGAGACAAGAGGACCTCGGTTTTTGGACAGCCTCAGGTACTTAGGCCCTTTGCAACTCAGTGAGACCCTGTTTCAAAATAAAGAATAAAAGTTAGGGCTGGGGGTGTAGCTCAGAGGTAGAATGCCCCTGGGTTCTATTTCCAGTTTCTCAAAAAAAAAATGTTATGTAAATGGGGTTATAAAGTAGTATGGTGTGTGTGCATGTGTGCGTGCGTGTGTGCGCGCGCGCGCGCGCGTGTGTGTGTGTGTGTGTGTGTGTGTGTGTGTGTGTGTGTGTTACAGGAGATTATATCCTTCTAAGATAGTTTTATTTTTAATTCAGTATTAATTCCTTTGAGATCATCCAAGTTTTCTGTGTCATTACTTGTTCTTTACGGCCGAGTGATTCTCGATGGCTGGATATACCAAAGTTTGTTCAGCCATTCACCTGTTGGAGGATGTCAGCCTGCTTCCATTCCAGGTTTAAGCTGTTCGTACTGTTCAGCTGTAGACACTCATGGATAAGGTTTTTGTGTGAGCATTATTTTTCATTTCTCTGGGATAAATGTACACGAGTACAGTTGCTGAATCATATGGTAAGCATATATTTGACTTTGTGAAATGCCACCGTATACTTTCCTAGAACGGCTCTATCTTTGTCCATCCCCCTAACAATGGATGAGGGATCAGATTCTCTGCATCCTCATCAGCATTACTATTTATTTTAACATTATTATCGATCTGTAGTGATATTTCATTGCATCTTAAATTTGCATCAACCTAGTGTCTAATGGTATCGAACATTTTTATGTGCATATTTGTTTGCCATGTATCCTCTTTTTATTTTTTATTTTAGTTTTTGTGGTGCTGGGGATTAAACCCAGGGATATTTCTACCTTCAAGCTACACCCTCAGACCTATTTTACTTTTTTATTTGAAAATAGTTTCAATAAGTTGCTACGACCTTGTTAAGTTGCTGAGGCTGGCTTTGAACCTGGCATCCTGTCTCAGCCTCCCAAGTACTGGGATTAAAGGAGAGTGTCATATATATATATCTTTTTTTGTGAAATCATTTCTATGTCTCTTGCCATTTTCTTTTCTTTTCATTTTTTGTGGTACTGGGGATGGAACCCAGGGGCACTCTACCTCCCAGCTACACCCCAGCCCTAGTTTTTTTTTTTAAATTCTTTCTTTCTTTCTCTCTCTCTCTTTCTCTCCCTTTCTTTCTTTCTTTCTTTCTTTCTTTCTTTCTTTCTTTCTTTCTTTCTTTCTTTCTTTCTGGTGGTACTGGGGTTCCTGGAAACCCTTCTACCTCCGGGCTACACTCCCAGACCTATTTTTTATACATTTTTATTTGGAAACAGGGTCTCTTAAGCCAGCATGGCTGGCTTTGAACCTGCGCGATCCTCCTGTCTCCACCTCCCAAGTGCGGGGATTACAAGTGTGCACCACCACGCCCAGTTTATTCTTTATTTTGAAACAGGGTCTCACTGAGTTGCAAAGGGCCTCACTAAGTAGCTGAGGCTGGCCTAGAACCATGATCCTCCAGTCTCAGCCTCCCGAATGCTGGGATTACAAGTGTGTACCACCATGCCCAGTCTTGGCATTTTCTAATTTTGATGGGATCCAGTTTATCGATTTCTTCTATTACAGCTCTTGGTTCTTGCTTTTGGTGTCAAATCTAATAACTTTTCACCTAACTGTGAGTCTCAAATATTTTCTTTTAAAAGTTATAGTTTTACGTTTTTGCATTTAAATCCACGATTATTATTATTATTTTTTATTTTTGGTGGTAATGGGGATGGAACCCTTCTACCTCTGGGCTACACTCCCAGGCCTATTTTTTTTTTTTTTGTGGTACTGGGGTTCCTGGAAGCCCTTCTACCTCCGGGCTACACTCCCAGACCTATTTTTTTAGGTTTTTATTTGGATACAGGGTCTCCTAAGCCAGCATGGCTGGCTTTGAACCTGCGCGATCTTCCTGTCTCTGCCTCCCAAGCGCAGGGATTACAAGCGTGCGCCACCACGCCTGGCTCCCAGGCCTATTTTTATATTTTATTTGGAAACAGGGTCTCTTAAGCCAGAGAGGCTGGCTTCGAAACTGCATGATCCTCCTGTCTCCGCCTCCCAAGCGCAGGGATTACAAGTGTGTGCCTCCATGCCCATGATTAATTTTGAGGTAATTTTTGTATAAGATGTAAGGTTGAACTATTATTATTATTATTATTATTATTATTATTATTATTATTATGTTATTATTATGCCTGTGGACTTCCAGTGGCTGTAGCATCTATGTTGTAAGTCTATTCTTCAAAATGAAATCATGCAGGAATTGTGTCTTGGTCTATTTCTGGGTCTTTTATTCTGTCCCATTGGTCTTTATTTCTTTTTCTCTATATATACCTCATTGTCTTGATTAATATATGCATATTTTTTCACTTTATTTCTTTAAAAATTTGTTTTACTTGGAGTAAAGGCCTGTATAAATTTTAGAATAAATTAATCTCTGTCTACAAAAGGTTTTGCTAGAATTTTAGAATTATTCTTTTTTTTTTTTTTTTTTTTTGGTGGTACTGGGGTTCCTGGGAGCCCTTCTACCTCCGGGCTACACTCCCAGACCTATTTTGTATTTTTGAAACAGGGTCTCTTACGCCAGCGCGGCTGGCGTCGAACCTGCGCGATCCTCCTGTCTCCGCCTCCCAAGCGCGGGGATTACAAGCGTGCGCCACCACGCCTGGCGTGAATTTTAGAATTATTCTAAACCCTTCGATCAGTTTGAAGAGAACTTGCATTTTTATTATGTTGAGAC
The DNA here is from genome assembly GCF_963383645.1 of Muscardinus avellanarius. Lineage (NCBI taxonomy): Eukaryota > Metazoa > Chordata > Mammalia > Rodentia > Gliridae > Muscardinus > Muscardinus avellanarius. Next base: position 11,814,015 of record NC_137787.1, on the reverse strand, counting down.
TTCCAATTCTCAAACACGATACATTCCTGCATTTATTTAGGTGTTCAATTTCTTTCATCTGAATTCTGTAATTTTGATACAGATTTTGCACATTATGTTCGATTTGTCCTCCATTGTTTTATTTTTGCTGGGCATGGTGGCACACACCTGTAATGCCAGTACTTGGAATGCTGAGACAGGAAGATTACAGGTTTGTAGCCAGCACTCAGTAAGTGAGTGAGACCCTGTTTAAAAATAAAAAAATAAAAAGGGCTAGGAGTATAGCTCAGAGGTAGGATACTGCTTGATGAAACATCCAGTACCACACACACACACACACACACACACACACACACGCGCGTATTTCATTCTGGTGAGCAGTTGTTAAATAATACTGTTTTAAATTTATTTGTACATTGTGTTGTCAGTGTGCAGCTAATCTCTCATTCCTTTTCCCCTCACCTGAATGAAATACCTGCTTGTCTGATCTGGTCACAGCCTCTTTGGAAAATCTGTCTGCATGATAAGTATTCTGTTTCTAAGGCCATATATGTCTAGTTGGGATTAGAAAAGGGGGGGAAATCAAGGCAGAACTGAAAGTACATGGCATTTGTCTTAAGATTATTCTTTTCAGGGGTGAGTTAGGCTGATCTGGGACAAAACACCTGCTGTTTTCTGGCACAGAAACAGCCCAATTGGGTTCATGTACCTTTGGCCCTCCCCCTTGGAGGTGAGATGCAGGCATCTGGGGAGAGAAGAATAACATTTTCATTGACTTCAAAGAAACGAATGTCACAGACACTGGGACGGGGAACACACGCACGGATATGTAAGGCCTGAGTCTGCTCTGAAACTCGCTCCTGCGTGTGCACAGTGGTTTGCTGAGTGTTGGGCCTGCCGGCGCATCTCTGCAGGACATTGATCTTAAAAGAATGAATCTGACAGTAGGAGAAATTCTTTCCAACAAGGATTTCTTTATTGAACTTGGGTGAATTTATAAAACACAAATGGAATGTAGACAAGAGATCATCGTTCCTCGATCACGGCACATTAGTCTGTAGTTAGTTTTCAGGGTTACAGGAGTCCTGGGTGGAAGAATACAGCAGGAACGGCAGGTAATGGGATGTGTGGTACAAGGGAAAAGGTACGGGCGGTGAGGCAGGGTGAAAGAATTTCAGAAAATCACAGAAGGTAGTAAGTAGGGCACCACCTTCTACTTGTTAAACGTGCGACTGGCTCCCAGCAGCTCGAGCCTCTCTGGTTTTTATGGCTCTTCTGGTTCACACCGATATCCACCCATATTCTGAAATTATGGACTTGTGATGTGACAGAGAGGAGGGAATCAGATTGACAGCCCTTGAATGAACACGAGCGTCTTCCAGGTCAGGGAAAGAGAAGTGGGGAGAACTGGAAAAGGCTTACCCAGGTACCAGGGCATCCCAGCAGTGCTACCAGGGGCTGCAGCCGCCTAGCAGCAGCACTGCTTCTTGCAGCCGCAGCCACATTTCTGCTGGCAGCAGCCCTTGCCGCAGCCGCAGGAGCCACAGCCGCAGGAGCCGCAGCCGCAGGAGCCGCAGCCGCAGGAGCCGCAGCCGCAGGAGCCACAGCAGGGGCGGCTGCAGCAGCAGATCATCACTGGGGCGCAGCAGCCGCAGCAGCCACAGCCTCCGCAGCCTCCACAACTTCTGCAGCCACAGCCTCCACAGCCGCCGCAGCCTCCACCGCAGCCTCCACAGCCACAGCAACCCATGGTGTCAGTAGAGAGGATTCAGGTGAAGAGAGGAGACAGAGGACTCAGGAGAGGACAGGAGGGCTGATGCTGCCCTCTGCCAGGGGTCCTTAAATACTCCGCAGGGGGCTTGGCACATGTCCACTTCCTTGCTGTTGTTTTGTCCAGTATCTCAGGTGGACATGAATTTCCTGTTGGGTGCTTCCTCCAGAGCACGTACAACGTGGTTCTTGGTTTGGTTGTAGATAGATTTCCTTCTAGTTCAACAATGGGATCAGAATTTTCTGAAATATTTAGTAAAAAACTCTTTTTTTCTGTCTTGTCTGCCTGAGAGTACAAGTCCTTTGGTTAGTAGCGATGACCTCAGCCGAGGAGACCCAGCGCCCTTGACCGTCACAGGCCAGTGCTGCCCCAGCAGAGGGAAGTCGCCTCGCCCTAGCGTGGATAGCTGGATACGCACATTGTCTTCAGTCTCCCTCCAGAAGTAATGATCTAGGTATATGGAGTATCTATTAAAGTGGATTTTAGGTGGGTGTGGTGGCGCACGCTTGTAATCCCAGTACTTGGGAGACAAGAGGATCGCGCAGGTTCGAAGCCAGCCTCAGCTACTTAGTGAGGCTCTCAACAACTTAGTGAGACTGTGTTTCAAAATAAAATATAAAAATAGGTCTGGGAGTATAGCCCGGAGGCAGAAAGCCCCTGGATTCCATCTCCAGGAACACACACACACACACACACACACACACACACACACACACACACAATGGATTTTAAAGCCCAGTAAGGCAAGGTATATTGACTATTATGCCACCATTTAAAACAGTTCACATCGCCGGGCGTGGTGCTGCACACTTGTAATCCCCGCGCTTGGGAGGCTGAGACAGGAGGATCGCACAGGTTCAAAGCCAGCCTCAGCTACTTGGTGAGGTTCTCAGCAACTTAGTGAGACCCTGTTTCCAAATAAAATATAAAATAGGTCTGGGAGTATAGCCCGGAGGTAGAAAGCCACTGGGTTCCACCAAAAAATAAAAATAAATAAAATAAACCAGTTCACATCAATACATTAGAGGTGACAAGAAGTCCTGGAGGGGGAAAATTCCCCCCAAAACAATATTCAGAAATAAAGAGATTGTTATATGCCAGAAAGAGAATTTAACTTAAAAAAGAACCCATTCAAAATACCAATGAAATTATAATAGACAGCACATAATTTTAAAGAACTGCAAGATCTTTATGGAGAAATCTGTTAAATTCTATTGAGGGACATAAAAAAAGAAATAAGTGGAGAAAGGTAGTAGGTTCATGGATAGGAAGCCTCGATGTCTAAAAGATGTTAATTGTTCCCAAAGTCATTAATAAAACCCATTGCAATTCTATTGAAAACACTGATTTAAATTTTTTTAACTTGACAGCTGCCTGCAAAATACCAAGGTTCTTAAAATATTTTTTCTGTGTTTTCCTCTATTTTTTTTCAGTTTCAGGTCTTACATTTACATCTTTAATCCCATTTGGAGTTAACTTTTGTTATTTGATGAGAGATAGGGCTTTAGTTTCATTCTTATGAATGTGGGTATCCTAGTAATTATCTTTAAATGATATAATCACATATTTTTATTGTGTGTAATCTTATGCATACCTTACTAATTGCCCTGTCCCACATTCATGCTAGCAATGCAAACTCCATTTTTTAAAAAATGTAGCCATTCTCATTTTTGTCATCGAAAGGGAACTTTATTCTATTTTTTTTTTTTTTTTTTGGTGGCACTAGGGGTGGAACCCAGAGGCTTTCTACCTCCAGGCTATACTCCCAGACCTTTTTTATATTTTATTTGGAAACAGGGTCTTCACTAAGTTGCTGAGAGCCTCACTAAGTAGCTGAGGCTGGCTTCGAACATGCGGGATCCTCCTATCTCAGCCTCCCAAGCGCTGGGATTACAAGCGTGCGCCACCACGCCCGGCTTTATTCTATTTTTGATAATTTCTTCTTCAAGTGCAGAGAAATGAAAGGCAGTAGCTGGTGGAGGACTGGGCTCAATAGAAGATTCCATATTTGGAGGTAGGAGAGACATCATCTTAAGGGTTTTGAAGCTGTTGAGAAGGGTCTAGAAAGCTGGGGAGTTCATTGCTCTGTTTGTAATGTTGAGAATGGGCCGCACCTCGTAGATGTCCAGCGGGGATTAAGAATTTAAGAAGAAAATGCACGAGAAAGGAGGTTTAAAAGGACAAGGATGTCTTTGAAAGCACAGGTGGAGGACCAGCCTCTGACGGCGGGATGGGGTAAGGTCTCGAGCATGCGTACTCGCCCCACTCTTGGCTCAAGGCAAGAGCAGAGCTGGGCAGATCCGTGCAGTGTTGTGGACTTTGTGGTCGGAAGTGCCACCTTCCCAGAGGGAAGAGTTTGGAGGAGGCGTTCATCTGGAGAAAGGGGAGACAGTTGGATGTAGTCCTGCAGAAAGAGGGGAGTCCAGGGATGAGTGGGCACAGAGAAGGGCAGGGCTGAGGGGCACAGCTATGCCTGCCAAGTGTTTCAGGTGGCACTGGCCGATCTTGGTCCCCTCTGGTCTCTCCTTTATTCGCTACCCAACACCATTTTCTTTGTTCTTGTTCTCCCCTTCCTCTGTTTTAATGTAATGGAGATACAGCCTGGAGATAGAACCAAAATAGAGGGGGAAAAATAGGGAGGCCAGTCTCTACAGCAGTGAGCGGGAGTGGATAGCCGCTGACCTGAATCTCTAAGGAGTCAAATATTGACGGTGGATGAAGGCATTTTTAGTGGAACACAACAGCCGCAAGGGAGGTTCACGAATGTAAAGACCCAAGTTATGATTGTGTGGCTGCTGTGTTTCCTGTACAAAGGCCAAAGTGCTGTGCCAAAGGAGAGATCCCGCATGTGTCTGGCACCAGCCACCACCAGCCCGAGTGTCCTTGGCCCTGAGGACACTGTTCCCGGCTGGGTGGCCTGTCTTTGCAGAACTTGCCTGGCTCCTTGCTGTGGTCTCTGTCTCATTTCTAAGCGTTTAGCACGTGTTGAGCACATCGTACCTCTGCCATAACTGTTAACTACAAGTAAGTAGTAGATATATTTATTACAAACCCTCCCTTCTCAGACAGCCTTCTTTGGGTTCCTCCGGAGACCTGGACAGGAGATTCATCTGCCACAGCCAGTCAAAGAGACATTTATTGCCAAAGGTTTAACCTGATTTGTTGAGTGGGAATAAAATGTGACTAGTAAATACAGCAGCACAGTGTGTGTGTGTGTGTGTGTGTGTGTGTGTGTGTGTGTGTATTTCTGTGGGTCGAACCAGGGCCTCCTACATGCTAAGCAAGCTCCGTAGCACTGAGCTATCCCTCCATCCCAGAATAGCTTCTTTAAATATAGAAGCGTGTGATACCTAGCACAGGGGAATGCAGTGCTTCCTGCTGGTGCTGAGCTGGGGATAGCGAGAACACGCTCAGCTTGTCTTTCTGTTTCAAATGCTATTGCCTTGGAGAATGACTCTCACTTGGAGAATGATTCTTACTCATTAGTGCAATGTATTGTGATAAAAATTTCAGTAAGACTGCTTGTGCTCGAGGATTTTGAATGGGGATGAAATTCCCTACCTAGAGCCATCCAACTGGCCTGCTTCTGCGTTTTCATCTTTGTCTTAGAAGCTGCCGTCGGATACATCTTCCCGAAATACCATTTTCCCCATGCTGTAGAATTCACTTACAAAAGAAATATATAAAAGTTTGCATGGCCCCAAACCTCATAACTAGTTTCAAATTTATTTCTAGCTTGAATATATACTAACTCTCTTGAATGATCTTCCCACTGCCTTCCTTTGTGCAAACTACTTTCCTTTCTGTTTCCTGAATACATTCTTGACTTTCTTTCGTAGTGGGTAGCTTACCTGGAAAGGCTAGCAACAGCTAACGCTTATTTGTGTCCCAGCCTCTCTTCTAAGTGTTTGCGATGCACCATCACATGCAGACTTCATAGTAAACCTATGACGCATATTTCACAGTAACTCTATGATGCCAGCATGCTATTTCCATTAGGGAATTAATGTACGGAAGGATCAGGTCACATCTTTCTGGAGGCGGAGGATCAGCTCCCGAAGGATGATCCCAGCCTGCATCCTGCGCCCTCTGGGCATCTTTCTTCTCTGCTTACCTACACAAAGCCAGGTTTCCATTTAAGACCTAGCTCAAACTCTGTCTTCTTCATAAAACCTTTTTTTAAAAAAATTGTTTAATTAGAAGTGATCTGCCACTTCTTTTAGAAGGCCTAATATGCTGCTGAAACTTCACCCACCGTGACTTTCAGACAACTTTCCTTTTATTGGACCATAATTTAAGTCATTCCTTTTTCATCTTTAATTTCCACAGTGACTTCTCATCTGGCTCATTAGTTTGCAGTAACTTAGACTTGGATTTCTTTGTGTTACTCATATTGCCTTTAACAAATGACGTTGTTTTGGTGGGATTTTGCTGGGATGTTTATCTTTCACAATAGAAACAGAAGCAGGAAGTTAATTGGTAGCTGCACCCAGTAGCATCCTCGGTGTATTTAGGACAGCGACAGCTGGCTGTTTTTAACAGGCACGCTCATGCGTCTGAGCCCTGCTTTTTGCAGGATCATATGCTACTGACGAAGGGGAGGCACCTTGGAATGCCTGATGGTTTCCAATGACTTGGGCTTCACGGGTTGCCCGACTGGAGAGATGGGGATTGCTGTTTGCCACAGGCCAAGCTGAGCTGACCGCCCACATATAGGTAAATATGAATGCTGATACGTTCTGAATGAATTTGGATCACTGCCAAATGCTATTTTTTCGATTTTTAGTTTAAAAAAATCTTTCAAAAAAGAAGCAAAAGTGTCATTAGTGGGATCTATAGAGAAGCCTAGTTTTGTATGTGGGGTAACTGTAGTGATTTCCCACAGGGTAGCAGAGAGGGGTGGGCTTGTGAGCACACTGAGCCCACCTTGTGGACTTCCAGAATCATGGCTAATAGGGCAGGAGGGCCTGGGAGGAGGTGAGAGGGCCCTCGTAGTGAATAATGTCAAGTAACTCGATTTATCAGCTAACCAATCAGTACATTCAACGCGGATCCGTGGCACTTGTCTCGCAGGCTCAAGGCCCTGAATTCAATTCTGAGCACTGCACGCAAGTATGGAAGTAGGAGACTCAGCACAAGGCTGGTTGTTACGACTAGGATGGCCCTGTTTTCTCTCCCGCAGTGATGTCCCCTGGGAGCAGCACGTGTCCAGCTCATCTCTCTCCTTTCACTAATCCAGCCTTGGGGGCTATGGCCCATCTGGCCAAAGCTTGAAAAAGCCCTTCCATTTTGATTCTCACACCCGAGTCCTGGTTCTGTCATCAACCACTTTCCCGAAACATGGATCATAGTTCCCACTGGCTTCCACATCTCTAACACTTCTTCTTTTTTTTTGGTAGTACTGGGAATGGAACCCAGGGTCATTCTACCTCCGAGCTATACCCCCAGCCCTATTTTTTATTCTTTATTTTGAAACAGGGTCTCACTGAGTTGCAAAGGGGCTCACTAAGTAGCTGAGGCTGTCCTTGAACTGCGATCCTCCTGTTTTAGCCTCCCAAATGTTGGGATTACAAGCGTATGCCACCATGCCCAGCTTATCTGTTTTAAATGAAAACAGATAAACCCTGCAGATTAGAAAATTGGACATAAATACCAGATGATGGTGTGGAAAAAAGACTTTTCCTTGAGCACTTTCCAATGTAGTTATTTAAGCAATTTAGTTGTCTTTACTCTGAAATAAGGAAGAAAAATTATCAAGCCTTCAAAGAAAATTATTACATATCAAAATTTGGGGGAAAAAGTGTCAACCAGAAATGAACTGTTTTGCACAAGAGTTCACCCACAAACCATAATGACTGATGCCAGAGAAGGGCAGGCAGGATTTGCTGTGGTACTAACCCACTTTATTTCTGGTTTTTTTTTTTTTTTTTTTTTTTTTTTGTGTGTGTGTGTGTGTGTGTGATACTGAGAGTAGAACCCAGGGGCTTTTCTTCCTCTGGGCTACACTCCCAGACCTATTTCATACTTTATTTGGAAACAGGGTCTCACTAAGTTGCTGAGAGCCTCACTAAGTAGCTGAGGCTGGCTTTGAACCTGTGCGATCCTCCTGTCTCAGCCTCCCAAGTGCTGGGATTACAAGCGTGCGCCACCACACCTGGCTTGTCTGTCTATTTTTGCAAAGGAATTCAGAGCTGCATTCTCAGAGAAGCTGTCACTAAGACTTCTTTTATAATAACTAAACATTTACCTAAAGAAAGCTCAGTGTCAAGAATCCAGAGCATAGCATCATTTCCGGCTGTGGGTGGGGTTCTGCAGAGGAATGGAACCTCAAGATACATGTATAAACACACAGGGGAGATTTATTGTGGGAATCGGCTCACATAATTACTAAGGAGGCTGACATATCCCATGATCTGTTGTCTGCAATGCCAGAGATGTCATTCAGTGGAAGTCAGAGGGCCTGAGAACCGGGGAAGCTGAGGAGCATAAGTCCCAATTGGAGTCTAAAGGCCTGAGGACCAGTTGCTGCTGACGAGGCAGGAGACGATGGAGAGCCCAGCTCAAAAAGAGAGGGCACACTTCCTGTTGCCTCTACTTCTATTCTTAGTCCAGTTTGTGCTGCTATATCAGGGTACCTGAGAGAAACTGATAAAGAACAGAACAGCTGGGCCCAGTGGTTCACACCTGTAATTCTAGTACTGGGGAAGCTGAGACAGGAAGATTGCAGGTTCAAAGCCAACCTCTGCAGTATAGTAAGATGTTTCGAAACTTAGTGAGAACCTGTTTCCAGATAAATAAAACAAGGGCCAGGGATATAGGTCAGAAGAAGAATGTCCCTGGGTTCAATCCCCAGTACCAACTTAGACCCTGTCTCAAAGTAAAATAAAAATCACAGTACTTGGGAGGCTGAGACCGGAAGATCACAGGTTTTCAGACAGCCTCAGAGATAAATGAGGCTGTTAGTATTCTCATCAACCTAGTGAGACTTTGTTTTAAAATAAAAATGAAATAGGGCTGGGGGTATAGCTCAGAGGTTGAATGTTTTTGGATTCAATACCAATACTAAACATACACACATGCACACACACACGCATACACGTGCACACACACAAACACAAACAAACAAACAAACAAACAGCATCAATGTACTCTCTACAGTTCTGGAGTCTGGGAAGTCTAAGATCAAGGTCACAGCTGTCAAGAACCCCTGTGTTACATGGCAGAAAAGCACATATTTCGAGAAAGGAATGAAAAATAAGAAAGGCTGAACCCGCAGCCACCAGCCCATTTTATCCCCGCACGGATCCATGGGGACTGGGGGCCTCTTGGTTCGTGATTACCTGGACGCCAGGCAGCTGTCAGAAACACACCTCCTGGGTCGTCCTTCTTAGGTAACAGGCTGAGATGGCAGAGGCCTCCTCTGAGGCTGAGATGGCAGAGGTCGGCTAGTGACTCGGGGATGTTCTGCTTGGAGTGTGTTGCTGTCTGCTGACACACAGAAGCGTGCTCAGTTACAGCCCCTAACAGTGCAGGCGCCTTTTCTAAATCAGATCTTCATTCATGTTACGGGAAAAAGAACTATCCAGAGGATGCCGCCGACTCGGATGTAATGATATGACCTGGGATTGGTGTTTTCCCTTTCAGTTTCCAAAATGTTCTCTTCTGGCTAAAGGGATGTTCTACAAGTTAATAAATGTTATACGCTGGCCCCAGAAGCTCAGCCCTGTAAACTCAGCTACTCAGGAGACTAAGGAGGGAGGATGGCAAGTTTGAAGCCTTCTTGAGTAATTTAGTGAGACCCTGTCTCAAAAACCAGGGAAGGGGTCTGGGGATGTACCTGAATTGGTAAAGTGCCTCTGGGTTCAATATCCAGTACCACCAAAAAAAAAAAAAAAAAAAAAAAAAGTTATATATGATGTAGGGGGAAAAAAATCTTAGCTCTGGGCTAATAAGACTGAGAAGAATAACTCAGGAAAATTCTAGTAGAGAGAGAGAGAGAGAGAGAGAGAGAGAGAGAGAGAGAGAGAGAAGAGAAACAAAACAGAAGGAATGGCTTTCTCCTATTTTAGTAGCTCTAAAAAGAAAAGTAAAATCTAAATTTAGCAAGTTTATCAAGTCAGAAGGACCCAGAAAGGAAGTACACAGAAGCCCATGTGAGATTCTGCTGTAGATATTTGCATAACAACAACAGGGAAGTGGCCCTGAGTGGTCAATTCTCCCCCCAGAGGGGGTACTTAAGGGCCCCCAGCCAGGGAGCATCAGACCTCCTGTCCTCTCCTGAGTCCTCCATCTACCTTCACCTGAATTCTCTCTATTGACACCATGGGTTGCTGTGGCTGCGGAGGCTGCGGTGGCGGCTGCGGAGGCTGCGGTGGCGGTTGTGGCGGCTGCGGAGGCTGCGGTGGCGGCTGCGGAGGCTGCGGTGGCTGCGGCGGCTGCGGAGGCTGTGGGAGCTGCACCACGTGCAGGTGCTACCGGGTGGGCTGCTGCACGTCCTGCTGCCCCTGCTGCCGCGGCTGCTGTGGGGGCTGCTGCAGCACCCCCGTCATCTGCTGCTGCCGCCGCACCTGCTGCCGCTCCTGCGGCTGCGGCTCCTGCGGCTGCGGCTGCGGCAAGGGCTGCTGCCAGCAGAAGTGCTGCTGCCAGCAAAAGTGCGGCTGCAAAAGGCAGTGCTGCTGCTAGGCGGCCGGCCAGGCTCTGGGCTTGTGCTCCAGGTAAGGGCTATGGATGAGCTTCCTCTTTCCGTCTGTTCCCTCCTGCTCACAGGTCACAAGCAGGACCCCAGCCCTGGGACATTCCCATGGTTTCCATGACCCTGCCCCACTTAGTAACCACCAAAGTATACACACTGTCTTCTCTGCCAGTTGTTATTCAAATCATAGCCTCAACCCAATGCAGTCAAGAGAGTTAATGCTCTACCTCCTCATATGCCTCTGAATGTCTTTATTTATGCCCTCGTTTTACCACTACATCGGCATATTTTATATACAAAGCAACTTGTCTTAATAAATTACACTCAATCTGCCTCTTGTCTCTTTCTTCTTTCTTGTCTCTAAACTGTCCACGGGGAAAATGAGTTTTATTGCAACAGATAAGGCCAATTCTTTTTTTTTTTTTTTTTTTTTTTTATTTGGTGGTACGGGGGGTGGAACCCAGAGGCTTTCTACCTCTGGGCTGTACTCCCAGACCCATTTTATATTTTATTTGGAAACAGGGTCTCACTAAGTTGCTGAGAGCCTCACTCAGTAGCTGAGGCTGGCGTCGAACCTGTGTGATCCTCCTGTCTCAGCCTCCCAAGTGCTGGGATTACAAGCGTGCGCCACCACGCTCGGCTAGATAAGGCCAATTCTATATGTACAAAGGCAGCAAAGAGTCAAAATTGAGATACATTGGCTTCAGTAGACACAGACAGATTAGGGGATGATTAATTTGTGGTTTTATGGAGAAGGGATGGATAGGGGGGAGCACATTCCCAACCTTGGTATTTCAGTGTCATGAACCAAAACATTGTGCAAATATCTCCCTGGACAGAGTCTTAGTTGTCGCAGACTAAACTCAGTCGGGTCGTAATTGTCCGCTCCCGGTCAAATCCTCAGAAAGATGGGGCAAAAGGCAGGTGAAGTTCTGCAGAAACTTATCTGCAGCAATTCTTTCCCCTCTATGAATTCCTTAAGTTTTTAGGTACGACGCTTTAGAAAGAACCTGAGGTGGACAAAGGCTTCTTGAGCCAATGACACTTTATTACAGAAACCCCGAAAAATTTATACCCTTCACCAGTAAAGTTAATAAGAGAAAAGGGAGTAAATGCGATCACTGTGAAATAATAATGAATGACATGTAAACAAAGGTAATAAAACTAGTCCTTCAGCTGGCTGTTGGCCTTCGAGAGATTAACTCCGATTCTTTCCCAGGTCTTGCAGATAAGCAGTTCCAAAGGGCGACCTCCCAAAAGAAACAGGCATGCCCAAGGCTTGGAGACTTCTCGGGGAATCTTCTTTAACTTTCTTGGAACTTTCCATCTTTTGGGCTCATTTCATATAGCAAGTGTGGGGAGATGTGGTGATTCAGGTGGATGCGATAGAGTTTCTTCAGGTGTTGGCATCTTATCTCCTAAATCTGAAAGCTTAAGCAAACTCACAACACAGTTTGGCAGACAAAATACCACAAATAACACCACAAAGTTCTTGGATTTAATTGTCAGATGTATTTCCTTAACTGCTGAGCACTCTTCTTTAGACAACAAGCCTATTAAAAGCCTATCCATCTTTAATAATCCATTTCCCTGTCACAAACTCTCTGCAACCTGCTTCTAACTTTCTAATTCCTTTCTTTCCCAGTTGGGACGTTCTTATGATAAGCTCTTCTCCATGCAAAAATGCTTTTCTTACTCTTATGGTATTTCCTTTCCTTCATACGTATATATTTAGAATGTCTGTCCTTTATTTTGTCATATTCATTCCTAACCATGCGGCCAGTCTCTCTGTCTCCAGGAATGCTCATACTGGGCGTAAAAGTCAACAATCTTTTTCCTTGGCTCTATTGTCTCTGTCTCTAGGCAGGATCTCAAGGGTAAACAGAGTTACCTTGAACTGAGCTACCTTACCGGAGTTAATGGCTTAACCTAAGTTAGTGATAGGAATGAGGGAGAGTTAATGGCTTAACCTAAATTAGTGATAGGAATGAGGGTCGGAGACCCTTTGTGATTGCTGCAGCTGGAATGCTTATCACAGCATCTGAGTTCTGGCCAGTTTTTCATTATTATTGAGCAAAGCCAAGGGCGTTTAGACAAATTATTAGAGAATTTATTTTCACGGACTCAATCTCTTTTTATAGTCCTGATCTCACATCACCGGAGCAATTCGTGTAGAGAGTTAAAAGGAATCATTACCAAGAAAATAATAGTCATGAAGGGTATCTAAAAGTGGGGGGTACTTTGGCCAGAGACGACACCTCCTTCTCGGGGCTTGTTGCCGATTAACTATGTGGAGTGGGGTCTCAACACATAGATGCCGAGGCAGCAGGCAGTCTTGGCACTTAGTCACTAAAGTCTGATGCAAAAATATTTAATCATCTCCCACATGGTCACGGAGTCCTGTAGACGCATGGTCATTGTGGAGGCTTACTCGTGAAGGTCTCTCTCTGTCTACGAGGGTCCTCTTCTAGCACAAGCCCTTCTTGGTGCTCTAGGCTCCGCTGCTCAGATGACTGCAAGGCAGCACGGCCAGAGCCCCGGGGCTCCCTGCATTGCTTGTTCACGAGCTGCATCATCTGCGCTCTGCTTCTTGGCAACCATGGCTCACGACAAGGCTTCCGTGTCCTCTGACTTGTTCTCCAAGACCCAGGCAGCCGACTGGGCTCTAGCCGTGTTGGGTGCCAGGGGTTTCGCCCATCAGCCATTCCAAACCAGAGAATCAGCTTTCACTGTGTTTAAAGCACCCCAAGGGTGTAAACATGCGCTGTAAAGTGTGTCCCCAACACCCCTTCTGCGAATATCCTGTACTGCGTCTTGGCCCTTTTCTGCATAGACTCAGATTCCTGAGCCATTGTGGTTTAGTTAGCAGCAACATCAGAGTAAAAGGAGATGGTGGATGGGGCCCTACCAGCCCGGGCAGTGAGGCTGGGCCAAGGGAAGCCAAACTCCTGGGGCGTGTCTCAGGGAAGACATTATCACACTAGCCCAAAGTGCATGGGGAGTGTTTTCTTGTCATTCTGAGCAGAGCCGGACACAGGACATGAGCTTAAACGGGTTGCAGGGACCCAGTGGAATGATACAAACAAAGGAAACACTAGTTCAGTAGGCATCTCCAATAAGATGACCTCCAAGAGGGGTCCACAGAAAGGCCATCTCTTACCCCTGAAAGTCAGGGGACGGAGCTCCAGGAGGGAACGTGGACGAGGCTCCCCGACTCTGGGCTGACAAGGGAGTTTGCATGCTCATCTGGCTTGCTCCAGTTTCTTCCTACCTGCCACAGTCCAGAGCCCCTAGTACCTCTAGGCTACCCAGAGGCCCCTAGTTACTCTCGACCTCTGAGATTCATGCCTGGGGTGCCCCCCCTGACTCCTCCTTCCTCTCCCATCTGCATCCATACAACCACCTCTACCCATGATCGCTGTCCTTAGGGGGGAGCCTGGGAGGGGAGCCCCAGTTCTCCTATCTCTCTTTACAACAGCTCCTCCCCAGTGAGGACCCCTTGAGTCAGTTTTCCCAGATGGCAATGCCAAGCAGCAGAATCCCAGAACATGCAGCCCACCCTAGATCTAAGACTGGACTCTACTCAGGACCCGTGATCCCCTCCCACTCACTGGAACGGGAAGTTGGTTCTCAGGCTATGGAAGTGGACAGTGTCATTGCGCAGTATTGACGTGAATCTGTAGAAAAGAGAAGCCAGGAGGCAGAGTGAGTGGATTAGATGTTTTTTTTTTTTTTAAGATTTAAAGAAGTTTACTAAAAAGATAGAAATACAGAGGATAGGTACAGCTCCATACCAGACTGGCATGGAGCGGTGACTCAAATGAATACACCCTGGATTAGATGTTTTTAATGAGGTGTCTGGTATAATCATGAGAGGAAGAAAGAAGGCTCAGGGATGCGAAGTTTATTCTGCTCAGAGATCCTAGAGAGAGAGGGAGTCATGCAGGCCAGGGGGTGCAGGTGGGAGGGAGCACTGGGGAGAGGGCTCAGCAGCCAGGTGAGGAGCAGGGAAGACCATGGCTTGATCCTGGGCTCCAGGAGTGGTTTGCAAGTAAAAGGTGCATGCCTATAATCCCAGCACTTGGGAGGTTGACACAGGAGGATCACAGGTTCAAGGCTGGCTTCAGGGACTTAGCAAGACTCAGTTTCAAATTTAAAATTTTCAAAAAGGGATGAGGGTGTAGCTCAAAGATAGAATGACCTTGGGTTCAATTCCCATCATTAAAAAAAATGAAGGAGAAGGAGAAGGAGGAGGAGGAGGAGGAGGAGGAGGAAAGGAGGAGGAGGAGGAAGAGGAGGAGGAGGAGGAAGAGGAAGAGGAGGAGGAAGAAGAGGAGGAGGAGGAAGAGGAAAAGGAAGAGGAGGAGGAAGAGGAGGAGGAGGAGGAAGAGGAAAAGGAGGAGGAGGCAGCAACATATCAGGCAGGATTTTGTTGGAGCTTTTGAGTGTTACTAGGTCTCATTCAAGGAGAGGATGGCAGGGAGGAGAACTTGTGCACCAGACTACCAGGAAAAGAGGCTCAAAATTTACCACACAGTACTCCCCTGTCCCATAGTTGTGAGAATATAATTGTATCTTTTCTGTCAAAGGAATAGTTTGACTTAAAATGCCATTTTGTAATTTGATAGGGATTTAGTTTCTTCACAAAATTAGTGTCTCCTAAGAGATTGTAAATGCTGAATGTACCAGTATTGGGAAGAGGTGTCAGAATGTATTAATGTATCAGTATTTGGAAATATTTTCAAAAAAAATATGAAAATAACTTCAGTAGAAAAAAGCCAGGAGCTTCAAGGAAAGGGCTGCAGATTTCCAGGCACCAAAGGTAATTACTGAGAGAACAGAAGAAGCCCAAAAGCCTAGGGTCTTTTTACATGTCTAAGAGAAGCAAATGTCTTCAAGAATGTGGGGGAATCCCAGACTCCTGATAAGCAATTAACACATTTTGGAGTGTAACAAAAGGTGTGGGGTCTGTGCCAGAGACAGGGCAGGTCTATCAAAAGACCTGCCCCGAGAAAGGGTGGATCTAGGAGAAAGGGTGGATCTAGTCGGGTCAGAAGACTGGTTATAAAATACTCTGTATCCAGGAATCTTCAGTGACTTCTTTTCAAGTCACCCCCCTATACTACCCTGGGTATAGGGCTGTATTAATCTATATTCTATCTTTCCATCTTTGTAATAAGAAACTCATTTAAGCTTCCAGCAAGAGTTCAAACTAGAGTTTTATATACCTAGTTTAGAACAAGAACCCGTGGCTACATCTCTTTTTCTCTCACGGAAACAGTTCTGGGAGCCCAACAGGGTCCCCGGAGCAGTTCCCCACCTGTAACACCGACCCTCCCCTATTTTCCCTGATGAAGAATGCAAAGCTGTAACTCCTACCAACAGGTGTTCAAAGCAGGAGGAGCTTTGCATCGGGAATATAAGATCCACCAGGTTCTTTGTCAGTGTGTTCTCAAATACAATACCTGGAGCACCCTCTTTTAAGTAAAATCTCCTTGCCAAGCAAATTTTGACCACATGTCCTTTTTTGATGCTATGAAAAATTATTTCTTTCTTTCTTTTTTTTTTTTTTTGGTGGTACTGGGGTTCCTGGAGGCCCTTCTACCTCCGGGCTACACTCCCAGACCTCTTTTTACATTTTATATTTGGAAACAGGGTCTCCTAAGCCAGCGCGCGCGGCTGGCTTCGAACCTGCACGATCCTCCTGTCTCTGCCTCCCAAGCGCGGGGATTACAAGCGTGCGCCACCACGCCCGGCCATGAAAAATTATTTCTAACATAGCCAACTTGCGTCTTCCAGGCATGGGTCCTACTGTGGGACACTGAGGCTCAATTATTTCTGCTAAGTAGGTGACAGTTTGCCATGGAAAAGAGAGGTACAAATCGATAATAGTTACTAGAAACAAAAGAGAAAGGGACCCGTGTTAGAATGAACACAGGTTAGCCAGCAAAATTACCTAAACAAAGGACAAAGCATACGAGGTCTCCACGCTTTGTTCACTCATGTGCAGAAGTCGGAGCTCCTGATATGCCAGAATGGGGATGTGATTTGGAGATAGATAATGTCTCTAAAGAGGTAATCAAGTTATGAAGTCATTAGGGTGGGTCATAATCTAGTATGACAAGAACGTCATAAGCAGAGGAGAGTTGGACCTAGTCCTATGAGAGAGAAGGTTTCATGAACACGGAGGAGGAAACAGCTGGTTGGAACAGAAATGCTGGCTGACCTGACCTTCACATCACAGGGGATGACCTTTGCCCCGTGACCACACAGCCTCCAGCTAGAAACGCTCTGTGCAGCTATTCTGAGCTCAGCCAGTCCAAAGAACAGGAAGCCAGGAGACCCAGTGCTCCAGGGCACATTTTCAGAAGTCTGTCCCCACCTCTGGTAGGAATGTCTGGGCTGACATCACTTGGCCTGAGACATACTTCCTTGTTTGGTATTCGGGATTGAACCCAGAAGCTTCCACCTCCAAGCTACACTTCCAGCCTTTCTTATTTTAAAACAGATTCTGGCAAAGATGCTGAGGGTGTCTCCCTAAATTGCTGGTGTTTCCCTTGAACATGAAAATTCTCCCAGCTCAGCCTCCCAAGTACTGGGATTTCGGGTGTATGCCACCACATCTGGCTTAGGACATACTTCTTTTTGCACTCACCCCATCCAAAGTCACCCCTGGCAGGGTCTGATCTGGCCTCAGCTCCCCAGGTTAGAAATAAATTTCCCTGGCATCATGAGAAAAGATACAAATTCCAAAGTGGCTCAGAAAGGCAGATTTTGCCTTTTGGATAAAGGGATCCTGCCACTAGTCAAGTTAGGCAGGTGAGAGAACAGAAAACTGCTGGGTGTTTTACTTCCCGTATGGGGCTTCTGTGCTGCGCTCCTATTGGTGGGAACAGAGCCTCACAATCTTTATGCCATTGGCTGAAGGGGATGCGGGGGAGGGGTTGGCACCAACAATTTCCAGGAAATGCTGTCTGTGCCAGTATTGGGAATGGCCTAGAAAGATTTGAGAAAGCTATGATTATTAATATATTTCAAAAATAATTGTGTCAAAATGGCGGCAGACCTAGAGAGAGGCTTGGCTTTTGTCAGGAAGCAAACAGCTATTGAAACTTAGATTGACTTAGCTACATGTAATTAGCAAGTCAATAGGAGAGGAGAACTAGGCCTTTCTCTATCTAAAGACAGATCTACATGATTGGATAAGCTAGCTAAGATGGTAGGAGGGGTCGACCTTCATGAAAGGAGACACTTTGCCATACCTTGCTGGGGGAGGTACCTTACAGGGACATTCACTATGTCAGAATTACGTAAACAAGATGGGGGTCATGGGTATAAAAAAGGCAGTCCACATGTGATCCCTTTGGTGTATTCATTCGAGTCACCCCTCCATGCCAGTCTGGTATGGAGCTGTACCTATCCTCTGTATTTCTATCTTTTAATAAACTTCTTTAAATCTTCAGCAACTGTCCAAGCTATGCATATTTATTCTTAGCTTAGGACAAGAACCCACGGTAATTTTCTGTTTTTGGTTGTATGGGGTTTTGTTGTGGTTTGAGGGAAAGTGTGTCTGGGACCCTAACAGGGGTCCCCGGGAACAGTTTCGCCACAACCATACTCTCCCAATCCATTACAGTCTCCTAAAGTGTTTTTAATGCTTCCAACAATTACTCATGGTCTGAGTCATAAAATGTCACTTGTCTTTTCTTTTGTATCATTAAAGTGACTGATAGCCATTGGGGAAGATGACTAGGACCAAGTGTCCTCTTAGGAATGAAAGAAACAGATCCTATCCATCTAGACAGGCTTTTCTATCTAGCATATAACCTCCCCAAACTGGAAAAAAGACACAGACGAGGGACTACTGCAGTCTCCTAGGCTCATGAGTCTAAAAAACAGAGAGAGAGAGAAAAAAAAAAAACAATAAAAACACAGTTGCAGTTTAAAGTTAATAAGTAAGATTTCAAATGATTCTGAAAGGAATCCTACATCTCAGTAAGACTCTAATCATGGTTAGATTGATTTCAACAAGATGAAAATAGCAAATATCTTCAAAACAAGCGCAGAAGCTCAAGGCCGTTGCCGGAGAATCAGGAGAATGTAGATCAATCCTATGTCCACCGACGCCTGCCCGCTTAGCACAACCACAACCCACGACACTCACTGTATAGTTAGAGATAGAAAAGCTAACTGAGCCATGCCCAGGTCCTCAGTGCACACGGCTGGCTGAATTACCCGGGAACCAAAACAGTAGCAGGTACTGAGACTCTGCTCTCTAAGCCCAAAGTAAAAGATCCCAGCGGAAGGAAATCTAAAGCAAATACAGTCCTCTCTACCTTGGCCGGCAATGGAACTGGGACCGATAGCTAAGCAGTATTTGGAATTGTTTCTTTGTGAAAAGAGTGGAATTTCGAACGCATTTCCCCAAACTTCCACCTCAGACCTGAACTCAAATGGCGGAGAGCAGCGGATGTCCAGATGCTGTGTGCGCACTGCTCCTGGAGAGCGGCCAGCAAGGCGGGCGCTGTTCTCAGGGACGCTGGCCTCCCCGCCACCACCGCCATCACCAAGGACTTCTTAAGAAGACCTGGGATTTTCAGGATGTGAGATATGGTAACACTAAAAGTAAAGGGGAAGAAAAATGTTCAGCGATGAATTTGAATTTTATTAGGAAATTTTAAAATGTTGATGAATAGGAGCAGAGAGAAAGAGAGAGAGAGAGAGAGAGAGAGAGAGAGAGAGAGAGAGAGAGAGAGAGAGAGAGAGAAAATGTGTAGAGATAAAAGCACAAGAACAGGAGGGAAATAATTTGATCTGTGAAAAAGCACAATGGGCCACATTGTGTTTGAGTGAGTTCAATGATGAGGATTCTTTAGGGGCGGGGCTGTCTCGCACCTTGGGTTGACGGCTCTTAGGCAGAAAATGCCACAGGTGAGAAGGCTAGACACTCCAAAGGAGGAGAGGCAGGGGCCAGAAGTCACAGGCCAAGGACGCAAGCCCAGAGAAAGCGAGAGGACAGGGTGCTGGGGAAGAGGTCAGAGGAGAGTCTCGGCATCTCCTGTCTGGGAACAGAGGCCGCAGGGCTGCCTAGCAGCAGCACTGCCTTTTGCAGCCGCATTTCTGCTGACAGCAGCACTTCTGCTGGCAGCAGCCCTTGCCACAGCCGCAGCCGCAGGAGCCGCAGCCGCAGGAGCGGCAGCAGGTGCGGCGGCAGCAGCAGATGACGGGGGTGCTGCAGCAGCCCCCACAGCAGCCGCGGCAGCAGGGGCAGCAGGACGTGCAGCAGCCCACCCGGTAGCACCTGCACGTGGTGCAGCTACCGCAGCCGCCGCAGCCTCCGCAGCCGCCACCGCAGCCTCCGCAGCCTCCACCGCAGCCTCCACCGCAGCCTCCACCGCAGCCTCCGCAGCCCCCACCGCAGCCTCCGCAACCCCCACCGCAGCCTCCACAGCCACAGCAACCCATGGTGTCAATAGAGAGGACTCAGGTGAAGGGAGAGAGAGGACTCAGGAGAGGACGGGAGATCTGATGCTCCCTTGGCTGGGGGCCCTTAAGTACCCCCTCTGGGGCAGCAGAGGCACCGCGTGACCACTTCCTTGTGGCTACAACCTGATGCTCATGCCAGAATCTCACCAGCTCTTAATTACTTCCTTTCTTGGAGATCTTTGTCTTCTCCACATTTTCATTTTTGTCTACTGTTTTCTAAAACTACATTTCTGTATATAAATGGAAAAAAAACCACACACACGCCTAAGAGTTCCTGGGATGCATGACTATGACCAGGCTGTTGAGAGATTAAGCAGTCTCTTTTCTTTTCCACAATGCTCAGAAAATACGCAGTGTGTGTGTGTGTGTGTGTGTGTGTGTGTGTGTGTGTGTGTGAGGGGGGCCATGGGCAGGGCTGACCAGCCACCACGTCATAGGAGCTCCTGGGCCATGTGAACTGCCGGCGCTGAGACGTGGGCGAGTGAGATGGAAGCACCGTCTCTGGCTTCAAACAGCTCGTGTTATTGACGCAGCTGCAAATGGGGAAGTGGCCATTTTAATGATAAAATAACCGAACGAATGTTGAACTCATGAATAGTATCGAAAACAGGATGTGCTCCATTTAAGGTTCATGTCTGAGAGTTCCCGTTGATCAGGGTGATTCATCTCGATATATGGTGGAAAAAGTATTGAAGGAGGTAAAAGGCTGGCTGCAACCCTGAACATCTCTTAATTCAAAACCTGCAAGGTCTAAAAGTATTGTAGGAAAACGAAGAGCCCCTCCTAGAGGCGAGAATCTCCTGCGTTGCTTCTAAAATATCTGTTGAGAAGAAAAGTTAATGTCAGCAAGTGCACTGGTCAGAGGTAGTCCCTAAGCATGTAAACAAAGGCCGGCCCTCATGATGCTTCCATAACAACAAGGAAGGGACCCGATCATGTGTCCTGGTCATTCCTTCTCCCTTCCCCAAGATGGTACTTAAGGACTCCCCCAGCCCAGGGAGCATCAGACCTCCCTGTCCTCTTCAAGTCCTCTCTCTCTCTTTACCTGAGTCCTCTCTACTGACACTATGGGTTGCTGTGGCTGTGGAGGCTGCGGTGGCTGTGGCGGCTGCGGAGGCTGCGGTGGAGGCTGCGGAGGCTGCGGTGGCGGCTGTGGAGGCTGCGGAGGCTGCGGCGGCTGTGGGAGCTGCACCACGTGCAGGTGCTACCGGGTGGGCTGCTGCACGTCCTGCTGCCCCTGCTGCCGCGGCTGCTGTGGGGGCTGCTGCAGCACCCCCGTCATCTGCTGCTGCCGCCGCACCTGCTGCCGCTCCTGCGGCTGCGGCTGCGGCAAGGGCTGCTGTCAGCAGAAGTGCTGCTGTCAGCAAAAGTGCGGCTGCGGCTGCAAGAGGCAGTGCTGCTGCTAGGTAGCCACTGTTTGGTAAGACTTCTTTTTCTTCTTGTATGTTCTTCCATCTCTCTTTGGTCCTGGACTCTGTTCCTATCTTTGGACATTTTAAAATCTTCCCACCTAAAAAAATGTCCAGGCTGTTAGGCACTGTCTGATGGAGGAAATTTGCTTGCGCCCGGATGGGAGCCCTGCTCTCATCCCGGCCTACGCGGCTCCATGTGTGCCCACCATCTTTCTGTCCCCCCCCCCTTTTTTTGTCCCACTTTTCCTTTTCTGCAGGCAATACTTCTTTTTTTCTTTGCATTTTTAGTTATTATGTAATATTATCAGAATTTCCTAATAAAATATATGCCCATCAAAAGTCTTTTCTCCTCTATTCTGTTTGACCACATGCGTCCCTGGCATCTGCTCTGAAACTTGAGGAGCATTTTGAGCAAAGCCTTTGAAAACACTTGCCATCAGGGTATCCCAAGCAAAGGATCACAGATAAAGCCATGGACAGGACTCTGGGGACCAAACCCCTCCCCTCAGTGAAACATCAATTTGCCCTCAGGACTCCCTTCCCCATGGTCTAATGTTCTCCCCAGCAGATTTATGTCCATAAAGTTTGAGAAAACTTTTTTTTTTTTTTTTTTTTTTTTAGTGTGGGGTGCACCTCTGTAGTGGATGGCATTGATGTTGATTGACTGATGAGAAGTCGTCTCTCTCAGGAATGACAACGGAGTCAACATGGCAGCTGGGGAGGCCGGGAGGAGAGAGATGTCTCCTGCCATCCTTCCACTAGCATCTTGCTTTTATTGAGAGTTATAAACAAAACATTGTAATTATTAATCACGGGAAACAGAAAGAAATCACGGGGTGATTCAAGGAATAACACCAAGGTAGTCACAGATGAATCAGGGAAGGAAAGGGTCAACAAGGAAACCGCCAAGGTCATTGCTTATCGGTCAGGGTTTCTGGTTACTGGTCCCTTTGGTCCTTGGAAACTTGTCTGCGTGTAAACAGTTCCCACTTGGGTGGGCCGTTTGTGCCCCTCCTGAGCCGGACTGAGGTGACCGCAAAGCGGACGACTAACAATACTCTAGACACACCTCATCACTGGTCACATTTTTGTACCTCACCTTTCAGGACCTGCTGGGAGTTGAATGTGGTTAGAAGTCCTGCAAAGAGAGGAGGTGGGGACACTGTGCAGTGCCTTGGGAAGCACTTACCTCAGGGGAGGTCACTACATGCCCTTCAGGTAAAGGAGGGCTGACCTTCTGAGGTAGCAGTCAAAGAGTTTCATCTGTTGCAAAAAAAAGATTGAGCCCAACTTAAGTGTTAGATGTCCTCAGCTTCAAGAGGCTCAAAATTCATTTTACATTTTATGCCAGCCATTTGCAGGATAAGATCCTGGGTTTGCTTTTCAGAATATTAGCTTTTTCAGTCTGGACACAGGCCTTTGGGACACTAATGTAGTACTTGAGCTGGAACTTTAAAGCCCTGAGCTGAGCTCATCCTTCTCCCTACCTCTTGCTCCAGCAACGAATTCCATTCATGTGACCACAGAGGCAGAGATTGGAGTGATGTGTCTACAAGCTAAGGATGCCGAGGATTGCTGTCAACCATCAGTCACGAGGAGGAGGCCAGGAAGGATCCTCCCCTAGGGCCTTGGAAGAGAACATGCCCTGCCAATGCCTTGATTGCAGACTTCTGGCCTCTAGGACTGTATTGAACATGTTTTTCTTGTTGCTTTAGGCTACACCGATGGCCTTAAATATAACCAGATTAGTTAACCACTTTCAGAAAATCTCTGAAGATTCTGGTTCTCTGCAACCATAACTTCTACCAGAATCTGTATCAGTGACTGTCCTACCTGAGAAGCAGAACCACTAGGAAATGTAGATCTAGAGACTCATTACACAGTTTACTTGATGGTGGAGGTCACAAAGGCAGCCCCAAATTTAGAGGGTGGTGTAAGATTGAATGAGCGTGTGTGTCCCCCAGTCGCATAGAGACACGCAGAGATCCATAGTAGATATATGGATGCCTTTATTTGTGGGAGATCGGCCTCCAACCCCCGCGTGGCCGCGGGGGCTGGTGGCGGGGGAGAGCGTGCGTCCCTCCCTCTCGGGCTCCTCTCTGAACTCTGCACTCTCTTCTTCCGGACCCGGGAGGCCTGGTTCCCTCCCGGAATCACAGAGCTCCACCTCCTAGCTTCCGGCCCTGCCCCCTGTGGGCCAGGGGGTGACTTAAACCTTACAGGTGGGACATCAGAATGGGGTGGGGACAGAACTCTGGGGCCTGGGCTGAAGCTTCTGTCCACAAATAGAATCTCTCCCTTTATAAGAAAATTCAAATTCTTTTCTTTGGATCTTTCAGGGGTTTAAATCAGGCCCACCCAGATGGTCTAGGATTATCTCCCTTAGGTTTTTTGTTTTGTTTTGTTTTGTTTTTGTTTTTTTGCAGTAATGGGGATGGAACCCAGGGGCATTCTACCTCCCAGCTACACCTCACGGAGTCAAGGCATGAGCTATTATCAGTTTTTGAGTCATCAGTGTAGAGAGATTACATGAAATCACCCAACAGTATATAGAGAAAAGAGCTTATAGGAGTTAACCTTAAGGCTTTCCAAGGTTAAAACCTTTGAGAGGAGAGGGCGGCAAAGGAGACAGAAAGGAGCATCCAGGAAAGAGGGAAGTCAGGAGCACGTGCTGATCCAGGTGTTGTGGCACACACCTGGATCCCAGTACTTGGGAGGGCTGAAACAGAAAGATCACAGATTTGAGGCCAGTCTCAGAAAAGTAGCGAAACTCTTAGCAATGTAGTGAGACCCTGTTTCAAAAAGAAAAAAGAAGAAAAGAAGAAAAGAAAAGAGTGGGGAGTTTGAGTACGTCAGAGGTAGAATGCCCCTGGGTTCAATCTCTAGTACCATACACACACGCAAATAATAATAAAGTGCATGGTATCCTACAAGTCAACGAGGAACTGTTCCAAGGAGAAGACACACAATTGACTACTGTTTTGGCCAAAGTGATGTCATTGTTGACCATGACAGGGACAAGCAAAGGACTTAAAACAAGAGTGATAGGTATGGGGTTAAGAAAAAGTGTGAAGAGATGAACTGGAGACAGAGGATATACACAATGTT
This sequence comes from Muscardinus avellanarius, assembly GCF_963383645.1. Lineage (NCBI taxonomy): Eukaryota > Metazoa > Chordata > Mammalia > Rodentia > Gliridae > Muscardinus > Muscardinus avellanarius. The sequence goes on along the minus strand of NC_137787.1, from coordinate 11,789,567 downwards.
TTAAAAAATTTGGCTTTGATGATGAAATGACTTAGTCATAATTTTAGGCAAAACAACCCGTAGCAGAATGCCTGCTATATAAGTAAAAATATTTTTTAAAAAGGTAAAACTAGACTTGTGATCAGAAGCAAGAAGTTTGTAGCTATTGGCAACATTCTCTTTCTTGCGTGGTGAGTAGAGGGGTATTTGTCTTATAATTTCCTGCGATAATGATTTGTTATGTTATTTGTCAACCAGTACACATGTTTTTTCTCTATACATGTTATGGTTCAAAGTATTAACTTTAAGACTCATAAGATCATGTGTGTGAATATAATAATAATATCACTACTGAGTCACAAAAAATATTTGAAAAGGAATAGTACAAATTACATGATGCCCAAATTTGACTTACATACTATATATCTGGCTAGTAGGAAACATTTGCACTTTTCTTATTTAGTTAGAAGTCGAAGTTGTAAGTCACATAAAATACTAAGAACTAGGGTAGAATGACCTAAAACACATAACTAGTAAACCTACTATCATACCCAATAAAATTAACAATTCCTTAGAACTATCTAGTCAATGATTGAATTACCTGATTGTCTCATAGTATTTTTAGCTTTGTTATATGAATCAGGATTCAAATAAGTTCCACACATTGCCATTGACTGACAGATATACTGTCAATCTCTCTTTGCCTCTTGAATTTTGTTTTTTGTTTTTAAACTGTAGCTTTTCTCAGACTCAGGTGGTTTTTTATTCTAACCATAAATAATATCTAATGAGTTCTTCTGATTTCCCTTTTGACTCTAAATTGGGAGTTTGATCTGGGAGTTTATTTCCTAATAGGGATAATTGATATATTTTTGTCTTTATTTATTTTTTTTTACATTTTTAACTTGCTTCTCAATTCTCTCTTTCCTTGCTTACATTCTTGTGTTAATATTTTCCCATATCATATGCTTTATTCTTCCAATCTGTATAAAAATTGCATAATCTAATTTTTTTAGTAGCTACACTTGAAATATTGATATAGAGTTGTGGTGTATCAAGGGTGATGGAGGTGATAGCAGTGGTTTGCTCTGTATACAGTCAGTAAGGAGGAAGAATTACCTGTAGACAATTTAAAAGCAATAGTAAAACTTATAAAAAGGCAGTGTGCAATTTATTATTGCTGCACACAAGCAATCCTAAACAACATGGGATTGGATATGCCTTCCTACCAGAGAGACTGCTATTCTTTCCTCTGCTTGGTAAGCCACTTCTCTTATTTTGTTGCTATAACAAAATACCTGAGGCCAGGGAGTTTACAAACAGTAAAAGTTTATTAGGCTCATGGTTCTGGGGGCAGGGGTGTCCAGGAGCATGGTGCAGGCATGTACGTGGCATGGGGGAGGCCTTCTGGCTGCATCATAACAAGGCAGAGGGTGTCAGGTGGCAGACAGGGCAAGCTTGCTAGCTTGGACTCTCTTCCTCTTCCTACAAGGTCACCAAGGCCATCATGGGGCCTCGCCCTCATGACCTAACCTAATCCTCATGACCCTCTCTAATCTTAGTTACCTTCCAAAGCCTCTAAATACCACCAATTGTAAGACTTTGGGGGACTAAGTTTCTAACACCACGTCAAGAACTTTTGGTGGCCACATTCAAATCGCAGCACCACCTTGGCAGCGTCTAATCAATGATTTTTACCTTCAGCAGAGCAAAAGTCCTTGGTTTTGAACATTCTTCTACTGACTTATATGCCCTCACTGTCTAGTATGGTTGTATTCTCTGTTTTGCAAACTCCTGAAGATAAAAACAGAAGTTATTGGTGTTTTACATCGTCACTGTTTGTCTAGGTTTATGCCTATGTTTACCTTTTCTCTCATTCTCTCTTAATCACTTTCCTTTCTTTTGGGTCATTTTCCTCCTTCCTCAAGTGCCTCCTTTAGATGCTGCTGATGTCAGGGTCTGTTGGTGATGACACGCACGCTCCACTTGTGTTTGTCTAAAAATGTTTTTGCTTCGCTCTTTTCTAACATGGTTTCTCTTCGTGTATACGTCCAAACTGGCAATTATTTTCCGCAGCACCTTGGAGATCTTATTCCACTGTTCATCCAACTTCCATTGTTCACTGTTGAAGTCGCCTGTTAATCTAATTGCCATTTCTCTTCAGTGATGTGCTTTATATTCTTCTGGCCATTTTAAAGGTCTCTCTTTCTATTTTTCTTCCTTCTTGTATTCTGGAGTTTCACTGCAGTGTGCTTAGACGTGAGTTTCTTTTCCTTTATTTACCCTTTTGGAGATTTGTTAGTCTTTCTAAGTTTGAGAATTTATAACTATTATCTTGTCTGAAAATCTCTCAGTGAATATTTCATTATATGTCTCTCTACTATCTTTATTATCTTCTCAAGGAACTCCACAGAGATATTTGCTGAACTGTCTTTCTACACATGTGTTAATAATTTTTCCATGTATGCTGCTCTATGCTATAATCTAGGTGATTTCTTCCAGGTCAATAATTTTTCTTGCCAGGTGTGGTGACAGATGCTGTGATTCCAGCATTTGGGAGGCTGAGACCGGAGGATCGCAGTTCGCAGACAGCCTCAGCTACTTAGTGAGACTCAAAGAATAAAAAAATAGGGCAGGAGATGTAGCTTGGAGGTCAGATTCCCCTGGGTTCCATCCCTAGACACCCCCCCACAGAATTATATGTATATAATTGGCTCTTAACATGTCCATTACTCTTTTGATTCTGATTAGTTCTATTTTCTTCAAATATTCGTGATTATTTGTGAAGTATATTATCCTATTCTTATTCTGTTGTATATGTATGTCAAACATATTACTTATTTACTAATGCTAAAAATAATTTTTACTCTCAAATCTTTGTTGACCTGAGCATGCTATTTATCATTTCAGTTGGCATGAACACATACTTTGTATTCTAAGATTTTAGATTTTTAAAAATCATAAATTCATATTTGGTGGAATTTTATCTATAGCACTTTTTTTTGATGGTATTGGGGATTAAACCCAGGGTCACTTAAGCAGTGAGCTACACCCCCAGCCCCTTTTATGTTTTATTTTGAGACATGGTCTTGCTAAATTGCCCAGGCTGGCCTTGAACCTGCCATCTTTGTGCCTCAGCCTCTGAGATACACCCAGCCCTATTTTTTTTAATTCCTTATTTGAAACAGGGTCTCACTGAGTTACAAAGGGCCTCACTAAGTAGCCAAGACTGTCTGTGAGCCGCGATCCTCCTTTCTCAGCCTCCCAAATGCTGAACTTTCCTTAATATTTTTAAGGATACGTATTACCAATTATTTTAGGCTCCCTTCTTCAAGTTCAACCTCAGCACTGTTCCTCCAAGGACAAGAAAAGCATAAAGACAAGGTGATATCTGAATGTCCAGGAACCAAATCATGGAAAATCTATATAAGTAGTTATCTCCTTTGATAATGAAAATCTGGTCTTTCATTTCAGCCATAATCCAAGTTAAAACACCAAACTAGTCTATGAAGTAGTAGAGCCTTAGGCTGACAGGCCACACCCACCCCGTGTGCAAGTTGGTGAATATCAGGTAAAAACCCTCAGCTCGGATCTCTGGACTGTCTATCCAAAAGCCACAGGCTGTACACACAGTGAGAAGGGGCCATGTGGGAGGCAGAGAGCGGTGGCCCCACAGCATGGGGGGGGGTAGTTCTAATGGTACCTAGTACACCAGAACAACTATAGTCTCCAGCATCAAATTATACATTTCAAAATAACTTGAAGAGAAGAAGTTGAAGTTCCTCAGCACATGCAAATAATAAAGTTTGAGGAGACAGAGATGCTGTTTGCATTGATGTGATCATTATACATTGTATGTATGCATGCATGCATCTGATCACAGTACTGTATCTGGTACTTCATGGAATATACACATACACATCAGTAGCATTTGTATAGATATATATTTTTATATGTCTATTTTTTATATAATACTGGGGCTGGAACCCAGGGGCATTCTACCTCCGAGCTACATTCACAGCCATATATATATATATATATATATATATATATATATATATATATATAGATATATAGATATATAGATTGATTGATTGATTGATTGAAACAGGTACCAACTAAGTTGCAGAGGGCCTCACTAAGTAGCCGAGACTGGCTGTGAACTTGTGATCCTGTCTCAGCCTCCCAAGTACTAGGATTACAAGTGTGTGCCATCCTGCCTGACTTTTATATGTTTGTTAAATATAAAATAAAATGCTAAGTGTGGTGGCACACACCTATAATCTCAATACTTGGGAGGCTGAGACAAGAGGATCACAGGTTTGAGGTTACTCTCAGCAATTTAGCGAGACCCTCAGAAACCCAGGGAGACCCTGTTTCAAAATGAAAAATACAACAGGACGGGGGTGTAGCTTGGAGGTAAAACGTCCCTGAACTCCACCCTTAGTATAAATAAATGAAATGATAGAAAACTCGTTTTGATACATACGAGACCGTCCCAAATCCAAACAAATCCCCATTCCATGCACTTAAAATAATGACGTCCCTATTTTTCTTTTGGCGAGGTAATCTTTCCATGAAGAGTGCCCCTTTCTGCACTAAGCCTTTTGGAATTACAACTGGAAATACAGCTTCATGGTTTTTTAAATCTAATCGAAGGTGAACTGACAGTACCAGTTATCCCGGCTAGATCATCTAATGGAGCCCGCAGCCAGGGGCTGTCTGGCTGGTTCCCGGCGAGGCTGAGTGCCCGGCTGCCGGCCACAGCGCTGGGGAGGAAGGGTCACTGCAGTCCCAACCGAGGAACCCAGAGAGGAGCTGCCCCGGCCCAGCGCGGTGGATGGGTGTGTCCAGGCACCACCGCGCATGCGCATGGCCTTTCTCTTTTCTTTTTCGCGCGCATTTCTCAGAGTTGGGGGCAGGAGTGGATTTTCATATCTCACACTTCGAAACCCTGCACAGAAAACCGGTGTGAGGGGGGTGACGACTTTAGTGCGCGCGAGGGGGGTCTTTTTCTCAATTCCTTTGTTCTAGCCTTGATGTTTACCCAGTCCGTTCCCCTTTCCATAGTGCAGCCCTGCAGATTGTGGTGGGCAAGAGAGATGGATCCGATAACAAGTAGCCCATAGGTGGGTGTTCTGCCATGAAACTTGTGGGGTTTATGACTTCTTTGACCTAATCAAAGGATTGCCTGTAGTATGTGTGTGTGTGGGTGTGGATGCCTTACTGGAGATTGCTAGTGCATGTTAGGCAAGCTGTCAACCACTGGCCACAAGCCCAGACCTGAAGGATTATTTAAAAATATTAACCTTTAGCCGGGCGTGGTGGCGCACGCTTGTAATCCCAGCTTTCGGGAGGCTGAGACCAGAGGATCGCGGTTCGCAGACAGCAGCCTCAGCTACTTAGTGAGGCCTTCCGCAACTTAAACCCTGTTTCAAATTAAAGAATAAAAAATAGGGCAGGGGGTATAGCTCGGAGGTCAAATGCCTCTGGGTTCCATCTCTAGACCCGCAAAAAAACAAAAAATAAAAATATTAACTTTTCACCCAGGGCCTGGTGGCACACGCTTGTAATCCCAGCATTTGGGAGGCTGAGACAGGAGGATCGCAGTTTGAAGACAGCCTCAGCTACTTAGTGAGGCCCTTTGCAACTCAGTGAGACCCTGTTTCAAAATAAAGAATAAAAAATAGGGCTGGGAGGGTAGCTCGGAAGTACAATGCCCCTGGGTTCCATCCCCAGTACCCCAACAAATAAGTAAAGGAATAATAAAAATAATAGGGCTGGGGGGTGTAGCTTGGAATTACAATTCCCCTGTGTTCCATACTCAGCACCACAAAAAAAGGAAAAAAATAATTTAACTTTTCCAGATGTTGTGTGGCTATTTACTTGCTCCCTTCAAAACCTTTCTTTACTTAGAATCATGAATTTCACTTTTTTTTTTTTATGAACAAGAGTCCCCCAGAAAATTATTTCACATCCCAACATATAGTAGATTCTTAGGCCTTCAGTAAAGGTCTGTATAACGTCAAGATTATTATTCAACTCCTCAAAAAATAAATAAATAAATAAAAGAATAAAGAGTCTCCTCTCATGAGATTTCCCCCTTAATCTCTCAGTCACCTTTGATGATGTGTCTTGATACTTTTATTTCTAAAAATCATTCTCTTTTTTAAGTTGGGAAGTTGCAAAGGGCCTCACTAAGCAATTAACGCTGGCTGCAAACTGAGATCCTCCTGTCTCAGCCTCCCAAGTGTTGGGATTACAAGCGTGCACCAGCACGCCTGGCTCCCAGCCCTTTTTAAGACAGGGACTCACTAAGTTGCTGAGGCTGTGATCCTCCCGTCTTGGTCTCCCATGTAGCCTAGAATTTCAGGCACAGGTGCCACTCCACACCCCTCACGTGTGGGCTTTTAGAACTGGGTTGTTCCCAAGGCTTTGCAGAGAGGCCTACACTCTTATTGACTCTTTCTAGAAGCTCTTCTAGCAGGGATAGATTAAATCAGGCAAATGGAGTGGGGGGATTTATTTTTGTGTGTGTGTGGTCCTGGGGGTGGAACCCGGAGGCTTTCTACCTCTGGGCTATATTCCCAGACCTATTTTCTATTTTATTTGGAAACAGGGTCTCACTAAGTTGCTGAGAGCCTCACTAAGTAGCTGAGGCTGGCTCCGAACCTGTGCGATCCTCCTGGCTCTGCCTCCCAAGCGCAGAGATTACAAGCGTGCGCCATTACATCCAGCCTCATTTGGAAATTTAACCAATGGCCCCTTGGTTGTTTAAATTAGCATTAAGTTAATTTTTTCTCATAGAAACCCACAGATTGTCTTACAGTTGGTTAATTCTGACAATTGATTCATTCTAAATGATTGTGCTGGGTTTTAAATATAGTCTACCAAGATCGACAAATGTGGTTTAGAGTTTTCCATGTAATTTAGCCAAAACATTTGTAACGTGAATCCTTTTAAAAAATATGAAGTCAAAGCTGGGCATGATGGTGCACGCTTTTAGTCCCAGAATTTGGGAGGCCAAGACAGAAGGATTGTAGATTCGCGGCCAGCCTCAGCTACTCAGTGAGGCCCTTTGCAACTCAATGAGACCCTGTTTCAAAATAAAGAATAAAAAATAGGGCTAGGAGTGTTGCTCAGAGGTAGAATGTCCCTGTGTTCCATCCCCAGTACCGCAAAAAAAAAAAAGAAGTCAAATGAAAAGTTTTAGCTATTAGTATGTCTCATATGAAAATCCTCAGATGAAAAAAATAAATACAAGTATTCTTTTCATTGAACAGCCAGTACAAGTTCTCTTTTCATTGTGATTCAGTGAAAATGCTTCTTTCTATGCAAAAAAAATTACCAACTAAATATAACAAATCCCCCAAATAACCACTAGGTCTCACACAATGGACGGGACAGGTGGTTCAAATGGGGCTCGTCATGGAAGGTGTTTCTTCAGCTACCATTTTTTCCCTGAACAAATGTTTTACTAAGATGTATGCGTTTGAAGCCTAGATTAAATCAAACGGCAGATTTCATTTTAGCATACAAATTATTCTGTGTTGGAATCTTGATTTAATCTGTGCAGATTCCTAAACAGCTTGGCAGTGATTACTTGGTTTTGGTTAAGACCAGTACATGGGGGTGAATTTAGATAAAAACACAGTTCTGAGAGTGGCATTGAATCCTGAGATTTTTCAGTCTCAGTTCAAAAGTTATTTCCATGGAACCTGAAATGACATGTAATCATACTCTCTAATATCTTATTTTGAAGCTCCAGCTGGGTTCTTTCTTTCTTTCTTTCTTTCTTTCTTTCTTTCTTTCTTTCTTTCTTTCTTTCTCTTTCTTTCTTTCTTTCTTCTCTTTCCTTTTCTTTCTTTTCTTTCTTTTCTTTCTTTTTCTTCGGCACTGGGGGTGGAACCTAGGGGCTTTCGACCTTCAGGCTATACCTCTGACCTATTTTTATATTTTATTTGGAAACAGAGTCTCATTAAGTTGATGAAAGCCTCACTAAGTATCCCAGGCTGGCTTCAAACCTGTGCGATCCTCCTGTCTCAGCCTCCCAAGTATTGGGATTACAAGCATGCGCCACCACGCCCTGCCTACTGGGTCATTTCACAGTGGCAACTCCTTGGCCACTGTAGAGACAGAGAGCTATCATACAGAGAATACAGTAAGTTCTTGGAGAAAGATTGTTGTATTTATGCTCTTCTCCTGGATATTTAGCACTAAATATAGATGAGCCTCTGGAATGTCTATAATTTAAAAGATAGAACTACCTTGAAATGTTCTTTGATCTGTTATGTCCTGTGTCTGATGGAATTATGGGATGGGAATTTCCCAACTGACTCTATTACTTAAATAAAAGTAATATATAATTTCTTTTAGAATGTACTTACTCCATACGATTCAGAATATAAAATCTAAAGCATTTTTAAACATTAGTTTATACCTATATAACCATGGGATGGTTAAATTAAGTTTAATAGCCCCAAGGGTTTTTTTTTTTTTTACTGTATTAATTCACATTTGTTTCTTTCCAGAAATATTTATCATGTGCTTTCTGTGGAGCAGGAACCAGTGTAAACACCAGCAGCCTATGAATGAACCCGCTGGGCGATGTCTCTGCCTCCTTTAAGGAATAGTTGTCACTAGATAACTACTCTAATTTTGAAGCTGTTCAGTTTTTACGTCATAAAAATAATGCAAAAACATCTTTTCATGTAAGAACCACAGATTATTTTACGTAAAGTTCTATCACATGATGATTGGAACCAGGGATGCCATGGTTTTAATTCTTTTTTTTTTTTTTTTTTTTTTTTTGCGGGTCTGGGGATGGAACCCAGGGGCATTCGACCTCCGAGCTACACCCCCTGCCCTAGTTTTTATTCTTTATTTTGAAACTGGGTCTCACTGAGTTGCAGAGGGCCTCACTGAGGAGCTGAGGCTGTCCGCGAACCACGATCCTCCAGGTTTCAGCCTCCCGAATGCTGGGATTACAAGGTGCGCCACCACGCCCGGCTTCATGGTTTTAATTCTACCATCGTAGAATTTCTTCTAAACCTGAATACTAACCCTCTGCCAAAAACAAAAAAACAAAAAACTGTATTTTACACTTGCTAACTCTATAACTTGCCTAGAAGTTAGAGAAATAATTAGGCGTGAATACATTTTCATGGATTAGATTCACACATATAGAAAACGATAGTCTATCAGAATTATAAAAAGTGATATTTTACCTATATTCCAAGTTTGACCAGTGATAATTTCATTTATTACCAAATTTCACACATCTTTGAGGTCAAGGTCCCTTTTTGGCCCACTGATATGTCACTTGACATGAAAACACTGTATTTAGTCACCACTACCTGGCAACTATGTTAGAAAAATGTAACCCAAATTAATTATGTTGGAAATAATGCTTCATTAACCTCACTAGTTGCCTGAATGAATTGACAAATCAGGTAAAAGAGAATGAACAGGCCGGTGTGGTGATGGACTCTTTTGGATTCCCAGTACTTGGGAGCTGGAGACAGGAGGATCATGCAGGTTCGAGGCCAAATACAGAATTTTTATTGGTTCTCCTTTAGATAATTTCTACTTTTTTGTTGATGTTATCTGAGTGAATGTTTTTATTTAAGGATTATTTTTCTTTCATAGGGCTTTTCAAGGTTTTTTTTCAATTTCTTCTTATATCCATTTTTGGGGGGGTGTCTGGAGATGGAACCCAGGGGCATTTGACCTCTGAGCTACACCCCCTGCCCAATTTTTTATTCTTTATTTTGAAACAGGGTCTCACTGAGTTTCAGAGGCCCTCATTAAGTAGCTGAGGCTGTCCGCAAACCGTTATCCTCCAGTCTCAGCCTCCCAAATGCTGGGATTACAAGCGTGTGCCACCACGTCCGGCTATATCCATTTTTGAGATTTATAATTTTTGAGTTTTGTACATTTTATCTAAATTTTCAAATTTATTGGCATCAAGTTATTATTATTATATTACCATTGTTATAAAAAATTTGCTTAGCTTTACTTAGTGTTCATTCTTCCAATTTTCTTTCGTGTGTTTTCCCTGCATTACTTCCATTCCAATGTCGATCATTTCCTCCTGCCTAAAAAACTCTCTGTAGTATTTCTTTCAGTGTGGGCCACAACAATTTTGCTAATTTTTTGTCTGTCTGAGAAATGTTTTTATTTTGAAATTTAGTATATTTAAATTTCTAATACTTTCAGATGTTTGCTTTATTTCTGATTAACTTGCTAATTAAATAAAGCACCTCACCACAAATGATATCGAACACAATGTCCGGGCCTTCACATGTTCTTCAAGCAGCATGCATTCCCCTTGGCTCACTCTGTTGACCTTTAAGTTAATCGAGAGCTGGGTGCAGTGGTCATGCTTTGTCATCCCAGTCCTTGGGAGGCTGAGACGGGAGGATCGTAGGTTCTCGGCCAGCCTCATCAACTTAGTGAGGCCCCACCTTAGTGAGATCCTGCTTCAAAACAAAAAATAAAATAGTGCTGGAGGTGTAGCTCAGAGGTAAAATGTCCCTGGATTCAATCCCCAGTAGCCACAAAAAATTAAATTAATTTAGATAAATGTTTTCTATTTTAAACTACTGTTGATATAGTATTTATTATACTTACATGTAGTTTTATAGAAAAATTTCATGTCTATAACAACCCTGAGAATATGATAAGTTGTCTCAAAAGGAAGTGACCCTAATGTACTCTGATGATTTAAGTAGACAAGGAAAATTGGGAATAAAGATGAAATTTGGTTAGATTTACATAGAATAATGTCTTATATTACGTTGCTAAATGAGATGGAATCAGAACCTGAAAATACATCATTGTTTATCAGTTGTGAGCACTCCTCCCCCCCCCCCCCCCGATTAGTAATTTTAGTGAAGTACTGAGAGAACATTGATTAAAATAGGAATATAGGCCAGGCATGGTGACACAGGCCTGTGATCCCGATATTTCGGAGGCTGAGACTGGAGAATTGTAGGTTCAAGGCCAGTCTCAGCAACTCAGCAGGTGAGGCCCTTGGCACTTTAGTGAGACACTGTTACAAAATACAAAATAAAAAGGGCTGAAAGTGTGGCTTGGAAGTATACTCCAGCATCAAATGAGCCTTGTACACACACACACACACACACACACACACACACACACACACGAATATAGTTCCATTGTCTTTTGTAGGAAGCATTTAATATAACATTGCAAAATGCTATTCAGAGGGACTGAAGAATAAATAAACACTTTTTGTTGTTTCCGATTTAGAAAGAACTGATACTTAGCTGCTCTGGTTATGTAACTGGGCTTGAAGGTCAAAAGGCCAGCGTAACACACCCAATGTAAGTTGTAAAATGCATGCGAAACGGGGAGCCCGCGCGTGCTGCTGAGAAGATTCCCAGGGCCAGCTCGCGGCAGAGGAGATCTCAGTGGACTTCCACGTAGCTCACAGTGAGGGCTCCACTGCTCCTAAGGAGAAAGGAAATCAGCGGATACCACACCTTGTTCCTGCTTGGATAATAAAATAGCCTGCGGATTTGTTAAAATTTATATCGTGAGCTGGGCGTGGTGGCGCATGCCTGCAATTCCAGTACTTTGGAGGCCGAGACAGGAGGAACGCATATTTATGTCAGCTTCAGCAACTTAGTGAGGCCCTCTGCAACCCAGTGACACCCTGTTTCAAAATTAAAAAAAAAAACAGTGCTAAAGGAATAGCTCAGAGGGAGAATGCCTCTAGGTTTAATCCCTAGTACCAAAGAAAGAAAGAAAGAAAGAAAGAAAGAAAGAAAGGAAGAAAGGAAGAAAGAAAAGAAGGAAGAAAGAAAGAAGAAAGAAAATCTGTGAAAGTATTGAAACTCTTCAAGCCTATGGTAAAAATAAAATACTGACCTATTGCACATTTTAAATGAAAAAAAAATCACTTGATCTAATTCTATGAACTGTATCTATGTTTTTCTCTTAAAGTTTGATACAGAACAACTGAAGCCTGTTTTTTCTTTCCTCTGGTCTTTGAACATGATAAAATCCAGGCTCAGAAACCTGGTGTCAAATATAAACAAAACTGGAGGGCTTTTTGTTTAGAAGAGATTCTATTGCCATAGGAAGAAGACTCTGATCAGAGAAAGTGGCAAGGTTCTCAAAACCAAACAGAAGAGCGTTTTTTATTTTTATTTTTTCCCCTAGGGCAGATGAGGGATGGGTGGAGATAAATACGATCTCCGTGGAGGAAGCGGGACAATGGAGGGAACTTCGCGGTGAGGTCCACCAGGAAAGCGTCCAGCTGTGCTCAGCGATTCCCAGGAGCCCTGACAGGGGCAGCACATCCACACTTCTAGTGCCCGCCCAGGGCCGGCGGCCTGCAGCAAAGAGAGGAGCCTGATTCAAGTCTGGATGAGAAAAAACAGAGAACTGTGCCCACCTGGTCCTCAGAGCAAGGCTGCCAAGGACTTCAGCCTGAGCTTCCTAATCTGGAGTGACTGCCCTCTTCTGCCGTGACCTTTCCACCTGCCCTGTTTCTGATGCCAGCAAGGCTTCTTTCTCTCTACCTCTCTTTGCGCTCATCTCTGTCTTCTTTTTCCTCTCTGAAACAGCATTTTAAAAACCTACTCAATAAAAAATAGAAAAAAATATTCTCTGGTAAGAAAGAAAGCAAAAAGAAATATTGAAATGTTATCTTTAAGTCATCAAAAGCTTGGTATCAGACAAATGAAACTGTTATGTGAGATTATCATTTTTAATTTTAGATAAATTGCCATAATACTAGATGTCAACTACTAAGCCTAGCATGGGAGGGAGGGATAGGGAGAGAATGGGGTGGGGATTGGGTGGGGGCTGACTGGGAAAAGTGTGCATGTATGTCTACAAAACTATGTATCCTACTATGATGTATGAATACAGTGCACCAATAAAAAAAAAAAAGAAAAAAAATAAAGGATACTAGTTCTATCAGAAAAAAAAAATGTACACCAAAAAAAAAAAAAAAAAAGAAATGATTATTAGTTAAAGCAGGCATCAGCAAAGGATGGACTGTGGGCTGTCCAGCCAGCTGTTTTATACATAAAGCTTATTAGACTCCAGTCTTGCATATTTATTTATGTATGACTTCAGCTTCTTTTAAGTCACAAAGACAGAGCTAAACAGTCAGATCAGACACCACGTGATACGCAGAGCCTACAATGGTTACGAGCTGGCCCTTTGAGATAGTGTTCTCTGAACCCTGGTTTAGGTGGACTGAGTTTCAGGGTGCTTTATTACACAGCGCTGAAAAACAAACAAACAAACAAACAAACAAACAAACAAACAAAAAACTACTCAAGCCCAGTGTGGTGGCGCACGCTTGTAATCCCAGCATTCGGGAGGCTGAGACAGGAGGATCGCGGTTCGCGGACAGCGTCAGATACTTAGTGAGGCCCTCTGCAACTCAGTGAGACCCGGTTTTAAAATAAAGAATAAAAAGTAGGGCTGGGGGTGGAGCTTGGAGGTAGAATGCCAGCCCTAGTACCACACACACACAGACACACATAAATACATACATACATACATACATGCATGCATACATACAGTAAAAAATCTCAAGATACCTGACAGGCACCAAAGTGCGTTTCAAGAATTCTCTCTGCATTCGTCTCCACGTGTGGGTTTACTCATCCCCTTCATTTGCTTATTCATTTACTCTTCAAGCATCTTTGAGCTTCTCTTTGGGACAAGATGGTAGCAAACGTTTCCTTGCCCTTGAAAACTGTATGATCTAGCGGGGGAAATTAGATGTAACAAATGTGTAGCTTTAATACTATATGATAGCGGTTATAAAGGAGTACTGGCCCTAGCCCTAATCTAGCCCCAGCCCAGGTCATTTTCAGCCATGGATGGCAGTATGTGAAGATGCATTTGATGTCATGATTAGACGTGTCCTGGCATCTAGTGGTTTACAGGCTGGTGATGGAGCTGTGAGTCCTATGAGGAAGGAACAGGACAGCTCCCCTAGCCCCACCCGAGCAAAGCATTATCCAGCCCCAAATGTCAATATTAAGAATATTATGAGAGTGAGAATCACTGACCCAAGCGCTGGCCTAACTAGGCATGTATTTGGGAGTGCGTGCGGCTGCAAGACACATCCCAGGAGAGATTCACTATAATGTGCGGTGTGTGACCCGCGTCGGATGTATCCCTACTGTATGCTAGAGCTGAGCCGTCTACTGTCAGATTCCACACCTTTGCAGCTTTCTCTCTTAAAGTGGCTTAGCGCCGGGCGTGGTGGCGCACGCTTGTAATCCCTGTGCTTGGGAGGCGGAGACAGGAGGATCGCGCAGGTTCGAAGCCAGCTGTGCTGGCATAAGAGACCCTGTTTCCAAAAATAAAATAGGTCTGGGAGTGTAGCCCGGAGGTAGAAGGGCTTCCAGGAACCCCAGTACCACACACACACACACACACACACACACACACACGCGCACACACACACAAAGTGGCTTAATTTTTGTGAGGGCTTAGTTCAGCAACCAATCCTTTTGGTTTTGGCTAAAAATTTGATACTCATTAGGGTCCTTGCCATTACAAAGAGACGAAGAGTTTCAAGGGTCTCAGATGGTGATTTCTCTACACATGCTCAAGTAAAAGGGGGATCATGCGGATAGGAGAGAAATTTCCCCCCTTTCTCCCCAGAAGTAAGTACTTAGAGTGGATATGGGCTTAATATGAACCAAATCCTAAAATATTTTTCTTGAAGTCAAATGGAAATTTTCAGAAAGGAAAACTGGAATACAAACCCAACAATGGGCTCTGAAATTTACAATACGTAGGTGGGGGTAGAAGCAAGTCAAGTTCAAAACAAATATCTTCAAAGTCCCCATTTGATGTGAGTGTTTTGCTATGGCAGGAAAACACACGTGCATTGTCGGGATAACTTCAAAGGCAGCTCTGGGCTGTGCCCTTCTTATTTTAGGGTGTTGGTGCTCGACACTGCTGTCCCTCCCTCCCTGTGTCTCACTGCCTAGGGAAGTGCTTCAAATGTGACGGAGGAAGGGTCCATGGATGAGATCTACCCCTCCTCCCGTTGCTGTAGCTCCTCAGTGAGAGGGATATTTTGTCTAAGCAGAAAGTCCAGGAGAGGTTCAAGAGTTAATTCAATCATGGACATGGAGACTGTCCACCCTACAGGGCTTTGCACGTCTCCTCCAGGTCACTAGGTCTTCCTGCCTTTTTCTGATGTTATATAAAATGCAGAAACCCATCTGTAAGTGAATAAGGATGAAGCAGCCACTTAGCAGCCCACTCAAAGGGAAATAACCAATATTCTGGCGTGTTAACAGCCACCCCACTGGGGCCCTCTCCTGCCTGCGCCACGTTACCACACCGCAATCAAGGATCACTCCTTGCTGGGGGGAATCATGTCTCTGTTTCTAACCAACAATAGAATGAAAGCACATTGTGATGAGAAACTAGATAGGAAATTATACTGGGTGGTATAATGACTGTAGAGACACGAGAGAAGGGTATACAAGTCTGGTCTGGAGTTAACTCTTATTCTCCCAGATATCTGGATCTGGTAGGAAAGGGAGGAGCTGGGAGTAAAGACAAGTGTTAAGTCAGAATGAAACATAAAGAGAGTTATGACCTCAGTTGTCCTGTCCTTAGCAATTCTTGAAATGATAAGGCAGCCCGAGAGTAGTAACTTTCAAATTTCTTTGACCATGGCTGAGAAAAAATATATATATTTCAACCAGTATATATCAACTAGTATATATATAATATGTACATATGTGTGTGTGTATGTGTGTGTGTATGTGTGAAAAGAATTTCCACACAGCAGAATTTATCCTTACAGGTTGATATTTCCCTATTTTACCCTGTCCTATCTGTCCTGCCTATTCTTTGATTTAAAATACTGATCAAGGCCGGGCGTGGGGGCACGCGCTCGTAATCCCAGCGCTTGGGAGGCTAAGACAGGAGGATCGTCCAGGTTTGAAGCCAGCCTCAGCTACTTAGTGAGGCTCTTTACAACTCAGTGAGACCCTGTTTCCAAATAAAGTATAAAATAGGTCTGGGAGTATAGCCCCGAGGTAGAAAAGCCCCTGGGTTCTACCCCCAGTATCACAAAAAATAAAAAATAAAATACTGATCAAGTTGAGTGTGTATTTCAGTGGTAGAACACGTTATCTAGTACGTGAATGCACAAGGCCCTGCATTCGCTCTCCAGTTCCACAAAAGGAAGAAGGAAGAAGAGGAGGCTTAGGAGGAGGGGCAGGAGGGGGGGAAGAGGAAGAGGAGGAGGAAGAGGAGGAGGAGGAGGAGGAGGAGGAGGAAGAGAAGAGTAAAGGAAAAGTAGAAGGAAGAAAGGAGATTAGCAACCCACTAAATTGAGCTTAATACTTATAATCTTTAAGGAACAGAAAGTAAATTCTTTGGGCTTGTGGGCCACAATTATTCCTCTTCTTCCCCTTCCTCCCCTTCCTCCTCCTCTTCCTTCTCTTCTTTTTCCTTCTCTTCCTCCTCCTTCTCCTCCTCCGTTTCTTTCTCCTCCTTCTCATCATCCTTCTCCTTCTTTTAAAGTCTTGCTACATATATTTTTCCCCCCACAACTTCTTAAAAGCATAACGCTGTTAGCTGTAGCAGCCTATGGCTTGTATTTTGCCCCCTCTATTTAGACTGCAAAACAAGACAAGAGTTAGCAAAAGATTAGAAAAAGGAAAAGGCTTTGATATCTCAACCCATAGCCATGCAACTGTCCCGGGACAAGCCGTCTCTGGTCAGCAGGACACCAGTTGGTGGCGCCTCTTTGGAGAAACCAGGTGGCATTTCCTCCTCCACATTTGCCTTCACCAATCTTTTATTACAGTAGTTGTCTCTTAAATTTTGGGACAAAAGTCTTATTTTTTAAATATTTAGTATTCAATGTTAAAATAAATACAACTGCTATCTAAGATTACAATCTGAGAGCTTAATCATTTGTTGTGTGCTTATTTAAAAATTAAATCATGCCAGGCACTATTTAATCCCAGCACTAGGGAGGCTGAGACAGGAGAATCACAAGTTTGAGGGCTCAGCAACTTAGAAAGACCCTCATCAACTTAGCCAGACTGTGTTTCAAAAACAAAATAAAACAAAACAAAAAGTTGGAGGTGTAGCTCAGAGGCAGAATGCCCTTGAGTTCAATCCCAGTATTAAAAATAAATAATCTAAAAAATAACAAAAATGTCTTTTTTTTTCCTGGAGACCTACAATATTCAAATACTTCTGAATGCATGATCTTTTTTTTTTTTTTTTTTTTTTTTTGGTAGTACTGGGGGTGGAACCCAGAGGCTTTCTACCTCCGGGCCATACTCCCAGACCTTTTTTTTTTTTTTAATATATTTTATTTGGAAACAGGGTCTCACTAAGTTGCTGAGAGCCTCACTAAGTAGCTGAGGCTGGCTTCGAACCTGCGCGATCCTCCTGTCTCAGCCTCCCAAGCGCATGATCTTTTTTGATCTTAAAAAGCAAACTTGTATCTGGGCATGGTGGTGGATGCTTGTAATCCCAGTACGTGAGAGGCTAAGGCAGGAGGATCTCAGGTTCTCAGCCAGTCTCAGACAACTTAGTGAGGCCCTCCACAACTTAGTGAGACCTTGTTTCCAAATAAGAAATGAAATAGGGATGAGGGGTTCGTTCAGAGATAGAATGCCTCTGGATTCAATCCCTAGTGCCAAAAAAAAAAAAAAAAATCCTGTGAAATAAACTGGTAGGTATTGTTCCGGCATTTTAGGCAAAGAGAGAGTGTGAGGGAAAGGCAGAGGAACATGACATGAACCCAGAGTCTCAGATACGTGCAGGATTAAGAGGCCTTGCCCTAACCCCAGGACACAGGGGGAATGTGGACAGATGCTAGGAAAGAGACTCCAAAAGAGAGAAGATTGTTACCTGACATTTTACCATAGGCCCAATAACCAGCCATGAAACTGATGTTAGTTAATTATTTTCTTAAGGAAAATGAACAGATACAGTTTCTCTTGGGTCCTGTTATTGCTCGATGGCTTAAAACACGGGTTCTCAGAATTTAGCATAGATCATATTTACTTATGAGATTTCTTAAAAAAAAAAGACAATACTACTGGGTGTGGTGGCTCACACCTGTTCTTGGGAGCTCTGAGATAGGAGGATCACAGGTTCTTGGGAGTTCTCAAACGGGAGGATCACAGGTTCGAGGACAGCTTCAGCCAAGTAGGGTGACTTAGCAACCTAGTGAATATTGTTTCAAAAACAACAAATAAAAAGCTCTGGTGGTATAGCTCGAAGGTAGAATACTTCTGGGTTCAAACTCCAGTGCCACACACACAAAATAGAATATAGGACTGGGATGGCGGCTAAGAATGTACGTTTCTAACCAATTTCCATATTATGCTGATACACAGGTCCAGGAACTATACTTTAAAGAACACAGAATTAAGACTACACCCTTGGAGCTGAGTAAAAATTAGAAATAGTTGTGGAGTGTGTGTGTGTGTGGCACTGGGGACGGAACCCAGGGCCCTTCTCTCCCAGAGCTACACACCCAGCCCTGTTTTATTCATTAGGAAACAGAGTCTCACTAAGTTTCTGAGAGCCTCATTAAGGGGCTGAGGCTGGCTGTGAACCTGTGATCCTCTTGTATCAGCCTCTCAAGTACTGGGAATACAGATGTGTGCCACTACACCTGGCGAAAATTAGAAAGTCTGAATCTTTATACATAAAGAGAAAGAAATCTTCAGAGGAATTTTCACAATTCTTTTAGTAGCTTCCCCCCTCCCTGTCCTGCACCCAGCATATTATCTTCTAAGTCTTACACTCTTAAGTAGGGATGGCATGATTATAGGTTAACGATAATAAGCAATGGTGTTTTCCTCTGTTGTTTTTGTACAACTACGAGATGAAGTGCGGTCGTTCTGCACGTACTCCAGTTTTGTTTTAGCTGAAGAGTTTATAGTTTCACATGATCAGCCCGTAAACATTATTCAAATCTATTGTTCACACTGAGATTGTAAAAAGTGCCGGCTTTTGTTTACCACCTGAAACGTTAGACATAGTTATAACTAGACTTGAATCTAAGACAAGCCGGTCAGCTGAGTGACCACGCTGAGACTCATGTTTTTATCTTGTCCTGACAAATAAGGTGTGAGAAATGGTTCTGATGGCTTCATCATCGAGAAAAAAAACAAATAAGTAGAGAATTACTGTGGAGAAAACCCAGGAATGGCTTGCCAAAATTTGGCAATGAATCATACTTAAATTGTCATTGAAAATTAAAAGAAATAAAATAAAAAGAGTAAGTAGGAAGACCATCCATTGGTCCAATTGATTTCTTTTCACAAAACATATATTTTCTTCTCCCTCTTCTATCTATCTGTACTCAGTTATAAAAATGGAAAACATCATTGTAACTGTGAAGCAACTGTGAAGCCACAGGTCAAGATACATGAGCTGGAGCCTTGGCTTTTGGGTTTCTTATTTATTTATTTATTTATTTATTTATTTGTGGTACTGGGGATGGAACCCTTGGGCCTTCTACCTCCGGGCTACACTCGCAGACCTATTTTATATTTTATTTGGAAACAGGGTCTCTTAAGCCACCTGCGGCTGGCTTCGAACCTGTGGATCCTCCTGTCTCAGCCTCCCAAGTGCGGGGATTACAAGCATGCACCACCACGCCCAACTTGGGTTTCTTTTTCTTTTTTTTTTTTTTGGTGGTACTGGAGTTCCTGGAATCTCTTCTACCTCCAGGCTACACTCCCAGACCTATTTATATATATATTTTTTATTCGGAAACAGGGTCTCTTAAGCCAGCTGAGGCTGGCTTTGAACCTGTGCGATCCTCCTGTCTCAGCCTCCCAAGCGCGGGAATTACAAGTGTGCACCACCACACCCGGCTTGGGTTTCTTATATAAAGAGAGAACTAATGATTATTTGAAAACACAAGAGGAAGGGATGCAGTTTCAACTCAGCTAGAACAGTGGGGTCACTAATGAGACGATCTCAAGTACGGCTCAGGTAAGTCAGTCAAATCCTCGTTTAGACTTTTAGAAATAGAAACAAACAACAAAAACAAAAACAAAACAAGGGATTTCTCCTGAAGCAGAAATTTGGGGCAGAAGGTTGAAAAGGTGAGGTTGGCAGACTTTAGAGAAAGAAAGACAGTCTTAAAGACTTTCTTTAGAGAAAGAAACACTTGCTAAGCAAACATCAGCCTCATCCTCCTTAAAGAGCTAATTAATGTGTGTTGATGACATGGAACTCGTTATTATGGCTTGCTTCTGAAATGTTCCCCACAGTCTCTTGAGCTCATAGGTGGGGCCTGGGGAAGTGACTGGATCATTGGACTCTGATGTCCTCGGTGGATCAATCTACCGATGGCCGAACAGACTGCTGGGCGGTGGGACCTAGTCCTAGGAGGCAGGTCGCTGCGGCTGTGCCCTGGCCCTTTCCTCTGGTGCTCTCCGCTCCCTGCTGCCATGAGCAGAGTGGATTCCTCTACCACACTCTCCCACCATGATGTTTGGCTTCACCTCAGGCCTGGAGCGATGGAGCTGGCTGTCTATGGCTAAATCCTTTAAAACCAGAAGCCCAAATAGATCTTTGCCCCTCTAAGCTGTTCTTGTCAGGTATTTTGGTCACAACAATGCAATGTTGACTAACACAGCCATTTTTAGGGAGCACTGAAATCTGAATGAAGTAGGCTTTGGGAGTATGATTCACAAACTGATAGATGGATCACTTTTTTGTGTGGTACTGGGTGGGACCCAGGGGCTTTTCTACCTCCGGGCTATACTCCCAGATCAATTTTTTATACTTTATTTGGAAACAACGTCTCACTAAGTTGCTGAGAGCCTCACAAAGTAGCTGAGGCTGGCTTTGAACCTGTGAGATCCTCTTATCTCAGCCCCCAAAACTCTGGGATTACAAGTGTGTGACACCACACCTGGCACGGATCACTTTTTTAAAGTATCAAACTCAAAGTAAACATTCTTCTAGCATAAATAAAATAATTTGAACTGTCCACCATTCATCCAGATGATTTGGGTGTTTTTAATACATATTTACAGAAAAAAAATCCCACATGACATCTAAAAAAGGTTGAGTCTTGACTAAAATTAAAACACAACTCTTAGGTTTCTAAGTTGATATTTATCCCACATTCTTATATTTTTCTCATTTGTGTTGTTGATGATGAGAAGTGAAAACTTATATTCAGAATAAATCTCAAGGTCATCTGACTGAAGGGAGAAGAAGGTCACTAGAAGATCCAGGCTAAATGTCACCCACTCAGTCCTTGGCCACTTCCTTCAAGGAGCCTTCCTCTCCTCCTCCCATCCTCCTCTTCTGCCTCCTCCTCTTCCTCCTCCTTGTCTTCTCTTCCTCCTCCTCCTTCTCCTCCTCCTCCTCTTCTTCTCCTCCTCCTCCTCTTCTTCTTCTCCTCCTCTTCTCCTCTCATCCTCCTTTTTCACCACCTCCTCCTCCTCTTCTTCCTCCTTCATCTCCTCCTCTTCTTCTCTCCTCCTCCCCTCCTCCGCCCATTCTCTTTTACTTCCTCCTCCTCCTCTTCCTCCTCCTCCTCCTCTTCCTCCTCTTCTTCTTTTTCTTTCCTCCTCCTCCTCCTCCTCCTCCTCCTCCTCTTCTTCTTCTTCTTCTTTCCTCCTCCTCCTCCTCCTCCTCCTCCTCCTCCTCCTCCTCCTCTTCTCCTTCTCCTCACATTATGGCTTACCTTATTCTAGCTCTGGAAAGATGTTACAGCATAGTGGTCAAGTGCATTGACTTGAGGCAGACAATAATCAGATCCAATTCCTTCTCTGCTACTTACAAAACATGTGACCTTTGACAAGTGACTGGACCTCTTGCATGTTGGTTCCTCCTCTGTAAAGAAGGGCTGCTAATGTGTTGTGAAGATGATATACATTGATACGAGTTAGAACAATGCCTGTCATACACCGTGCCATCAGTGAACATAAGCTCCACAATTTGCAGCACCGATTGCTTTGAAAGGTGTTGACATGCATATCTTCCTGTTAGCCTGAGAGCTTTCTGAGAGCAGGGATCAGCTCTGACACCCAGCCTAAGACATCCTCTGACCCACCAAAGGTATTGTTGTGGCACCAATGGAACATTACTATCTGAGGCCTGGACAAACTGTGGCTTCAGGTTTTTATGTTGGGCATTAAACTCCGATTCTACCCTAACGTTGGCAGCAAGTTTGTAAAAGTAGACTGCCTAACTCAAAAGGGGAGGATTGGTGAGTTTGGCCAAATTGAAGGATCCATCGTTACTGCAGGGAAAGGATTCATGTAACAAGTGATGATGTGGAACACCATCTTCAGCAAATCCTTGTCCCTACTCTGGGTAGGAGGGATGCCAGGCTGCCCCCTGCTGGTATCTTTGTTTATTGACAAAAGACCTGTATCTGTCAGCACTCAGGCTATGCAGCCCTTCTGACTGGTGGGCTGTCTTTTCTGTCTATGGAAAGCCAATGACTACCTAGGAAGAGCTTTAAAAACACAAAGCATATGGTATTCTTTGACTATGGGGCCCATCTAAAATCAAATAGTACAAAAAACTGGCCATGAGAGATTCAAACAGTCCTTGCTTAGGGCTCTTTTTCTCATTCCAAGACATTTTCCTCTTTTTAAAATTAATGGTGGAGTTACAGCTGTTGAAAAAAATTCAAACATGGAATTTTCAATCCCAGATCATCCCAGTGGCATAATTTTTAATATGTCAGGCAGGCAGCAGCTTTTAGTTAATTCTTAACCTGCTGCTCCAAAGGTCATTGGAGAATCAGTTGAAAATTTACCAAACATGTACTTCGATTCTGTCCTAATTGTGTTAAGATGCAAATGCCTGGCCACCTAAGCAAGTTGGCTTATGGTCTGGGATGTCTGCCCCAGCATTTTTTCCCGGAGCCTGGGTTCTGGTACCACAGAGGTGGCATGCTGCCCCAGCAGGCCGGTGTTTCACAAGCATTCCAGTTACTACTGTGATGTGGATTAGCTGACTCCTGTTTTCTCCTGTTGTGCTTAATCCTAGCCATCTGACATCATTTGTATTCCTTAATGATTCTGAGTTGTACTGATTAAGAGAAGATAAAAGCTATCCACTTTGTTGTTTGTGAGGAGGAAACGGAATCAATAGGAGTAGACTCAGGGCAGCGCCTAATACAATAAATACTGTGTCTTTTTGAGAATCCTATCTAGACCCAGTCATCCAGGAAATTGCAAAGACCACCAAATTGCTGATTGAATAAAATCCCATAATGTCCGACTCAGTTAATTGGACTGTTGGTCATCTGTACAAACTGTGTAATCATTTGTACAAAATGAACTGAGGGTGTAGCTTAGTGGTAGAGAGCTTGCCTAGTGTGTGGAAGGCCCTGGGTTCCATCTCTAGCATTGCAGAAATAAATTAAAAATTCAATCCATTTCAAGGCTGCAAGAGTAAAGAGAAAAGCTGGGTGTGGTGGTCATGCCTATAATTCACATACTCGGGAGGCTGAGACAGGAAGATCATGGGTTCAAGGTCAGCCTCAGCAACTTAAGGAGGCCCTCAGCAACTTAGAAAGACAGTTTCAAAATTAAAAAAAAAATGGGTCTGAGGCTGTAGCTCAGAGGTAGAATGCCCCTGGGTTTAATCCCCAGTAACACACACACACACACACACACACACACACACACACCAGTAAGGAGAGATTGGAAAACAAAACTGATAGCTTAAATAAATTTTCAAAAAGAACTATTTCATTAAAAATTAAATTGTCTGAAGGCACTTTTCAATACTGACATAAGAAAACTCATAAATCTTCCTCCTCTTGAATTGAACAAATCTTTACCATTGTCCACTCTGAGAAATACTTGGTGAGTTTAGTGAGGTTCTGCTAAAAGCACATTCTGTCTATACCATACTTCCCCACTCAAATATTTTACTAACTCAGTTACATTCTTCTCTATATAGTTTAAAGTAGTGTCCGTTTATTGTATGTGCTTTTTAAAAAGTTGAAATAAAAGGACCTCTATAATTCTGCTCATCATGACTCAGCATTAAAAGCATTTTTATCCAGAGCACTTAAATCAACATTGCATTGAACATTTCCCATCTGAACATGGGCTTGTCCTTTCTTACTGGCAGTGTTGGTTAATACACACCGACCATGTGACCGCATCATTTTTAATAGCGATGAAGCATACTTTCTCCTCTCTCTCTCTCTCTCTCTCTCTCTCTCTCTCTCTCTCTCTCTCCCCCCTCCTCTCTCTCTCTCTCTCTCCCTCTCCCGTCCTTCCTTCCTTCCTTCCTTCTTCTTCCTTCCTTTTTTTGACTGAACCCAGGGGCATCTCTGAGTTATAGCCCAACCCTTTTTTAGTTTTTATTTTAAAGCAAGATCTTGCTATGTTCCTAAGGAGCTCACTAAGTTGCTGAAGCTAGGCTTGAACCTACGATCCTCCTGTCATACTGAGGTGATAGTTGTGTGCCACCACATCTGGCTCCAAGTTCTTTTCAATAGTTATATTATGGAACTTGCCATTTGGATACCATGAATTAGCATGAGGACAATCTCTTTCAATGGCATTTCTTTGTCTCCCAGGAAGTCATGGATTCAATGAATTTTTATTTTGTATGTGTGGTATTGGGGGTAGAACCCAGGGGCTTTTCTGCCTCCAGGCTATGCTCCCAGACCTATTTTATATATTTTTTATTTGGAAACAGGGTCTCACTAAGTTGCTGAGAGCCTCACTAAGTAGCTGAGGCTGGCTTCGAACCTGCGCGATCCTCCTGTCTCAGCCTCCCAAGCGCGGGGATTACAAGCGTGAGCCACCACGCCTGGCTTAATGAAGTGTTTGATATCATCTTTGGCAAGGGTACTGTCATAAGAACCATATAAAATGTAGAAGTCACTGAGGGTACTGGCATGTACCAGTAATCCCTGTACTTGGAAGGATGAGACTTGCAGGCTTGAGGCAGGCCTTAACAACTTAGTAAGGACCTCAGCAACTTAGCAAGACCCTGTTTAAATATTTTTTTAGAGATGAATGTGGAACAGAAAGAATATTTGGTATTTACAACAAACACAAATATTTCACTGTGAATCTTCTCATAACCTTATGAAAAGTGAGTTTAAAATAATGTCAATGTTTCAGTTTTCTGTGACTCAATAAATGGATATTTTCAGAAAAAAAAGTTAAAAAAATAAAAAGAAGGGCTGGGCTGTAGAATTCTCCTGGGTTTAATCCCTAGTACCCCCACCCCCACCCAAATGTGGAAGTGGCTTTGGGGATTGTGTGATAAATAGGGTTATAAAGATTCTGAAGCTAGAGAAAGCCTAGAGAACCTTTAAAGAGACTATTGGTAGACATATAGGCATTGGAGGAAATTATATTGAGGGTTGAAAAGAGGCTAGGACAGCTTTAAAGAAAACATCTATTGCCTTAAAGAATTATGTATCATCATGGATGAAATGTTGCTAGAACTACGGATAGTCAAGATATTCCTGGTTAAATCTCAGGTAAGAAGGAAGAACATGTTACTGGGCACTGAAGGAGAGCGGTGATCATCATTATGGGGGAAAGAGTTTGGTTGAATTTCACTGTCGGAGGAGGATGAAACCTGGAAGTACTCATGTACTTGGGTACTTGGCTGGGGACTTACCAAGTAAAGCATGAAAGGTTCACCTGATTTCTCCTTGCTATTTATAGTAAAATATGGGAAGTGTGTGTGTGTGTGTGTGTGTGTGTGTGAGAGAGAGAGAGAGAGAGAGAGAGAGAGAGAGAGAGAGAGAGAGAGAGAAAGAAACTGAAGATGATTTGGAAAGTTCTCAGCCTCTCTACATAGTGTATTATAGAAGTAGCCAAGAGTGTGGCAACTAAATAAGTGATGGGTGTGACCCATGGAATGATTAACAATCTCAGCAGAAGCTAGGGATGGAGAAGAAGTTGTTCGGGAGAGATGTATGGAGAATGCTCTTGTCTGACGGCTTGGACCCCTGCGACCCCCCTGGAGGCTGACCAAGTTTTCAAGAATGTTATACCAGCAGAAATATTGCCATTCCAGACTGAAGAAGACAGAATGAGCCTAAGGAAAAATAATTTAAAGGCCAGAGTGGACTTCTGGGAAGATGGCGATGGAGGAGGGAAGCAACACATCCCAGTCCTGCTGACACCCGAGCTCCACTTCCTTAAAAACAACGTTCTACAGAGCCAGACACACTATCAGAAGAGGAATAAAATAAAAAGGTTAGAAGACTGATCAGAGAGCAGAAAAGAAACCCACCCATCTTGTGGCCATGGGCGCTGTGGCTGCACCATCTTGCTTCACTGCACCTGACTCCAGAGACAAACAGGAAAACAACCCAGGACCCAAAGCACTGGAATTGTAAGCCATCAGTTCCTCCTGCGCAAACTCCTGCTACAACTTCCAGCAGCGGTGGCCGAGCTCATCACACCTGCCAGAGATCCAGACCAGTGCTCAACAAGACCTTAAGTGAAGCCCCGGTCCCTGAAGGAGAACACCCAGTGCGACACCCCCAGGGACTTACACAGCCATGACAAACTCCCTGAGTCTGAGACTTTGTGGTTCAACTTGGAGAAGGTGGGGATGGAGTCTGCTGTTAGACATAGCAGAGGATCAGACAGACTTAAGCTCTGCATCAGTGGAAAGTGTGGGAGGACATCTACTCTTAACAGTAGTAGGATCTCTGAAATCACCACAGACCAACCAATTGTGGTGAATGGGGAGAAGTCAGACCAGTCCAGCCCTAGCTGTGGAGAACAGAGATTCTTACACTGAGTTTGGTCTCAGAGGCATCTGCCACCTATGGGGCAGGGAGAGACTGAGACTCCACATCTGTGGAAAGCAGGAAGGTGACCTGCACTTAACACTAGATTCAGCCCCAGTGATACCGGCCATCTGCATAGACTGAGGAAGACTCAGAGAACCAAGCCTGCAGCAGGAAAGGTGCCGGTGGCATTCAGTGTCTGCACAGAGAGAGACTGCAGAGTATTTATATATTTGTAGAGTTGCATTAGTTTGTTGTTGGTGTTGTTTTGGTTTTTTGTTCTTTTTTTGTGTGTGAGTGTGTGTGCCTTTTTTTTACTCTCTTCCCAAACCCTCTTCCAAGCTTCTTTCCTTGTACATAGCTACTCTCTTCTCTCCATCCTTTTTCTTTTACCTCTTTTCCCCTCCAAAATCCACCCTTGTGGAAAGGAAATGTCTATTCTATGTCTATATATTGTATTTTACCAACAGACAACTGTTTCTGATTCCACCAGTCTGTGCTGGAGAGGAATTTTAGCTCCAAATGAATCATGTTCCACGTCTCATCCGTAACTGACCTGGGTGATGCCTATTTGGGACTTAGCAGCTGATGATATTTAGACAGAATTTTGGACATGAATTTGAGGCTGAAATAGTTGTTAAGACTTGTTAGGATGATGTTGATGTGGTAAAGATTTTGCATGTTGGAAGGACATGGGTGTTAGGAGCCTAGTGGGAGGAATATTGTGAGTTGACTCTGTCCCTGAGAAATATGTTGAAGTTCTAACCCTCAGTAACTCAAATGTGACTGCTTGGAAAATAAAATTATTGCGCACTGGAATAGGGTTGGTCATAAGTTGATGGCTAGTGTCCTTAGTAGAAATGGACAAGAGACACAGGCATGGACATACAAAGTAAGATGATAGCCGGGCGTGGTGGCGCACGCTTGTCATCCCAGCATTCGGGAGGGTGAGACCTGGAGGATCGCGGTTCGCGGACAGCCTTAGCTACTTAGGGAGGCCCTCTGCAACTCAGTGAGACCTGGTTTCAAAATAAAGAATAAAAAACAGTGCAGGGGGTGTAGCTTGGAGGTCATATGCCCTGGGTTCCATCCCCAGACCCGCAAAAAAAAAAAAAAAAAGTAAGATGATAGATATAGTCAGAGGCAAAGCTAGCTACCCATTTTACAAGACAAGGAAGACCAAGGATTGCTGGTAAAAACTGGAGGAGGAAGATGCAGGGAAGAAGTCCCTCCCCCCTCCCCGCCCCTCGGGTCTCAGAGGGCACATGACCTCTCCACTGTTTGATTTAGGACTTTTAGCCTCCTGAATTACGACACAATAAATTTATGTTGTCATAAATGTTGTTATAACCAACTCAGTTTGTGGTACTTTATTATAGTCATCCTAAGAAACAGATACAGACTTTTGGTATACTTAACTTAAATTTTTAATATTTTGCACAAAATTTGTGATCAATATCATTAAAAATTTAGGGCTAAAGATGTAGTTCAATGGCAGAACATTTGCCTAGCATGCATGAGGTCCCAGATTCTTTCCCAGAATTGCCAAAATAATTTTTTAAAAGTTAAATTTGCTCTGTCCTAGTTTTCTATGTTTCTATATTTTCATTATTGTCAAGTAGAAATAGGACAGATGACTCTTTATTTACATATAAGGTGAAATTTTCCAGATTGTTTTTGTAGCTACCCATAAATATCTTTAGCTAGGCAATGAATGTTGGCTATGTACCCCATGTGGTATTTGATAACTTACTGTTCTCATAAAATACTGTGGTGTCAGTATGAAAAATTGAATGTTATATGAAATGCAGAGAAGATAAGGGAGTGCCTAAACTTTTCAGATGATCTGCCTTTATAAGAAAATTGTAATTTTCAAACCAAATACATGCATTTCTTTATGGTTTAGTCATTATTCTATTTGTAAATTTATTTTACATTATCTTCCCACCTGAGGTACACTGTTCCTAGTCATGGCTTTCCTTTACCCAGTCTTCATATTTGGGGAACAAGTGAGCCATGTTGGCAGTGAAGGCACCTCTATGTAGGAGGCTGATGCTTCCAGAGCATCTTTGGTCTGTCATTTTCCTCCTGCTAACAGTGTAAAAGAGTTCCTAATTCCCTACATCCATGCCAGCCTTTATTATTGTTTGTATTCTTCATGATTGCCAAACTGGAGTTAGGTGGAATCTCAGTGTAGTTTTTATTCACAATTCTCTGACTGTTAATAATGTTGAACATTTTTTTCATTTATTTGTTGGCCTTTTATATATTTTTATTTTGAGGGGTATGTATTTCAGTTTCTCATTTTGACTAGGTTATTGTTTTTGGTATTAAGTTTTTTGAGTTTTTTTTATATATATTGTAGATAATCGTTCTCTACCTGAGTAGCTGGCAAAGATTTTCTCCCATTCTGCAGGTTCTATCTCCAGACTCTTGATTGTTTCCTTCGGTGTAATGAAGCATTTTAATTTGATGCCATCCCATTTATGGATTTTCAGTTTTATTTCTTGAGCTTTATGAGTCTTAATGAGGATGTCTTTTCTAGCACCTATATGTTGGAGAGTTGGTCCTATTTTTTCTTTGAGTAATTGCAAAGTTTCTTTCAATATTTCTAGGTCTTTGATCCATCTTGAGTTGACTCTTGTGCAAGATGAGGAATAGGGGTCTAATTTCATTCTTCTACATCCAGTTTTTACAATACCATTTGTAAAACAGGCTATCATTTCTCTAACATGTATTTTTGGCATCTCTGTCAAAACCAGCAAGCTGTAACTATAAGAATTTGTCTGTTTCTTCTATTCCATTGGTTTATGTGTCTGTTTTTTTTTTATGCCAATGCCATTCCATTTTGTTACCATAGTTCTATCGTGTAACTTGAAATCAAATATAGTGATGCCTCCAGCATAGCTCTTACTGCTCAGAATTGCTTTGGCTATGCTGAATCTTTGCTTCTTTTACCTGAATTTTAGTACCTGTTTTTCTTTATTTCTAACTCCACGAGGAATACACTGTATTATGATAGGGACTGAATTGAATCTGTAGCTTGCTTTTGGTAGGTCATTTTGACAATACTTATATTGCCTATCCAAGAACAAGGGAGGCCTTTTCGTCTTCTAAGGTCTCCTTCAATTTCTTTCTTCAGTGTTCTATAACTTTCATTAGAGAGGTCTTTTGCCACCTTGGTTATATTAATTCCTAGGAATTTTTTTTTTTTGTCTATTGTGAATGGAATTGTTCTTCAGATTTCTTTTTCAGTGGATTCATGGTTAGTGTATAGAAAAGTCACTGGTTTTTGTAAGTTGATTTTGTACCTGGCTACTTCGTTGACTTTATCATTTCTAACAATTAGCTGAATTTTTTTTATCATATCTCAAATTTTGTAATTTCCAACAAGTTCCCAGGGGAAGCTGCTGCTGCTGGTGGTTGGGGTCCTGCCTATGAAAGCAGATGCTCAGCAAATTGTCTTGGCCAACCTCGTGGAGGGGTGAAAGGAGGATTTCTGCAGACTTTACAGCTTTACTTCCCTCGGAGGTGGCACTAAAGGGCAGTGTGACTTCAGCCTGCCAGGAAGGAGTAATATTGACTCTCCACGAAGTCCAGGCCGGGCTTCCTGGCTCATCTCAGACTCTCACTTGCTGGCCAGTTGCCTTTTGTCTTACCTTTTTTGTGAACAAATATTCCACAAAGAAAATTACAGCTAAGAAACGTTATCTTCTAAAGATAACTTTAAAAAGCTGTCCCTCCTGTCTCTTTATTTTACAGTTATCTTTCTCTGCCAGCTGGGGCTGTTGGTTGTATGATTTTGTTTTCCTTTATTCAGAGAATTTCAAGTTGAGAGATAAATTGGCTCATTGAGTCCACTATTTCTAAATGCGTTTCCACTGACCTCTGTTCTGCTAATCATAGAAATAAGGTTCGAGAGCAAACAGGGTTGGGAACATTAGGTTAAAGTTACACAGGCTTCTTTACTGGAATGTTCCTTGATTTGTGCTTTGGACACTGCTGGGAGGAGGGTGTGGCACACAGCTTCAGTACAGAAGGACTGCCTTTGGGGTGTTTTGGAGAGGAGACACACTTATCTGGTCCTAATTTTTCATCTTTTCCATTTTAGAAACTAGAAGATAAGGTCGTATTAGAATCTGTCTCCTGACTGCAACCCAAGGTACTTTTTTTCTGGATCAAAATATTTGTGGAGTTGCAAAGTAGTGAGAATGCCCAGGCAGTAGGATGCACGTCCCCTTCAGGGCCTTGGGCTTCCTATTCCACCTGCTGGAAGGCCGAGTGCTGTTACTTCCAGCAGATTGCACTCAAATACCACCTTTATAGACAGGGACTCCAGACCACCAGCTGTTATCTGAGCAATATGTTTAATTGTTGGGGTTTTGTTTCTTTTCTCTAAAAGAGAAGAGGCAGGACGGAGGAACTTCACCTATCTTGGTGCCTGCTCTATTCCTAGTACTTCGTAGGTGCTCGATTAGAACACTTTTGGTGACTTAACTAATGTATCAAAGTATATGACATAAAACTGGTCATGTGTCAGTCAGAGTCCTCCAGAGAAATAGAACGCAAAGCAGATAAATATATATGCATATATAAAATGTTAATGTGTTTAAATGGAACTGGGTATGGTAGCACGTGCCTATAGTATCAGTCCTTGGGACGCTGAGACAGGAGGCTCATAGGTTCGAGGCTAGCCTCAGCAACTTAGTGAGACCTGTTTAAAAAAAAAAAAAAAGGGCTAGGGGTGTATCTCAGAGGTAGAATGCCCCTGGATTCAATCATTAGTGCCTGCCCCCTAAAAATAGTTTACATGGTAATGTCAGTGTCTTTTATTAAATGATTCTAATAGTACCCAGATAATCTGAACATTATATGAATTTATAAAAAAATTTCCACTTTCATTTCTGGGGTTAAAAAGTACAATATCTGGTACAATCTAGTAATTTAAAAATTTTAATGGCATTTTATTTTATATGCCCTAGTTATGTTAGATAACATCTTCCAGGCTTCAGGAAGTTTAAATTTAAATACTGCTAAATAATGGATATATATATATATAATTTATTTTTTTGTGGTACTGGGGTTCCTGGAAACCCTTCTACCTCCGGGCTACACTCCCAGACCTATTTTATACTTTTTATTTGGAAACCGGGTCTCTTAAGCCAGCGCGGCTGGCTTCGAACCTGTGCCATCCTCTTGTCCCCGCCTCCCAAGTGTGGGAACAACAAGCGTGCCTTGGCTACTTATATTTATCCATGGGCCTTTTCCAGAAGGAATTCTATACTGCGTTTGACTGTAATTAAGATAACTGCCTTGAAAAATAATGCCATGTGTCAATGTCCAAATCTCATGGATGTGCCTCTAATTGGCAGCTGACTTGGCAACCATATGGGCTTACCCAAGCCCAAGCAAATGCTCAGGTTTCTTCTGTGACAGGAGGGACCAGGGCAGATGGTGATGGGGATGATAATGTCCAGCTAGCAATGGACAGGGAAGCAGGGGACCTCTCAGAGGGCTTCTGAAGTTGCTAAGTTACCCTGAGGCCCATCTTCCCATCTTCCTGGCTATCATGGGATTTTATCATCTGTCTTCCAACCACAAGACCTATTTATTTATTTATTTATTTATTTATTTATTTATTTTTGCAGTATTGGGAATGGAACCCAGGGGCATTGTACCTCTGAGTTACACCTCCAACCCTATTTTTTTTTTTAGTCTTTTTATTTATTTTTTATTTTTATTTTTAAAATTTTTTGGTGGTGCTTGGGATGGAACCCAGGGGCCTTCTACTTCCGGGCTACACTCCAAGATCTATTTTATATTTTATTTGGAAACAGGGTCTCTTAAGCCAACAAGGCTGGCTTCGAACCTGCGTGATCCTCCTGTCTCAGCCTCCCAAGCGCGGGGATTACAAGCGTGCGCCACCACGCCCCGCTTAGTCTTTTTTATTTTTTTTGAAACAGGGTCTCACTGAGTTGTAAACAGCCTTGTTAAGTAGCCGAGGCTGTCTGTGAACTGCAATCTTCCTGTCTCAGCCTCTCAAATGCTGGGATTATGTGTAAGCTGTGCACCACCACACCCGGCTTACAAGACCTTTTCTTCCCTGCTGAACTTGAGGGTGGGGAGTAGAGGCTGTGTGTGTGTGTGTGTGTGTGTGTGTGTGTGTGTGTGTGTGTGTGGTGTGTGTGTGTGTACTCTCAGATGTAAAACAAAGTCTGAAAGCCTGAACATAAATGTGATATGTTAGAGAATTGATGTGTCTCATGCTTGGCTTCTGGAATTCCTAGGAGTCAGTCCTGTCTACTGCAAGAGATAGAAGTACTTCTATAAAGGTACTTATACTTGCTGACTAGAAACAGCCAGCCAATTTGCAGAGTAAGGTCACCTTGAGGGAAGGCTGAAGATGGTGCTCCCCGTGGGAGCCGAGGCTCCTCAGAAGAGTGCCTAGCCTCGGATGGAGTTCTGGCTCTCAGTGAGGGGGGAGCTTTGGGGAGAATGACCTTCAGATGCAAGGTGGGCCAGTCCCTTCATTAGGACCTGGTGTCCTGTTCCTTCCCCTTCTGAGAATATATCTTGTTTCTCTTACATAAATGCATTCTCCTCGTTTAAAAATGTATTCAATATTTTCCATCTTAGAATTCTCTCTTGACTTGACAGCCTTCAATGACCGTTTGAGCTCTATCTCCTCCGTCACCAATCAGCCTGTTGAAGAAGATATCTCTGTTGACTGTCTCTATCTCCCTCTTTCTCTCTCTCGTCTTTTAACCCATCTTAAAGTATCCTGCCTTCCAAGTGAAAATATTTCTCTCTAAAGTAAAAACTCCTGTGCTTGCAAACCTAATGAGAACATTTTGGCAGCCTATTACTTTACTTCCAGTATTAGTAGATACCTGTGATCACTCACTCCTTTCTGATTTAAATATTCTCTTCCCTTGAGTTGGGAGTGGCGGCTCACACCTAATTGAAAAACTTAGGAGACTGAAACAGGAGGATCGCAGGTTAGGGGCCAGCCTCAGCAACTTGGTGAGACCGTGTTTCAAAATAAAAAAAGTAAAATTGGGCTGGAGATGTAGCTCAGTCAGAGGTTTAATCCCCAGTACCACAAAAATGGTATCACAGCTATCACAGCTAAAATACTTTTAGTTTTTTTTTTCTTTTTGCCTCTGGTCCCTCCCTAAGGCACAGGGCAGGCTCCCTCTTCTCTAAATGGGGACTTGTAATAAGTGGTCGTTTATATCCCCATGAGTTCCTGAAATCAGTTCAAGGGCTCTCTGAACATTTTCCGCATCTTGAACTTGTCTCTTGAGCACGACCCTGTGCTGCTGGCGACATCTAGTGGTAGAGGCCGGAATGGCCGCGCTCTCCGCGAGTCATTGAACCGATTTCAAAAATTCACGCTCCATTTAGCGTCCCTCAGGGGAGTAAGTGACCATTTACTTTACATCTTCATTTCCTGGGCCAGTCAAATAAGACACTAACCCTTGAATGTCTGCTACAGAAGCCAGTACCCCCACCCCAAGCCAGCACGCTAAAACCACACAGCAAAGCTTGTGCCTTGAGTTCTAGTCACAAACGTAAGTTGAAGACAACACAAACATGTCAGGAAAGCCCAAGTGTGCTGGCAGCTGGCAGTAGAACAAATCATTTTGCTGTGAAACAGGGAAGAGAGTTAATAATGAATGAGATAAACACAAGAAAAGCTGTGCAATATACAACCCTGGTACACTGGGCTGGGCCAGTATTTATGAGCAGTAATTATGCAGACACTATTTGTTGACTTTAACTTTTAGAATTGACCACCAAGGGTAAAAGTACACGCATGCCATTATCACTATGAAGTGATAATGCGCCAATAAAAGTATAAAAAGAAGAATTGCTTTACTGTCATATCGTGGAAAACTGGCTCCATAGTTAGAGACAAAAAAGAAAATGTTATTAACCCAGATAGTGTGGAAGTAGGAGAAACTTTGGGGGCTGTAAGAGGAGAGGGGACGTGAAGATTAATTAAGGGTGTAGCATTCTATTCTCATTTTGGAAGGTAGGAGGGAAAAAGCAAGTGTTTGAGTGGTACAAGAAAAAGAAGATACTGAATGTTTTGACAATACACGATCAACAGAGGAACTTCGGTGACATGCCTTTATTAGGGAGTTGTGATTTAAATTAACTAAGTTCTTAACTCTTATGGGCATAAATCAATGAATAGTATTACAAATTCATAGACCAACAAAAAAGGCCATGGATGTATCTTCCAGAGATTGAGTGAAACTCCTAAGTAAAATTGCTACAGAGGAGAAACCTAAATAACCCCCTAGATTCACATGTTCTTAGTTGACTTAAAAATCACTGGGTTTGGGGGCCGCAAAGCTGGGTGCTACAGTGTAGGTCTCCTGCTAGCTTTGCTGTGGATAACACCCCTGGCGTATAGATTGTCTTTCAGGGACTCTTTGGTAAGGACACTGACGCATCAGTTGGTCTGCAGATGTCTGTTGGGCGAGTACCTGAAATGGGATGCGAAGGCTTGACATCTCTTTCTCTCTGTCTTGCTTCTGTCCCCTTCGCTGCTTTTGGGTCAGATTTCTGCTCAGCTCTGCGTGTAGACACGTTGATCATTTGAGAAATGTTTTGTCCAGAACTATACTACCGGGTTAACTTGGCCCAGACTTGCCCAGCCTCTTTCCTCCCCAGGTTAAAAACACCCACCAGCCACCATGATAGGAAATGTCAGACCATGAAAGGAGCTAAAAGAGGTGGCACTGAATTCCTGGAAGAGCTCTGCCTATTGCCAAAAGAGACGATGTCCCTTCCCTTTAGTAGCCTGTATCTCTGCCTCATTACTTCAAGCTGGATCTGTGGCTTCTTACCCACCTGGAGTTGAGAGGTTGGTTGTGAGCAAAGCTCCTGCTTCTCCATTCTTTGCCACTAAATAAAGCATTTTTTCTCTCCAACACTAGCCTCTTAGACATTGGCTTTTCCATGAGATAAGATCCAGTCACAGAAACCGCTAAGAGCATTGACGGTGGTCTCTTCAGAGACGAGCTGGGGCTGAGGAGGGAGCAGGAAGATTTGCCTTCCACTCTGCCTTTCTTTTTTCCTTTGATTGCTTTGCTTTTATAAAACATTTAACATTACATAAAAATATCCAGGCACGGTGGTAGACACCTGTCATCCCAGCTACTGGGGAGGCTGAAGCAGGAGGATCATAAGTCTGAGGCCAGATTTGGCAATTTAGTGAGACCTTGCCTCCTAAATAAAAATTAAAAGGAGTTGGGAGTGTACGTCAGTGGTAGAACACTCCTGGGTTTGATCACCAGACCACACACACACACACACACACACACACACACACACACACACACACGATGCTTTATGAGTTTACACACTTATCAATGATAAAAAATGACTCACCAGTGCCACAACTCCCTTCTCTGGATCAAATAAAGTGCCCTGGTTGTCGGGAGTGTTGCACGCTTGTAATCCCCGCGCTTGGGAGGAGGAGACAGGAGGATCGCTCAGGTTAGAAGCCAGCCGTGCTGGCTTAAGAGACCCTGTTTCCAAATGTAAAAAGTATTAAAAAATAGGTCTGGGGGTATAGCCCAGAGGTAGAAGGGTTTCCAGGAACCTCAGTATCACCAATAAACAAACAAACAAACAAACAAATAAATAAATAAATACAAATAAACATAAATAAATAAAGTGCCCTGGTATTTGATGAAGTCAGTAGGTGGAAGAACAACTGGAAAGATAACTTTCTCCAGCTGTGTCTTGCATCAGGTAGGTAAAACATGGCTGACCTTTGTGGTCTTGAAACTAGAGCCGAAGAGGGGTTACGCAGAGGTAGAGTGTCAGCTAACAATGAAAAGAAGTTAATGAGGTGAGCCTGGGGTTCTGAGTGTTCCACCACGACACGAGGCCGTCCACAATCCCAACATTCCTGTCTAAGGGTGACCAGTTAGCGCCTGCGGCGATCTCCACCACCGAGCAATAAAGCTCGGCGCCTGCCTTGCCCTTCTCCAGCAGGCAGGAGGGACCAGGCAGGTGGATCACTGCGGTCAGTGAAGCCTCCGCCTCACCAGGGAGAGAGCTGGTTCATGGATTAAAGACCAATCCATGCACCTCGTCGACAACTTCTTGGAGACGCTGTTTTCAGCTTTTTCTCAGCACCTAATTTTGTTAGTGACCAGAAGACAGCTCGCATTCCTGCTATTTAACTCGCTTTCTGTTCTTTTTTTAATCGGTGCACGGTAATCATGATGAAATTCAAAGTGATAGAGGCATACATGCACACAGCCCTCGGAGACAGGGGTCTTTTCCGAAGTCATAATTTTCTTCCTGGAAGATCAAATTAGAATGATTTTTTAAGAGAACACTCCGCACTCCATTTTCTTTTATGACATCTTACCTGAATTTCTGTCTCCAGAGTTGGTTGTTCACCTCCATCATTTTCTTTGATAAGGCCTCTATTTCCAGGATCTCAAACGCAATTTATGTTCTTAGGACCAAAGGCCAGACATCTGACTCCCTGTACTACGCTCACGAGGTGCTGCCGTGTTTTTCCTGTCTCTTGTCTGAAGACACTTGCAGCTGGTGCCAGGCCCACGATTTTTCTCTGTATTTACGGGCATAGTCCATTCAGCCAGTTCTCTGTCAGTCCCCGCTGGGGAGTTGACCTAATGACCCTTGTAGCCCATATATCTTTCTACCAGGTCATTTGTCTTTACGACTGATCTGAGAAAGAGGAAACTAAACCAGTAACAGTGTTGTCCAAGACACTGGTATTTTGTGTGTAACACCAGGGAGCAACATGGGCTGAGTTCTCCAACAATGCGTTTTCTTTTTTTCTTTTTTGGTGGTGATGCTGAGGATTGAACCCAGGGGCATTCTACCTGACTCTTTCAGTCCTTTATTTTAAAACAGGATCTAGCTAAGTTGCCGAGGATGGTCTCAAATGTGCAATCCTCCTGTCCCAGCCTCCCAAGTACTGGGATTACTATTATATATGCTTTTGGGTTCAATTGCAAATGTAATTATTTTCTGGGTGTACTTAAAAATAAACTAGAGATGTACAAACGGAAGCTCTGAAACACAATTTCTCCTTGTGCGACTGCATACGAGACTCAGGAAGAGAAGGATCACCCTACCTTTGCCTAAACATTCATATGCTTACTTATAAGGTTCCGTTTCATTTTCTTTCTTATTTTTTAACATGATGAAACACTGCAGCTTAACTCTAACTCAGTTACTGTATTTGCTCAATGCTTTTAGATTTTTTTAGTTTTGGTACTGAAGATAGAACCCAAGGACATTTTACCTCTGAGCTACACTCCTGTCCTATTTTTTATTCTTTATTTTGAAACAGCGTCTCGCTAGGTTGCTGAGGGCCTCAGTACGTAGTTGAGGCTGGTGCAATCCTGTGATCCTCCTGTCTCAGCCTCCCAAGTGCTGGAATTACAAGGTGCGCCACCATGCCTGGTGTATGTATTTCGATTTTTAAAAGGCCTTTAAAGAGATAGAGCAGTGACGAGAGACAGGAGGTAACGAGCTTCCCTGAGCCCAGAGTTTTGGTTCTGTCTTCTCTGATCAAGCACAGCCTGAGTGATAAGGGAGTCGTGAAGGAGTCTCTTCCTGACACCTGGACATAGAATTCCATACCGTGGTTCTCAGCAGTCTAAAGTCGGACATTACAGCTGGGTGTGGTGGTGCACGCTTGTAATCCCAGCATTTGGGAGGCTGAGACAGGACGATTGTGGTTCGTGAACAGCCTTAGCTACTACTTAGAGAGCCCCTTTGCAATTTACTGAGACCCTGTTTTAAAATAAAGAGTAAAGGCCGGGGATGGTGGCACACGCTTGTAATCCCCGCGCTTGGGAGGCAGAGACAGGAGCCGCACGCACTGGCTTAGGAGACCCTGTTTAAAAAAAAAAAAAATGTAAAAATAGGTCTGGGAGTGTATCCCGGAGGTAGAAGGGCTTCCAGGAACCCCAGTACCACCACCACCACCAAAAAAAAAAAAAAAAAAACCAACAACAAACAAAAACAAAAACAAAAAACTATTAAAATAAAGATTAAAAAAAAAAAAACAGGGCTGGGAGTGTAGGTCAGAGGTAAAAGCCCCTGGGTTCCATTCCCAGAACAGAAAAAAAAAAAATCATACATTACAAAAACCAATTATGAATTCCTTTCTTTTCCCTCCCTCCCTTCTCTTTTCTTACCTTTTCTCCTCCTCCTCCTCCTTCTCTTTTTCCTCCTCCTCCTCCTCTTTTTTCTGTACTTGTTATTGAACCCCAGGGGCATTCTACCTTCAAGTTACACTCCCAGACTTTTTAATATTTTATTTTGAAACAAGGTCTCACTAAGTTATGGAGGCTGACCTCAAACCTGTGTTTCCCCTGTCTCAGCCTCAGGTACTAGGATTATTGACATTTATCACCACATCCAGCTATGAACTCTCTTCTTTAGCAAGCAAAGAGAACAAATAAGTAGTGTGGGAGCCAGGTAAAATGGCATATACCTGTAATACCAGCAACTTGGAAGACAGAGGCAGGAAGATTCTAAATTTGAGGCCAGATTGAGCAACTTAGACTTTATTATATTATAATTTATTACTTTATTATAAGGTATTTGTTGATGATATATCTTTTTCAGTGAGAATAATTAGATACAGAAAGGAATGTAACTAAGTAATGTTTATTTTTTTGAATTACATATCCATCAATATAGTAATCACTGTAAAATTCCTAGAAAAATATTCTAATATTTGCTTAATCATTAATGTTTCAAACACTCAGAACAACTTGCAAAAATGTGTCTGGCTGTCATCTGGTTTCAGATGCTGCTTGGTAGTCACTTAAAATGGAGAATGAAAGCATTGCTCACTTTCATTATTTTATTTGCTTTATGGTTAATTGAAAAAATGATGTTAGGGCTGGTGGTATAATTGAGTGGTAGAGAATGCCAGCATGTACAAAGCCCTGGCAGGTTCAATTTCCATCAACATTCATCCTCTCTCTCTCTCTCTCTCTCTCTCTCTCTCTCTCTCTCTCTCTCTCTCTCGCACTCTCGCACTTCTAGCTTTTGGTAGGTAAATTTATATCTAGAATAACCAAATTCTTGTTGCTGATAATTATCTATTTTGTAAACTTACTGATAACAATTAGACAATTACATACACAATTTGTAGGCTTTTCAAATTCTGTTAGTAGCTAATAGCCAAGAGTAAATGTATACTAGTGATCAAGTAATTTATAAAAAACCTCATGTAGCTGTGTCTTAAAAGTATATAAGAACAAAGCAGTGTTGAATTATTTTAACTATCTTTCAAAAAGGACACATTATAGATTTTTAGGTTTTTAGTATTTTAGTATTCCACAGAAGTAAGACATTTCAATGCAAGCAAATAACATGAGTCACCAAGTCACCGAATATTATTTTCCTTTCCCTTTATTTATTGTTAAGCTGCGCATTATCTCTTTTAAACAGATACTGCACTAAACTGTTGTTTTAGAAAGCTAAATAGGGCCAATGATATACTTCTGTTTAATATGCATAACATTGCATATAAACATATTTATTTACTCTATGTGGGTGTCTGAATAATTTGCCAGTGACAGTTGGTTTTTACACAAGCTCAGTGTGAAGGTGACTTTCAATGAAACACAACTTTCTGAAGCCACATGTGGAGACACTGGAGCCACACTTTGTAGTTCCTTTACAGGAATTATTCTTCCAATTCTTAGAATAAATCATACTCATATTAAAGGAAGCTGTGAAATACCATCATTTTGGATAATGGGAGAAGCTCAGAGTAGCCTTAATGTTACCCATTTCTAGGTACCAGAACTGGATTGGTTTACACAGTAGCTCTTTGAGCATGGAGTGAAAATTTGCATAAGGTATAAATGGTGAATTCCATTTTGACCAACATTTTCAAATATAACTGCACCTTTGACCTACCAGTGGCCAAAATGACCAGCACCACCGCCAATAAAATCTTAATGCTTTAAAAACATCACATCTGACTAAAAGTTGTAAATGTGCCTGCAGAATGATGTTTATATCATGGACGTGGGTTTTGTAAGATAAGCCTTTCTGTTTGTTTTATGGTCCAATCAGCAGGAACAAAGGCGCTCACAAAACCTGCTCACGATAAGAACGTAACAGAAAGCAATGGTGTCTGTAAATGGGTCTTTACTGTCAACATTCACAAATATGAAAGGTTGCTTTTGACTTGATGTGGTAACTATGGTTAGGAGCAGATCACACGGAAGTGAGCAAAGTCCCTCCACTTTAGAGATAAGCCTCTACTTTCTCCTAAAGATGTTTCATTTTGGATTAAAATGTGCTGACATGATTTGATAGGATTTTCACTTTATTTCCCAACTTTATTTCGTTGTGTGTGTATGTGTGTGTGTGCATGTGTGCATGCGTGTGTGTGTGTGTGTGTGTGTGTGTGTGTGTGCATGTGCGTGCACTGGGGATTGTACCCTGGGACATTCTACCTCTGGGGGTTACACTCTCCATCCTATTTTATTCTTTTATTTGAAGCAGGGTCACTAAGTTGTGAAGGGTGTCACTAAGTTGCTGAGGCTGGCTGAGAACCTGTGATACTCCTTTCTCTCCTCCCAAGTACTGGGATTACAAATGTGCGCCACCACACCTGGCTTAATTCTTGACTTTCTTTTTTTGAGCTCTAATCAAGTTACTAAGCGGCAACAAAATGTACAATCAACAACTGTTAATAATCAATCAGTAAATTTATTTTAAGAAAAGACCTAAATAAGAACTCTCAAAGGGAGTTTGAAGCATGTGTGTGTGTGTGTGTGTATAGTTGTATACTCTCACAATACATATATATATATATATATATATATATATATATATATAGTTGTTTTACCATGTGAATCTTTTATGAGCTATATACAATTATCAGAAATAAAAAAACTGAAACAATAAGGCAAAGATTTAAAAAATGTCTTTCTTTCTGCATGTATGACTTTGCCAATATCACTGAGATGGAATTCTTGAACCTATTATGACATTTAAAGGCATTTCTAATACAGCAGTAATCTACTATCCCTGCAGAGTCATATGCAGTACTGTCAGCTCAGCAGCTCGTTTTGATGCAGTTCACAGATTGGCATTGATGCAGTGTGAAGTGAAATATGGGACGTGTATTTCTTTTTTTTTCTTTTTTTTCTTTCTTTTCTTTTCTTTTCTTTTCTTTTC
Organism: Muscardinus avellanarius; assembly: GCF_963383645.1. Lineage (NCBI taxonomy): Eukaryota > Metazoa > Chordata > Mammalia > Rodentia > Gliridae > Muscardinus > Muscardinus avellanarius. The sequence goes on along the minus strand of NC_137787.1, from coordinate 11,747,602 downwards.
TTTTCTTTTCTTTTTTTTTTCTGGTCTTGGGATGGAACCCAGAGGCATTTGACCTCTGAGCTACGCCCCCTGCCCTATTATTATTCATTATTTTGCAACAGGGTCTCAGTAAGTAGCCGAGGCTGTCTGCGAACTGTGATCCTCCAGTCTCAGCCTCCTGAATGCTGGGATTACAAGCGTGCGCCACCACGCCTGGCTACAGAAATCTTTTCATCCCTCCACCAAGGTTGGCCAAGATAATTTGCTGAGAGATGAAAAACGGGCTGGCAGAGAGAAAAATTTATATCAACATGATTACTGTAGAAACCGCTCATGATAGGCTCCGTCTATTTTGTCAGTGACCCAAGACTTGCCAAAAGCAGATACGCAGGTTGCCCATTGGGAAGTCATTAGAAATCAGCCTGGTTATATTTTATAAAACTGGGGCTACTTTCCCAAACACTTTAAATCATAGCTATAGGATAATATGGTTAGAGCACATCTGACCAATGACTTTCTACCTCCTTGCTCTTAATGAGTAAAACTTAATGGTTCTTTTGAGACATTTATAGGCCAAGATGTTTACCCTCAGCAGAAATGGAGGAGTCACTAGCGAACAATCGCTCCCAGATGCTCTCACAATACATCTGAGACTGTGTCCTAGTACAGAATTAAAATGGTAAGACAGAATACATAGACTATTGCTGGGAAGGGAAAGCAATGAATAGGCATCTTAAGGATCAAATCTTTGAGACTTTACAATATTGCCAATAGACTGGATACGTTTTCAGACCACAGATACTACTAAATTGGAAACATGTAGTCAGGTACATGTGTTCTCAAAAATGTGTCTTAAGGTTGGCTTAATTACATGTGAAATAAAAGTTAATAAATATAGATGCGGTAAGAGGTTTATTTTAGAGCGTCAGTCAAGCGAGTATGAACAGATCGTAGGCCCTTAATTGTGAAAGTTTTCTATTCAAATAAATCATTGTTTTAATTTTTAATTTCAGAAAAAGAACATAGCAACCCAAAACAACATATTTGGGAAGAAATATTGAAAATTAATCACAAAACTTTTTCTTTGAGGTTTAAGGCAGGCCCCTACGTTAAAACCATCTATGTTAATAATTCAAATAAAAATAAAGGAGGATGTTGATGTTCAGAGGATGTCACGATATCTTTACGTATTATTCCACTGGATCTGCTTTATGGCTTCTAAGGGAAGACAAATACCCTAAACCTTCTAAGCGTGTTCACCGACTCAAGCCCAGGACTCAGGAGTCAGCTCAGTCACCTGTAACTTCTTGTGAATTCCTTAACTCCAGCAGGTTGAGTTGGTCATCCTGGCTCTCGTCACTCCGTTTCTAACATTCTCTGGAAGGGCATGCTTGTCTATTGACCTTATTTATCTTCCTGCTAGGTTCTAAGTGAGTTCCTTGAAAGAGTAACTGTGTAGCTGGGTGTGGTGGTACACCCTTGTAATCCCAGCATTTGGGAGGCTGAGACAGGAGTATCCAGTTCAAGGACATCCTCAGCTACTACTTAGTGAGGCCCTTTGCAACTCAGTGAGACCCTGTTTCAAAATAAAGAATAAAAACTAGAGCTGGGGGTGTATCTTGGAGGTAGAATGCCCCTGGGTTTCATATCTAGTACCTCAAAAAAAAAAGAGTAACCATGTTATCTTTTTAAATTTATCATCACTGATTTTTTTTTCTGGCTTTCTGTAAAGAAGTCTTATAAAGTATTTTTCAAAATATTCTTTTTTAAAAAAATTTTGGTGGTACTGGGGTTCCTGGAAGCCCTTCTACCTCCGGGCTACACTCCCAGACCTATTTTTACATTTTTTAAAATTTGGAAACAGGGTCTCCTAAGCCAGCGCACGCGGCTGGCTTCGAACCTGCGCGATCCTCCTGTCTCTGCCTCCCAAGCGCGGGGATTACAAGCGTGAGCCACCACGCCCGGCTCAAAATATTCTTTAGCTTAGCTGGACATGGTGGTGCACAATTGTAATCCCCACGCTTGGGAGGCTGAGACAGGAGGACCGCGCAGGTTTGAAGCCAGCCTCAGCTACTTAGTGAGGCTCTCAGCAACTTAGTGAGACCCTGTTTCCAAATCAAATATAAAATAGGTATGAGAGTATAGCCTGGAGGTAGAAAGCCTCTGGGTTCCACCCCCAGTACCACCAAATATATATATATATATATATATATATATATATATATATATATATATATTCTTTAGCTCAAAATATTTCGTACTTACATCTGAATAAAATCCCACTTAAGATCCTATCCCTCATTTCCCCACGATACTACAAGTTGAAGTTTTGCTGTTCAGTGGGCTCCTCTGAAGGTCTTCATCTTTTGTGAGTAGACGCATTGCCTGAGGGTTGGCAGTCAGGAGAGGAGGTGGCAGAGTGGAAATGCCGCAGCTTTGGCCATCAGACGCACCTGAATTCAAATTGCACCTGCATTATTTCCTATGTCCTAGACTTTGGACCAGTTTCACAATAACCACGAGCCTCTCAAATGACTGGGGAACTGCAGCTGGGACTGATAATCATCCGGCATCTTTGGTTGACTGGTACTTATGGGAGGGCTTTTATGTGTGTGTGTGTTACTGGAGATGGAACCCAGGGATGTTCTACCTTCAAGCTACACCCTCAGCCCTATTTTTTATTCTTTATTTTGAAACAAGAGTCTTATTGATTTGCAAAGGGCCTCACTGAGTAGTAGCTGAGGCTTTCCACAAACCACGATCCTTCTGTCTCAGCCTCCCAAATGCTGGGATTACAAGCGTGCGCCACCATGCCCTGCTTAAATAACTTAACATTTTAATTCCAGGTCTGCAATTTTTTTTCCTGCTGTTTGTTTCTTTGAGTTAAGCCAAATGCACATTTAGTTACCCATGCAAATTGCAAAAAATGTAAAATCGTCACAATGGTTACATATAACAAACCTCTTGCTCCTTTTCTTTCAATGCTAATTTTGCCAAAGGTTAAATACTTTTTGCAAGTAGTATTTTATTTGAGCATGAAGGTGGGTACTTCATATGGTATAAGTATTAATCACCATTGAAAAAAATGTCTTTCTCCTTTTTTCCATTACTCCAGAGCAGGTAATCGTTATTCTTAGTTTCATTTGCTGTTCTAAAAAGTTGTATGTACATAAATAGGCCAGTACAGTTCTTTTTCTCCTTATTTTTACACAAATAATGAATTTCTGCATTTACTATAATTTGGTGCTTGGCTTTATTCCACTTGATTATTTTAGAGCTTTTTCTGTGTTGCTGCTTAAAGATCTTCCTTATTTTTAACCCATTTTTATCACCGCTGAGTTTACTAATGTACCGTGATGCATTTTTCTAGCCCCATTTAATGAAATTTGTCATAACAGGTCATACTGTATTGGCTTTTGGTCTGAATTTTATTTTCAGTCCAATGAATAAATTTTGGGATTTGTAGTGAAGTGTATTTGAACAAATCTTAAATCGATATACTTCATTCCCAGAGCAGACTGTTCAAAACAGCCTACACTGTTTACATTACGAATGACAGATACACTCCGATAATTGTCAGAAGAACCCATCAAAAATTAGACTCTTTAAATATTTCAGATACACTTTATTTATTTTGTTGTATTTGAAAATCAGATGTTAAGGAGGCTTGGGGTATAATACAGAGAGGTAGATCTCATGTTTAGCATGTGTGAAGCCCTGGGTTCAATTTCTAGCACCAAAAACATGAAAATAAATAAAAAATTAGATGTTTAACTCCCCCAAATGGTTTCTTACTTATAAACACTGGTAGAAACCTTTGGAAGTCCCTTCTACAGTGTTCTGTGTTAAATACCACGCTGATAACCGCATGTGAACACCTTTCTGGCGTCTTGGTGGGGAGAAGGCTCCTCGCCTCTCCCAAGCCACTGGGAATCGAAGTGATGGCCACACAGGGGCATCTGGAGCTATTCCGGAGGTAGAGTGTCAACACGAAGCTCAGCAGAGCACAGAGCAGAAAATAAGCACGAAAAAATTACAATGATAGAATGATCAGATCGCAGCTTATGAATAATGCTATTCTCGGTGTTACAAAGCAGGCCTTAGAAAAAGGACCAAACGCACTAAAATTCTGTAAGAGAACTGTAAATTAAAACAGAAAGACACTTACTGGAAGGACCAGCAAAATAGCTCATGTGACATAAACGCCCCCGTGCGGCCCGCTTAGGTCAAAGGAGCATCTAAGCCACGTGACAGTCCTAATGGGGCCAACAGGCTCACTAACCGGGAAGCATCCGCTCCAGGGCGCTGGAGTGTTCTCAGTTGTTTCCGTGCCACACGCAAGCTCTTACGAGTGGTCAGAACTAGAAGTTTCTAGGTACTGCTATGTAGGGCGGTCCCCGTGAGAAGCTGTTTAACAGCTTCCGGAGGCCGGCACAGACACCTGGTCTAAAGCTGAAGTTTCCTTCCTTGTGGGCTGGAAAAGGCTGATTGGAACCCAGATTCGTGGGAAAGGGAATCATACCACCCTTCTCAAGTCCGTTCTGGTCACTGACTTGGACAGCCACAGTAGTTGATGTCATGAGGTTAGAGCTTGGTGGACAGGACGGCGCCATTTGAGTCTCGTGGGTGTTGCTTCGCTGGACTCTGAGCTGTAGCCAGGCTCGCTGCTTCCTTCCGGCATTTGGCCAAATAGAGGATGTATATGCTTCTTATTAGAAAAATTCCAGCAATGACTGCAAAATAACTCCCATAAACTAAAAACTGGAGGAAAACAAGGAATTAGTCACATACGGAATCTGACCACTGATATCCCTGGTAAAATATCAGTGATGATGTTGTTAGTGTGCTTGGGTCACCGGGTAAATGAGACCCAGGATCTTTCTATGGGTCACGGAGATTGGACAATCCTCTCTTCTCTCTTAGAAAAAGCATATGTAGAAATGTGAACAGTGTAGGGACTGTGAGTGGCTGGCTTTGGAGAAGATAACAGGTTCAAACCCTAGCTATTATCGGTAGTGTAATGAGGTTAGAGATAATGATAACTCTCACCAATCGACATGTCTGTGTTTGGAAGCTGGTACAGTGCTACCAGTAAGGTCTCAAACTCTTTTTTTTTTCCCCCAGACAGTGTCGTGTTATATCACCCAGGCTGGTCTCCAAGTCCTGAACTGAAGCGATCTTCCAGCCTCAGCCGCCCAAGTGCTGGGACTAAGGCACGTTCTACTATGCCTAACTTACGTGCAGTGTCTCTTAAGAATCAGTTGAAGACCTGAGGCTACTTCTTGCCTCCCTTATCCAAGTACATGTTGACCTAGTTTCAATTATTACTCAAAAACTATTTGGTGTCATCATATAATTAAAGAATTGCATTTTTTTTTGTGGTACTGGGAATTGAACCCAAGGACACTCTACCTCTAAGCTATACCCTCAGCCCTCTTTTTTATTCTTTATTTTAAAACAGGGTTTCACTAAGTTTCAGAAGGCCTCACTAATAGCTAAGGCTGGTCACAAACCTGGCAATCGTCCTGTCTCAGTCACCTAAGTACTAGGATGATAAGCGTGCACCGCCATGCCTGGCAGAATCGCATATTTTTAAGTTTGCCTAGCCAAGGAATTCAAGAAATTTAAATATATAGTTTCAAGGTTGAAAAACTCTGGAGGTAACGTAGCTATCCTAAGTTCCCGGCAACTCCATTAGTAGAAAGACAGAAGGGCTACGGTTTACCTGAATGCTGACCGACAGGTGGAGCCCTCTCTGGTCTACTACGACCACGGTCATGATGGTCTGAATGACCAGGGCAATAAACGTGTCCATCCCGAACACCAGGGCATAGCGTTCCACGCTGAGGTTAGCTGCGATCTGAAACCTAATCGTCATATGAGATATGAAGAAATAGAAAACAATGTTGTTAATGGCGCTTCCTGTCTAAATCTCAGCTAGACGAACATGGAGGTAAGAAATGGAATTACATATTGTTAAAGGCTGAATTAAATGTAACACGGAAAAACTCCTATCCAATTTAGTGTTTGAGACTATTGGATGTATTATTGTAATAATTATTGGAATATATTATTGGAATATTATCTGACTTTAGATACTGTTTTGCCAAGAATTTTCATGAAAATACTATTCAATTTGAGAAAATTTTTTTTGAGTGTTACTCAGTTTATCGTCAATTAGTTGCTTTGATAAAGTTTGGTGGTGAATGAGTCTTTGGAAGATTCAGCATGTGTTGTGATACAATACGATGAACCTATAATTTAATTTTTTTTGGTGGTGCTGGGGTTCCCGGAAGCCCTTCTACCTCCAGGCTACACTCCCAGACCTATTTTTATACTTTTTTTTAAAATTTGGAAACAGGGTCTCTTAAGCCAGAGCGGCTGGCTTCGAACCTGTGCGATCCTCCTGTCTCCACCTCCCAAGCGCGGGGGTTACAAGTGTGCGCCACCATGCCCGGCTAATTTAATTTTTAATTATACAGATTTCTAAATCTTCCTACATTTCTTGGAATGAAGGTAAAAGTCTCTGAATTCTCAACATAGTGAGACTCTCAGAAACCTAGCAAGACTGTGTTTCAAACTAACTAACTAACTAACTAAGTCTAGAGGTATATCTCAGAGATTCTATAGAATGTCCCTCTAGAATATTCCTTTGTTAAATCCCCAATACCCCCCCCCCCCATTATTTGAATTCTCTCTCTCTCTTTTATTTATTTATTTTTTCGGTGGTGGCACTAGAGATTGATTCCAGGGGCTCTCTGCCACTGAGCTATATCCCCAGCCCTTTTTATTTTATTTTGAGATAGGATCTCAGTAAAAGTTGCCCAGGCTGGCCTCAAAATTGTGATCCTTTTACTACAGCCTACCAAGTAGCTGGCATAACAGTGTCCAGCTTGAATTTTTTTTAATTGCAAAGAAAAAAAAATGTAGTCTTACCTGAAAGTCTTCACCTTAAAAAAGAACTCAAGACGCATGCATTTCATTTGTTAAATCAAGATCCTATAGGGTAAGCCAGACATGGTGGGACATGCTTGTAATCCCAGTACTTGGGAGGCTGAGATGGGAGAATTGCAGGCTCAGGGATAGCCACAGTTACTTAGTGAGACCCTGATTCAAAAGAAAAAAGAAAAAAATTGGGCTGGGGGTATAACTCCAGGGTAGAATGCCCCTGGGCTCAATCCCCAGTATTGCCAAAAAAAAAAAAAAAGTAATTTGCAAACTTGTTTCATCTCTTTGTCTCATAATATTTTCCCTGGGATGCATATTTCTGTGTTTTTTCAATTGTTTATCAAACATTTCTTTTACAAGTTAAAAACAAATTTGATAAAGCTGGTCTTCACTTTTTTCATACAACTTGAAATTCAAATGTTCCTTATCTCCCTTGGTTAATACCGATGCACCATTTCCTATATTCAGTTTTAACTGTGCTTATATGAACCAAATCATTTTTAATAATTTCTGACAATATATGTCTGGCAAAAGTGGATGCAAAGATGACAGGAAATAACATCTCAGAGATTTTAAGAAAATGATTAAGCACCATTTGGTTCTATGTATCAGTGCAGCTAAAGGTTTCTTATACCCTTTACATTTACTTTTTTCAATACCCAATTTTTTGACTTTCCTGAGAATATTTTGATCATTGAAAAAGTATGTGCTTAGAATTTCTGAATCAATTACATAAAATTAGGGATAAAATCTGAACTTAAGCATTTCAATGTAAATCACACCATACCTTGTTAGGGCAAACTATTGGAAATAAAAATAATCTAATAATGCAGCATTCCCTCTGGTTTATCATGACAAATTTATGGCGATAAAAAATCAAAATCAAAATCAGGTAACACGTGGTTGTTTTGGTTTATAATGTGTCAGAGCTTTTCACCTTGATGACTAATCTTACCAACATTCTCAGGGCAAAGAGCGAAATGCAAAGACGCCTTGGTGGTGTTCAGTTTAAAAATGGTGTAGTTAACATGTGATACCGCCATTGATTAAAATCCTTCGAAAGTTCTCGGAGGAACTTCAGGAGAAGAGGAAAGAGGAGAAGCGATGGTTGGCCATACTTACACTGCTATGGTTATGAGAAGCATATAGCTGGACTTGAATATCAGATAGCCCGCGTAGCACGCCCAGATGTTGAGTGTGTAGTGCATGAGGAACAGAGAGCCCGCGCTGACCACGGAGAAGACGGCCAGGGCCAGCTCCCCCAGGAGGTCCCAGTCCACGGTCACGTAACCCATGGCGAAGGCAGCCACGGCCCCTACAGCGACACAGGGGGAGAACAAATGCACCGACGTCGCCCACGGGCGCCAGGTCTCACCACTCCTCCAACCCCGGTCGACCCTGGAAAAGATGTATATGTTGCTTTAGCAGAAACCATGTGACCTGTCTAAACAAAGAGATAAGGTTTTTTTTTCAACCAAGTTTTTGTCTCTTCATTTCCTATTTTCTCAGTTACTTGGTCATCACACTGTTAATTAGTCTCAAGTAGGTGCCAGGAACTAGACAGACTGCAGAGAGGCCAGGAAGGTGCCTGTACGCGGCCATTAATGCAACATGCAGCATAGAAAAAGAGGAGATACATCTCTGGGAGTGCATTTGCTCTACTGGCCTTTCTTTTATCTTTTTTTTTCATATTTTTTCCTTTTAATTGTATATTTTTCAGTGATGGAGACCAGATATGTTGCACTGAATAGTCAGTTTCAGCTTTCATCAAACTCTTTTTCTACTCGTCTTGGTACAATGTCATTATGCATCAAGGTGAGATTCGAAGTGATACATGCTCATGGCGTTTTTCTCTTCCTTAAAGCCTTTCAGACTTGTCCTTCCTTCCTTCCTTCCTTCCTTCCTTCCTTCCTTCCTTCCTTCCTTCCCTTATTCCTTTCTCTCCTCTCCCTCCTTCTCCTTCTTCTCCTCCTCCTCCTCCTCCTTCTCTTCTTCCTCCTCCTCCTCCTCCTCCTCCTCCTCCTCCTCCTCCTCCTCCTCCTCCTCCTCCTTCTTCTTCTTCTTCTTCTTCTTCTTCTTCTCTCTCTCTCTCTCTCTCTCTCTCTCTCTCTCTCTCTCTCTCTCTTTCTTTTTTGAGTCAGGTCTCACTATGTTGACCAGGCTGGTCTCAAACTCCTGGCCTCAAGTGGTTCTCCTGCCTTAGCCTCCCAAGGAGCTGGGGCCATTGGCACACACCACCACACTCTATTGACTTCATTTTCTCTAGGCATTGGATGAAAGAACCTATATTGACCTTTAGAGTTAATAGGTTTACTAATGGACAGTAATTTGGGTTAGTAACTATGGTTCACTTTAACAAAATGAAGGGTACTTAGGTTTCACATGATCAAAAATTAAAATTTTCCCCATATGTGATCTAGGGAAAGGCCCTCTCTCCCAAGTCTATTTTCCTCCCAGAACTTGAAATGTAGGATCAATTATTTTAGTGAGCCAATTGGGGCACAGTCTTGGTTTTCAGAAGTTAAGCTGAAGCCTTTCCAAAAAGGAGACAAAATAAAACAGAGACCACGTGAGTTTTCTGAAACTTGTATAGAAGGGTGTGGAAAAATCTCACTTCCTTAAAAAACACCTTAAAAGTCCCCCTTGATATGTAAGTTTCCATTTACTAAGATATAAATATTTAGTGTAGAGTCAACTTCAAAGGCAGATTTCCTTCTGATATGAGGCTCTTGACTCACACATCTCTCCCACCCCTCATTTCAAACTCAAAAGAAACTACTTTTGAAATTGTAGTACAGGCTAGGATCACTAAAACTGAGTACAACGAGGCTCTCCCAGTGAGATTTTAGAAGACTTGATGTGTTTTCTAAAATATCTAATAAAGACCCGTTACTTATGCAAATAGTTTCCTTTTGAAATTAAAAACAAAGTCAACTGCTTATGATGTGAGACTGTAAAGCACCAATAAAAATATTAAATTAAAAAAAAGAGTCTAAAAGATCAGGGCACATGATCAACATTTGTCCTAATGAAATAGATTCTGAGGGATTCACTACAATATAATAATTTAGTTCTAAGCTCTGAGTTCTTGAGTTACTTGTAACCATAACACTTTAAGTAAAAGGTTATGGTGTCTAGGCCTGGGTGACACACACCTGTAATCCCAGTACTTGGGAGGCTGAGACAGGAGGATTGCAGGTTTAATACCAGTCTCAGCAACTTAGCAAGACTCTCATAAACTTAGCGAAATTCAGTTTCAAGACAAAAAAATTAAAAAGAGGGTTGGGAGTGTAGCTAGGAGATAAAATGCCCTTGGATTCAATCCCCAGTACCACTAAAATAAATAAATAAATAAATAAATAAATAAATAAATAAATAAGGTCATGGTACTCTTTCTTTTACCAGTCTCTTCTATTCTCCTCCTCCTCCTCCTCCTCCTCCTCCTCCTCCTCCTCCTCCTTCTCCTCCTCCTTCTTCTTCTCCTTCTCCTTTCTTCTTCTTTGTGGTACTGGGGATGAAACCCAGGGGAATTCTACCTCCGAGCTACACCCCCAACCTTATTTTTTTATTCTTTATTTTTTGAAACAGGGTCTCACTGAGTTGCAAGGGGCCTCATTAAGTAGTAGCTGAGGCTGTCCAGGAATGGCGATCTTCCTGTCTCAGCCTCCCAAATTCTGGGATTAGAAGCGTGCACCACCATGCCGAGGTTCCCTTCCATTCTTGAAAAAAAAAATGCAACTAGCTCTGAACAGAGTAAAATCACCACTGTGGAGAAGTGTAGGAGAAATGAACAGAAGGTCTAGCCCACCTAAGGGACATACAGCGATGTCTACCTACCCCCAAAGGTCGCAATGGCTTCCACCGCTCCATTGTAGACTGAAGAATCTTGGGATGGGGCCTTGTAGTCCCACAGGATTTGGACATAGTTCACTACCTGGTTATAACCCGCTGTGGAAAGAGCCCACCACAGGGACCAGTAAAACAGACGCTTGGAGGTGTAGCACTCCTGCAGGTCTCGGAGCCACTGCACCAAGGTCCTCAGGGCCGCGCTGGGTGGCTGGGGGCTGCTCAGCGGGCCGCCCTCCACATCCCCCGAAGCAGCCAGCGGCTCCTGGCTGACTGCTCTCTGGCCCTTGTGAGCATCCTCTGGGCCGGCGGCCTCTCCTGCTGGCCTCCGAGGAGCTGCCTGGCCGGGCTTTGCATGGAAAAACATGCTCTTCTTTGGCATGGGTAGAAGAAGCGAGAAGAAGAAGGCGACGGAGACAGAGGCCAAGGACAGGACGTTGAGGAGGAAGTAGGACACGTCGGCCAGGGACACCAGCAGCTGGGCCAGCACGGAGGCCGTGGTGTAGGCCACCAGCGTGACGCTCCTGCAGTAGCCGCTCACCTTCTGGTAGTGCTGCGGCTGGACCACGCTGTAGATGTAGGCGTAGTAGGCCACCTCGGTGGCGGTCACCAGGCCGTAGACGAATTCGACCAGCTGCATGACCCTCACTCCCTGGCCGAACAAGAGCAGCAGCCAGGTGGCGACGAGGCTGAACCCTTGTAGGACGATGACCGGCTTGTAGCGGACATAATCGGTGAGGACGAACACTGGGAGCAGCAGCGCCAGGTAAGAGTAGGTCCAGACCGGGAGGATCTCGTTTGTGATCTGTGGAGTGGATGGGCAGTGTGACCGCGGGGCAGCAGCAGCTCTAAGGGACGTGAGTCAAGCACGTGGGGGGGGGAGGGGGAGTGCTGTGTGAGTGTATGCCATTGTCAAGATGATCCACATTATGATGTGAAACTGTAGTGTGCCAATAAAATAAATAAATAAATAAAATTCTGCACACAATCAGATCTCTTTGTCTCATGAAAAAGGGTAAGAGAAAACAGGGTTTCAAAGAAACTATGGAGAAAAGGCAAACCCTTCTCTATTGGAGAAAAAAAAGAAGAAGAATAAAATTACGAAACAAAATTTAAAAAACCCGAGGTAAAAATAATATTAAAAAAGGGGAATAGCTGGGCGTGGTGGTGCACGCTTGTAATCCCAGCACTTGGGAGGCGGAGACAGAAGGATCACGCAGGTTCGAAGCCAGCCCCGCTGGCTTAGGAGACCCTGTTTCCAAATAAAAGTATAAAAAATAGGTCTGGGAGTGTAGCCCGGAGGTAGAAGGATTTCCAGGAAGCCGAGTACCCCCCCCCCACACACACACGTGGGGGGAGGGGGATAAAGGAAAAAAGAAAGGAAAGAAACTCCAATTAATTCATATACTTAGCTGTATTCCAGCGGAACATGGCGGGACAATGGGCCTCCTGAGGTAAGTGTTAGGTTAAAGTTTAAATAGTATGTACAGTTGGGAAAATTAGTTAAAAGCTTTTCAGACACTTCTGGGTTTTCAAAGTTCTTAAAAAGACCTTTTTCTTCTTGTTTAAGAGTAACAACATTGAATAAAGCAGTTACAATGCTAAAGACTCAAGGAACCTTCTTTTGGTACTAGGTATTGAACCAAACCCTCAGCGCTCTCCCCATCCCCATTAAAAAAAAAATTTTTTTTTTTGATATGAGGTTTCCCAGGCTGACCTTGAACCTGTCATCCTCCTGCCTCAGTCTCCAAGTCCCTGAGATTACAGACATGCACCACTATGGCCCATTAAAATCGACCTTTAAAAACTTGATCCATCACTATATGTCAAAAATTTCAGCCACTCCAAAGTTGGAGCGAACACACATGGGAATGCAAAAAGAGTAAATGACCTCCCCTGTTTCCAAATAAAAAATAAAGGGGCTGGGGGAATAACTTAGAAGTAGAATGCCACTGGGTTCAATCCCCAGCACTACATACACACACACACACACACACACACACACACACACACACACATTAGGACTCAATAAAAGTTAAAAGTTAAAACATTTATTTCTCACGGAGGGTGTTTTGGCTGCCACTTTTCAGGTGTAAGGAGGAAAGAGTAGTTATATTAAGTGACAAATAAAAAATGGGGTCATTGAGGTCAAACTGTTCATCTTATTTCAAGTTCAATGAAGCCCTATGGACTTTTTAATTCCTATAAAATCAAATCCATTAAGTACATATGTATACTAACTTACCTCTGTGCTGCTCAGATTTTTACTTGGTCCGGATAAATATGGGATCAGGAATGGCTCCGAGGGTCTCATCATGGAGAAAAATCCAAACAAACAGAGGATCACAGTGGGATAGATCCAGGAACTGCTTGGTGAAGTTCGGAAACAATCCATGGCTGATCAAACGGAAACAGCAAAAATTTACTGATGTTTATACTTTTTGGCATCTTGGATGAAATGAGAAGCTGATTATTTCTATTTTTATGGCACTGGGCATTAATCCCAGGACTCCATGCATGCTGGACGAGTGCTCTACCACTGAGCTACACATCTGGGTGCTTTCTGGATGTTTTATAAAAGGATAATGTTTCATCCATCTGCAGTTGAAATAAAAAGCTCAGTGAGGAGCTTTACCTGCTCTAGGTCGGCCAGCCATGCCCTCTTTGTCAATGGATTTCTTTTTCATTACTACCGGGTGAAGCAATAATGACGATGAGTAGCTACTAATTAACGGTACGCAATGGCCCAACACATGCTTGAACCTAAGTAAAACAGGAGCTAATAAAGTAACGGTGTACAAGTGGCAGGTAAGGTACTTTCAAGAAAACACAGGTTGAACTCATCAAACCTTCTATGATCTGCCCACTCGGACTGTGAAACTTTCAGCACACTGAATGATCATTTGTTTATTCACACATTCATCTCTTACTAGGCTGTTCCTGTGCCAAGATCCTTACCTCTCCTCCAAAGGAGCTTGGTGTCAAGATCTCACCAATGCATGAAAAGTCATTAAGTAATGGTCATCATCAGGGAAATGCAAATCAGATCTCATCTCAGTCCAGTTAGAATGGCAATCATCAAGGGTCCAGATATTAATAAATGCTGGCAAAGATAGGAAAAAGGAAGCCCTGTGCACCGTAGGATTGTAAATTAGTTCAGTTGCTGTGGAGATCAGGAAGGAGGTTCCTCAAAAAAGTCAGAATGAAATCACCATATGATCCAGTTACAGCCCTCCTCCTGGGTATGTTTGCAGAAGAATTAAGGTCAGAATTCTATAGTGATACATGCAGCTCCACGTGTAACAGCACGATTCATGACAGCTAAGTTATGGAAGCAACTTACGTGTCTGTCCACAGAGGGACAGAAAAAGAAAATGTGGTATATATACACAGCAGGGCTTTATTCATCCATAAAGAACAAAACTGTGTCATTTTCAGGAAAATGGATGGAACTGGAGGACATCATGCTAAGTGAGAGAAGCCAGACCAGAAAATCAAGACTGGCATGTTTTTCCTCCTATGTGGAAGCTAGAAAGAAATAAAGGAAAGAAAAGGGGCCTCTTGAGAATAATGAGAGACCAGTGGAGGAGTGGAAGGTGGCTGGGAGAGGAAGGAGGGAAGGGAAAAAGGAGCTTTGGGAAAAAAACCAGACCAGATAATGCTATGCACATATATGAATATATCACCATGACTCTCACATACGTGCAACGATAATGCACCAATACAAATAAAACAAAACTAGAATATTGCTTGATCAGGGATTCACTGTTACAGTGGCATGTATAAAGTTTTTTTTTTACAATATAAAATGTTAAAATATTATTAAATTTAAAAATGTATCCACCAGCCGGTTGTGGTAATGCATGCTTGTAATCCCACTACTGGGGAGGCTGAGACAGGAGGATGGCAGGTTTGAGGCCAGTCTCAGCAACTTAGACCCTGTTACAAAATAAAAAATTAAAAAGGGTTGAAGGTATAGCTCGAATATAGAAGGTCCCTGAGTTCAACCCCCAGTACTGCGCACACAGACAAAAAGTATTGGTCATAGCCTATGTTTTCTTTCCATTGAGAAGATGCTATTCTTCCCTGTTGTCATGACTACAGCTCTTATAACTGAGTTGTGTATGTGATCTCTATATAATTTTTCTATTTGGAAAATTAATTTGTGAGCTCTCTGTGGAGTATATAAAGGTAGTACTTCCCTCGTCTTATAGACGGGAAGATGGAAGGACAGAGACGATGAGATTTGTGCCAGGTTTTGCATTAGAGCTTGGCCTTAGACTCAGTTTTTCTAATTCTGACTTTATTAATCTTCCCTATCACCTTATGCTGAGGGAGCCCATTTATATCCTCAAAATATCAATTATAGTTTTTTTTAAATTAGTGTTTTTCAGATAGTAGTGTCAAAAATTTTAGTGGGTTGCTACCAGGATTTCTTTTTAGATAATGATATAAAAATGGTAAATATCCAAATTCATTACAGAGTAAGGCTAAGTTTCCTTCCGCAACTTTTGTTGGGGTTAGCAGTAGGTAAATAGACATGTACACCTACACATATGCTCGTTCACAATCTATACGAGCACACCAAGGGACACAGCCACTGGGTTAGAAGTTACATAGCAAAGAAGAGGAGCAAATATGTCTACATGCCCCTCATATTCATACCTATGAATGCCATCTTAGCACACTTGTGCAGGCTGAAGGACGTCAGGTTTCAAAGACACGTACTGTTTTGAACTAAATTGTTCGTCTCCTATTTTCTTTTTTATTGTTCCATTTTGACCCCATAATGTCATCTCCTAAAAGTTCTCTGAACGCCTCCTTGCTCCACTGCTCCTAAAGGATGCAGATTGGCCTGATATTCTGAGTTGACACTTTGGAAAGCAAGATTGACCTTCCCTCTTCATTTTTTTGTGCTTTCCAAAGAAGATAATCCTTCAAAAAGTCACCTGTGGCAGTAATCCTCATGTGTTATTCCTAAGTTCTAGCACTATTTTTTTAAGTATAAGAGCCCTATGTGGACAGTGGACTAAAAATAAAAAAAAAACCAATAGCCCATCCAGCTATCATAACTTAACACATTCAGTCAATATCATGTTGGAGTAAATATGAGATTATAAATAATAAGAAATTCACCAGCTGCTCCTTCTAACAAGGACCGGAAGCAGCTAAATCAACATCGGGGCTTACTATGATGGGCTGGGACATTTTTGCAGGAGAGATTTTGCAAGAGAGCACAGGCTGGGTACAGCAGGCAGCTCTGGTCTCAGCTCTTCTCCTCAGCCAGTGGACAGTGGGTCACAGGGCTGTCCCGTCTGCCTAGCAGAACAAAGACTACCACGTGGCCTCTGCCTCAGTTGCTTGCTGCACACCACGTGGGGCCCGGGAACTGTAGCAGTAGACACATGGACCCAGCTATCCCGAGTGACCCTGAGTGGGTTCCACAGACGACTAAAACCTTTGTATTGGACATGACCACCTAAATTATTTTGGAACCAACACATTCCTTTCTCCTTTTGCTGGTAGGGTAGTAATGTCACTTATTTTGTGTGTTATGAAGAATGCCCCAGCATCTCCACTAGTAACCCCCCAGTTCTCCACTATTATTATTATGTGTCCAGCTGCTATCAGTCCATTTGGGACACATTTCTGCATATCCACCTTAGGACATGTATTTTACTGCTGCTTCTCCTTCGAGAAATGTTAGGTGCTGTAGCTTTTCAAAAAATGATAATCCCCTTGCTAGTATATCTAAACCTACATCATCTTAGGTTGCTCAAAATTTGTCTTTATTACCCATAAAATGTAAGATTTGCTCGCACTGGGCTATGATCAAGGTTGGTGGGAGGGGCTTCTCGCTCTTGTTTTTATCCATCTTGGGAAAGTTTTTCTGTCATCTCTTACATGTTTGTTGTTTCTTGGTATCTGCTCAATTTTTTCTCCTTTTTTTATTCCAATCAATACCATGCCATTTTTTCCCTACCTTTCACCAATTCCTTAAATCATTCTTTCCTTTATAATAGGAAAAAATGATATGTTGGAAACTAATTCTCATATTGACTCTAAGATAAGCTCATCTGTCATCTCAGTTCTGTGGAATGGGGGAAAGGAAGATGTCTTCCTTTTTTTTTTTGGAAGTAAATCACAACGACTTCATTGGCAGAATCCCATTTGGAGTGAGTTACAAGAGAAAGCCGGAACCCATTTCCTGGTTCCGCTGTGGAGTTTCCTTCAGTTAGCCTTAAGTTACAGAGCCATTGTGTGAATTAAAACCTTCCCATAATTATGCACATAAAGTGTTTCATGTATTGTACATTGGGGAACTGCATAACCTTAGTTGGGGACCTAAGCCAATCTATACCTTACCTAAATGTCAGGTACAGAGAGTGTGGTATCTCTTAATTCTTAGGTTGTGTGTATGTCAAAACAACCATGGCTGCAGATATTTCTAGGTGTATTTTCTATTTGTGAGTGATAAGCAACATATTAATAAGCAAGAACTGTAGAAACTTGGTGGGATATTTTCTAGGAGGAGCCTTGGTTGCAAGATTCCACAGCCTCTTCCCCTGAGAGGTTGAAATTCTTCCTCTCCCAGTCAATGTGCTCAGAGGGGTGGGGCTCCCCGAGGCAGAGGACTTCCCCAGCTTAGGTTCTACATAGATTTCCCGTAGCAGACCGCCTAGACTGAAGATTAGGACAGTGCAAAGGACTCTCCTCATCAAATCCTCTTCCTGTTTGCTGAGAAGATATGGCCAGAATGGAGCCAGATGCTTGATAGGGTGAAAGGGAACCTAGAATCTCAGTCGCCTCCCAGTTCTGGCCCACCCTCTACTAAACATCCCAGACCTCTCAAACTGGACCGCACTGGACTAGACCCAGTGCCTCATGAGGTGGCCTAATCATCACATTACTCCCCACACCTTTATCTCAGACAAAAGAGCGTGAATGATAGTTAATTTAAAGCAGTTACAAACCTCCAAATTCCAAAGGATTTGGGCAGCTGCGCCAGGCATGTTTGCAAGTGATTTCACTCGTCTCTAGGGCCCAACGAGCTGGTATCTGCTATGACGGCAAAAAGTGAGCTTTTTTTTTTTTTTTTTTTTTTTTTTTACTGGGGTTTCTGGAAACCTTTCTACCTCCGGGCTACACTTACAGCACTGCTGGCTTTGAACCTGTGCGATTGTAATGTCTCCACCTCCCAAGTGCAGGGATTACAAGCGTGTGCCACCATGCCCGCCTTCAAAAGTGAGCTGTTGTATCCCCCTCTCTTGCACGCTCAACACACCACTTCTATACAAACACCAAGCAATTCTCATTGGACACCAACTGTGTGTCCTACCATTCAGTTCAATCCTGACTCTGTCTAGCTGGAGACCATGATAGTGTCAGATCCCCCAGGTGAAGGGAAAAGTCCCCAAAGGCTGCAAATGGCAGGTTGTTACCTAGATCAGACAGACCAGCTGTAAACTAGGGTTCCTACTACCCCTCTTTGGGTTCAGTTCATTTGCTGGGGTGACTCACAGAACTCAAGGAAACCGGTTTACTGGGTTTTTACAAGAAATACTACACAAGATACAGATGGATCGTCAGATGAAGGATGAATAGGCGACGTTTGGGGGCTTGGAGGTCCCATTCTCGGGGTGCCACCCAGCCAGCACCCCCACTTGCTCAGCAACTCAGACTCTTTCAAGAGTTTTAGAGCTTGGCATTCAGGCCCTCCCAGGCTCGCTTCTTGGAGGCTGATGGGAAGGCCCAAAGCTCTGTCCCGCTAATCCTTAACCACTTGCTTCTGTGGTCTTTCCAGTCCGCAGTCTGTCTAGAAGCCTCACTCTAAAATAAGCTCATTATTGTGCCAATACCATGCTGTTTTTACTACTATTGCTCTATAGTATAACTTGAAGTCTGGGATTGAGATGCCTCCTGCCTGGTTCTTGTTGCTGAGAATTGCTTTGGCTATTCTGGGTCTTTTCTTCCTCTATACACTGACAAGTGTAACAAAATAGAAGATACAGAAACAAACCCACACATCTATAGTCAACTGATCTTTGACAAAAGGGCCAAACTCATACGCTGGAGAAAAGACAGCCTTTTCAACAAATGGTGCTGGGAGAACTGGCTATTCATTTGTAGAAAGTTGGATCTGAATCCTTACTTCTCACCATGCACAGGAATCAACTCAAGATGGATCAAAGACTTAGAAATTAGACCAGAGACTGTGAAGTTATTAGAGAAAGGCATAGGATCTACACTCCAACATATAGGCACAGGGAGTAGCTTTCTCAATAAGACTTCCAAAGCACAGGAAATTAAAGCAAGAATTAATAAGTGGGATCTCTTCAAACTAAAAAGTTTCTTCTCATCAAAGGAAACCATCAAGAACCTAAAGAGGAAGCCTACAGAATGGGAGAAGATCTTTACCAGCCACCACTCTGATAGGGGGCTAATATCCAGAATATACAAAGATCTCAAAAGACTCTACACTAGCAAAACAAACAACCCAATCAAGAAATGGGCAACTGAACTAAATAGACACTTCACAAAAGAAGAGATACAAAGGGCCAATAGATACATGAAAAGATGTTCTTCATCACTGGCCATCAGGGAGATGCAAATCAAAACTATGCTGAGATTCCATATAACCCCAATCAGAGTGGCAAGCATAAAGAAATCAAACAACAAATGCTGGCGAGGATGTGGGGAAAGAGGAACTCTTTTACACTGTTGGTGGGAGTGCAAAGTAGTTCAGCCACTATGGAGATCAGTATGGAGATTCCTTAGAAAACTGGGAATAGATCCACCATTTGATCTGGCTATACCACTCCTGGGTATCTTTCCAAAGGGGTTGAAATCAGAGAACTACAGCAACATATGCATACCTATCTTCATAGCAGCACAGTTTGTAATAGCCAAAATATGGAACCAGACTAGATCTCCATCAACAGAAGAATGGATTGCAAAATTATGGGAAATACACAATGGAATTCTATTCAGCTATAAAGAAAAATAAAATAATAGCATTTGCAAGAAGATGGAAGAAACTAGAGAACATTATGTTAAGTGAGATTAGTTAAGCACAGAAAGAGAAGGGACATATGTTTTTTCTAATATGTCCAAGCTAGGGAGTAGTGGTAATACCAGAGGGATTCCAGATGATGGAGGGGAAATCTCAAAAATGCTTGAATGGAAAGATAGGAGAGGAAGAAAGCTGAGGTTGTTCAATGGAGGAGCTACATACGAATATGTGTAATAGCATAAATACAACATGGTTAACCTGGACACTCTCTATTGGGAGGGGGAATGGAGGGGGAAGGGCATGAAGCACAATGTAAATGCACACCACTCTCAATATGTTCCACTTATAAAAAGTAAAAATTTAAAAAAGAAACTTAAAAAAATAAAAAAATAAGCTCATTAGCATAGACCAGGTGTTAGCCAAAGGTTCGTTATAAATAACAAAACCACTCTCACCACTCAGGAATTTCCAGGAGTTTTAGCTGGTTTAGCTCCCCCAAAGAAACGAGGGACCAAGACCAAATACTGCATATTTCATACTGGACCAGTTACATTTTTCAAAAGGCCCACCTTTCTGGCTTACAAAACTGCTAGAGCCAAGGCCCCCATCAATCAGAAGCATCAAGAGATACTCTTAAAAAACTGGAAAGGAGAGCCATAGACTTAAAACAGCCACGGTACCAACAGATGACAAAGGAACTGCATCTTCTATATATGTTGAAGAATGGTTATATAATTATTAATATATTAATAATATATTGAGTATATTGAGTTATACCCACTATATATGCTTATTATATACTCAGTATATATACCGTCCACTCTATATAATGATAACAACTCAATAATAAAATATTAGCAAAAGATCTAAACACTTCACAAAAATGACTGCCTGAAAACACACACAAAGGTACTCAACATCAGTCATCAAAAATGACACATTAAAACTGCAAAAAACATCTTCTATCAGTATAAAACCGGCATACCAAAGGGTGGTAAAGATTTCAAGCCACTGAATTTGTAGACAGTCACTGTGGGAATGTTGAATGGTACCAAGTCTTTGGAAAATAATTTGATAATTTGTCCAAGAAAGTTCATATTCATAACAATAAAGAAAAAAAGAAAAAGAGAAGCAACTGAGGTGTCCATTAAATGGGAGAATTTACAAAATATGTCATATTTAAATAATTAATAGTCAACAATAAGAAGTAGTCCACTATTGCAAAAACTTGAGTGACATCAGAACTCAAGACTCAAAACTGTATATAATGTCCCATAGCAAGCAAAACGAATGCACAGTCCTAGAAATGAGATCAGTGGCTCCCTGGGGTGATGACTGCAAAGTAGAATGGGACATTTTCTGGGGTGATGAAAATGCTCTCTAACTTGAGAGTGGAGATGGTTACAAACACTTGTCCAAAACCATGCACTGCAAGCTTATAATGTTCCTCTTATTACAACTAAATTATCCCTCAACAAAGATGATTGGATACATGGAATAAAATAATTATATGTCAAACATTATGCTTCACAAAAGAATGCAAATACAAAAGGGACATACTTATTAATTTCATTTGTGTTAAGTCCCAAAGCAGATAAAACTATAATATTTCATGGGGACAAATAATGGAACTGTGTCGACTATGAGGTAGGGGTTGGAGGGAATGAGTTACATTGGAGGACTTTTGGGGCTGATTAAATATCCTATATCTTTTTTATATACTATATCTTCATGGGAGAGAGATACATGGGTATATACAATTATAAACACTCAAAATCTCTCTCTATATTGTATGTAAGTTAGACCTCAATTTAAGTAAATTCACCCCCACCTCACTACCACCATCGCCAAAAGGTTTTACTGTGTTCAGGTCTCTGCAGCCCTGGACTTTTTCTATTTGCACAATGATCAAGTTTATTCCACATTTTTCACCTCAGGGCAAGGTCTCTATCTAAATCAAAAATCAGAACAGAATCTTGGAATTTGAGTCTGTCCCAAAAAGTTTAGAGTGGAAATAGTGCCCAGAAATTAAAGCTTGGACAGGCCAACAAACCTTGTAAGTCTGGCCACACAGAATAGTCCTTAAATTAATTCAGGTGGAGTCAGTTACCTGAG
The DNA here is from genome assembly GCF_963383645.1 of Muscardinus avellanarius. Lineage (NCBI taxonomy): Eukaryota > Metazoa > Chordata > Mammalia > Rodentia > Gliridae > Muscardinus > Muscardinus avellanarius. The sequence goes on along the minus strand of NC_137787.1, from coordinate 11,725,701 downwards.
CTTTCGGTGGCCTGACTGTCAGTCCTCAAATTGGGACTGGCTTGCTGCCTTCAGATCCAGCTGTGCTCCTTCCAGCAGCCAGCCCCTGCAAATCCCAGCCACAAAGCCCCTTCCTGGTTTGGGACTCTGCTCCTCCCAGAACCAAGCTGGTCAGAGCAGTAGCTCCCACCCCTTTCCCCAGGCCTTCAGCATGGAACATATGACCTGCCCTCTCTTTTGGAATCTTACTGAAAAAGAAAAAACAAAAAACAAAACCAAGCATAGAGAATAGAGATTCAGATTTTCTGAAACACAAATGATTAGAGAGGTATAAAACACACACACACACACACACACACACACACACACACACACAGTTTCTCCCTCTCTCTGTCCAGCACTTCACACAACTTCAAAAGGTGTGAACTGGGCTCAGATGTTCAATAAACAGGCCAGGATAGTTTTGCTTCTGGGCAAAACCACTGCCAACGTAGGAAAAAAATGACCCGGAAATACACACTTCATGGTCTACTTTTTCTTTATAGGAGGCATTGCTCAGGAATGAATCACTTCCCAAATTATGTTATTTTCTCTGCATGTTCATGGTTCGGTCCGTCTTCTCTCGGGTGTGAGTGAGGGCAGGACTAGCCTAAGGAAACCATAACACGGGTGGGTCGTGAACCAACCAATCTAGCCTTGGAGATGCCCCGTGGGTATCTGGTCACAGGCGCCACCTAGTGGCGGGGAAAGGATTTTGTGCTCCAAGGGAAAGCCTTGAAATGCTCCTGCTCACTTACAACTCTAGTCACAATAACTGATAGAAATCTGTGTCTACAGACATGCAAATTCGTTTTACCCGGTGAAGGGATAAAACTTTCCCTTCCAAACCCGAGAAATCAGTTTTAATATTTCTGACATGCAAATTCTATTTATCCAGTAAAGGGACAAACCTTTCCCTCCCCCCCTGAGAAACTAGTTTTAATATTCCTGATCTATATTGCATTATTCCATATCCCTGTTTTATAAATATACCCATTCCCATGGCTTCTCTTTCCATCCGGCTATAAGAGCCTTCCACTTTCCTAATGAGTAAAATAAAATCTTTAATGTGTTTATTTATTTTTTTTTTTACCTGCATGAGAGGCACAACTCTATTTTCAGAAAATTATCTTTTTGGAGTGTGTGTATGGGGGTGTTGGGGATTGAATCCAGGTGCATTTTACCTCCTAGATGCACTCCCAGCTCTATTTTATTTATTTTAATTTTGAAACAGAGGTCTAAGGGTCTTGCTAAGTTGCCGAGGCTGGCCTCGAACCTGTAATTCTCTTTTCTCAGCCTCCCAAGTACTGGGATTATACTGCTGTGCTGGTTCTGAAAATGATTTTACTACTGGTCACTATTCATCATGTATCTAATCAAACCAACTAAGCCCTCCATGTGTTTCTCTGAATTTATATAATTCAGTACTAGTTGTTAAATCATTAAACCAGCTCTAAAAACCTAATATCTTCCTGCAAACCTTCCTACCTTGAGCTAGTCTCCCTGGCCCTCTTTCTAGGTTTGGATTTGCAGTGGCCAGTGGGGTTGGAGCCTGAAGCTTTGTGTCCCCGCTGCTCCGTCCCTGCTCGTGGCATCTCTTAGAATACAGACGGTCTACCTGGGGTGGGGCGCACACGCGCACATTTGTAATCCCAGTACTTGGGAGGCTGAGACAGGAGGATTGCAGGTTCATGGCCAGCCTCAGGTACTTAGTGAGACTCTTCTGGCAATGGAGGTAAAACCTCACCAAAGCTAGAATGGAAGGATAGGAGAGGAAGAAGGCTGAGGTTGATTAATGAAGGAGCTATATCCGAATTCGTGTAAAATGTAAATATAGCACGGTTAACCAAGACACTCATTGTTGGGAGGGGGAAGAGGAAGTGGGGGGAGAGGGTACTAAGCACAGTCTGAATGTATTCCATTTTCATTACGTTCCACATAAAAATAAAAATTAAAAAACAGAAAGTGCTCAGTCTGGTTCTCGGCGTATACTAGGTGCTCAAGAAACCTTCTTTCTCATTCCTTCCAATGTAATCAACGTGGAGACATTCAACCAGAATTGATAATTCTGCATCTCATAGTCCGGGGACAGTAATTCCAGAAAGGTACATAGTAGGTAATTTTACCTAAACAGGCGCAACAGGCCAAGAATTTCATCTTTGACTATTCATGTTTAATAAATAAAAATCATAGGAGACCATTATCTCAGCCTAAACTCCTGCACGAGGGCCCCAGAGACTGGGCGAAAACACCAGTGGCCTCCCTCCCCGCAGAGTTCCAATTTACCTTTTTCCACTTTAATTTATTTTTTATTTTATTTATTTAAGAGTACTGGGGCTCGATGGAACACTTTGCCACTGGAGTAGATCCCAACCTGTATTTTATTTTGAGACAGGGTCTCTCTGAACCTGGGCAGGGTTAGCCTTGAACTTGTGATTCTCCTGCCTCAGCCTCTAGAGTAGCAGGAATTATAGGCCTACGGTCTTAATTTTTACATAAGAGAAGTAACCTGACATAATTTGAAGTTAATTAATTATTTTCCTGTTCTTTTGTCTATGTCCCCACTTCATAAAAAAGTAGCTTTAAAAACGGTCAATTGGTATTTTGTTCAGTTTCTGTATTCTTCACCCTTTTTCTGTCTATGAAAACCAACCTCCTCTCAGCCCATTGGAACATTTATTCTATTTTATGGAATGAAGTGTCGCCAGAATACAGAATAAAGCCAATTAAGGTGATTAAACTGCTGTTCTATTGTTTTGTGACATTCTTGAGTAGCACTTTTCTCTTATACGACCTCTTGTTCTGTTACCAAAAGTGACTGAACAACATGGTATTTTTGTCCACTCCAGATACTATAAGGCAAGTTTGAAAAAAAGCATATCCGGAAAATGAGTTATGTTTTAGTTTTAGTTTCACTTAAAGCAGCTCTCAGTAGAGCGTCAGGTCTGTTTCTTTTCCAGGAACCTCTCTTTGGGCTGGGATGTGTGAATGCGCCGCTACGTGGTTAGCACCTGTGAACACAGGTGTACCTATGGGAGTTGCTGGCACCGGCCCGGAATCCTGGATTTCTTTTGCCTGCTCGTCCAGGTGGCTGCACAGGACAGTTCTAGCCCGCAGGCCTGGCCGCGCGGGGCCCAGCCGGGGATGGAAGGAAGGGTCAGCGGCTCCAGGCAGCGGCGGGCTCGCTCCCACGTGCGTCCTGCAGTTCTGCCGAACCGAACCGCCGGGCTGCCTCGGACACCCTCGGCCTCCAAACAGGGGAGAGGGGCGAAGGCTGCGCCAGGCCCACGGCGCTTCTCGGGTTAACTTAGCTCGAGAGATGTCCTTACCTGGAGAAGGCAGTGCCGCTCACTGTCCGCTTCCTGTATTCCCATGTCAGTCCCGGATCCAGGATAAGCGGAGGTAGGGGCTAAGGGATTGGACCCGAAGACCACGCCCCCACTTTGCATATGCTAATTAGGCCTCCCTAGCCGGCCCTCGAACTGGCCAGATTCCTATTTTGCATATGAAGACGGCGAGGAGGAAGTACACCTAATACTTACAAGAGCCTTGATTTTAGTTGACACATCCTGGCTCCTAGATGTTTATAATCATTGCCTTTCTTTCTTTCTTTCTTTTGTTTTGTTTTAAGAGGAAGGGTGGGATGTTTCCTGGCCCTTTGAGAATATCTGGTACAAATAGTGCATCTAATAAAATAATACTTCTTATCACAGAGCCTTGGCAAGGTCTGTAAGTTGACAGCGGCTCCTGGGAGCCGGAGCGCCCCGCCCCTGTGCAGCAGGTTGCCCTTGTTGACTGAGAACATTGTGAAACTTCTAAAAAGGTAGGTGTCAGGATTTCCTTCAGGCCTCTCCCTGGGAGGTGAGCTCAGCTGGGATCTGAAGAGCTTCCTTCTGCTTCTCAGATCCGCACAGAGCCAGAGGAGCACTAAAGAGTTCCCGCTCAGGTGGATACGCAGTCTTTGCAGATGGGAAGACCTGAGACCTGGATCTGATTCCATAACACACAGCGGGAAGGGTAGGGGCGGGTCAGAGATATCCAGGGAGTGACATCTGTGGATGACTGTTGCCTAGGGCGATGCCTCTTAGATATTTATTGCACTGTTCTCCACTCTTGTGTATGTGAGGCATTTTCCATAATAAAAATGTTTTAAAAAACACTCAATCTGGATATGGTGGCGTGTTTGTAACCCCAGCATTTGGGAGGCTCAGACAGGAGCGTTGCAGTTAGAGGACAGCTTCAGCTACTTAGGGAGGCCCTTTGCAATTCAGTGAGACCCTGTTTCAAAATAAAGAATAAAAAATAGGGCTGAGGTGTAGCTCGGAGGTAGAATGCCCCTGAGTGCTATCCTCAGCACTGCAAAAACAAAACAAAACACTTATTAAGAAGTTAATAATGGAGCATATGGACTACACACTGTTCTAAGGGCTTGGGATACATCAGTGAACAAAGTTACATACTTGTCTCAAGCCAGGTCTGGTGGCACATTCTTGGGATCCCAGTGCTTGGGAGGCTGAGACAGGAGGATTGCGAATTTAAGGCCAGCATAGAGTGCCATAGTGAGACCCTGTTTGTGTGTGTGTGTGTGTGTGTGTGTGTGTGTGTGTATTTGCAGTACTTTGAGTGTCAACTCCAGCCCTATTTTTTATTCTTTATTTTGAAACAGGGTCTCACTGAGTTGCAAAGGGCCTAAGTACTATCTCTGGCTGTCTTCAAACCGTAATCCTCCTGTTTCAGCCTCCCAAATACTGGGATTACAAGTGTGTGCCACCATGCCTGGCTTTGAGACCCTGTAAAAAAAAAAAAATAATGGCTAGGGTGTAGCTCAGTGTTAGAATCCACTCTGTTCAACTCCCATTACCACCAAAAACTAAAAACTAAAAAATAAACTATGGGCCTTGAGGAAGTGACCTTCTGGTTGTGGGTGGGTGCAGTAGAGAAGAACGCATGCGTTCTGTGGTATGTTAGAGAGTGGCAAGTGCCATGGAAAAGAAAAATAAAAAAGAGACGAGATGTGTGAGCGTATGGACCTGAGGAGCAAGAGGAGGGCCTGGGCGTGGTGGTGCACGCCTCTATTGCCTGGATTTGGGAGCCTGAGACTGTAGGATGGCAGGCTTGAGGCCGGCTCCAGCACTTCAGTGAGACCCTCTGTGGTTTAGAGAGACTGTTTCCAAATAAGAAGCAAAATAGAGCTGGGGATGTAGCTCAGAGGTATGATACCCTTGGGTTCCATCCCCATTCTCCCAAGCCCCCAAGAGAGAAGAGAGGGAAGAGGACTAGGGTCTGACACTTGGGGTGACTCTGCTCTGCGGAGGAGGCTGAGAAGGGCAGAGGAGGGGAGGGAACACCGTGAGTCGGGGAGGACCTGTGTCCTGTGTCGGGGGAGGGACTGCCCAGCTGTTTCACAAGGTCCTGGGAGGCCATATGGAGTCCTGCGGGAGGTGTGCCAGCCACCTAGGCTGGGTTCTGAGGGTCTCTTGTGGGGGCACCTGGCTATACTGATATATACAAAAGGCCATCTGGGTCTGGTAATGTACCCAGACACTCTGGAGGCCGAGGCAGGAAGGTTGTGAGTTCGAGACCAACCTTGGCAACCTAGTAAGACCTTGTCTCACAATAAAAAATAAAAAGGGCAGGACTGTTGATCAGGTGTAGGAAGCCACTGGGTTCAGGTGATAGACACACACACACACACACACACACACACACACACACACACACACACACACAGTGTTAGTGTGCTTGAATAGTTGGACAGAATGACCAAGCAAAGACAGTCTGACACAGGGAAGCTATTATCATAAGACACGATAATCAGCTGGGCGTGGTGGCGCACGCTTGTCATCCCAGCATTCGGGAGGCTGAGACCTGGAGGATCACGGTTCGCGGACAGCCTCAGCTACTTAGTGAGGCCCTCTGCAACTCAGTGAGACCCGGTTTCAAAATAAAGAATAAAAAATAGGGCAGGGGGTGTAGCTCGGAGGTCGAATGCCCCTGGGTTCCATCTCCAGACCCGCAAAAAAAAAAAAAAAAAAAAAAGAGAGACGATAATCCATGTGTTTTCTTCTTAGATGCAAAATCTTGGAAGTCAAAGCTGCTTGCTGGTGGGTCTCCAGTACTGGGCTGAACACCGGGGGATACTCACTTATCTATTGTGAGTGGTGGGAGTGGAAGTTCTGGGGACACGGAGTAAAGTGGCCCCTTAACCACCAGCAGCCATCGTTGCAGACACACGTCTCAGGGCACCTGGAGGAGTGGGCAGGAACTTTCCTCCATGACACTGATGGCCAGGGGTTCAGGACTCACCCTCAATTTATTGTAAAATCTAGAGAGGACACCAGAGGACCAAGTGTCCACTAACCCAACCCAAGCCGAGACATCGCATTTCACCCAGTGTCTAAGGAACACCTCCTACAGAACATAGACACAATCAAGTCAGGAGAGACATTTAGAAACATTTATTGAGAGAGTTGCCTTTTTGTTTTAACAGAGATATGGAAATAAGAAAGCAGTTAGCAGCCAGGCAATAAGAAGAATTGAAAATTCATCATTATAAGAAAGTTTTTCAAGAAAATAAAATATTAGCTACTATAATTTCCTTTTAAACTCATAATATAAACACACTGTCGGCATGAGTGGCGTCTCCAGTGTTTTACCACCAGCACTGATAACATGTTGGTATTTTATCTTTCCCTCCAATGAAGAGATGATTACCAAGATGATGGAGAAGAAATACTTCCCAGATGCTAAAGCCAGGAAAATATAGGGGAAGCAATTTATGTGGCCACAGCCGGGCGCGGAGGCGCGAGCCTGAGCTTGGAGCACGTGGTAGGACAAGGCAGGAGGAGCACAGGTCCAAGGGCTGCTTATGAGGCCGCCAGCATCTCAGTGAGGCCCGAGTGAGGCCACTTGGACCCTGTTTCAAAATAAAAATGAAAAAGGGCTGTGGATGTAGCTCATAGGCAGAATGCTCCTGGGTAAAATACCAAGAAAGAAAGAAAGAGAGAGAAAGAAAGAAAGAAAGAAAGAAAGAAAGAAAGAAAGAAAGAAAGAAAGAAAGGGAGGGAGGGGAAGAGGAGGGGAAGGAAGAAGAGGAGGAGGAGAAGGAGGAGGAGGAGGAGGAGGAGGAGGAGGAGGAGGAGGAGGAGGAGGAGGGAGATGAGAAAAGAAAAGGGAGGGAGGAAGGAAAAAAAGAAGGGAGGGAAGAGGGGAGAGAGAGAGGAGGAAGGACAGGAGAAGGACTGAAGAGGGAGGAAGGCACTGGAGAGGTGGAGAGGGTAGATACTGAAGTCGTCACGCTATCACTGTGAAGGGAAAGAAACAACCCTGGCCTTCAGAGCCCAGGTCAGAGGGAGCCCTTGGTGCTGCAGGTGGACAGGGCGGGTGGGAGCCAGGGGCTCAGGAGGGTGCAGCTGGCCTTCCCTGCACTGCACACAGCCTCCAGGCCTCTTGCCCAGGTCAGAAACAGCGGCCGCCTAGCAGCAGCACTGCTTCTTGCAGCCGCAGCCGCATTTCTGCTGGCAGCAGCCGCATTTCTGCTGGCAGCAGCCCTTGCCACAGCCGCAGGAGCCGCAGCCGCAGGAGCCGCAGCCGCAGGAGCCGCAGCAGGGGCGGCTGCAGCAGCAGACCATCACTGGGGCGCAGCAGCCGCAGCAGCCACAGCCTCCGCAGCCTCCGCAGCCACCGCAGCTCCCACAACTTCTGCAGCCACAGCCGCAGCCACCGCAGCCTCCGCAGCCACCGCAGCCTCCGCAGCCACCGCAGCCTCCACCGCAGCCTCCACCGCAGCCTCCACCGCAGCCTCCACAGCCACAGCAACCCATGGTGTCAGTAGAGAGGACTCAGGTGACGAGAGGAGACAGAGGACTCAGGAGAGGACAGGAGGGCTGATGCTGCCCTCTGCCAGGGGTCCTTAAATACCCGCCAAGGCCGGCACGTGGCCGGGAGCTGCTTCCTGGTTGTCCCCAGCTGCCCCGGGAGCACTTCCTTAGGACTTGGTGTCCTTCCTGGTCAGACTCCCTCACCTGACAGAGCGGCTTGTTTGACCCTTACTTCCTCAAGTTCTGCTCCTGGTACTAACAGGTTTCTACAGGATCTGGTCTTATCTTTAAGTAAGGTGTCCAGCGCTCGTGTGACATACCTGGGAGTCTCCTGTGTTGCCAACGCATCTCCTCCTCTCCACCCACGGGTGCGCAGCGCTGGTGCCGTGCCCCGGTGCAGGAGGCCTGCTGAGCTCCAGACTGTCTGTGGATGCAGGAGCAGCCTCGTCCAGGGAGAGGTGGAGGGTTCACAGCCTCTCTTGTGTCCTAAGCTTTTATTTATTTATTTATTTATTTATTTATTTATTTATTTATTTAATTTTTATGTATTTATTTATTTTGAGGTACTGGGGATGGCACCAGGGGCCTTCTACCTCCAGGCTACACTTTTAGTCTATTTTATATTATTTGGAAATAGGGTCTCGCTGAGTTGCTAAGAGCCTCATGAGGAGCTGAGGCTGGCTTCGAACCTACGTGATCCTCCTGTCTCAGCCTCCCAAGTATGGGGATTGCAAGTGTGTGCCACCACACCCTTGTACTAAGCTTTTTTTTGCGGGTCTGGGGATGGAACCCAGGGGCATTTTACTTCCAAGCTACATCCCCTGCCCTATTTTTTTTATTCTTATTTTGAAACAGGGCCTCACTAAGTAGCTGAGGCTGTCCACAAACCACAATCCTCCCATCTCAGCCTCCCTAATGCTGGGATTACAAGCATGCGCCACCATGCCCAGTTTTGTACTAAGCTTTTAATATGGGAATGCCAGGAAGTTTCTCTTTATTTACAGCTCTATGTGTGTTCTCAATTCACAAGGCAAAAGACTAAAGATGCAGCAGGGAGGAGGCCTGGGCCATGATGAGTTTCAAATGAGCGCGCAGCTCTGTGAGGTCCCACTTTCTTCTCTTGCACTGCTGGGTAGTGGACGGCAGAGCCAAGGTCCTCTGTTGCAAGCTGGCTTTGTGTACCAAAGAAGACCACAGCCTTTCCGTGACTCAGTTCTCTTTGTTTAGATTAAGCCATGCTAATTTCTGTTAAAAGGAAAGTACTTTCTAGAACAATTTTAGTTTCACAGAAGAATCTAGAAGAAAGTCAGGTGCTTTCCTATGAACCCCGTTCATGCAGTCTCTCTTGGCAGTACCGCCCCTGCTGGAGTAGGACACTGGTTAAAGTGACCAGACCACACTGACAGGTCACTGGCCACCCTCAGTGGTCGACACTCGGGGTTTCTCTTGGTGCTGCCACTGTGTGGCTTGGGATGGGTGGAGTTTGCTCATGTTCCTCATATGCGTCTTAAAGAACAGTTTTGTCCACGATCCTCTGTGCCCTGCCTGGCCAACCCTGCCTTCCGCCAGCCTCTAGAAACCACTCATCATTTTGCTATCTCTGTAGTTTTTCTTTATCAGGAAGTTTTGCAGTTGGACTAATATTTTAAGTCTTATTTTTTTGAACTGAGGGATGAACTAGAAGCATTCTACCTCCAAGCTCAACCATTTATTTATTTATTTATAAACAGGACCTCATTAAGTTTCAGTAGGTCCTGCTGAGATGCTGAGGCTGGCCTTGAAACTTCAATCCTCCTATCTCAGCCTTCAAGTACTGAGATGACTGGCACATGCCGCCATGCCCTAACTGACGTCTGACTTTTAAGAAAAAACGTAGTCTATGTCCTGCCTAGATGTACGTTGCCAGACGTGAAATAATCCCACGTTCAGCCTGAGTGCTACGTGATCAGGTTCCCCAAACCACAGGAAACTTGCTTTGTGGTTCTATATGCAGTTTCTACTTCCAGCTGAGGCTGGAGACAGGAGCTGTTCACATGAACATAACTCGGTTCCAGGTGGGCAGTCGTATTTATCCTTACATGGGTCCTATGAGGAAGGGGGATCCCATGAGCACTTGGGTCCAGAGTGTTCAAGGGACGTGTGTGTGTGGTGTGATGTGTGTGTGTGTGTGTGTGTGTGTGTGTGTGTGTTGTGTGTGTGTGTGTGTTGGGGAGGGTCTGAGCCAGGGTTCCAAGTCAGCTCTGCCTGACTCTGCTGAGCCCCAGCCAGGGACCCCAGTGCCTTCATTCTAGTGTCTGCTCTGTTTCTTCAGAGTCTGTGGTTTCAATTCCAGGTACCTCTGATTTGTTCATATGTAACTCTGGAAACCAACACCAGTAGCAGTAATTGCATTTTTCTCATTTTGTCTTTAATATATTTTGTGTACAGTGGTGGCCAGTGCAGGTTTGTTCCCTGGGGAGTTTCTCCCTCTCGGGGATGCTGGTTCCCATCTCTCTTCTGGAGGAGAGCATGGCTGCTCATTACCTCTCAGGGGCTCTGCAAATGTCATATGTACAACAAAACCTGGGACCAGTGAATGACCTTTTCTTTTACGCCCAATGTCAAATATCTTTGTCAGGACATTAGCCAGGACATTTTTTATCAGGAAGATGCTCAAAATATTCATTTAAAAAAGTTCTATTTAAGCCGGGTGTGGTGGCATACGCTTGTAATCCAGCATTTCAGAGGCCGAGACCGGAGGATCACGGTTTGTGGACAGCCTCAGCTACTCAGTGAGACCCTGTTTCAAAACAAAAGAATAACAAATAGGGCAGGGGGCTTAGCTTGGGGTTCCATCCCCAAACCCGTAAAAAAAAAGTTCTATTTAGAGCAAGATACTCCACTGCCACTCCCTTTCCCACCTGTGGCCTCTTGGAAATACCTGCTCTTATTCTAAACTAAACACAGACATCTTCTCTTCGCCATCTTCCTGTAGCCTCCCCACACCGTCCTTGACTCGCCTTCCATTTCGTGTCATGGATGCAGGATGCCCGGTCTGAAGATGTTTCCTTCTGCTCTCTGACTGTCGTTGAGTCAGAGGAGCCTGAGCTGCTTCCACACTGGCGGCCACAGAGTCTTTGGAGATGGGAAGACTTGAGGTCTGGATTTGATTCCAGAAGATCCAGGGGTGGGGCGGGCAGGGGTGGGTCGGAGATGCCAAGGTAGTGACATCTCTTGATAACTCTTGACTTGGGCAGTAGAGCTTAGAAATTTATCATGCTAGTTTTCACTTTTCCGTATGTTAGACATTTTCTGTAATAAAAAAATGTAAAAAAAAAAAAACAGCTTATAGCCGAGCATGTTGCCATACTCTTGTAATCTAAACACTTGGAAGAATGAGACAGGACAACCACAGGTTCAAGGATAGCCTTAGCATGTAGGGAAGCTTTTAGCAATTTAGCAAACCCAGGTTCAAAATAAAAAAATAGGACTGTTGGTGTAGTTTGGATATAGTCTGTCCCAGATTGAACTGTGTTCAATCTCCAGTACCAAAAAAACCCCTTCATTAAGTTCTTATTTATAGAGTATATAGTATGTACTAGACACTGTTCTAGGTGCTGGGATACATCAATGAAAATTAAATATACTTGTCTTAATCCAGGTAATGGGATCCCAGGTGGTACATGCCCAGGATCTCAGTACTTGGGAGGCTGACACAGGAGGATTGTGAGTTTGAAGTTAGCACAAAGTAGTGATACCTTTTTCAAAATAAATAAATTATAATAAAGGGCTGTTGGAATCATCTTTGGCCTGCATACTGAGATTCCTATCTTCAAGCAGCTCAGCTGAAGTACACAGTACCTGGATCAATAGGGATGGATAGGCAGTGTGGAATTTAATGTCTTCTTCATTTGCCAGCAGTGCTGACCCTCCCCTAAAGCTTAACTCATGACTGCCTTACTGTTCTTCCCTATCTTAACCTGTGATTGCCTGGCTGGCCTCTGTGTTTAATAATTTTGTGATGCTTTGTTTATACCTTCAATAAAAAGGGAATGGGTAAAGGAATGGCAGAAGCTTTTCCTGGCTTCTCTCCAGCTGCGCCATATATTTCTGTAATAATAGGAATTTTGACTTTGAGTCATTTTTAAAATTTTTTTTTATTGGTGCACTGTATTCATACATCATAATGGGATAAAAAAACTTTTGTAGACATACATGCACACATCGCCCAATTAGCCCCTACCCGATCCCCACCCCCTTCCCTCCCCATCCCTCCTTCCCATGCTTGGCTTAGTGGTGGACATCTAGTATTATAGCAATTTATCCAAAATTAACAATGATAATCTCACAGAACAGTTTCATTTGTCTGATACCAAGCTTTTGATGACTTAAAGATACCATTTCAATATTTCTTTTTGCTTTCTTTCTTACCAGAGAATATTTTTTTCTTTTTCTTTTTTTTTTAGGTGAAACTATCATACATTTATTTACTTATTTTTCAGAAAAAAATCTAGCCTAATGTGGAATATGGACTCTAGATACCCAAAACGATCTTGAAAAAGAACAAAGCTAGAAGATATATATTTTCTGATTTCAAACCATATAAAGCTACAATATTTGAAACAGTGTAGTACCATTATAAAGGCAGATATATAAAGTGTTGGAGTTAAATAAAAGCCTAGAGATAAATTATTCCATATATTGTCAAGTTATTTTTTACAAGGTTTCCACGAACATTTGGTGGAGGAAATAATAATCTTTTACTAAATATTGTTGAAAAATAATAATTACATGAAAAAGAATAAAATTGGACCCTTACCTAACACCATATACAAATATTAACTCAAAATAGATAAAAGACCTAAATATAAATCTTAAGACTATAAACTTTTAGAAGAAAATCTGGGTCATAAAACCTCACAACACTGAAATTGGCAGTGATTTCTTGGATATGTTTTCAATGGCACAGGCAACAGAAGGGTAAACAAACTCCCTAAAAATTAAAAAAATATCATATATCCAAAGACAATGTAAACAGAGTTAAAAGTTACTGATAGAATGGGATAAAATATTTCCAAATGCTATATCTGAAGGTATATTAATATTCCAACTAGAAATCCTAAAAATTAACAACAATAAAAGCAAACAATACAATTTAGAGATAGGTAAAAGACTAAAATAAATAATGAATCTCCAAAGATAACCAATCTTAGTTGTCTGTTGGATGGAAACTCTTGTTTCTCTGGTTCTGGTGTGTGTTACCTATTTCTTCTTTGTAGTTAATCTCTTTGAGTATTTTCTCTAGTGCTGGTTTTGAAGACATAAATTCCTTCCGTTTCTGTTTGTCATGGAAGCTTCTTATTTCTCCATCTAATTTGATAGAAAGTTTTGCTGGGTAGGAAATTTTTGGCTGGAAGTTGTTTTCTTTCAGAGTTTGGAATATGTTACTCCAAGCCCTTCTGGCTCTCATGACTTGGTTTGGGAAGTCTGGAGTGATTCTAATTGGTTTGCCTCTGAATGTCACTTGGCCCTTTGTTTTTGTTGCCTTTAAGATTCTCTGCTTGGCTTCCACATTGGTCATTTTGACAATTATGTGGCGTGGGGATCCTCTTCTCCGATCCTGTCTAAATGGGGTTCTATAAGTTTCCTGGACCTGTGTATCAACCTCTTGCTCTACGTTTGGAAAATTTTCTGCTATTACTTCCTTGAAGAGATTGTTGATCCCTTTGGTTTCACTTTCTTTTCCCTCCTCTATTCCAATTATTCTTAGCTTAGCTCTCTTAAAATGGGCCCATATTTCTTCAATATCAGATTCCTGCTGTCGGATATTTTTTCCTAGATTAGAAACTATGCGTTCATTTTTGGAATGATCATCTTCTAAGAGCGAGATTCTATTCTCCATGTGTTCTAATCGGTTGTTTGTGCTTTGAATTGAGGCCTTTACTTCATTAATTGCATCTTTTATCTCTTTTTGGCTCTCTCTGAGTTCTTTTCGAAGCACCTCTATTATTTCTACAGTTATTTTCCTGATTTGATCTTCTAGAAATCTCTGATTTTCTGTTTTATCGGGTTCTGATGTTGTGGGGTTGTAGGCATTCATTGCTCCAGTATTATTCCTCTTTCCCATGGTTTTGGAAGTTTGTACCTTCTCTGGGTTCTTCCCTTGGGTCACTATGACTTCACTTAAGGTGTTCTGGATCTCGAGTCAGTAGTATCTCAGACCCCACTACTCCTTTACTGGGTTGTATCACAGAGTCTCCGACCCAGAGAGTCGATAGAGGCTGCTTTAGACTGTGGGGGGTGCCAGGTTGCACGTTCTCCTATGGCGTGATATCTCTGCCACCGCCCCTCCCCCACTGGGTCAAGTCCCTGGGAGTGCTGTACTGGGATTTCTTCTCTAGGGGCCGCAATTTGACTCACTGTTGTTGAGTCCGCTGTTGGAGATGTAGTGGACTCTGTGAATTCCCTGCTGCTGCTGGTGGCAATATGGCGCCGTTGTCACGCCCTCGGCCATGAGTCTGGCGTATTTCTTCAATGGTTTTGCACTCGCTCTGAGTCCCTGCAGGGAGATGGGAAGACTTGCGGTCTGGATTTGATTCCAGAAGATCCAGGGGTGGGGCGGGTAGGGGTGGGTCGGAGATGCCAAGGTAGTGACATCTCTTGATAACTCTTGACTTGGGCAGTAGAGCTTAGAAATTTATTGTACTATTTTTCACTTTTCCGTATGTTAGACATTTTCTGTAATAAAACAAAAACAAAAACAAAAAACCAACAGCTTATAGCCGAGCATGTTCAAAATAAAAAAAAAAAATAGGGCTGGTGGTGTAGTTTGGACATAGTCTGTCCCAGATTGAACTTTGTTCAATCCCCAGTACCAAAAAACCCCTTCATTAAGTTCTTATTTATAGAGTATATACTATAACTAGACACTATTCTAGGTGCTGGGATACATCAATGAAAAACGTTAAATATACTTGTCTTAATCCAGGTAATGGGATCCCAGGTGGTACATGCCCAGGATCTCAGTACTTGGGAGGCTGACACAGGAGGATTGTGAGTTTGAAGTTAGCACAAAGTAGTGATACCTTTTTCCAAATAAATAAATTATAATAAAGGGCTGTTGGAATCATATTTGGCCTGCATACTGAGATTACTATCTTCAAGCAGCTCAGCTGAAGTACACAGTACCTGGATCAAGAGGGATGGATTGGCAGTGTGGAATTTATTTATTTATTTATTTATTTATTTATTTATTTATTTATTTGTGGTACTGAGGTTCCTGGAAGCCCTTCTACCTCCGGGCTACACTCCTAGACCTATTTTTACATTTTAATTTGAAACAGGGTCTCCTAAGCCAGCGTGGCTGGCTTCGAACCTGCGCCATCCTCCTGTCTCTGCCTCTCAAGCGTGGGGATTACAAGCGTGCGCCACCGCGCTCGGCGGCAGTGTGTATTTTAATGTCTTCTTCATTTGCCAACAGTGCTGACCCTCCCCTAAAGCTTAACTCATGACTGCCTTACTGTTCTTCCCTATCTTAACCAGTGATTGCCTTGCTGGCCTCTGTGTTTAATAATTTTGTGATGCTTTGTTTATACCTTCAATAAAAAGGGAATGGGTAAAGGAATGGCAGAAGCTTTTCCTGGCTTCTCCCCAGCTGCCCCGTATATTTCTGCAATAATAGTAATTTTGACTCCGAGTCATTTTATGCGTGGAGATTTCTAATAGCAGCGGCTTTTGGTGGAAAGTGCCTGGCACAGAGGGCTAGGGGTGCAGCTCAGTGGTAGAATTCCCTTGGATTCAATTCCCAGTACCACCAAAGCAAACCAAACAGAATACATCGGCCTTGAGGGACTTACATTTGGTCGGGAGGGGGTGCAGTAGGAAAAAGTGTATGAATAGGGTGGCATGTTAGAGAGTGGTAGAACCGTGGAGAAGAAAATTAAGAAAGGGAGGAGATCATAGAAGAATATAGGCCTGATGAACAAGAGAAGGGGAGCCGGGTGTGGTGGCCCCATCTGCACTCCCACTACTTGGGAGACTGAAACAGAAGGATTGCAGTTTGAGGTTAGCTGTAGCCATTTGGCGAGAGCCCCAGAGAATAGCAAGACCCTGTTTCCAAATAAAAAATGAAATAAGTCTGTGGTGTAGCTCGGAGGTAGAAGGTTTGCAATCAGGTTTTTGTCAAACACAAACACACACACACACACACACACACACACACACACACACACACAGTGTTAATGTGCTTGAATAGTTCTAGGAGCAGAGTTAGGATGACCAAGTAAAGAAGATCTGACACACGGAAGCTGTTAAACTGAGAACGACCCATGTGTTTTCCTCTTCCTGCCTTTGGAGGCCAAAGCCGCTTGTCGGCGGGTCTCCAGCGCTGCCTGAACACCGGGGGATACTCACTCATCTATTGTGAGTGGTGGGAGTGGAAGTTCTGGGGACACGGAGTAAAGTGGCCCCTTAGCCACCAGCAGCCATCGTTGCAGACACACGTCTCAGGGCACCTCGAGGAGTGGGCAGGAACTTTCCTCCATGACACTGATGGCCAGGGGTTCAGGACTCACCCTCAATTTATTGTAAAATCTAGAGAGGACACCAGAGGACCAAGTGTCCACTAACCCAACCCAAGCCGAGACACTGCATGTCACCCAGTGTCGCTTGTTCCATGGGCCTCACTTGTGTGAGGAAGACCACCTGCAGAACACAGTCACAGCCAGGTCAGCAGAGACATTTAGAAACATTTATTGAAAGTGTTTCCTCTTTGTTTTACAGAGATACGGATATAGGGAAGCAGTTAGCAACCAGGCAATAAGAAGAATTGAAAGTTCATCATTACAAACAAGTGTTTTAAGAAAATGAAATACTAGCTACCGTAATTTCTTTTAAACTCATAATCTAAACACATTGTTGGCATGAGTGACTATGCCTTTACCACCAGCTCTGATAACATGCTAGTATTTTATCTTTGCCTTCAAATGGGGAGATAATTAGCAAGATGATGGAGAAAAAATATCTCCCAGATGCCAAAGCCAGGAAGATCCAGGGAAGCGATTGAAGTAACGACAGCCGGGCGCGGCCTGTGCTTGGAGGACGTGGTTGGCCAAGGCAGGAGGAGCGCGGGTCCAAGGGCCGCTTATGAGACCGCCAGCAACTCGGTGAGGTCTGAGGCCTCTTACACTCTGTTTCAAAATGAAATGAACAAGGGCTGTGGATGTAGCTCATAGGCAGAATGCTCCTGGGTTCAGTCCTAAAAAGAAACAAAGGAAGAAGAAGAAGAAGAAGAAGAAGAAGAAGAAGAAGAAGAAGAAGAAGAAGAAGAAGAAGAAGAAGAAGAAGAAGAAGAAGAAGAAAAAGAAGAAGAAGAAGAAGAAGAAGAAGAAGAAGAAGAAGAAGAAGAAGAAGAGGAGGAAGAAGAGGAAGAGGAGGAGGAGGAGGAGGAGGAAGGAAGAAAGGAAAGAAGGGAAGGAGGGAGGTGGGAGGAAAGAAGGGGAGAGAGAGAAAGGGAGAGAAAGGGAAAAGGAAGGACAGAAGAAGGACTGAAGAGGGAGGAAGGCACTGGAGAGGTGGAGAGGGTAGATACTGAAGTCGTCACGCTATCACTGTGAAGGGAAAGAAACAACCCTGGCCTTCAGAGCCCAGGTCAGCGGGAGCCCTTGGTGCTGCAGGTGGACAGGGCGGGTGGGAGCCAGGGGCTTAGGATGCAGGTGGCCTTCCCTGCACTGCACACAGCCTCCAGGCCTCTTGCCCAGATCAGAAACAGTGGCCGCCTAGCAGCAGCACTGCTTCTTGCAGCCGCAGCCACATTTCTGCTGGCAGCAGCCGCATTTCTGCTGGCAGCAGCCCTTGCCACAGCTGCAGGAGCCGCAGCCGCAGGAGCCGCAGCCGCAGGAGCCACAGCAGGGGCTGCTGCAGCAGCAGACCATCACTGGGGCGCAGCAGCCGCAGCAGCCACAGCCTCCGCAGCCTCCGCAGCCACAGCAGCTCCCACAACTTCTGCAGCCACAGCCGCAGCCACCGCAGCCTCCACAGCCTCCGCAGCCTCCACCGCAGCCTCCACAGCCACAGCAACCCATGGTGTCAGTAGAGAGGACTCAGGTGACGAGAGGAGACAGAGGACTCAGGAGAGGACAGGAGGGCTGATGCTGCCCTCTGCCAGGGGTCCTTAAATACCCGCCAAGGCCAGCACGTGGCCGGGAGCTGCTTCCTGGTTGTCCCCAGCTGCCCCGGGAGCACTTCCTTAGGACTTGGTGTCCTTCCTGGTCAGACTCCCTCACCTGACAGAGCGGCTTGTTTGACCCTTACTTCCTCAAGTTCTGCTCCTGGGACTAACAGGTTTCTACAGGATCTGGTCTTATCTTTAAGTAAGGTGCCCAGCGCTCCTGTGACCTCCCGGGGTGTCTTCTGTTTTGCCAACGCATCTCCTCCTCTCCACCCACGGGTGCCCAGCGCCTGGTGCCATGCTCCGGGTGCAGGAGGCCTGCTGAGCTCCAGACTGTTTGCGGAACACAGCGGCAGCAGCAAACAGGGAGAAGTTCACAGCCTCTCCAGTGTGTTCTAAGTTTTTATTTATTTATTTATTTACTTATTTATTTATTTTTAGGTACTTGGGATGAAACCCAGGGTCTTTCTACCTCCAGGCTACCCTTTTAGTCCTATTTTATATTTTATTTGGAAATAGGGTATTGCTAAGTTGCTGAGAGCCTCACTGAGGAGCTGAGGCTGGCTTTGAACCTCCGTGATCCTCCTGTCTCAGCCTCCCAAGTGTGGGGAGATTACAAGTGTGCCCCACCACAACCTTTTACTAAGCTTTTTTTTTTTTTCCGGTCTGGGGATGGAATCTAGGGGATTTTGAACTCCAAGTTACATCCCCTGCCCTATTTTTTTGTTCTTTATTTTGAAACAGGGTCTCACTAAGTTGCGGAGGGCCTCACTAAGTAGCTGAGGCTGTCCAAAAACCAATGATCCTGTGGTCAGCCTCTGGAATGCTGGGATTTCAAGCATGTGCCACCATGCCCAGCTTTGTAGTAAGCTTTTAATATGGGAATGCCAGGAAGTTTCCCTTTATTTACAGCTCTATGTGTGTTCTGGATTCACAAATCAAAAGACCAAAGATGCAGCAGGGAGGAGGCCTGGGCCATGATGAGTTTCAAATGAGCGCTCGGCTCTGTGAGGTCCCACTTTCTTCTCTTGCACTGCTGGGTAGTGGACGGCTGAGCCAAGGTCCTCCGCTGCAAGCTGGCTTTGTGTCCGAAAGAAAGCCACAGCCCTTCTCTGACTCAGTTTTCTTTGTTTAGATTAAGCCATGGTAATTTCTGTTAAAAGGAAAGTACTTTCTAGAACAATTTTAGTTTCACAGAAGAATCTAGAAGAAAGTCAGGTGCTTTCCTATGAACCCCGTTCATGCAGCCTCTCTTGGCAGTACCGCCCCTGCTGGAGTAGGACACTGGTTAAAGTGACCAGACCACACTGACAGGTCACTGGCCACCCTCAGTAGTCGACACTCGGGGTTCCTTTTGGTGCTGCCACTGTGTGGCTTGGGATGGGTGGAGTTTGCTCATGTTCCTCATATGCGTCTTAAAGAACAGTTTTGTCCATGATCCTCCGTGCCCTGCCTGGCCATCCCTGCCTGCCCCCAGCCTCTAGAAACCACTCATCTTTTTGCTATCTCTGTAGTTTGGCTTTATCAGAAAGTCATATAGTTGGAATAATAATTTAAGTCTTATTTTTTTTGAACTCAGGGATGAACTAGAAGCATTCTACCTCTAACCTCAACTATTTATTTATTTATTTATTTATTTATTTATTTATTTATAAACAGGACCTCACTTAGTTTCAGTAGGTCCTGCTGAGATACTAAGACTGGCCTTGAAACTTCAATCCTCCTATCTCAGCCTTCAAGTACTGAGATGACTGGTGCATGCCACCCTGCCCTAACTCAAGTCTGACTTTTTTTTCATTATTTATTTATTTATTTATTAAATTTATTCTTATTGGTGCATTGTAATCATACATCACATTGGAATATAAGACCTGAGAGGATATACAAGCACACATCATCCAATTAGCCCTCATTCAGCCCCCATCCATTCCCTCCCCCTCCTTTGATCCCATGCTTGTTTGGTGATTAACTTTGATACATTTGTTTATGTACCTCCTGCGTTTCTAAGAGGCTCCATCCTCCTCTATTCCATACCCTCTGATTGGTCACCTTAATTGCTTCACTATAGGGCCCTTTCTATAGCTCGACCTCTTCCTGTTGCCCCTTTCCTCTTAGTTATTGCTGATTAGGGGAAGCATCTGGTTTTAATTTTCTGCGATATTTCTCTGTGCATGTTGCGTTGCAAGTACCGATCCCATCTTGATGGCCCCAGTAGTGGCCTGGCTACCCGGTGGACTGATCCAGACCTCGCTGGCTCAAGCAGCGTTCTTGCCTCATAGGAGGCCCTGATTCTGTTCTCGCTGGCCCTGACACCGGCCTAACCCCTCAGCTGGCTCTGATCCCGGCCTTGGTGGCCCCAGCACTGGCCTAGCCTCAAGGCAGGCTCCGATCACGGCCTCGGAGGCCTCATTAGCGGCCTTGCCTCAGAGAAGGCTCCGATCCTGGCCTCGCTGGCCCAGGCATTGGCCTAACCCCTCGGTAGGCTCCGATCCCGGCCTCGGAGACCCCAGCACTGGCCTTGCCTCACGGCAGGCTCCGATGCTGGCCACTGGCCTCGGCATTAGCCTAACCCCTCGGCAGGCTTTGATCCTGGCCTCAGATGCCCCAGCACCGGCCTTGCCTCACGGCAGGCTCTGATCCCGGCCTCACTGGCCCCAGCAATGACCTAACCCCTCGGCAGGCTCCAATCCCGGCCTCGGAGGCCCCAGTACCAGCTTTGCCTCATTGCAGGCTCCGATCCTGGCCTTACTGGCCCCGGCATCGGCCTAACCCCTTAGCAGGCTCTGATCCCGGCCTTGAAGGCCCCAGCACTGGCCTTGCCTCATGGCAGGCTCTGATCCCAGCCTCACTGGCTCAGCACTTACCTAAACCCTTGGCAGGCTCCGATCTTTGCCACGGAGGCTCCAGCACCGGCCTTGCTTTATGGCAGGCTCCAATCCCAGCTTTGCTGTCTCCGTCACCGGCCTCACCCCTCTGCAGGCTCCAATCCGAGCACCCTCTTCCCCCAGCCATTTGTCCCACGTTCTCGAGGGTGCGTGGTGGTAGCATGCTGCCTCTGTGGTTATTACTTCAAAGGTTCCAGGTATAATGCATCAGATCTCTGCCTCCCCTGAGTAATGGCCACTGCCATTGCTACTGCCTCCACCATTTCAAATCTTTCCCAAGATCTTTTTCCACTCTGAATATTGTCCAGTGTTTCTAAGCATGCGCAGC
The DNA here is from genome assembly GCF_963383645.1 of Muscardinus avellanarius. Taxonomy (NCBI): domain Eukaryota; kingdom Metazoa; phylum Chordata; class Mammalia; order Rodentia; family Gliridae; genus Muscardinus; species Muscardinus avellanarius. The sequence goes on along the minus strand of NC_137787.1, from coordinate 11,704,503 downwards.
AGTAGCATTCGACATTTGGTGTAATTTCTCCAAAAAAATAAGGTTGGTAGGATCCGATTTCTGCTTCTCCTGAATACAAGTCTCCACCGCCATCACGGAGACCACTTTCAACACCACCTTTCTCCTAGGTCTCTGCTAAACTCTCTCCTTATAGGCGATGTCCAAGATTCTTAACAATGTAGAGAAGAAGCAGTCCTCCTTCGCGGGGAATTTTTCCAAAAGTTCCAGTTCATTTGGATAAGTTTTGTTTGCATCTCCAGTATCCTGGCATCCGCCACGGCTTTCTTAACCCCTCTCTGTTATTTTTCTTTTTTCTTTTTCTTTTCATTTTTTTTTTTAATAAGAGAAGACAGTATATGTGGTTTGAGGAGGTTGTGGGATCAGGCACTCAGTAGCACTGTGACCTGGGCCCGGTTTCCCCAGGGGTCCAGAGTGCTCCGCATGATTCCACCTGGGGCCCAGAGTCCTGCGACCTGGGCCCCGGCTCTTCCAGGGGTCCAGCGTGCCCCACCTGACCCCTGCCCAGGGCCCAGGGCCTTGCGACTGGGCCCCGGTTTCTCCAGGGGTTTGGTGTGCTCTGCGCAATCCTGCCCGAGGCCCAGAGTCCTGCCTCCAGGGCTCTGGGTTGTCCAGGTTCCGGCGTGCCCCACCTGACCCCTGCCGGAGACCCAGGATCTTACATCTAGGCCCGGTTTCTCCAGGGATTTGGCGTGCTCTATGCAGTCCAGCCCGGGGCACAGAGTCCTGCGACCTGAGCCCTTCTCTTCCGGGGTCTGGCATGCCCCGCCTGATCCCCGTCCAGGACCCAGGGTCTTATGATGGACCCCGGTTTTTCCAGGGGTCTGGCGTGCTCCGCACGGTCCAGCCCGGGGCCCAGAGTCCTGCGACCCAGGACCCGGATGTTCTGGGTTCCGGCGTGTCCCGCCTGACCCCTGCCCGGGACCCAGGGTCTTCCAAGTCTGACTTTTAAGAAAAAACGTAGTCTATGTCCTGCCTAGGTGCAAGTTGTTAGACATGAAATAATCCCACGTTCAGCCTGAGTGCTACTTGATCAGGTTCCCCAAACCACAGGAAACTTGCTTTGTGGTTCTATTTGCAGCTTCTACTTCCAGCTGAGGCTGGAGACAGAAGCTATTCACATGAGCATAACTCGGTTCCAGGTGGACAGTCGTATTTATCCTTACATGGGTCCTATGAGGAGGGGATCCCATGAGCACTTGGGTCCAGAGTGTTTAAGGGATGTGTGTGTGTGGTGTGTTTGTGTGTGTGTGTGTGTGTGATGTGTGCATGTGTGTGTGTGATGTATGTGTGATATGTGTGTGTGTGATGTGTGTGTGTGCGTGTGTGTGTGCGTGTGTGTGATGTGTGTGCGTGTGTGTGCGTGTGTGTGTGCGTGTGTGTGATGTGTGTGTGATATGTGTGTGTGATGTGTGTGTGATGTGTGTGTGTGATGTGTGTGTGCGTGTGTGTGTGATGTGTGTGTGCATGTGTGTGATGTGTGTGTGATGTGTGTGTGATGTGTGTGTGATGTGTGTGTGTGATGTGTGTGTATGATGTGTGTGTGATGTGTGTGTGCGTGTGTGTGATGTGTGTGTGATGTGTGTGTGTGATGTGTGTGTGATGTGTGTGTGTGTGTGATGTGTGTGTGTGATGTGTGTGTGTGTGATGTGTGTGTGTGATGTGTGTGTGATGTGTGTGTGATGTGTGTGTGTGATGTGTGTGTGCGTGTGTGTGTGATGTGTGTTGTGTGTGTGTGTGTGATGTGTGTGTGATGTGTGTGTGATGTGTGTGTGATATGTGTGTGTTTGTGTGTGTGTGTGTGATATGTGTGTGTGTGCGTGTGTGTGTGTGTGTGTGTGTGTGTGTGTGTGTGTGTGTCGGGGAGGGTCTGAGCCAGGGTTCCAAGTCAGCTCTGCCTGACTCTGCTGAGCCCCAGCCAGGGACCCCAGTGCCTCCATTCTAGTGTCTGCTCTGTTTCTTCAGAGTCTGTGGTTTCAATTCCAGGTACCTCTGATTTGTTCATATGTAACTCTGGACACCAACACCAGCAGCAGTAATTGCATTTTTCTCATTTTGTCTTTAATATACTTTGTGTACAGTGGTGGCCAGTGCAGGTTTGTTCCCTGGGGAGTTTCTCCCTCTCGGGAATGCTGGTTCCCATCTCTCTTCTGGAGGAGAGCGTGGCTGCTCATTACCTCTCAGGGGCTCTGCAAATGTCATATGTACAACAAACCTGGGACCAGTGAATGAACTTTTCTTTTATGCCCAATGTCAAATATCTTTGGCAGGACATTTTTTATCAGGAAGATGCTCAAAATATTCATTTAAAAAGTTCTATTTAAAGCAAGATACTCCACTGCCACTCCCTTCCCCACCTGTGGCCTCTTGAAAATATCTCTCTTATTCTAAACTAAACACAGACATCTTCTCTCCGCCATCTTCCTGTAGCCTTCCCACACCGTCCTTGACTCGCTTTCCATTTCGTGTCATGGATGCAGGATGCCCGGTCTGAAGATGTTTCCTTCTGCTCTCTGACCGCCGTTGAGTCAGAGGAGCCTGAGCAGCTTCCACACTGGCGGCCACAGAGTCTTTGGAGATGGGAAGACTTGAGGTCTGGATTTGATTCCAGAAGATCCAGGGGTGGGGCGGGTAGGTGTGGGTCAGAGATGCCAAGGTAGTGATATCTCTTGATAACGTTGACTTGGCAGTAGAGCTTAGAAATTTAATGTATTTTTGAATGTTAGGAATTTTTTGTAATAAAAAATGTTTAAAAAATCATCATAGACAGGCATACTGGCACACTTCTGTAACCTCAACACTTGGCAGAATGAAATAGGGCAATCACAGGTTCAAGGACAGCCTCAGCAATAGGGAGGCTTTCAGCAATTTAATAAGACCCTTTTTCAAAATAAGCAAATAATTGAACTGGTGGTATAGCTTGAACATAGAGTCTGTCCCGGATTGAACTGTGTTCAATCCCCAGTACCAAAAAACAAAAACAAAAACAAAAACAAAAAACTGATTAAATTGTTATTTATTTATTTATTTATTTATTTATTATTTATATTTGTGGATCTGGGGGTGGAACTCAAGGGCATTCGACCTCTAAGCTACACCTTCTGCACTATTTTTCATTCTTTTTATTTTGAAACAGGGCCTCACTAAGTAGCTGATGCTGTCTATGAACCGTGATCCTCCTGTCTCAGGCTCCGTAATGCTGGGATTACAAGCATGTACCACCATGTCTGGATATTAAATTGTTACTTATTGAGTGAATACTATGTACTAGACACTGTTCTAGTTGCTGGAATAGATCAATGAACAAAGTTAAATATACCTGTCTTAGTCCAGGTAATGGGATCCCAGGTTTCACATGCCCGGGATCTCAGTACTTCGGAGGCTGACACAGGAAGATTGTGATTTTTGAGGCTAGCACAAAGTAGTGAGACCCTTTTAAAAATAACTAAGTAATAAACAAGGGCTGTTGGATTCATATTTGGCCTGCATTACCATCTTGAACCAGCTTGGCTAAAATACACAGCACTGGCTGAATAGAATTTGTCTGCAAGAAGACAAACTTCCAAGATTTGGACGGGATTGATAGTCAGAGTGGACTTTCATGTCTTCTTTATTATTTTTTTAATAGAAAATGCCCAACATACACAAAAGTGGAGACTATTACCATTACCACCTAAGCACCTTTGCTCAAGGTAACAGTTATCAACAGATGTCACACTCTTGGCATCTAAGATCCACCCCTACCCTTCCCATCCCTGGATTTTATGGAATCAAATCCAGATTTCCAGTCTTTCCATCTGCAAAGATTTTGTGGATCTGGTGTGGAGGGGGTGCAGTAGGGAAAAGCAGATGAAATTGGGTGCTATGTTAGAGAGTGGTCAGTCCCGTGGAAAGGACAATTAGAACAGAGAGGAGATCCTCTATGAATACAGTCTGATGAACAAGAGAAGGGGAGCCAGGTGTGCTGGCCACATCTGCAATCCCGGTACCTGAGAGACTGAAACAGGTGTAAGGCCAGCTGTAGCCATTTAGCGAGATCCTCAGAAACATAGAAAGACCCTGTTTACAAATACAAAATAAAATAGGGCTAGGGATATAGCTTAGAGGTAGAAGGTACTGGGTTCAGTTCTTTGTCACACACACACACACAGGCACACACACACACACAAACACATACACACAGTGTTAATATGTTTGAATAGTTGCTATATTAGTAGAGAGACAGAATGACCAAAGAAAATTTGACACAGGGAATCTGTTATAACTGAGAATGACCCATGTGTTTTCCTCTTTGATGTGAACTCTTGGAGGCCAAAGCTACTTGTCAGCAGGTCTCCAGCGCTGGGCTGAACACCGGGGGATACTCACTCATCTATTGTGAGTGGTGGGAGTGGAAGTTCTGGGGACACGGAGTAAAGTGGCCCCTTAACCACCAGCAGCCATCGTTGCAGACACACGTCTCAGGGCACCTGGAGGAGTGGGCAGGGACTTTCCTCCATGACACTGATGGCCAGGGGTTCAGAACTCACCTTCAATTTACTGTAAAATTTAGGGAGGACACCAGAGGACAAATTTAGGGAGGGCACTTGGTCCACTAACCCAACCCACGCCGAGACATCGCACGGTACCCGGTGTCACTTGTTTTGTTGTCCTCGCCTGTGTGAGGAACACCGCCTACAGAACACAGACACAGCCAGTCAGCAGAGACATTTAGAAACATTTATTGAGAAAGTTGCCTTTTTCTTCTTACAGAGACATGGAAATAGGAAAGCAGTGAGTGACCTTGCAATACAAAAGAATAGAAAGTTTATCATCACAAACAAGTTTTTCAAGAAAATAAAATATTAGCTACCATATTTTCCTTTTAAACTCATAATCTAAACATACTGTCGGCATGAGTGGCGTCTCCAGTGTTTTACCACCAGCACTGATGACATGCTGGTATTTTATCTTTTCCTCAAATGAAGAGATGATTACCAAGGTGATGGAGAGGAAATACTTCCCAGATGCTAAAGCCAGGAAGATACAGGTGAAGCAATTTATGTGGTCACAGCTGGGCGCGGAGGCGGGTGCCTGCACTTGGAGCACGTGGTAGGCCAAGACAGGAGGAGCGCGACTTCCAGGGCCTCCTGGGCACAGCATGAGGCCACCAGAATCTCAGTGAGGCCTGAGTGTGGCCACTTGGACCCTGTTTGAAAATAAAAATGAAAAAGGGCTGTGGATGTAGCTCAGAGGCAGAATGCTCCTGGGTTCAGTCCTAAAAAGAAACGAAGGAAGAGAAGAAGAAGAAGAAGAAGAAGAAGAAGAAGAAGAAGAAGAAGAAGAAGAAGAAGAAGAAGAAGAAGAAGAAGAAGAAGAAGAGGAGGAAGGGGAAGAAGAAGAGGAAAAAATGAGGAGGAGGAGAAGAAGGGAGGAAGGAAGGAAAGAAAGAAGGGAAGGAGGGAGGTGGGAGGAAGGAGGGAGAGAGAGAGAAAGGGAGAGAGAGGGAAAAGGAAAGACAGGAGAAGGGCTGAAGAGGGAGGAAGGCACTGGAGAGGTGGAGAGGGTAGATACTGAAGTCGTCACGCTATCACTGTGAAGGGAAAGAAACAACCCTGGCCTTCAGAGCCCAGGTCAGAGGGAGCCCTTGGTGCTGCAGGTGGACAGGGCGGGCGGGAGCCAGGGGCTCAGGAGGGTGCAGCTGGCCTTCCCTGCACTGCACACAGCCTCCAGGCCTCTTGCCCAGATCAGAAACAGCGGCCGCCTAGCAGCAGCACTGCTTCTTGCAGCCGCAGCCGCATTTCTGCTGGCAGCAGCCGCATTTCTGCTGGCAGCAGCCCTTGCCACAGCCACAGGAGCCGCAGCCGCAGGAGCTGCAGCCGCAGGAGCCGCAGCCGCAGGAGCCGCAGCAGGGGCGGCTGCAGCAGCAGACCATCACTGGGGCGCAGCAGCCGCAGCAGCCACAGCCTCCGCAGCCTCCGCAGCCACAGCAGCCTCCGCAGCCACCGCAGCTCCCACAACTTCTGCAGCCACAGCCGCAGCCTCCGCAGCCTCCGCAGCCTCCACCGCAGCCTCCACAGCCACAGCAACCCATGGTGTCAGTAGAGAGGACTCAGGTGACGAGAGGAGACAGAGGACTCAGGAGAGGACAGGAGGTCTGATGCTGCCCTCTGCCAGGGGTCCTTAAATACCCGCCAAGGCCGGCACGTGGCCGGGAGCTGCTTCCTGGTTGTCCCCAGCTGCCCCGGGAGCACTTCCTTAGGCCTTGGTGTCCTTCCTGGTCAGACTCTCTCACGTCTCATTTCTGCAGAGCAGTGAACCAAAGTCCGAGAGGCAATTTTCCTCTAGAGAACACTTGGTAGAGTCTGGAGACATTTTTGGTTGTCTTAACTGGGAGAGAGGTCATCAAAACTGGTGTTGGAGGCCAGGGACGTTGCTGGACGTCCTACCATGTGCAGGACGATCCCCTGCAACAGGGAATTTTCTGGCTTAAATGTCAGCAGCACCGAGATGGAGAAGCTTTACCGTGGTGTTGAATCTCCTGAAGCATTTTCCTATATTTTTTTAACACAATGGAGTTGCCGGGGACATAACTAAAAGGAAGTTATTTCTCAGTTAGCGAGGCCTCATGAAGGAGCCCTGTCGTGTACCGAGTGCTGTGCTGAGACGTTCTGTAGGGGGCTATTGTTCGGAGAAGGAATGAGGTGGGTGGTGTGGCCACCCTGTGCAATTCGGGTCCTGCCGGTTGACTTCAGACAAGTCTCAAGTATTAATTAACGCCTTAGGCATACATGGTTAAAACAATTCCACGCCCCGCTCCCATCCCACGTCTCTCTCCAGCCCTCTGTCAGAGGCAGCACTGTACTTGTGATCTTTCTGGATGTTTCTGCCAGTGGCCGCCTTCCTATTTCTTATTATTTATTTTATATGAATATTTCTTGGCTGCTTAGTTGGTTTCTGTTACAAGTCAAAGGAGATTTAACTCCCTTTTGTTACCTCTGATATACCTGTATCATTATTTTTAGTAAAATCCATAATTGATGGTTACTTGATTATTACCTTGTAGTGTATTGCTCGTTATGGGTCAAATAGCCTATAGTGATCGAATTCCCTCAAATTCAACTGTTTTTCTCGACTCTGATTTAATCCCCTTTTCTCCTGCTTTATTTTTCTTGATCTGTCTGCTATGGTGGGCTATCTTACTTGGCCTATAGATTTTCCTTTTGGATATCAATTGAGAAAACTTTTTTTTGTGATGCTGGGCTGGAACTCAGAGGTTTTCTACCTTTAGGCTTTACTCCAGACCTATTTTATATTTTATTTGGAAACAGGGTCTCACTAAGTTGCTGAGAGCCTCATTAAGTAGCTGAGGCTGGCTTTGAACCTGCACGATCGATCCTCCTGTCTCAGCCTCCCAAGCGCTGGGATTACAAGCATGCCACACCATGCTTGGCGAGAAAACTTTTTAAGCACCTAAATTTCACTGAACTTACAAAGCACTTACCTATGTTAAGTACAATAAAAATCCACCTGAAAAGCAAAACAAAATAAGCAAGAACAAACAAAAAAATCCCAGACCATGGCAAAGATTTATTTTTTCTTTCTATGCAATTACACCATGTAAACACACTGAATATAAAGCTTAGCAGCGCCAAGCTTTAGAAGCACGTGGCAGGTGACAGTGCCTCCCCTTCCTGGGCGGACGAGCTCTGGTGAGGAAATCTGACAAGCTCTGCTTCCCCGGTCCATTTGTGCCGAAAGGCCCCTTCCATCCCTCCAGCTCCCAGAAAGAACACGAGGCCACCACCAAGCAGTCGCCTCCTGGTCATGTCTATTTGCTGTTCAGATGCGAGACCTTCAGTAACACCCCTGCTGCATCATGTGGGCCTCCTGGCTGTGCCCACGGCTTCCACCAGGTCTTACTGCATTTTTTTTTATGGCCTTTCACTTGGAAAACTAAACACAAGATGTGTTCTAATAAACCTAGGTGGCATTCCAAGGGAAAGTAAATATATATTATGAGATTCTCTTGTAGAAGCAACAAGGAAGTGGTCACGCGCTGCCTCTGTTTCCTCAGAGGGGGTACTTAAGGGCCTCCCAGTAGAAGGAGCATCAGACCTCCCTGTCCTCTCCTGAGTCCTCTCTCTCTCTCTTCACCTGAGTCCTCTCTACTGACACTATGGGTTGCTGTGGCTGTGGAGGCTGCGGTGGCTGCGGCGGCTGCGGTGGCGGCTGTGGAGGCTGTGGAGGCTGCGGTGGGGGCTGTGGCGGCTGCGGAGGCTGCGGTGGAGGCTGTGGAGGCTGCGGTGGCGGCTGTGGAGGCTGCGGAGGCTGCGGCGGCTGCGGGAGCTGCACCACGTGCAGGTGCTACCGGGTGGGCTGCTGCACGTCCTGCTGCCCCTGCTGCCGCGGCTGCTGTGGGGGCTGCTGCAGCACCCCCGTCATCTGCTGCTGCCGCCGCACCTGCTGCGGCTCCTGCGGCTGCGGCTCCTGCGGCTGCTGCCAGCAGAAGTGTGGCTGCGGCTGCAAGAAGCAGTGCTGCTGCTAGGGAGACCTGCACTGGCCTCTCAGGCAACTGTCCGGTGGGCCTATCTTCTCTCTCCCTGCCGGTCTCTTCGATTTGAAGGTCACCGGGCGTTGCATGGATATTCTCTGGGCTCTGAGGTTTTGCCTCAAGTGAAAACCACCAACACGATTCTTCTCCACTGATCATCAATCAGAGCATGAGCTCAGCAAAACAGAGCGATGGTTCTTAAGGTTATGCTCTCTTGAAATGTCCCTGTTGAAAATGCTTGCCCCCATCGCTTATGCGTTCTGTTTCCTTTATTAATACTATAATATTATACTACTAGGATAACAGCATAACAGCTTAGACTATTTTCTGTGTCTGTAAACACAACACAATCTTTTCCCAATAAACCACATTAAATTGGCATCAAAGACTCATCATCTCCTCTCTTTATTTTTACGTGTCTAACCAAAAATGCAATTCAACCCAGAAAAGTCAGAGTCCAGAAATTTGATCTGAGACGGTTTTAGAATAATCATGGAAAATTTGTCTTTTATAGGTTTTCACAGATTGTAAAGTTTGGAGGATTTCAACTCTCCTTATATATAAGGCAGGAAAAGTTCCCAAGCATTGTATCCATGGACTCAAATTTCATTACTCTCTTTACCCCTAGATTCAACTTGGCTAAGAGATTTAAATCTCAGTGTCTAGGCCAGCTGAGCTGCAACACCAAAAGCAATGTGAATCAATTTAGGTCTTGATTATTTTCAGTTTGGTTCTATTAACAGATTAAAATTTGATCATAGCTTCATGGTTTTTATCCCATTATCAGTACTAGTTAACTACCTGTCTGGCAGATTATGGTCACAAAACATTTGTATGTTCATAGATGAATAAATCTACTAGTAAAATTTGTGACTTGCTGAAACAACTTATTTAATTATATGTAAGAAGCTGGGTGGGGTCTGGGATACCAATTATCCCAGATCCTTGGGAGGCTAGGGCAGGAGGTGACTTGAGCCCAGGAGTTCAAGACCAGCCTGGGAATCATGGTGAGATCGCACTTCAAACAAAGGGAAGCAGTACATGTGTGCATGTGTGTGTCATGCGCGCGCGCGCGCGCACACACACACACACACACACACACACACACACACACACACACACGAGACTGGGACCATTACTGCATCACTAGAAGGGCTTAGATATGTGTTCACCTATACTATTGAGAATAACAGCCTAATTAAAAACTATGCACCAGTAGCATAATATTTCTTATAGGGACATTATGCCTACTCATTTTGTAGGTACTCAAATACTTACTACCTACAATGGGCTATACACACTGCTCTAGGCACCAAGAATACTTTGATGACAGAGCAGAGACTAATGCCTGCGCTCACAGAACTGATAACCTAGTCATGATCGAATGTCTATGGGAACCATGGCCCAGCAACTTGTACAGGGAGAACTTTGACCTGTGGTTGCAGCAGCCATCCCAGAAAGCCAACCCACCATCAGCCATAACCAGCCCACAGCCAATCTACTTTGCACAGGAAATGTGTAGGAAGTCAGACCACTATCTAGCAAAGGTGTAGCCAAGGCCTGATTAAGAACTGAAAGATTCTTTAAATTTCGTCCTTCTTTCCAACTTAGGACCAATTAGAGAAAACCAAATAAGCTCCTCTAACCAATCACAATCATAAGGAGGTCCCATCGCTAGTCAGCTCATCTGGGCTTCCCTATGCAAACGCCTCCAGTCCCAACTGGGCATGGCTGAATCTCCATCATGAATCTCAGTCTCACTCTTCCACTCTGCAAATCTTTGCCACTCCTCTGCCAAAGTGCTAGGAGCAGTGACTAATCCCTTCGCTATGGCAAACAGTGGATAAAGTAGCCTTTGCTTGTGCTTGTTTGATTCATTTAGCCCCATGAGGCCCAGGGCTCTCCAAGTGTGTATAAATCCCTGTACCAGTGTTCTAGCAGACACATGCAAGGATGCTCTAAGCAGCAGTATCAAAAATAGCAAAACCCTGAGAACAATGAGAATTCCTACCGTCTGGAGAGAAGATGAACAAGCAAATTGGGGCACAGTCACAGAAAGGGATGCTTTTATATGTAGTAAAAACCTCATCCAAAGAAAAGCTAAGGAAAGATGAATTCAGGCTTTAGGGTCAGGGCTGTCTTGGTAGTCAGGGTGCAGGAGGATGGGTTGTGGGTGACAAGCCTTAGTGTTAGACCATATTTGCAAGAACCTGGCCTGTTATAATATTAAAATAAGCAGCAAATTAAAGAAGGCTTTGCTTAGAGTTTATTATGAAGCAAGCAGACTTGGGTCCATTGTGGTTTTTTTGTGCTCCTTAAAAATAAATTATGTTAAAATGAGTTAAGTATTATGGAAAAAATAAAGCATCGCAGAGTTGTGGGGTCTAACTAGGACTCAGGTGGGGTGTGACAAGGGGTCAAAGTTACAGAGCGACGAGGGCGTGAACTGTCCTACTGCTGGGGAAAAGAACATTCTAGAAAGTGGGACGGAAGCCGGGCGTGGTGGCTCATGCTTGTAATCCCAGCATTTGGGAAGCTGAGACCGGAGGATCGCAGTTCGCTGACAGCCTCAGCTACTTAGCGAGGCTCTCTGCAACTTAGTGAGACCCTGTTTCAAAATAAAGAATGAGTCCGTGGTCCAGGCCTTCTGTCCCCGACCCTGGACGGGTGGGCAGGCGCTGGCGGGGCGCCTCTAGGTGACCCCCCTCTCCACCTGGAAGGACCCCGTGGTCCGGGGCCCCTGGCCCCGACCCTGGGCAGGTGGGCAGGCACTGGTGGGGCGCCCCTAGGCGACCCTCTCTCCACCCGGAAGGACCCCGTGGTCCGGGGCCCCTGGCCCCCACCCTGGGCGGGTGGGCAGGCGCTGGCGGGGCACCCCTAGGTGAACCCCTATCCACCCGGAAGGACCCTGTAAAAAAGAAAAGAAAAAGAAAAAAGGAAAATATCGGAGAGGGGTCAAGGAGGTGGTGGATGCCAGGATACTGGAGATGCAGACAAAACTTATCCAAATGAACTGGAATTATTAGAAAAATTCCCCACTAAGGAAAACTGCTTCTTCTCTACATGGTTAAGAATCTTGGACCTCACCTTTAAGGAGAGAGACTTTAGCAGAGACCAAGGAGAAAGGCGGTGCTGAAAGTGGTCTCCGAGTTGGCAGTGGAGACTTGTATTTTGTATTCAGGAGAAGCAGAAATCGGATCCTACCAACCTTTTTTCCTTTTTTTTTTTTTTTTGAGAAATTACACCAAAGTTTGAATGCTACCGTCTTGCATGCTTAGAAGACTGGACAACATTCAGAGTGGAAAAAGAGCTTGGGAAAGATTTGAAATGGTGGAGGCAGTGGCAATGGCAGTGGCCAGTACTCAGGGGAGGCAGAGATCTAATGCATTACACCTGGAACCTTTGAAGTAATGACCCCAGATGCAGAATGCTACCACCACCACGCACCCTCGAGAATGTGGGACAAATAGTTGGGCGAAGAGGGTGCTCGGATTAAAGCCTGCCGAGGGGTGAGGCCGGCGACGGACACAGCAAAGCTGGGATTGGAGCCTGCCATGAGGCAAGGCCGGTGCTGGGGCCTCCGAGGCCGGGATTGGAGCCTGCCGAGGGGTTAGACCTGTGCTGGGACCAACGAGGCTGGGATTGGAGCATGCCGTGAGGCAAGGCCGGTGCTGGGGCCTTCGAGGCCGGGATCGGAGCCTGCTGTGAAGCAAGGCCGGTGCTGGGGCCTCTGAAGCCAGGATCGGAGCCTGCCGAGGGGTTAGGCCGGTACTGGGGCCAACAGCCGGCATTGGAGGCTTCTGTGAGGCAAGGCCATTATTGAGGCCTCCGAGGAAAGGATCGGAGCCTGCCGAGGGGTTAGGCCGGTGCTGGGGCCAGCGAGGGCGGGATCGGAGCCTGCCGCAAGGCAAGGCTGATGCTGGGGCCTCCAAGGCTGGGATCAGAGCCTGCTGAGGGGTTAGGCTGGTGCCAGGGCCACTGGCTGGCATCGGAGCCTTCCGTGAGGCAAAGCTGCTATTGAGGCCTCTGAGGACGGTATCGGAGCCTGCCAAGGGGTTAGGCTGGTACTGGGGCCAGCGAAACCAGGATCGGAGCCTGCCATGAGGCAAGGACGGTGCTGGGCCTCCGAGGCCAGGATCGGAGCCTGTCGAGGGGTTAGGCTGGTGCCGGGGCCAGTGAGGCCGGGATCGGAGCATGCGGTGAGGCAAGGCCGGTGCTGGGGCCTCCGAGGCTGGGATTGGAGCCTGCCGAGGAGGAGTTAGGCCAGTGCTGGGGCCAGCAAGGCCAGAATCGGAGCCTGCCATGACGCAAGGCTGGTGCTGGGGCCAGCGAGGCCGGGATCAGAGCCTGCCGTGAAAAAGGCCGGTGCTGGGGCCTCCGAGGCTGGGATCGGAGCCAGCTGAGGAGGTAAGCCAGTGTCGGGGCCAGCGAGGCCGAACTGAGGCCTCCCATGAGGCTAGGCTGCTGCTTGAGCCAGCGAGGTCTGGATCAGTTCACCGGGTAGCCAAGCCACAACTGGGGCTGTCAAGAGTGGGATTGGTATTTGCAACATGGCATGCACAGAGAAATATCTCAGAAAATTAAAACCAGATGCTTCCCCTAATCAGCAATAACTAGGAGGAAACGGGCAACAGGAAGTGGTCGAGCTATAGAAATGGCCCTATAGTGAAGCAATAAGGTGACCAATCAGATGGTATGGAATAGGGGAGGATGGAGCCTCTTTAAAAAGCAGGAGGTACATAAACATATGTATCAAAGTTAATCACCAAACAAGCATGGGATCGAGGGAGGGGGAGGGAATGGGATGGGGACTGGATGAGGGCTAATTGGATGATGTGTGCTTGTATATCCTCTCAAGTCTTATATTCCAATGTGATGTATGATTACAATGCACCAATAAAAAATAAGATATAAAAAATAAAAACATAAGTGCCTTGAATACCAGAAAACAAACAAACAAAAACAATAAAGAATGAAAAACAAGGCAGGGGTGTAGCTCGGAGATCGAATGCCCCTGGGTTCCAGCCCCAGACCTGCGAAAAAAGAAAAAAGAAAAAGAAAGGAAGAAAGAAAGAAAGAAAGAGAGAAAGAAAGAAGAAAAGAAAAGAAAGAAGGAAGGAGGGCTGAGCACAGAAGTCACTTCATTCACCTGGGCCAACTGCCTGCAAGTGCCAGGAGAGCAGGGGTCAGGAAGGTCATTTTAGGTCACTGTAAACATCAGCTTTAACTGCAAGTGAAGCAGGAAGCTGGTGAGGGTTTGAGTTTAGGAAGGAGATCACTGAATTCCATGAACAAAAATAGTGCCTTGAGGATCAACTGTAGAGGGGCCTGTTGCTTCTCCAGGTAGCCTGGCCAACAGCGGGGCCTAGGCCTGTGGCTGCAGGCTTGAGGGGTGCTGATCCATCCACAGGTGGGCCTCAGTGTCTTTGCAGCCTGTGTGATGGAATCTTGCAGTTAGCTGGCATTACCTGGGAAGGTTGTGCCTGTGGGGAAAGTGGGTGCAGGGGGTAGAAGAGAGGAAGACTACCAGGGGGACTGTTGATGATTCAGTTTTGAACATGCAAACTTGATATTCTCAGCTGTCTTACTGCCTATAATTATGTCTCCCACAAAACTCTGCTGAGTGCAGGTGAGGTTGCTTATAAAAGTTTAAAGCAGTGCCCTGTCTTGGATGTGGGGACACTTTCTGCAGCACAGCACCTCTGATTTGGATACACAGGTGACAAGCCTTCACCTCTGTTGATGCAGAGGCGGATGCAGAGCTTCCGCGGGGTCATGCCAGTCTGGACTGAAGTTCTCTTGTGCAGAGGTGGAACTCGGTAGATGTGGCTTTCTTTTCTCTGCATAGACGCAGGTGGCTCCTTGTCCCAAGGTGGGCAGCATGCGTGCTCTTGTTCAAGACTGCGCACTTACCAGTGTTTGTAGCACAGATTTCAAGCCTCTAGAAAAGATACCCCAGTTCAATTTTAGGCCTTAGCTGAAGGAACTTCTTAAAAATAGCAGGGCAGAGTCTGACACAGCTTGATAGTATTCATATAACACACGTGGGATACTCAAGCAGCAGGAAGTGCTGAGATTGGCAGCCGTGAACTTGGGCTACCATGTGGGTAGAAGGGGGAGAGTTTACTCTAAAGGGAACAGATACTCCAATTGTCCATATCCCCCAGCCAAGGCAGATCTGAGAGCTGGACCCAAGACAAGGCCCTCTGTAGAGGTGTGTGTATGTGTGTGTGTGTGTGTGTGTGTGTGTGTGTGTGTGTGTGTGTCTGTGTGTGTGTCTGTGTTCCATCCTCCTTTCTTTGCAGTTTAATTGTGGTTTCTGGCTGGACTCCTAGGGAAGTGAAGATGTTTAAGTCACTGGTGAGGGAGGAGGGCTGGTGCTACAGGGCAGGCAGCAGGGTACCAGGGAGGGTGGGACACAGGCCTGCACTCTTGCGAGGCATCCAGGGGTTGCACTTGGTCATAATTACAAATCACTTTCTGTTGTCCTTGGACCTTTAGTAGAGGCTTCCCCTAATATTATAATCTGAGACCTGAAAGGTTGTAGGGAATTAAAGAAAGATCCTCCTCTACTCTCAGGATAGAGGATAGAAATGGGAAGCTTTGCTGTAGTGGTGGACAGGCAATAGACACCGGCAGAATTTATGTAAATGTTAAGTATTTGTTAAAAACATTATTTTATATTGTAATCTGATTGTGAAAGATGTTAATTTTGGGTTAAGAGCATGTGAAACCACTCCATAGTATTTGTTCCAATCAGAAGTCTATGATCATTTTAAAATAAGTAAAGAAAAAACATCCGTGGTGTCATTTGTTGTGGTGATCGGTATTCAAGTTTAGTTTTCCAAGTGGTTAGCTAAATATTCAGTTGTTTAAGCAAGTCATGGTGTATATCATGTGATTACTACACATGTCATTGCCTACTGTGTGGTGCTGTGGTTTGAATATGGTTTGTCTCTTACTCATGTTGGAGTCAAATCCCTGTTGTGAGGTGCTAAGAGGATGTAAACTTATCTTCACTATGGTGTTTAGAAGTGAAGTTTTTTGGCAGTGACTAGGATTAGATAAAGTTACTAAGGATAATTACTGAATTCTGCTGGCTTTATAAGAAGAGAGGGAGAGGCTACACACACACACACACACACACACACACACACACACACGTGCTTTTGGTCTCCTGCACCACCTGGGGATTCTGCCAACAAGAAAGTCATCACCAGATGCAGCCCCTTCTCCTCCCAGCTTCAGGTCCATGAGCCAACATAAACCTCTTTTATTAAAACATATCAAATCTGTGGTATTATATTATTAGAAGCAGAAAACAGACTAATACATGTGGTCATTAAAAGTGTCTAAAAGGTGAATATTTAATAATGATATTCATACTTGATTAAATGTAAAGTTAAAATCAGAATACAAAACTATGCATTCGTAATGTATTTGATTTTGTCATATAAATGTATAGGAAACTGTGCTGTATTATTAGCCTAACAATGGAGTAACCTGGCAGCCATCATGCTCACTGGGCGACCACATTTACTATCACCAGCCACGCGCTGAACTAACATCACACAGCTCTTGACGTGAGGCCAAGAAGAGCCCACTAATATTTTTGCAAATGTGTTAAGCCAGCATCTGGCCATGAAGAAACAACCACACTAACCCACATGGAAGATTATTTTGCAAGACAAGTTGTTAGGGCAAAAATACAATGTCAGAGGACCAACTTGATAATATACTGTGATTGGATCCAGGGTGAAACATTATTCCAAATGCAGATGTGAATAGGATATTCGCGGGTTAGCAAGGGAAATCTAAGGTGGCTCCTCTATTGCACTGCAGCATGTGTCGCTTCTAGGTTTCTTAAGTCTGATCATCGGTTTGTGGTTCTCTGGGAGAACATCCCTTTTGGGAGATACATGCCTCAACTTCTAGGAGTGAGTGTCATTTCTGCAACTCACCCTCAACAGGAAGAGAGAACCAGATCAGAAATTGTGACGATGTTCACCGCTGGTGAGCAGAAGCGGATGGGATTTGTGATCTTATCGTAAGCATATTCCTAGTGCTTTCCTGTGGACTTGAGACTCTCCAAAATAAAAATATTGGAGAGAAAATAAAGCATAAGAAAATGACAGAAGGGGACGTGACGGTATGAGTGGTTATCATAGACACAATTGACTTTCTCCTCCCCTGTATTTTATTTTATTTTATTTTATTTTGGTGGTACTGGGGTTCCTGGAAACTCTTCTACCTCTGAGCTACACTCCCAGACCTATTTTATATTTTTTTAAATTTGGAAACAGGCTCTCTTAAGCCAGCGTGGCTGGCTTTGAACCTGCGCGATTCTCCTGTCTCCGTCTCCCAAGTGGAGGGATTACAAGCGTGCGCCACCCCGCCTGGCCTCCCCTGTATTTTAAAATTGTTTATAATCAACTGCTATTTTCAATTCAGAAAAAAAAAAATTAAAGAAAGAGGGGAAATCACTTTATTTTCTCCATTTTTCTCTTTCAAGATTCCAGGCTGATTCCCATAAGTGAACACAGGTGACTGGGAAGCAAGGCCCCTGTTGACTTCCAGGCACAGTACCTCCTGGAGGGCGGGGAGGGAGGGCACTTACTATCCTACGTGCATTGTGGAACGACCTTCCCATCAGCCATGAATATGTTTGGGAATGAGTTTCCTCTCACCTGGATATGTTTTCTTGAGGATCTGGGGACCAATGTAAGATTCGTCTAATTCCCTAACTGAAGAGGACTTTTTAGACAGAAACTATAAGAATTCCAAGACCTACAAAGAATGAGATTGGGGTGAGAGCTTATCTACTCACTGAAGCCCATGTATTGAGCCAACCTGAAAATAAGAATCTCCTGCTTTGCCCCCCATACTGCTCTACTTTCAGCTCAAAGATACCTTGGAACACTGTGGTCTTTGGCTAAAAGAAGGTCAGGTTGTGTGTCCCACAATCCTGCTCTTTTGCCTGAAATCATCAGCCCAGTCCCGACAGCTGCTGTGGGACACCTGGAGACCACCCACGGAGGACCTGAGCCTTGGTTAAGGCTTCCCAGGCCCTTCCTTGTGTCTCAGCGGTGTAGCTGTGAGTGCTCAGGTCACCTAAAAGCCTGTAACTCTTCCATTGGGCAAGATCTCCTTTCATGGTGAGATCTCCCCTAATCCTTTTTTGCGGTACTGGGGGTGGAACCCAGGGCCATTCTACCTCCAAGCTACACCTCCAGCCTTATTTTTACCCTTTACTTGGAAACAGGGTCTCACTGAGTTGCAGAGGGCCTCATTAAGCAGTTAAGGCTGTCCATGAACTGTGATCCGCCTGTCTCAGCCTATGGAATGCTGGGATTACAAGCATGCACCACCACATCCGGCTTTTCCTAATTCTTTTGATCCTAATTTAATCCTTTTGATTCCCCATAAGCACCCTTATACATACAGCACCTCATATGGGCCTCACTGGTAAAACAGCTTTCCCCTGACTACATACGGTCATTTTTAAAGTATCTTTCTGTTTATGTAATGATATTGAACACACTCCACCCTCCCGACTATCTCCTAGGTCTTGAATCATTTATTTCGGTCTGCAGAAATTAGGCCCGCTCTTTCTGACCGCTGTGCAGTGATCCTTGCATGGCTGCCTCATTTAATCTAGACCTCATGACAGACATTGCTCATCTCCCTGGTCTTTTACTCCATATACAGCAGTGAACAGTAAATTATATCTTTGTCCATGATGTGAAAATAATAAAGTGAAAGGCATTTGCTTCTTTCTTTTGAAGGTACATAACACCAAACTGTGTCCTGGGAAACACTCCCATTTAGCACTCTCACCAACTTGGAGAGCTTGTTGACAATTGTTCCTTATTCAGGCCAGGGATTCATCATTCATTTCCAAAAAATAGCTGGTTGGGCACTGAGGAAAGGACTGTTCTAGAGCCTTGTGAAGGGTGAGCTCTCTCGCTCTCTCTATTGAATGCACATTGATGCCAGTGTTGTTGTTTTGGTGATGTCGAGGTGTGTGTGTGTGTGTGTGTGTGTGTGTGTGTGTGTGTGTGTTCCTTCATGAAGTTTTCTTCTTTTTCTTTTTCTTATTTTTTTTCCAGAAAGCTCACCTAAAATCTTTAGAGCTCTACAGGCAGATCTGCACTACACTGAATGTGAAAATAAAGTTCTAAACAAATGTCAGCCTTGTTTTGTTACAGGGAATGTTTAGACTCTGGGTAGACCTCAACCTAACAATCCCGGGGGTTTTATCTTTTGTGAGAGTGTACCAGGATTTTAAATTCAGTTGAGGAAATCCCCTTTTCATAAAGATACCATTTGCCGATTGAATTTAGCTTGTGTTGAAAATCCATATTTTTTTTCTGCAAATAAATATGCCTGGTAAGCAAGGCAGATTTTGATGCCCAAGGTGGATTTTGTCAAGTTTGTATGCATATGTGTGTGTGTGTGTGCATGCTTGCTATTACTGTGTTGACTCAATCCTCTTCTGAAAAGAAAGGAAATACCTCAGGTCACAATATAGATTCCAAATAAACGAAAACACTGTTGATCAATGAGCCTCTCCTATTGCAGAAGTAGTCAAGCTCAGAATAAATTCACATGATGTAGGGCGTTTTCTTTTTCCCAATTCACTACTAACCCTCCACCCTCTGTTAGAAGGAACCACCAAATAAGACACCTTGTGAGTCAATATATGAAGGCCAATTTAGCAGAGTTTATTAGACACTTAGAAAATTGCTAGTAATAAGTAGAGATACGAAGCAGCAATAGAGAAGTCAGGAATCCGCTGGACACTGAAGGCAGACACTGGCATGTAAAACCACGAACCCATGCTGGGAATACAGTGTGGAGAACCGCATCCCATTGGCCCAGCCCCTGGCTTGAGTCTGGATCCCACTGGGAAGCTGTTCAGGTCCTGAAAGATACTCACATCCAGGTGTCACGACTCCTGCTTGTGTAGACATTTTCTAAGCCTCGGGGAAGGCTCCTGCTGCCAAAATGGAAAGAGAAGGTCACACAAAAACAAAGGTCCCAAACAGAGCCCAGAGAGATCAATCCTGGCGGGCAGGTGGGTCAAGAAGCAGCCTGCAGGAACAGACTGAAGGAACCCGCCCTCCCCTACCCACTTTCCTTCCCCAGTGTCAGCGAAACTAGCAGAATCTAAGTGGCAAAGGCAGCCCAGGAGTCAGAGGGTGTATTCTCCTTAGATGACACTGTGATGAGATGTCATCTCCCTCTTACAAATGTCAATGCCACTATCCTAAGATGGAAACGATCACTTAAATGGCAAAGCAGGAGAGTGAAGGAGTAACACGCCACAGAGCCCAGGTGATGGGGACAGCAGGAACCGGACAGGATGGGATGGAAGAGATGGTCAGGAGCAGCCGGGGCCCCCAGGGCCTGCAGCCCACCGCCTAGCAGCAGCACTGCTTTTTGCAGCCGCAGCCGCATTTCTGCTGACAGCAGCACTTCTGCTGGCAACAGCCCTTGCCGCAGCCGCAGCCGCAGGAGCCGCAGCCGCAGGAGCGACAGCAGGTGCGGCGGCAGCAGATCATCATGGGGGCGCAGCAGCCGCAGCAGCCGCAGCCTCCACAGCCACAGCAGCCTCCGCAGCCACCGCAGCCTCCGCAGCCACAGCAGCCTCCGCAGCCACCGCAGCCTCCGCAGCCTCCGCAGCCTCCGCAGCCTCCGCAGCCTCCACAGCCTCCGCAGCCTCCACAGCCGCCACCGCAGCCTCCGCAGCCACAGCAACCCATGGTGTCAGTATGTAGGACTCAGGTGAAGACAGGAGAGAGGACTCAGGAGAGGACAGGAGGATCTGATGCTCCCTCGGCTGGGGATTGCCCCTTATATTCTGCCTCTCTTTCCTTATTTTTAGCCCCGTTTCCATGGCAGGATCTCACAAGCCCTCTTGTTTACTTCCTTCTCAGGTGTGCTTGGCGTAAGGTCGTTATTTTTAGCTCGGCAGTCTTTTAGAAAGCCTAGATGCTTTTGGTTGCGAATGAGATGATGACAGGTTGTATTTTTAGTCGAGAGGTAGAACCATGGTGGCGCCAAGGTAGGAGAAAGTGGTCCCAGCCCCGGGAATGATACCTGTATCTCAGATGCGGGCCATTGTAGGCATCTTATGCGTAGACATGTCATGTATGTGGCCCAGCTGGAGAGCTTAGGAATCCATTCAGGCCTCTTGTGGTCGAGAAGTGTATCAAAGGAGGGCATTTTAAGGCTTCTTTCTCCTGCTTTTAAAAAGTAAAAAGTAAGCTAGATGCCTGCGAAGGCGGGGGCACCAGCCTTCCAGGGCAAATGCAGCCCTGTAGAGCCAGGTCATCCCACGCTGGAACCTGTCGGGTAAGTCCAAGAGAAATCCTGGAATGGTTCCCACGGCAAGCCCACGGGCCTCTTCTGTGGGTTGTGTGCACCGCCCCAATTAGCAATTAGCAGGGCAGTCCTGGAATTCCCAAGGTAGCGGAGCAAGGCCCCAAGTCTACCCACAAGTCACCGCGCCCACAGCTACCAGGGCAGGGAATGAGGCCTGACAGGTGCAGCCAGTCTGACTTTCAAACCAGCATTCCAGCAGCACAGAGGCTGAAACTTGGGCCCTGGCTACCGTAAATATCCGAGAAGTGTGAGAGACCGGTCCTGGGTGAAACCTTTTTGACTTTTGTCTCCCCAGTTATTTAACAAACATCGAAGAAGAACCTTGCCCTTAATGGTTGCCATAGGAATAGGCCCTGTACCATTGCAATCTTTAGCGTCGGACAGCACATACTTATTTTATTAATATTTTTTAACGATCAAACAGTTTTTGTTTTTGTTTTTTTTTCCTGGTGAATGGAGAATCCCAGGACTGCTGCTTCAAAAAAAAAAAAAAAAAATCCGTGTTTCTGTGTTTTGTGGTAAAATAGGATGTGGGGTGTAGTATGCCTACTCTGCTCCATGTGATTTTGGTCTCTCCCTCTCTCTTTCTTTTTCTTATTTACTGTCCTAGGGATTGAAATTAGAGGTATCTACCACTGAGCTACATCCCCAGAACTTTTTATTTATTTTATGTTTCCCAAGTTTTACTAATTCTTTCAAGAAAGAGCATTTTCCTAACCCCTGTGAAGAGAAAAAATACATTTTGTTTGACCTCTAATAACAAAGAAGTATAAATGGAAACACAGGACTTTGAGCTGACTCTGGATTCCGACTCTTCATGGCTGTAAAAACGGATTATTCTCAAGTAATCCAGGCATTTATTTAATTCAAAAGATACTTATTGAATCCTTGCAGTGTGCCAGGCACTATTCTGAGCTCTGGAGTAAAGCATATATACACGTAACATCTCACGGATACCAACCTCGTGAAAGCATGCTTTCATTTAAATAGAAGATTTAAGAGTTGAAGAGGAGCTAAAGCCAGCAATATTAACCGCTCAAGGTGTCCATGAGGAAGGATGCGGGAGGCCTTGTGAGGTCTTTCCTGGAAAGTGGCATAAACAACAACAAGGAACTGGCTGTGTATTCAGGCCTGGGCTTGCTGCAAATGGTATATAAGGGGCTCCCCCAGCAAGGGAGCGCCAGACCTTCCTGTCCTCTCCTGAGTCCTTTCTCTCTCTCTTCACCTGAGTCCTTTCTACTGACACTATGGGTTGCTGTGGCTGCGGAGGCTGCGGTGGCGGCTGTGGCGGCTGCGGAGGCTGCGGTGGCGGCTGCGGAGGCTGTGGAGGCTGCGGTGGGGGCTGCGGAGGCTGCGGCGGCTGCGGGAGCTGCACCACGTGCAGGTGCTACCGGGTGGGCTGCTGCACGTCCTGCTGCCCCTGCTGCCGCGGCTGCTGTGGGGGCTGCTGCAGCACCCCCGTCATCTGCTGCTGCCGCCGCACCTGCTGCTGCTCCTGCGGCTGCGGCTCCTGCGGCTGCGGCTGCGGCAAGGGCTGCTGCCAGCAGAAGTGCTGCTGCCAGCAAAAGTGTGGCTGCAAAAGGCAGTGCTGCTGTTAGGCGGCCGGCCAGGCTCTGGGCAGACGGGCTGGTAGCTGTTCTGGTTGTGGGTGAGCTCACCTGTCTGCAGGTTCTGCTGGAGCCAACGTGTTCCCTATGTGATTGATGGCTTATCTCATCCCCTCCTCTGTCTGCTGCCTTTTACTACTTGGACTCCGCATACTCCTCTTTGATCCTTATACAGTATAGTTTAACTTTTCCTTTCTTAAGGTAGTCACATGGACATCCTATTCAATACCATCTGAGGCCAAAGATGAGGACATCTTGATTACTGAGATCAGCATAATAGTAATGGAACAATGATTGCTACTGTTTTCTTCTTTGAACTCTTTTCTATCTTTATGTTAGATCTTCTTGTGTATACCAAACGTAATTTGTCCTTTCCATAGTCATAAAGACTTCCTAGACAATGTCTTACCAATCTCTTAATAAAATGCAAAAATAAAATCTGAACAGTTTCCTTTGCTTTTCTGAGACTGATTTTTGTTAAGCTCTCATTAAGCCCGGCACAATGGCACACAGCTCTAATCCTGGTTACTTGGGAGGCTGAGGCACGAGGAGGAGGGCAAGTTGGAAGCCAGCCTGGGGAACTTGGAAAGAGCCTTCTTCAAAATAATCAATCAATCAATCAATGACTACAAAAATACCTACATGAATAGACAGCTATTAATTATGATCCTCCATGAGTTGTGGCCACTTAGGATACACAAATAATTCCATATCTGTGTGATTTACAACTCTGTCCTTCTCAGATAATCACAAACACCAGGCAGAATAGCTTGTGATGAGCGTGGTAGAAGGTCCAAGCTGACATGGGACAGGATGGGCAGGAGGGACTCCACGTCTTTGCATGGGAGTGGATCAAATTCAAAAGAACCGGACGAGCTTCATGAAGGCGATAGCATTTTGGGGTGTACTTTGAGAAGTTAATAAAGCTTTGATAAGTGAAATTGATTCGAGGCAGATACTAAAAAAAAAAAAAAAAAAAGCGAGGAATGAGGTACACACCTGTAATCCCAGTACCTGGGAGACTGAAGAAAGAGGATCATATGTTCATGGCCAGCCTAGGCAACTTAGCAAGGCCCTCTGCCACTTAGTGAGACTCTATTTCAAAACTAAAAATTAAAATAGGAGTAGGAGCAGAGTTCAGAGTTCAATCTCTAGCAACACACACACACACACACACACACACACACACACACACACTGAATGAAAAAGTTCAAGAAATACATGGGAGTTAGAAGTCCATGAGTTTGATCTATAATAAACTATCTATAGTATGTTAATAAAAATAAGTAGACATAATCAAGGAAAGGAAGATTAAGCCCAAGATTCGGAAGATTGAAGTTTTAACAACAGCAGAAGAAAAAAAAAAAAGCGATCACACTGCTCTTAAAAGTAGGCATTCTGAGGACTTAGAGGTGACATATGTCATGTTCTGGGAAAAGCACTATCATTGTATCCATTGCACAGATAGGGAAACGGCAGAGAAAGTTAGCAAGGGACTTTCTCAAAGCACACAGCTGCTGCTGCTGGGGCGCGGACACATGGCTCCGCCATGGGAAGGGAAGGCTTTGTGGAGGGGACATCTCACTCTGCAGCCAAGCACAGAATTGGTTGGTTTATTGAGGGAGTTGAAGCTATTTCAGTCATCCCAGGGAAAGGAATGACAGCCAGTACCAGCAGAGTGGAGATGTGAGGGCATTGCAGGAACTAAAGGTGTAAAACAAAAACAGATGAATGAAGGCAACGTCTACAAGACAAGAGATAGTGACTAGCAATATATAGTGACTTTTTCTGAGAGATTTGGAAAACTCGACAAGGTATCCCATTTAAAAATTAAATTAAATATAGTCAGCAAGCAAGTGAGGACATGATCATTAGCCGAAAGTTGTTTATATCATTCTGCAAGGTATAGAGGGAAAGGGGGTTGATAACCTCAAAGAGCCATCTCGTCAATTTATTGGACACTTCCCCCATAAACCATTCTGATCCTAGTCACAGCATTTTTTTTTTTTATTGTAGACGTAGACTGATATGGGTATCTTGGGAAGAAGCAGGTCCACTTGATTTGCTGTATTAGCCTGACCTAAAGAGAACTATGCTTGAAAAAACTGCTTTTTTTTTCTTACGAATCTTGAACTTTTGCATTTATTTTAAGAGAAATATTTGGATGCAAATTGTGTACCTAAAATATACTCTATAGGAATAAAAAATTTGTCACGCATTGTAGTTATTAACAAATATTTTTAGAATGAGTGATACTGCATGCATGATATACACAGCATACATATATAACCATATCAATATGCTATGGTTTTGATTTAGAATGTCCCCCAGACCGCAAAATGTAGACAAGGCAGCCATGTTGGAGGCAGTTCTTAGCCTGGGGCTGTAGCCTTGGGGACTATATAGTCCCTCCTTCCCTTGTTCCCATCTCTGTTTCCAGCCTCCATGCTGTGAGGTGGAGTCCCTTCACTCAACTCTTTCTCTCTGCTTCCTGTCACCAAGTCCTGAACTCTTCTGACTTCACCTGGCCTAACCATGGACTGAAACCTCCAGAATTGTGAGCAAATAAGTCTGTCTTTCTCCCAGTTGTGGCCATCAGGTATTTTGGGCCACAAGAGTGAGAATGGTATCTGAAACAATATATTATACAGGTAACATACATGTTTATATATGCTAGTCATATTATAGTATATTTAAGTGTAGATTATTCATATACAGATTTACATATGTTATTAGTATATACACACATATATGCACATCAGGTCATATATGTGCTTCATATGTTATAAACATTACTTGCACACCTGGATATGTACACACATACACACACACAAACACACACACATTCTCAGAGTTTGGAACTTTGTGACTCAATACACGATTTGTACAATCTGGTGATTTGTTTGTGCGAAAGCATTTTTTCGATATAGAATATTATGGGATATATATTTCATGTAGCCTACAGTATAGAATATTATATATCCATATGCAATAGCCTATTGCTCTTAAGATCATGATGAACAAAACAACATGATATTGAATTCAGCACAACAGAAAATAACACATTGGGTAAACACAATGTGTATGGGGCTGCTGCTGATGTAACACAGCAGACTATTTTACAGTGAGAAAAGTTTCTAAATAAATAATAATAAATAATAAATAGGAATGCATTCTAAAATAACAATTAAAGATATAGTATAGTAAATGCACAAACCAATGATATAGTTGTTTATTATCTTTACCGAGGACTATGCTCCATACATAATTGTATGTGCCAGACTTTTAGGCAACAGGCAGAACAGTAGGTTTGCTTACACCAACATCACCGCAGCGCGTGGGTACCGTGCGGCACGACACAAGGGCTGGAGGCATTTTTCAGGTCCCTCAGAATCTTCTGGGACCACTGTTATGTATGCGGCCCACCATCAACCAAAGTGGGTCATACTGGTAGAAAGTCTGTCCTTGAATTGTGTGTTTGTGCTGGCGGCTCAGGAGGAGGGAGGCAGGTGCTAGAGAGAAGGGCAGGAGTTTGAGCAGGCAGATGAGGAGGGATGACTATCCCTAGGTGTTGAAAAGGTGAGATTTGGTTGATTTTTTTTTTTTTTTTTTTGGACTTGACATCTGGCTCTCTAACTGGATAACATGAACGATTTTGGTAC
Source organism: Muscardinus avellanarius (assembly GCF_963383645.1). Taxonomy (NCBI): domain Eukaryota; kingdom Metazoa; phylum Chordata; class Mammalia; order Rodentia; family Gliridae; genus Muscardinus; species Muscardinus avellanarius. The sequence goes on along the minus strand of NC_137787.1, from coordinate 11,678,296 downwards.
AGATGTCCAAAGTTATATCTGAGCCCTGTTGGCTTTTTGTCTTATTATATAATTCATGTTCGCTCAGTATGAGGGTGTCTTTAGCCCTCAGCAAGACCCTGAATGCACGGCCTGGTGCCTTCAATCCATCCTACAGTTTCAACACATCCAAGTAATGATTGCTGGTGTTAGTTTTGATAGATACATTGGACTAAAATCAGATACTACTGAACCTCACTTCCTATGATAAAGAAAAATTATATCTTATGTTTGATTTTTAAATCAGATGAATTTCAAAGGTCAATGGCAATGTACTATTTCTTAACTAACCTTCTATACATACATTATCTCCCAAGGGTAGCAAGTTACACCAGCCTGCTCAGGCTGCCATGGCAAAATTCCACAGACTGGGTGGAATTTACAAAGAAATGTATTGCCTCACAGCTCTGGAGGCTGAGAGCACACATGCGGGGAAGCAGGGGAGTCATTCCTCCTGAGGCCTCTCTCCTCGGCTTGGACTTGGCTGTTGTGAGGTCAGGCTCAATCCACTCGTGAGCTTTCAGGGCCTGTTCACCTCTTGAGAGGCCCAACCTCTGAATATATCAGAGAAGACACGCATATATAGCCAGGGATCTGAGCTGTGACCACCGATGGCTGGGGAAACCAGCAAACATACGAGCCTCCTGATTCCTTTGTAAGACCATAATATTCTTACAAGGAACATTTAATCAAAAATTGATCAAGCTGGAAAACTAACTACCAATTTATGGAAAATATGGGGCACCAGAGAAGAAGTTAAATGACATACCCACTAATTGTAGTACATGGTTTTATTTGTATCCTGATTTGAATGAACCAAATATCTATATCATCTATCTATCTATCTATCTATCTATCTATCTATCTATCTATCTATCTATCATCTATCTAATCTACCTATCACCTATCTAGAAAAATTATATCATGACTTTAGATAATGATATACTTTTTCTTTCTTTTTTAAAAATTTGGCTGTGGTATTGTGCAGTCAAAAAATAAGAAAAAGTTTTTATATTTTAGAGCTGTTTAAAAGAACTTCAGAATGATATATGTTGAAAAGAAATATGATGCTTGAGATTTATTTTATTTTACTTTATTTAATTTTGGGTACTGAGGATTGAACCCAGGAGTATTCTACTTCAGAGCTACACTCCCAACCCTATTTTATTTTTTATTTGGAAACAGGTGTCTTACTAAGTTACTGAGAGATTTACTAAGTTGCTGAGGCTGGAAAATATAAAAATTTTATTGTTCTTTACTTATTTACCACATGACTGGGGATTGAACCCAGAGGGACTCTACCACTGAGCTACATTCTCAAGTCCTTTTTAACTTTTTATTTTGAAATAGAGTCTTACTAAGATGTCCAGGATGGCCTCAAACTCATTATCATCCTGCCTCAGATCCCTAAGTATCTGGGATTATAGGCACGTCCCACCACACTTAGTTTTAATATACTTTACACAATATAAAATGCATAATATCTTTATGGCCTCATGGTTGTGAAAAATTTCTTAAAGTAGACATCAAGCCTAAAGGAAATGATGGATTTGACTATAAAATAACTGAACACTTCTATGAGGGGAAAAATCCATAAAATTACAAGTGCCAAAATATTTGTGCCATGTAAAACAAAAGTGTATTTCTAAAATATATAAAACTCGGGAGAAGAAAACAAGCAAAGTCTGAATATATGGCATTTTTAATATGTTCCACATAAAAATAAAAAATAAGCCGGGTGTGATGGCGCACCCTTGTAATCCCCGCGCTTGGGAGGCGGAGACAGGAGGATCGCGCAGGTTTGAAGCCAGCCGCATGCGCTGGCTTAGGAGACCCTGTTTCCAAATAAAAAATATAAAAATAGGTCTGTGAGTGTAGCCCGCAGGTAGAAGGGTTCCATCCCCAGTAATACCCCCCAAAAAGATTACAAAACAAAATTAAATTAAAAAATAAAATATCTAAAACTCACACATTTAAAAAATTTTTAGAATGCAAACAAAAACACACACTCTATAATACAGACACACACAGACACAGACACACAGACACACAGACACACAGACACACACACACACACACACACACACACATATATATATATATATAAAATTTACAAAGGAAATTCAAAGTAATTACCCATAAGGGAAACACAATTTAAATTATAATGATGTTCTCCCCCTCTATTAGGTGTGTGTGTGTGTGTGTGTGTGTGTGTGAGTGTGTGTGTGTGTAAGAGCAAAGGATTAGTGGAGATTAAGGGAAACAGGAACTAGCACACACTGTTGTTGGGACACGCACTGACACAACTACTTTGGAAAGCAGTTGGGCAGTGTCCTTAATTGTGTGTCCACTTCAGCTCAGCGGTTACCTGTTTAGGTTCCTGTTTCAGTAACTTAGATTTGATCTGGAGAGGATCGCCGGGTGTGTGGGCAGCGAAGGAGGCTAATAGGTGAAGGAGTAAGGATTCAGCAGAGGAAGAGTTCACGGGCACGAGGTAATCATCATCCCACTTCTGTGCTGACTCCTTGGCACTTTGCACAGAGTAAAGTTCAATCCAAGAAAGGGCGGCTTTCACGATTGGCTGCGTCGCACCCCGTGGCCCACAGTGAGCAGAATGGCTTCTTAAATGGTTAGCACACGTGGCAAGTATTGCTCCTTTTCTCCAAAAAAGCTCACGGTGTTTTGCGGAATATTCGCATGTTTGTGTTTGTGCGTGCATCTTATAGTCAACATAAACAGAGTTGGTTGTGGTGGCACATGCCTGTAATCCCAGTACTTGGGAAGATTGCAGGAAACGTGCAGCTTCAAGGTCAGCTTCAACAGCTTAGAGAGACTGTTTCAAATAAATAGACAGACAAAAAATGAATGAGTGAGTGAATGAATGAATGAATGAATGAAACAACCTTGAGGAGTAGCTCAGAGGTACAGTGCCCCTGTGTCCAATTGCCAATACCAAAAAATAATAATAACATAAACAAATAACGTAGAAGATTCTTTGTTTCCTTCCATTTAGCCATTTACATCTCACTGGTCTCACTACTAAAGTGGGATCATTCTTGTGGTATGTATACATGGGGGTAGAGCGGCTTATATCAAATACAGTGAATGTTAGATAAATGTTACTCATGCATAAATATAAACAAACATACATTCACCTTGAACTCTTGGTACTTTTTTATTTGCCAGTTAGATCTCTGAGTGAATAACTGAAAGAAATTCAGAAAAACAAAAGGAACTTCTGTTATAAATAAAATGGAGAGGGTGCCAGATGTGGTGGTGCACACCTGTAATCCCAGTACTTGAAAGGCTAAGACAAGAGGATCATAGGATTGAGACTAGCTGCTACAGCTTAGTAAGACTCTCAGAAACCTAGCAAGACCCTGTTTCCAAATAAAAAAGAGAAGAGCGGAAGTGTAGCTCAGAGTTGAGAATCCCCAGCACCACACACACACACACACACACACACACACACACACACACACACATACTCTCTCTCTCTCTCTCACACACACACACACACACACACACAAAGTAAATTAGTACATGCCTTCAAAGGTAAATATTAATATATTTCTTTCTTTTTTTTGCGGTACTGGGGGTGGAACCCAGGGGCATTCTACCTCTGAGCTACGCCCCTGGCCCCATTTTTAGTCTGTTATTTTTGAAACAGGGTCTCACTGAATTGCGAAGAGCCTCGCTAAGTAGCTGAGGCTGTCTGCGAACTGCGATCCTCTGGTCTCCGCCTCCCAAATGCTGGGATTACAATCATGAGCCACCACACCCGGCCTAATATGTTATATTTCAAGTAGATCAATAACATGGCTTTTGCTTATGCTATGAATTAGAAATGTAAGTTTCTGTAAGACACTCCTTAGAGATTTATATACAGTCTAGGCACTAGGTTTGGTGGTATCCATGTTTTGTAGGCTTTGCTAGGACCCAGAGCAGTGTTTTTCAGGTACTGAGTATTGGCCTTTGGCTTTACAATTTATTAAAGTATAGACAAAATTCATATTCCTGGTCTACTCTCTAGGCTTCAGTAATCAGAATTCCTGGAACTGGTGTTCCCAGGAATCGGCATATTCCACAGATGTAGATGTTCCTCAGCCTGCCTGGCTTTTCTGCCGTCCAGGGCACATCTGTAGATGTTCTGGGGGTCTCCATTGTGCCTGCTTTGTGTTGTGCTTTGGGGATCATGATGGCAGAATAATGTGACTCCAAAGATGGGCCTTTGTAACCCCGAGAACCTGGAAATATGGTACCTTTGGATGCAAAGGGGATTTTTCAAAAGTAAGTTACAAATCTTGAGATGAGGTTGATGGAGAGACTATCCTGGAATATCTGACTCGGGCTGACCTAACTGGAGGGAGAAGGGCTGGGCTGATGGAGGCAGGGGTAGGGTGGTATGACTGCTGGCCTGGAGCCTGAGCCAAGACTGTCTCCAAAAGCTGGACAAGGCAGAGCAACAGCTTCTCTCCAACAGACTCAGGAGCAAGGGGTCCCATCAAGACCTCAGTCTGCTGAAGAAACCCATCATGGACTTTGTTTTTTTAAAATTAAATTTAATTTTTTAACTTTTTATTGGTGCATTATATTCATATATCATATTGGGGTAAAAAAAAAACTTGTGTGTACAGACATGTACACCTCACTGATTTAACCCCTACCCAATTCCCACCCCATTCCCTCCCCGTCCCTCCTTCCCTTAGTGGTTGACTTAGATATGTTTAAGTACATTCTGTGTTTTAGAGAGTTTTCTTTTTCCCCCATCCTTTCTCCTCCTTTCAGTGTCTTGTTTGCTCCTCTATAGGATTTTCTTTTTCATCTAGAGTTCCTCCTATAATGCATTTCTCCCTAGCTCTCACATATTAGGGAAAGCATCTGATTTCTTATTTTTTTGTGACTGACTAATCTCACTTAGCATAATATCCTCCAGTTCCATCCATTTCCCTGAAAATGATGTAATTGAGTTTTTTTAATGGCTGAGTAAAATTCCAAGTGTATGGATCTGCAGGACAGTGAGATGATTAATTTGTAATTGAATCCACTACGTTTGTGGCAATTTGTTACAGCAGCAACAGGAAACTCATAAGCTCTAAGACTGGTTTGTCCTTGTCTGAGTGTGCTGTGTTCCTGAGCTGGGCTAAGCAGAGAGATGTCGACAGGATTGACTGAAGAAGTGTGAAGATCGCCAGTCGTGGTGGTGCATGCTTGGAATCCCAGCATTCTGGAGGAGGCTGAGACAGAAGGATCACAGGTTTGTGGCCAACCTCGGACTTAGGCCCTCTGCAACTTAGTGAGACCCTGTTTAGAATAAAAAATAAGGCTGTGGGTGTAGCTCAGAGGTGAATGCCCCTGAGTTTAATCCCCAGTACTGCAAGAAGAAGAATCAGAAGAATCAGAAGAAGAAGGAGGAGAAGGAGAAGGAGAAGGAGAAGGAGAAGGAAGAGAAGAAGAAGGAGAAGAAAAAGAAGGAGAAGAAGGAAAAGAAGGAGAAAAGGAGGAGGAGGAGGAGGAGAAAGAGGAGAAGGAGGATGATGAGGACTAGGACGAGGAGGATAAAAAGGAGGACAGGGAGGAGGAGAATGAGGAGGAAGAGGAGGAGAAAGAACAAGAAGGGGAAAAGAGTGAGGGGTGACTAAACTCACAGCTTCTCAGAGAAATCTGTGATGGTGTTCACTGTCATGGACCAGCCTCCGCCTCAGGAATAAGTGACCCCATGTCCTATGTGTTCCTTTTCTATTTTTTCTCTCTTTTCCTTCCTTCCTTGCTTGCTTACTTTCTTCCTTCTTTTCTTTCTTCCTCTCCCTTCCTTCTTTCCTTTATTCCTGTAATAGGAATTGAATCCAGGGGCATCTATCTCCAAGTTATACCCCTAACCCTGTTTATCCATTATTTTATTTTATTTTATTTTATTTTATTTATTTATTTTGCAGGTCTGGGGATGGAACCCAGGGGCTTTCGACCTCCGAGCTACACCCCCAGCCCTATTTTTTATTCTTTATTTTGAAACCGGGTCTCACTGAGTTGCAAAGGGCCTAAGTAGCTGAGGCTGTCCTCAAACCACGATCCTCAGTCTCAGCCTCCCAAATGCTGGGATTACAAGCATGCGCTACCACGCCCACTTTATCCTTTATTTTAAAACAAAGTCTCACTAGGTGGCTGAGAATCTCTCTAAATTGCTAAGACTGGTCTCAAATGCATAATCCTCCTGTCTCAGCCTCCCAAGTTCTGGGGTCACAGACATGCTCCGCCATGCCTGGCATGCTTCCTTTCCTTTTGATGATCAACCACAGCTTGGTACTTGGCTAGCTAGGCATTTAGATTTTACTCCTGGCTAAAAATTTCAGATTTGGAGTTTAGGCACAGACCTTTCCTGCACATTTTTATTTCAGAAAAATTGTTAGTGTGCTTAATCAAATAAAAGAAACTTTTCCCTCATTGACATATTTCTAAGGGACATTTACATATATATATATATATATATATATATATATATATATATATATTTATTATCAGGCTACTGATTTTTCTCCATCTCTATATAAAATAAAAATGTGACCTTAGAATAAAGTTACAAGGAACTTTATTATTTTTTTTCAGTTAAATTTATGATGCATTTAGTGAGCTTTAATTTTCCAGGTCCTGGATTCAGAGAAGAATGAAGCTCAGCTTTCTTTATCTCAGAGGGTCCTGATTTCCTGTCACTTCCAGACATGCAGAATTGGCTGCCAGGTCTATTTTCCCCATGTACCAGCCACAGATCAGCATTGGGCAGCCATATTCAGTTAAAATTCAGAGCAGTCGCCAGGCATAGTGTCACATGCTTGTAATCCTAGTACTGGGAGGCTGAGACAGGAAGATTGCAGATTTGAGGATAGCCTCAAAAAGTAGTGAGACTCTCATCAACCTAGCGAGACCTTGCTTCAAAACATAAAATAAATAGGTTGGGGGTGTAGCTTGGAGATAGAATGACTCTGGTTTCAATTCCCAGTAACCTCCCCCTGAAAAAAATATTCAGAGCAGTCACATGAGGCAAAAGTGGAATTCCGCAGAAAACTCATGAGGAATTAATGGAATGAATTAGGAATTAATTAGTAGAATTAGAAAATAATTAATGAATTGATGAACTCATTAATTAGGTCATTAAGTTAGAAATGACGGTTGCCATTATATATTGCGGTATCTATCACAAAGCACTCCCACACTTAGTGGATTAAAGCAAACTGGGTTCCACGGTTGCCTGCAGTTCTGAGGTCAGGGGTCGTTCTGGTGCAGTTCGGGTGATGGGTGGGGCCTGAGGTCTCTCAGGGGCCAGAAGGGCTGGTGTCTCGGTCTCCTCAAAGTTAGGGTTGTTCCTCAAATACAGCCTCTTCCTTTCTTGAAAGGAGAGAGAAAAGGAGCTCGCGGATATCTTTAACCCACCACACTGGACCATGCTCAAATTTGCCTCACATCCTGCCACATAATTCTCCAAGCTTAATTTTCTAAGGTGAAGCCTCTCTATTGCTGACTCCTAACAGAGTTGTTTTAATGAAGAAAGAAAGATGCGTTCACATAAAACCAAAGGTTGTCTTGATGGACACCACGGATCAACTTGTGATCACTGCGCTGCTACGGTTTCTATTCTCGCGGCCTGTGTGGCCTGCAGGGGAATCCAGAGACAGGTCATTTGGGGGTGGGGGGAGGGAGCGGGAATGCACATCTTCATCAGAAAGCAGTCACGGGCTGGGGCTGCGCTCAGTGGTAGAAAGAACGCGTGCCCGGCCTGAGCAAAGCAAATAGGGGACACCTGAAACCGCAGAGGACTTTGGAAGCTGGGCAAAGTGTTCAGCAATCTTTCCAAATGACTGTGAGTCAGACCGGACTTGGATCAGATCTGAGCTGAACACAGTCTCCTCTTATTGGGGGAAATAAAATGACAAAGGATTTATTTATTTGTTATTGGTACCGGGGATTGAACCCAGAGAAATTCTAGCTCCAAGCTCCGCCCCCATCCTATTTATTTGTTTATTTTTAAATTTGAAACGGGGTCTTGTTAAGTTGCTGAGAGCCTTGAAACATTGCTGAGGCTGGCCCCGAGACTGCAATCCTTCTGTCTCAGCCTCCCAAGTACCAGGATTACAGGCATGGGCTGTTGTGCCTGGATAAGGCAAAGAATTTAAACAAGCAATTCACAGGATGTTCGTGTGTGTGTGTGTGTGTGTGTGTGTGTGTGTGTGTGTGTGTGTGTGTGTGTACATTTAATACATATATGACAAATGGCCAGGTAACTTCTTATCTAATTTAGAAAATTAGAATTAAATTAAAACAAAGTATTAAAACAAAGATAGTATTACGGGACTCGTGTGAAGTGGATTCTCTGTTACTCACATTTGAACAAGAAATACTAAGCATAGTCTGCTGGGAGCAACAGACACTTAAGCAGAAGTTTATGATGTAACTAGGGAGCTCAGAGGGAGCGTTTCCAGGGGACTCCGGGAGCAATTTTTTATCCTAACTCATGTAATTCACATGGCGATTTTGAACAGCAGCTTCTGTCATTATCTCCATTTCACAGGGGGGGTGGGGAAGAAAGGAGATAGTTAATAGTTAATGGCAGTCTTAACCAGAATATTTAACTAGTGGTTAGCAGAACCAGCAGTTGAATTTAGGCAACTTGGCTTCTGACATGGAACTTTAAATACAGCCCTGTGCTGCCACCTGGTGTCTCCAGGTGGTAGGTGCAGGAATGGAGGTGCGGCCAGGGCAGCGTGGATTACCAGCGTGGATTACCTTGTGGACTTGATGCAGAAATTAAGACAAGCAGAGGGTGCAGCGGGTGCCAGGCAGAGAAGCTGCAGTTATAGCATCTTGGATGGGGAAGAGAACACCCAGGAACAGGAGCAGGGTGTCAGGACGGGGTGTGTGCGTGTGACGAAGGGGGCAGCCGACCCGTGAAGGATGATGGCCAGCCATGGAGCCTGCGCGTTGGGCTGGTAACCAAGATGGACAAGGCTCAGGAGAAACTGCTTCCCTAGGCTCCAAAAAAAGGCAGTGTTAAGTTTATCACGAGCTACTTCGGAGGCTCTGCGTCAGTCATCCTCGCTTGGTGGGTCTTGCCCCCAGGAGACAAGAGGGAGGAGACTCTTCTTCTCTAATATATATTTTATTTTTCCCCCTTGGACAAATCCAGTGCTTTCGAAGAGAGCTTGCAACCTTTGGTACCAGTTTCAGACAGCAAACTACTGTTTAAAGTCTAGATAACTGAAGTCTTAAGAAACAGGGATTCTTTAAAAGTGGCGACATTGCTATTGGGCATTAAAATATTTGTAAAATGAATAGCAAACCAAGACAGTGTGAATAAAGCACATTGGCCTCACGGTTGCTGGAAAGCAGCTCCGTGGTGTTAGAATGGCCCTTGCCTCTGTTTTTCCTTTGAAGAGTGACACATTTGCTTTCAGTGCTTTAGATGCTCTCTGATAATAAGCTGAAGGCAGGTGGGGAGGAGGGGCGCAGTGCTGGGCCCGTTATGACGAGTTGTGCTCACATGTCAGGCAATGGCACCACCTCCCTCCTCTCGCTCCCCACCAGGAAGAGAGGAATCTCTACTGTCTTTCTTCAGACACAGTGGGAGACGCTGGCAACTGTCTTCCTAAGAAATGAAGAAATGAAAGGGATGCCCTGCGCGCTCATGGGTGTGTGACCCTCTCACAAGTGCCTTTATCTGTGGCACATTCTTCAGAGATTCTGCGACTCCCTTTGTGGTTTCTATTTAGTGAGTGCCAAGATGAGGAGATGGGGTGAGCCCGCCTGTCATTTCTCAGAGCCCAGGTGGCCGCTGATGGCCACGTCCTCCATCAAGTGACAGCCTCTCGGCGAGGCTGCTGAGGATGGCCAGGCTCGGAGGAGGCCTGCATCCCGGAGAGGAGATCAGAGCTCGGGCTGTGAAGTGAGGACCTGTCCCCCATCACACACCCACCTGTCACCGACTGGGAGGCTCCATCCTCCACCATCCTCCATCATTCTCAGAGGCAGTTATTCTGACAACAGGGTTTCAAAAGAAAGATCTGGAAACATAATATTCATAATCTGCTAACTTGTGACACTCCCGGTCTCAGTCCATTTGGGCAGCTATAACAAGACCATGAGCTTCTAAACAGCAGATATTTATTTCTCACTGTCTGGAGGCTGGGGAGTCCAAGATCCAGGTGCTGGCAGGTTTGGTGTCTGGTGAGGGTCCATTGCTCATGGAGGGCGTTTTCTCCCTGTGTGCTCGCATGACGGAGGGACTAGCTAGTTCTGGGGTCTCTTGTTAAGGTGATAATCCCATTCATGGTGGGTGGGGGACCCCCATGTCCTGATCACCTCCTTCAAGGGCCCCACCTCTTACTACCTTCACCGTGGGAAGTAGATTTTAACATCTGAATTTGGAGGAAACACAAATATATTCAGACTTTCTAGCTAAAACTCACGGGAGAATCAACATTGCTGAGTGCTGTTGATGGCTTTAACTCACCCAGGACTCAAACGGGTGTGCTGGAGAGAGGATGTGACATTTCAGCTGGACAGGAGGACTAAGATCAAGGAATGATAGTGCTTCCCGGGGGCCACAGTCAGTGCCTGGAAGAATCGCATTCTTCAAACTTGTCAAGGCAGCAGATTTCAAGTGTTCTTACCACAAAAATGATGCAAGTGTGAGTTAATACAGACGTTTAATGACTCGAGTTAGTCATTCCACAATGTACACATTCACCAAGACATCATATCATAAAGAAGGAACATACACAATTTTACTTAATTAAAATATGCAAATTAAAAGAATAAATAAAATAATATTTAAGGTAAACCATTTGGAAATTGTTCTTAGTGATTATCAGTAGCATTAGGTTATGAGCTCATTTATTAATTTGGAAAGCCTTCAGGCCCTGGGACTGCTTTTAGGGTAGAGCAAAGGAGAAAGACATTCAAGAGCAGTGTGCAAACAGATTCCGAGAAAAAGGACTCAGGGGACAAACTAGAGGTGAGCGGCTCCCGCTGTGCACCATGGCTACCAGGGCTGTTTTTTATGGGGTCAAAGAAATTACTCACATTTGCCAACTTTATTCATTTCCTTTTGCCCCTGCATCAAATAACCACAAGCTTGGTGGCTTAGAATAATACACATTTATCCTCTCAAAGGATGGAAGCCCAGGTCTCAGCAGGCTGACTCCTTCTGGAGATCTGAGGGCAGAAGCCGCTTCCCTGACTCTCAGCCCTCTGGCAGGACACCAGCCTTGGCATCCAAGGTCACATCCCATGACCTCTGTAGGCAGATCTCTGCCTCTGTCCTATAGGAACACTTATGATTGTATTTAGGAACCATCTTGATAATCTAGGATCAGCTTCTTATCTCAAATTCTTAATTACATCTTCAAACTCTCTTTTGCCATGTCACATAAAGGTAATGTTCACGGGTTTCAGGGACTAGAGCCTAGAAATCTTTGCGGTCCCCCATTTTGCCAAATCATAGTGACTTTTCCTTTAACATAGGTCAAAGCATGACTCAGAGGACCATGTTTAGTCAGGGGGAAAACCTCATAGGATTCAATAATATTTACAATCTATAAGGCTGACATAACTCCCCTAAAGGCAGATGTTTCAGTTCTAGGGAATATTTCCGATTAAAGCAAAAGCTTTGTTTTGGGGAATTCTTGAGGAATTCAGCCTGTCAGCAAATAAAATATTCATGTATTAAAATAAAGCTTACTCGAATAGCATCTTTTCATTATAATTCATATTTTAACTTTATGCATTCTTGTAATTAACACTGTCAGAATGCCTTTCGCCAATTTCACCTAGATCTTTTCGTTTTTTTGTTTTGATACTGGGAATTGAACCAAATTCTACCTCTTAACTTCACCTCCAGCCTTTTTTATTTATTTATTTATTTATTTATTTATTTATTTATTTATTTATTTATTTTTGGTGGTACTGGGATTCCTGGAAGCCCTTCTACCTCCGGGCTACACTCCCAGGCCTATTTTTACATTTTTATTTGGAAACAGGGTCTCCTAAGCCAGCGCACGCGGCTGGCTTCGAATCTGCGCGATCCTCCTGTCTCTGCCTCCCAAGCACGGGGATTACAGGCGTGCGCCACCATGCCCGGCGCCTTTTTTATTTTGAAACAGGGTCTCATTAAATTGCTGAGGCTGTCCTTGACTCTGCGATCCTCCTGTCTCAGCCTCCCGAGCACTGGGTTTACAGATGTGCGTCGCCACAGCGGGCTCAAGGTTTGTGTTAGAGGCATTTTTCTTACAGTTATCTCATTTCTAGAGTCTTCTTTCTTCTTCTTTAACTGATCAGGGATCCATCGAGCTCTGGGCTGGGTCACAGTTCTGCCTTGCCCAGCCACGCTCCTGTGGAGAATGTAGTTCTGCTGAGAAACACTGACTGCTGTGTTTGGAAGTGAGTCTCACTTGCCCTAGAGAACGTGGCCCAACACCCATTGCGGGCACAGACAGGCTCGTGGGAAAGTGGGTCCAGTTGGTTTTCGCTGGTACTGACCTGAGCCGAGGGAGATTTGTCTCTAACACTGACCAGTGGGCCTGTGTGGGGCAGGCTCTTGTCTTGAGATGTGGGCTCCTCTTTACATAGGGAAGGATTTTGCTAGGTTATCTGTGAGCTCTCTTCTGTCTCTCTCTCCCATGCTGGAATTGTCACAAGTCCAGTCTTTAAAGCCCTCTACTTCTTGGGGGAGACCTCTGTGGGGACTTGTGGTCCATTATGGAGGTCCTCCTCCAGGTAGCTCCCTCCCTGGGCTCTCTAGAATAACAAGGATAATGTTCAAAGTGTGAAGCAAAGAAATAGGGCCAGAAAAAAAAAGGATATATATATATATATATATATATATATATATATATATATAGAGAGAGAGAGAGAGAGAGAGAGAGAGAGAGAGATAGAGAAGAGAAGAGAAGAGAAGAGAAGAGAAGAGAAGAGAAGAGAAGAGAGGGGAGAGGGGAGAGGGGAGAGGGGAGAGGGGAGAGGGGAGAGGGGAGAGGTCAAATTATTTGCTCTTTGGCCCATGTGACCAGATCATGTGGCATGAATGAAGTCTGTCCTTCCTGCCCTGGCCCAGACCCGTAAAGCACACAGCCCTCCTCTTTGGTCAACCCTGGGCTCACTAATCTTCGTACACGCGTGTGTGGCGCACATGCAGAGGTTGCTCTGCCCCTCAGGCTCTCGCTCCCACGGCCTGGCAGGTGGTTCTGCTGGGTCTGCTTCTTTCTTCCCGAGGGCTGATGGTGTCTGGACAGCCCTGGCTGCGGCGGGTTCACTTGGTCACTCTCTTCTCCTTTGTGTCTCTGCCCCCATAGCCAGGTTTCTGTTGCTTTTCAATGCAGAGCGTCTGTGCTTTCTCTTTTGTTTCACTGTACGTGCTTGTGGTGAGTTCACCCACTTAGGATATTTAGCTGAAAAAGCAGTTCCCCCTCTGACAGCATTCTGACACCAGGTGTTAAAGTAACCACGGATTTACTCTCTGCACCCTTAGATGCCCTTCCCTAGAGGGACTTGGGGACGAGGGTTGCTAAGGAAGGAGAGCAGCTGGGCTCTCGTAGGAATGTGACCTTGCTTTGAAAGCATGGTTTTTCTCAGAACCAAACAGTGTCAAATAAGTAGTTTAGAACATAATAAACAGTTGCTTTTCCATAACAGATAAGCATCATCTCTGGTTTCATGTCTTTCTTTGAAAACCTGAGGAATTATTTAACCCTTTCTCCATATAATACACTCTACCTTCTTTTGGGCCCAAAGTACGATAAACAGAAAGAAGTTTATGGGGTAGATGAAGGACCAGCTCTAGTATTAGAAGACCTGGGTGGGGGCCCTGGTCCTCCACTTTCTAGATAACTCACCTAAAGAAGTCACTCAACAGCTCTGGGCCCCGATGCACTGTGGGAAAGCTGTGTGTTTGTGCTAGACAAGCTCCAAGTGTCTAGGAAAATGTCACCAAGATTGAAGTAGGTCACCTTTCATAGTAGATTTCTTTTTTTTTTTTTTTTGCACTGGGGATCGAACCTAGAGACATTCTACCTCCAAGCTACACCCCATCCTAATTTTTTATTTGGAAACAGGGTCTTACTCGGTTTCTGAGAGCCTTGCTACATTGCCAAGACTGGCTTTGAACCTGTGATCTTCCTGTCTCAGCCTCCCAAGTGCTGGGATCACAAGCGTGTGCCACCACGCCAGGCTTATAGTAGATTTTTTTCACATTTAAATTGATTTTAGGCTGTCTGCAGATCTATGTTAACTGGTTTTAAAAGAGAGACAAAGAATATAGGAGAGTGACAAATCCACTATATTCCATATTTAAAATTTTTTTTTTTGGTTGGGGGAGTACCCCCCACCCCCAGCCCTTTTTATATTTTATTTGGAAACAGAGTCTTACTAACTTGCTGAGAGTCTGGCTGAGTTGCTAAGGCTGGCCTCAAACCTCCAATTCTTCTGCCTCAGCCTCTCAAGCACTGGATTACAGGTGTGTGCCATCACGCCTGGCTCCATTTCTTAATTTTAAAAATCAAAGTCCCGGAATTGTGCATCAGAATTCCCACTAGTCACGAAGCAGCGTCGGCCTCATCTCTCTCGCACTGATCCACAGTCCTTCATTCCTGTTCTGCCTGGAGCCGTGGAAGTTTCCTCTGTTCCTCGACTTGGGGATGTTCTGGATGTTGGTACTGGCGTGTGAGCGCCATCAAGGACGGTCCTCAGGAAATCCTGATGTTCACAGTTTATCTTTACCATTGTTTTGTCTGTTCTGAGAAAAGCGGGAAAAATTCCCTCTTGTGCCTTGAAAACTGGTGGGAAAAGCGAAGTTAACAGTGAAGGTCTTCCGTGTAACAAAAAACCACTGCTGACATCTGCATGTCTGGGTTCGACTCGTTCTTCCTGCCAGTGTGCTGACCGGGGCTGTCTGTGTCCACCTGATTCATTTTCTGTTATTCTTTACGTCGCCTTACTTCAAACAAGCTGTTTGCTTGACAAGAAAAAAGTATGAGAATTTGCCTCTGTATGTTCGTGGTTTTTGACCCAAGGCTGTAGGCTGTAGAGGGTGGTTTGACCTTTTGAAGAGGCTGCAGATGGGACAATACAATGTTTGCAGTGTTAAACAGCTCTTGTTTAAAGGTGTGTGTGCATACGTGTGTGTGTTTATACAAAGCACATGGGAATTATAGAAGTGAACAGGAGTCACCCCAGTAACCAGATCCCCACTCAAAGGCAATCTAAAATCCACAGTGTCTCAGTTTTCTCCGAATTCTTTTTTCGAGGTGGAGTTTCTGCAAGGAATAAGGAAAGACACGGGCAGCATCTTTCATGGGAGAGAGAAAAGGAGCAGGACGCGGCTGCACAGAGGGCTCGGGCAGGGCACTGAGAGCTGGTTCTTGTATCTGACTGTGGAGGAGACCTATGCAAACTGTTTTCTAAAAAAATAGGAGAAAGGACAAGGTGAAGCTAAAAAGCCATCATCACACTTCTGCTTTGACTGGGCTCCTGTTTGTGCATAGAGATTTTATTTAGCTAAAATTTTCCTCTTGATTTTGGAATAATTTTAGGCTTACAGAAAAGTTACAGAGGGAGCTTAGAGGGCTCCTAAGTGCATTTCGCCCAGCTCTCTCTCCTGCAGGTGACTTGCATTGCCATGGAGGGTTCGTGGTGACCGGGGGTCACGGTGGCACATGGTGGTGACCCCCGTCGGCTCTCACAGCCCCCGCCAGCGCCTCTCCAGGTCACCGCATCCTGCTCGGTTGCCTGGTCCCCTTCGTCCCCGCTGGTCTGCGATGGTGTTTCTGACTTTCCTTATTTTTTAGGACATTGCTAGTTCCGAAGAGTCAGGGTGTCTTTATGTTTATCTTTTAAAAATTTACTTATTTTGTTCTATAAAACCACTTTCAAAAATGTGATTTTTCTAAAGAAGAGATGGCCCAGCAATACCTGGCAAGTAGTATGCATCGTTCCCAGAGGCGAGGCTACCCAGCAGGTCAACGTCGTCCCAGGACAAACACGATGTGTGTGCTCAGGACGCAGCAGCTGGATTCAGGGCCAGTGGTCAGCAGGGCACTTTTATTTTTACTTACGGTCATGAGGATGGAGTGGGAAGGGGACTGCCCTCTCCCAGTTCAGAGCTTCCTAGGTTCTGGGATTGCAGGCATGCAACACCACTCAAAACAGGTGTCAGTTTGCTCAAACTTTGTGACAAAGAGCTCGGAGAACACAGGAATCATGCCTTGAAAGGCCATTTTCTTCACAGGACTCGCTGGGATGCCGGGTGGCACACGCCTGTAACCCCAGCTGCTCAGGAGGCTGAGGCAGGAGGGTCACAAGCTCCAGGTCAGCCTCAGCAGCTTAGGGGGACCCTGTCTCAAAATCAAATAATAACAGAGGCTGGGATGCAGTTTAGGACTTCCCCAGCATGTGTGAGGCCCTGGATTCAATCCCTGGTACCCATTCCACAACAAGACAAATCAAAGTGGGATTCTGCGCATGAGCAGGAAGGAGGGAGGCGACTGAGAAAGGTCTGTTTTGCACAGCGGAGCTGTGCCATCTGAAGAGAAAGAGAAGATGAATGACAAGAAGGGAGGGCAGGTTCCCTTGCCCAGGCATGGAGGCCGGTGCCGCCTGCATGCCTAGGGTGAGCATCCCAGTGGCCCTAAAATAACAGCTTGATTAAGGCTGAATTTACATGCTACTTGAAGTATTCCTAATTTTATTTTCTATGTGTGTTTGTGGTACTGGGAATGGAACTCAGGGACATTCGACCTCTGAGCTACACCTCCAGCCCTACTGTATTCTTTTATTTTGAAATAGGTTCTTAGTAAGTTGCTGAGGATGTCCTGCGAAGCTGTGATCCTCCTGTCTCAGCCTCCCAAGTCCTGGGATTACAAGTGTGCGCCATGACCCCTGCTCTCGGTATTTTTTTAGTATATTCACGGGGTTGAGCCACATCATCACAACCTGATTGTAGAATATTTCTGTGGCCCCATAAAAGACAGCCCATGAGCCCTGGCCATCGCTCCTCATCCCTCCCTCACCTCCAGCCCCTGCAGCAGCCGACCTACCTTCTGTCTCTGTGGATTTGCCTGCCTTGGACACTTCACTTTCAGTTACACAGCACTGTCTTCTGTGTCTGACTGTTTTCAACTTAGCCCGAAGTTCCTGGGGTTCATTAAGATTGCAGTGCGTAGCAGTACTTTTCTTCTGCCCCCAGTTTTCCATTGTGCAGACAGGCCACTATTTCTGATGACTGGGTCTATGGAAAGTGGGGGGGCAGATCAGCTGAGCCTA
Organism: Muscardinus avellanarius; assembly: GCF_963383645.1. Classification (NCBI taxonomy): domain Eukaryota; kingdom Metazoa; phylum Chordata; class Mammalia; order Rodentia; family Gliridae; genus Muscardinus; species Muscardinus avellanarius. The sequence continues at coordinate 11,660,977 of NC_137787.1, read as the reverse complement.
GCACAAGTGATGGTTGTGGTCTGGGTGGAGGAAGAGAAGGTAACACTGATGTTTTGGAAAGAATAAATTGTAGCAGGGCACATGGGTGCACACTGTAATTCCAGTACCTTAGAAGGCTGAGAGAGGAGGATCACAGATTCGAGGCCAGCCTCAGCAACTTAGTGAGGCTGTGTTTCAAAATAAAAAGTTAAATAGGAGGAGGGGTATAGCTCAGAGGGAGAATGCCCATGAGTCCAATTCTCAACAACACTCACACCCACACCCTCCCCACACACGTGCACACACACACACACACACAAACACACATACTAAAGAATGAATTGCCATAGAGTGTAAATTTACAGAAAATAGTAGCCACATTTTCACATATTATTCTCTCTGTGTCTGTCTGGCCTTGCCTGGTCCCCAACCTCATAGCCTCTCTGCGCGATTGGGGCACCTGGATCCTCACCTTGACGCAAGTGTTGCTTCATTTTAAGGACGCATTTTTAAGTTTGGAGGTGGAGAGTAAAGAAACACTACCTCACTGTTTCCTAAATAGTATTTTCAAGTTCTGGAAGATAACAATAGGTAACCTGATAAAAGAGCAGAAAGGATATTCTGTAATCAAACATGTTTGGGAAGTGGCTGGTGCTCTCCTTTGGGGGATACTGAAATAAACCCGAGTATACAAATGCTTCTGAAGAAAACATCAGTAAAGAATTCGATTTAGATAAGAGGTGAAAAAGGAGACATTACTACTGACAGTGTAGAAATCCAGAGGATTATCAGAAACTGCGTTGAAAAACTATACTCCAACAAAATGGAAAATCTGGAGGAAATTGACAACTTTTTAGATAAATACAACCTTCCTATACTAAGTCAAGAAGATATAGAAAATTTAAACGAACCAATAGCAATCAAAGAGATTAAAACAGCAATAAAAAGCTTACCATCAAAAAAGCCCAGGACCAGATGGTTTCCCAAGTGAATTCTATAAAACCTTTATAGAAGAGCTAACCCCAATACTTCTCAAACTATTCCGTGAAATAGAAAAAATCGGGACTCTCCCAAATACATTCTATGAAGCCAACATCACACTAATACCCAAACTGAATAAAGACAGTTCAAGGAAGGAAAACTATAGACCTATATCTCTGATGAACTTGGATGTAAAAATACTAAACAAAATAATAGCAACACACATTCAAAACCACATGAAGAAAATCATACACCATGACCAGGTAGGGTTCATCTCAGGGATGCAAGGCTGGTTCAACATACGAAAATCAATCCATGTAGTTCATCATATAAACAGAATCAAAGACAAAAATCACATGATCATTTCAACAGATGCTGAAAAACCATCTGATAAAATCCAAAATCCATTTATGATAAAAAACACTGCAGATAATTGGAATAAAAGAACATATCTCAACATCATAAAGCCAGTTTACGATAAGCCCACCGCCAACATCATATTAAATGGTGTCAAGAATTTCCCCTAAAAACAGGAACAAGACAAGGATGTCCATTATCACCACTTCTCTTCAATATAGTACTAAATACTCTAGCCAGAGCAATAAGGCAAGAAAAGGAAGTCAAAGGATTACAAATATGAAAAGAAGAACTCAAACTTTCACTATTTGCAGATGTCATGATACTATATTTAGAACACCCAACAAACTCAACCAAAAGGCTTATAGAACTGATCAACAAATTCAGCAAAGTATCTGGATACAAAATCAATCTTAAAAAAATCAGAAGCTTTTCTGTACACCGACCATAAATCCACTGAAAAAGAAATTCAGAAAACACTTCCACTCAGGATCTCCCACAAAAAAATAAAATACTTAGGAATAAACTTGACCAAGGAAGTAAAAGATCTCTACAAAGAAAATTATAAAACACTGAAAAAAAGAAATTGAATAAGATCTTAGAAGATGAAAAGATATGCCATGTTCATTGATAGGCAGAATAAATATAATTAAAATGGCCATCCTTCCAAAAGTGATCTACAGATTGAATGCAATGCCCATTAAACTACCAAGATCATCCCTCACAGACAAAGAAAAATCAGTCCTTAAATTTATTTGGAATAACAAAAAGCCTAGAATAGCCAAAGTAGTTCTCAGCAACAAAAACCATGCAGGAGGAATCACAATACCTGACTTTAAATTATACTACAAAGCCATTGTAATAAAAACAGCTTGGTACTGGCACAAAAACAGATACATAGACCAATGGAGCAGAATAGAAGACCCAGAAACAAGTCCACACACTTTCATCCAATTGATTTTTGACAAAGGCGCCAAAAACATACACTGGAAAAAAAGCCTGTTCAACAAATGGTGTTGGCAAAACTGGTTAACCATATGCAGAAAATTGGAAATTAATCCCACTTTCTCACCCTGCACAAGAGTCAATTCAAGATGGATCAAAGATTTAGAAATCAAACCAGGGACCTTGAAGTTCCTTGAAGAGGGCATAGGTCCAACACTACAACACATAGGCACAGATAAACACTTTCTCAACAAGACCCCAAAGGCACAACAAATTAAAAGGCGAATCAATACATGGGATTGCATGAAACTGAAGAGCTTCTGTTCAGCAAAGGAAACTATCAAGAACCTCTACCGAGAGTCAACAGAATGGGAGAAGATTTTTGCCACCTACACCACCGATAGAGGACTAATATCCAGAATATACAGAGAACTCAAGAAACTCAACACTAAGAAAACAAAGCATCCAATAAAAAAATGGGCAAGCGAACTAAGTAGACACTTCACGAAAGAAGAAATTCAAATGGCCAATAAAATGCTCAACATCATGGCAATCAGAGAGGTGCAAATCAAAACTACCCTGAGATTTCACCTAACTCCAACTAGAATGGCAATCATTCAAAACACAAACAACAGCAAATGCTGGCGAGGATGTGGAGAAGTGGGAACTCTAAAACATTGTTGGTGGGACTGCAAATTAGTGCAACCACTTTGAAAGACAGCATGGAGAATCCTCAGAAGAATGGGAACAAATATACCATTTGATCCAGCAATACCACTTCTGGGTATCTACCCAAAAGATAGGAAACTGAACTACCAAACTAATGCATGTGTATCTATGTTCATAGCTGCACAATTCACCATAGCCAAACTATGGAACCAGCCAAGATGTCCATCAACAGATGAATGGATTACAAAACTGTGGGATATGTACACAAAGGAATTTTACACAGCCTTTAAAAAAAAACCCTCAATTACATCATTTTCAGGGAAATGGATGGAACTGGAGGACATTATGCTATGTGAGATTAGTCAGTCACAAAACAGAAGAAATTGGATGCTTTCCCTAATAAGTGAAAGCTAAGGAGAAATAGGCCATAGGAGGAACTCTAGATGAAAAAGGAAATCCTATAGAGGAGTAAACAAGGCAACCTAAATGAGAGGAGGGGAGTGGAGGGGGGAAGAAGGAAATTCTCTAAAACACACAATGTACTTAAACATATCGAAGTCAACCACTAAGCCAAGCAAGGGAAGAAGGGATGGGGAGGAAATGGGGTGGGAATTGGGTAGGGGTTAAATCGGTGATGTGTATATGTATGTCCACACCAGTTTTTTACCCCAATATGATGTGTGAATATAATGCACCAATAAAAATTTAAAAAAAAAAAGAATTCGATGGACTTTGACTATCTCCTGTGACAACGGTGTCCACAAGAGAGAGGGAATACTGGGACATGAGCATAACTTTGTTCATTCTTTACTTTCTTCCTTTTGTAGAAGCACAAATGTTTTCAGGCTGGGTGTTACACACATAATGTGCATATTCGGTCTGTATTATTCAGTTGAAGCTCGTGGCCAGGAACATGGTTCCCAAGCCTTGTATCCGCATGCTACTGTTTCCATGGTTCACACATGTTGGTATATAAAATTAAATGCGGATTCAAGTGAGGCAGGAACATGTGTGTGTGTGTGTGTGTTAAAATCAGTGAATGGTTTGGGAAGAAAAATCTCTAATTATAAGACTGAAATATCTTTAGGTGTTTGACTAATTCATATGCTGAGCTGGGTGAATGAGTTTTAAAGTCACTCAAAATTGAAATTGAACTGTGGAGTAGCACATTCCACTCTCCTCCCTCCAATTCAGTTTCACCTGTCTAATTTGAAGCCCGGAACTAATGCAAAATAAACAGGAATAAAATGGGAACACATTCTTTAAGTTTCTCAATAGGTGTGGGTTTTTCTTTGGGGGAATTTTTATAAAAGAGAACTGATTGGCTCTGGTCCCAGCATCGGGAAACAACCTGCTTGATCAGGCAGACTGGGGAAGTCGTGCGATAAAGAGCCTGGGAATGTTTTTCAAATATCCTAAGTCACAGTGACCAGGCGGCACAGCATGGTTATTTGAGCAAGGATTATGGGAAAGAGGGAGGTGGCAAGGCTGGGGAGGCATCATCTCAAACAAGAGGATTCCTGTAACTCTGTCCTGAGAGGCAATGGAGGGTAATTTGGGGCCCATTTCATATTACAGAGAAAGCCTGAGTAGTGAGAAGTCTTCTGCGTGTTGAAAATGAACATAAAGAAAGAAGTACAATTTTTATTTTTTTTTTTAGAGCAAACCCGAGGATTTGCAGAAATGACTCAAGGCAGCAGTTCCTCAGCTTTTTAGAGCAATGAATTCCTTGAAGATTCTGATGAAAACCGTGGCCTGCCCTGCAAGAGCATACAGCTCTGCACACAGAAGTGACATTTATATACAGCTTCTGTGGTTTGTTAAGCAACTTGAAGCTCATCTCTAGGGCTCCTCGGGCATCTACAAATTTAGGCGACTAATCCTTCAGTTTAGAAATATTTTAGCAAACGTCAGTAAGTGATACATAATTAGGAAGCAAAGATAGCAAAGAAGGAGGATAAGCAAGGTCTCTAGCAATACCTTGGGGATTGGGAAAAGTTATGGAGAAGCAGGGTCAGAGGCTGGACAGCAGACACAGCAGTTGAAGAAGCTTGGGTTTTGGAAGGAGATGGGCCAGGATGGAATTGCCAAATCTAGCCATGTGAACTTGGGCAAGGCTGCTTACCATGGCTCTAGGAATCCAGTAGCCCTCATCTTTCCCCCTCAGTGGCCAGTATAGGAGAACAGCTGACAGAACAGAAGTTCTGTGGACGGTAGCCTGGCTTGATGTGGGTGCAAATCCCAGCTGTGGCATTATTGCCTGAGTGCCTTTGGACAGCTACTTAATTTTGCAGGTCTCTTATCTCTTAAGAGATATAGAAATATGTACCCAAACAATGGTCATATATGAATAAAATGTTACCTGGAGATCTCAAGAGTGAGCAGCTTTCATTATGCCAAAGGAGGAAAATCAGCGGTCCACGGAGGTTACATTTGGAGAAGGGAGGGACAGATCTCTGTAGGCCCCAATGCTAACCTGGAAATATCAAAGAGCTGATTAGTTCCGTCCATTTTTATTTGGGTAAACTCTATTCACTTAATATTGTTGCCTTGCTACGTGGCTTCTTATTTGTGATGTTGGAATTTCTTTTGGCAGGTGGTGGGTTAAGAATAGGAGTAGCTGGGCATGGTGGCGTGCACTTGTAACCCCAGCATTCGGGAGACTGAGACAGGAGGATCCCAGTTTGAGGACAGCCTCAGCTACTTAGTGAGGCCCTTTGCAACTCAGTGAGACCCTGTTTCAAAGTAAATAATAAAATAATAAAAAATAGGGCTGGGGGTGGAGTTCAGAGGTAGAATGCAGACTCTTACGTTAATAGAACAGCAAGCCAAATTGTTTGGGCAGGGTGACTTCTGGGCTGCCGGGCTCTGCCAACAATTGATAAACCTTTGCGTATGTCACTTGAGCAGTGTATACTTTGGGGTTTTTATTAATATTTGAGGGTTGTATGTGATACATTTTTCTTGTATTTTATGGTCCTATGATCCTGAGTTTCTTCTATAGCCAGCATAAGGCCAAGATATTTTGTGATGTAGGCTTAGACCGCATGACATTGAAAAATTTCATAAATCCAAATACAAAATTCTCAAAAAGAAATGTCGCCTTCCCAAAGGATTTTTTTTGTAGCAGCAGTGCAAGTTTTTCCATAGTGTGTCATTTATCAAAAAGTTTCACCAATTTTTTTTCTTCCTCTAAAACTTCAAACACTGTTGGTGCCCTTAAAATCTCTTTTCCTCATGATCCTTATGTAATCCCCCAATCTCCTTCCTTCTTTTCTTTCTTTCTTTCTTTCTTTCTTTCTTTCTTTCTTTCTTTCTTTCTTTCTTTCTTTCTTTTTCCCTCCCTACCCTTCTTCCTTCCTTCCTGGGATTAAACCCAGGGCCATCCAACCTCTGAGATACACTACTAACCCTTTTCCTACTGTTTTGAATCAAGGTCTAGCTGGGTTGCTGAAAGTCCCACTGAATTGCTGAAGCTATTCTTAAACCTGTGATCCTCTCGTCTCATCCTCCCAAGTAATGGGTTTGCAAGCATGTGCCACCGTACCCAGCTACCTTTCTTTTTCATTGACTTCTCTTCAGATCGAGCTCCTACGAAATGATCTTTGCTTGTGTCAAAGATAGTCCCGTGGGGAAGGTGGACTGGTCTGCTAACATCTTTTTCCTTACTGGGGAACCAACTAGTTAGAAGAGTGGAGAAAAATTATTTTGGTGCTTTTATTCTATTATTCTTTTATTCTGTGCCTGGCGGAGGCCACATACTATATCAACGGAGACATCAAGTTCTGAACACCAGAGACCAGGACAACGGAGGTGGGAGAGAGGAAATGAGTTGGAGATGAAGTGTGAGACAGAATTAGTGACTAATAGGGCTGAGAAATGAGGGTGGGAGTCATCGGGGGTGACTACACATGTTTCCTTTACCTGGCACATGCCCTTGAGCCTCTAAGCCCCTTCCGCAAGGTGCTGAGCAGACAAGGACAGGATGATACAGGTGATTATGTGGTGTGAAAAGCAATGTCCCGTGGGGGTTCACCATCTCTTTTGATTATAAAAATTGCCCTGGAAAAGCAGTCTTGGAATTAGATCTCGAGCAATGAACAGGATAAGAATGTCTAACAGTAGCGATGGGCTGGAGCTACCTTAGGAATAGGAGAGTCTACTGGGGCAGACCCTTGGATCAGGAGGGCCGGAGGAGAGAGAAGACTAGAGGTTTCTGAAAAGCTTCTTGGGAGAATGGAACTGCAAGGGAGAGGCATGAGCAGAGCCGGAGCTAGTGAGGCCTTTCCCACCTCGCGAGGGGCTCTCCAAGAGTCTGGTGGCTGTGGCCCATTCTAGGCACCTTCTTCATGGTGGGCGTCTGAAGACATGGCTCCAGTAAAAGGGAAGACTCTCCGGGAGGGAAACCTGCTCAGCCTCTCCCTTTACTGCTGGCTCTGATGGCCACTGGAGGCTGATGGGTGTGTTTTGCCTTCTCTTTCCTAGACAATGTCTGCTCACCTTCCTCACCTCCAAATCCTCACCTGGAATCCCACTAGCTTTTCCTCCTGCATCTCACTTGTGGCCCAGGTGGGTTGGTTTTGAGACGCTCTTCTGCAATCCCTTTTTGAGTTTCTCTGTAACCGTCCTTCTCAGGGCCCCGGAGAAGAAGAGGCTGAAACGGTTCAAGTGTGATCTTGCTAAGCTGCTCTAGGCAGTCCTGGGAACTGGATTTGGTTCAAGTTCTGAAGCACGCACTGGGACTAGATGCTGACAGATTACTTTCTACTCCGCAGTCAAATCTCTTCTTGGTATGCAGGAAGCGATAAGTAGGTCACCAGGAAGGCAAGACAGACCAAGGCGATCCGCAATCATCAAGCTGCAAGAGCTGAGGGAAGGAGGAAGTTGGTGGAATCCTTGTTAGACCTTCTGGGCAAATGGCACACGTGCAGGGGAAAATTTTGTAGCGCGATGTCATGCACATGGTGGGTGGATTGCAAGCTTTTCTGGAATGTCAGGAAAGGAGTAGGGTGTGACTTTTTTTTTCGAGGTGCTACACACAAAAACGTCTACAGGTGCCAGGAGGCAATCTTACCACATCTAGGAACTTTCAAAGTTTTTTTTTGTTTTGTTTTTAACATTAGTATCGAGTGAGAGCATTTTAAAAGTTAATTAGCTAATTATTTATAACATTTTTACCCTTCCTATTTTACAAACATATTTTTCCTCCTTAGCCCAGGGAATTCTCATTCTTATTTTTGCCTAGACAAATTTTGAGATATCAGTGAAGGAAAAAAGAAAACAACTTCATTTTTTTTTCCTATTGTGTTGGATTCTTATATCCCACCAGAGCAGTAGTTCTTGAATCTCTTGGTTCTCCTGAGAATATTGTTAATGCATTTTCAATATTTTTTGGGGTACTTCAACATCTTCTTTAATAACATAAAATGAGAAACAAAATTTATAACCTCATTTTTTCTATTTATTTTTCTTCTCCTCTTCCTCTTTCTCTTCCCTCTGTCCTCTCTTTGTCTCTTTGTCTCTACTATCGTGTTTAAATCTCATTTATTGCTGCTGTTGCTGCTGCTATTGTCCTCCTTCTCCTCCTCCTCTTCCTTCTTCTTCTTCTTTTCTTCTTTTTTTTTTTTTTACTTGAGATTTAACCCAGGCATGTTCTACATCTGAGCTATACCTCCAGCCCTTTTATTATTAGTATTTTTGTGTGTGTTGAATCAGGGTCTCACTAGGTTGCGGAAAGTCTCGCCAAGTTGCTAAAGCTGCCCTCAAACCCGCTTTCCTCCTGTTTCAGCCTCCCAAGACCTGGTGTTAAGGGCGTGCACCATTGTGCCTGGCTTCAAAACTCATTTAAATTTTCTTGTTGTAGTATCCTCACTCGTTAAAGTCATTGTAATACATAAAATATAGTGTATAGAGTAACGATGCCTGTCTGATTATTATGATTAAACAAACCGGTGTGTCTAAGTATTTATAAGAGCGCCTGCCAGTAAATTGCTATTCCATTTTCATGGATTTGTGATTTTTTTTCATAAGTAAATCGTGAACTTCTTGGCAGCGAGAAAGACCGAGAAGTTTCTGCCTTGACCACATCATTCTGTGTGGTGAAGATGGTGTCGATAATCATAGTTTGCACTGGATTCATAATCTGCACCAGGCAACGAGCTTTCCCTTTTGTTGTCTCATCTGCTTCTCGGGGACACCTGGACACAGGTCGGTCCACCACTGTTCACACACAGAAGTGGAGGCTAAAGCTCAGGGGCTTGATCGGAGCCACATGGCCGGGATGCAACCCAGGCAGCACTGCAGTTTAATTCTGACTTCTGCTCCAGTGCTGTTTCTACCGGGCACCCCTCCCAAGGGTAGAGCAGGACTCATGTGCATTTGTGATTTTCTCTTAACATTTTCTTTCACATGCTATATAGTAATTTGTCCACAGTTACCTGTGGCCTTCATTTCTGGTATATACATTTTGGCGAAATTGAAATTCCTGCAAAGAGGAGATTCTTCAGTCTTTCTAATGCCCTGCGTTGTTTTACATCACAGGAGACAGAACATTGGTCCTCCTCTGTCCACCTCTCTTTCCATGACAGCGTGCGTTAGATTTGGCTTTCTGGGTGCTCAGAGCAATCGTTTGCATTTCTGTACTGTGTTTATTTTGATATTTAACGAAGTCCAGGCGCCCTTGAAAATGGCGTCATAAAAACACCTGTGCTTGAATGATTTCATTCAAGCTCTTACTCTAAAACAAAAACTTTCTCATTTGTAATGGCTACAAATGAGTGTTTACATGACTAACTTATTTCAAACTCACGAAAGTCTATGGAAGAATTTTCTAACTAGTCTTTTCTATCTGTATTTGAGGTTGGAAATGAATATACGTATTTTAATCAACGTCAAAAGGGAACCACACATTTTCTAGAGCTGTCTTAGCAGAGTTTTACCCTTGCATACCTTTATTTCATATAAAAGTAAGGAAGAGTCAGGCGTGGCCATGCATACCTGTAAATCACAGTACTTGGGAAGCGGAGACAGGAGGACTGCAGGTTCACCACTACCTTCAGCAACTTAGCGAGACCCCCAGAAACTTAGTAAGACCTTGTTTTAAAATGAAAAATAAGCCGGGCATGGTGGTGCACACTTGTAATCCCAGTATTTGGGAGGCTGAGACAGGAGGATGGTGCATGTTCAGAGTCAGCCTCAGCAACTTAGTGAGGCTCCCAGCAACTTAGTGAGAACCTGTTTCCAAATGAATTACAAAATAGGCCTGGGAGTCTGGGAGTGTGGCCTGGAGGTAGAAAACCCCTGGTTCTATCCCCAGGGCCACAAAAAAAAAAAAAAAGAAAGAAAGTGAAAGTTAAATAGGTCTGGGGGTATAGCTCAAAGGTACAATGATCCTGGATTCAACCCCCAGTACCTCCCGGATACACAAAGAAGGAGGAGGAGGAGGAGGAGGAGGAGGAGGAGGAGGAGGAGGAAGAGGAGGAGGAGGAAGAGGAGGAGGAAGAGGAGGAGGAGGAGGAGGAGGAGGAGGAGGAGGAGGAGGAGGAGGGGGAGAAATTCTATATTTAACCAATGGCCTATTTAAAAGGAATATAAAAGGGTAGGTGGCAGGGAAAGAAAGAAAGAAAGAAAGAAAGAAAGAAAGAAAGAAAGAAAGAAAGAAAGAAAGAAAAAAGGAGATGAGGAAGGTGAGCAAACAGCTTGAATCTGCGAGGCAAGCAGATGGGACACTGAAATCAAAATAGGTTCAGAGTAAGCAGAATGAATGAGAGTCCTCCATGACGGTGCTCCTCACAGTGGTGTTTTGAGTACTTATTCTTGTTCTTATAATTAGCTTTCTAAAAGTGATTATGATTTTCTGTTAATCAGGAACAGGTAGTTTTAGGGAGGAAGAGTCTCCCATGACTTTCGTGGTGAGACATACAACTTCTGAGAATCACATTACAGCCTCTGGGGTCTGTTTTCCCCTAGTGGTCCGGCTCACCCTTTGGCTTTGGTTAAAGCCATCAGCGCACCTGTCCCAGATTTAGGAGCAGTTTCCTTCCTGGCTGGCAAAGATGTTTGACAGGGGTTGATAGTTTTCACTTGCAAGTGTCTCTTGAGGGAAACCAGGAGTCCGCAGACAGGGAGGGAACATTGCATAAGATGCTTACATGCATTCATCAAGGGTGGATCTTGTTGACTGGTCTTCATAAAAGTTTCTGGGTTTGTCTGGGAGACATTGTACTGATGTTTTTTTAAGTAGAAACCAAATTTGTTTGGGCCCATCTGTTCACGCTATCCCTGTCCAATATGGCCAGCTTGGATTAAGGTCCAGAAGACAGAGACCCATCAGTGAGCCCATTCAGCAGTGGCTTCAAAGCTCTGGCCCTGTTGGCATCCGTCCCTGGCTAGCTGCTCTGTCTCTCCACCTTGTTCTAGCAGCAATGCCAACATCCTTTGAACTGAGCTCATGGTTTGTATAATCTTCCTGAACTGACATACTCAAAGAAGATCGGTGCCTCTTGGCATAAGCCGGCGGGCAGGATGGAACATTCCGGTTACTTATCTCTGGGGTTGACTCCCAAAGACACCTGTGAGAGCACTGAAGGAACGTGCCCTAAGTGGTATGTATGTGGTCGGAAGTGACAAGATGCCTTAGGATTTACCTAACCTCTGCAGTGAGGCCGAAGGTGACTGAGACGGCATGATATAACACAGCCACAAAGCATAACATGTTTCGGAGTGGATGCTTGCTTAGCGCCAGACCCTGGGGAGAGGCAAAAATGTGCTTCTAAGTCTCCTGGTTCAACTGGCTGGTTCTAAGCGGGTTGAAATCATAAGGCTATAGTACTACAAGAGCTTATATTCATTTCTTTTTACTGAAGGGAAATGAATCTGCTAGTTAAGAAGATCTACAAAAGAACTCTTTTATATCACTGAATCATATGACATTACTTCCTGAAAATAATCCAGAGAGCAAGTATTTGCATAGTGCACCCTTTCTGATAGAGGCGCTAAGACACAGAACACACAGTGACCTGCCCATTCACACTATGAGCTCTGGAGCATGGTGAACTAGTCACTTGTCACCTCTCACTACACGAAGGAAAACATTCTTCTGACACTGGTTTATGGGGGCCCTATTTTTCTAACTGGATCAAATAACTTCACAATTAAATTCTCAAAAAGCTTATGAGCCATGTAAACGGATTCCAGTAAGCTTTTCCCTGTTTTTCCTTATAAATCCCAGGACAAGATATGTTACTGATATTTTCCTGGTAGAGTTGTGTCTCTTCTAGGGCCAACCACAAAGTTACGAGGGCAGAAGCCAGGCTTGACGGTGCATGCTTGCAGTTCCAGTACTCGGGAAATTGAGAAAAGAAGGATTGCAGGTTGGTGGCCAGCCTCAGCAACTTAGTGAGATCCTGTTTCCAAAAAAAAAATAAAAAAAATAGGGTTTGGGTTATAGATCAGAGGCAGAATGGCCCTGGGTTCAATCTCCAGTAACTACATAACTACACACACACACACACACACACACACACACACACACACACACACGATCCAATGGCAGCGAAATGTCTGTAAGGCTAAGTAATCTTTTTATGAAAGCTGATATGAGGAATTCCAAGAAATAAGGTCCATCTTTCTCTCCCAGTGACACTCTTACTAGAAACGATTAAGACTCTGAAGAAATCAGCTTCTACTCTTATATTTCACTACATACATTATCATTATGCCATTAGTATATTTTTCTTTGCACAAAATGCTTCAAAATGATTAAGCAGCAGTAATCACTCTATTCAATAATAACCCATGCAATCCTATGCAGAGCCTATTATTTTAATCACCGTATTATTGAATATTTGGGTATTTTTCGTTTTCTTTGCTATTCTAGTTGTGCTCCAATTGAACAGCTTCACTTGTAATTTTGGGGGTGCATTTCTGCTTTTATTCTTAGTGGATTCAGAGAGTCTTAAACTGGTCAGTGGGTGTAGACATTCTTAGAATGACTCGATACTAGAACCAGTGGACATCTGAATCGCTTTCTGTAGAAGCAGAGTAAACTTAAGTCTACAGAGTATGACATGTTAGAGTATCACACATTAGCTCTTGAGACATGCCAATGTTCTGGTCTTTCAGCCGCTGCCGTTATTTGCAGAGCAAGTAGGGATTGCAGAGCAGGCTACATGATGTGAAGGAAACTGGGGCCTTGTGCCTGGACTGAGCAGAATTCCTGAGCAGGTTTTCCTCCTAGTCAGAAGAGGATGATAGCTTGGCTCTTCAGGGAAGCTTTGGGAAAATATTCAGTATTTTTTTTCTTCTAGTTTGTAATAGGGAGCTACCAAGATTTCATCATCTGAACAATAGCTTGGTTACATATTTAAAACCTTTGGTCTGTTAGATAAACACACTCAGGCTCCTTTGGAAAGTACTGGAAAGGTAGGGACTGCCCTCTCTCCTTTCTTCGGTTCTCTTCTTCCGGTTCTTCGATTTCCCTGGCAAAATATTTACTTTAAAGGCTCAGTGTGTGATATATACGCTTCTCAAGGCATGTTCTCTTTGGGCCAGGAAAAAAACATAAAATGAAAGAAAGAAGGAAAAGTCCCCAGCCGTTAGTGAGGCAGAGGCCAGGACCTGTCACGGTAGCTGCTGGTGCCCAGGCATTTGTCACAAGGAAGAGGCATATTTATGAGAAGTTGCAGTTGATTCCATGAAGCCCCGAGAATATTTATCTATGGACATTGCAATCTGGGTGGGAAAATGATCTACCCAATCAGACATTTTTAGAAGGGAGCTTGGGAATTTTTAAGCTATTAAACAAATATACATTTCAGACTGCCAAATTTCATAATGTAAACTCGTCTTAACAAAATATTTAGGTATATGTACAAATATTCATGTACAGAATGTTCTTCATAGTACTATTTATAACAAGTGAAAAGTTAGAAACCACCAATGAAATTAAGTTACGTATCACTCTGCCGTAGAAAAGTGGACCATTATTTAAAATGATGGCATAGAAAGTTCATTTATTTTGACATGGGCCATATTGATAAATGGAAAGAACACGATTAAAAAATGCACACTCTGGCCAGGGAGGGTGGCTCACGCCTGTAACCTCAGTACTTGAGAGTCTGAGATAGGAGGGTTGCAGGTTTGCGGCTAGCTTTTTAACAATGCCCTCAGCAACTTAGCAAAACTCTATTTCAAAATTAAAAAAAAAAAAAGGGTCAAGGGTGTAGCTTGGAGGTAGAATGTTCCTGAGTTCAATTCTCAGTACCAAAATAAAAGAAAGAAGTATACTAAAATCCAATTTATTTTAAACATATGAATGGAAATCAGTCTGGAACTTACCCAATATTTAATACTCTACTTCTCCAGATGGTGAGTTTATGATTAGTCTTTGTGTTATTCTTTTTACTTATTTATATATATATATATTTTTATTTCAGCAAAGTATATATTATGATAATATTTAAAAATATTATCATACCTTATAGACTTTCTCTAACATTCAGGAGAAGAAAAGATACTAGATTTATGTACTTAGCTTTAACATACACATTTTGTTTTTGTGATAAAATCTCCTTGCAAGAAAGACTAAGCGCTCAACCATTATACCGAGACGTTCAGAGAATTCCGTGGCAGGCAGAATTCTGGGTCTACAAATGTACCGTTCTTCTCTCTAAGTAGCCCTTCCTAACAGCATGAATCCTCAACACAAAAAGGTTGCAACTAAACTGGACTTGATGGAGCATACCAGTAATCTCAGTACTTAGGAGTCTGAGAGAGGAGGATTGCTGGTTCAAGGCCAGCCTCAGTAACTTAGTGAGACCCTGTTCCCACAAATCTTAAATGATGAATCTTAAATGTTGCAAATATGGATAATAAAGAATAGTTCTGAGGTGCAACAAATAAAGCAGCACATTTGTGTTAATAGTAACTAGAACACTGAGATTTCTTCTTATGGTCATACCACCGTGCACACATACATAGATATCCAGCCTCAACACTGCTGTGTTCTATACCATTTATCTTTTTTTTTTTTTTTTGTACTGGGGATCAAACCCAGGAGCATTCTACCTCTGAGCTACATATACAGCCCTATTTTTATTCTTTATTTTGAAACAGGGTCTCACTGAGTTGCGAAGGACCTTACTAAGTAGCTGAGGCTGTCCTCGAACCGCGATCCTCCTGTTTTAGCCATTGGAACACTGGGATTACAAGCGTGTGCCGCCATGACTGTCTTTTTTAGGAGAATTTTAATCACGTGATTTTTTTTTTTTTTTTTTTTTTTTAGCATTTTAACTCTGCCTTACCCTGGAGTTCAGGGCACAGGCCCTGGTGGAGCTAGCCAGGCATGAGATATTTTATTTATTTATTTATTTATTTATTTATTTACTTATTTTTTGCAGTACCGGTAATAGAATCTAGAAGCATTGTTCCTCTGAGCTACACCCCAGCCCTATTTCTTAGTCTTTTTTATATTTTGAAACAGGGTGTCACTGAGTTGCAAAGGGCCTCGCTAAGTAGCCGAGGCTGTCTGCGAACCATGCGAACCACAATCCTCCAGTCTCGGCCTCCCGAATGCTGGGATTACAAGCGTGCGCCACCACGCTCAGCCTGAGGTATTTTATTTTGACTGAAGGGGGGGAAAAAAGGCAAGTTTTTGAGAGTACTAAAATTTGAGAGGTTCATATTTCCTAAAAGACTTGAAGAAAAACAAACTCAGTCACATTGAAGGAATGAAACTGTCTTGGAGTAGATTCTTTATTGAGGGAAAACTTAGCTGTGGGAAGCTGACTGGCTGTTTATTCATAGTTTAGCCGCGCTAGGAATTGAACCCAGAGCCCCGCACATGCCAGGCAGGCCCTGAGCTACATCCCCAGCCCTTTGGATTTCACACTGGGACAGGGTCTTCCTAAGCCGCCCAGGCTGCCACTGACCTCGCCGTCCTCTGCCTCAGCCTCCCTAGCAGCTGGGATTCCTCGTGCCACGGCACCTGGCTAAATTATGCAAATTGTTTTGAGGTGGTGAGGGAGGCCCTTGGCTGTACAGCTTTCAGTGGGAAATCCCTGCTGAAACCTTTGAGCTCTCGGGTGCCTTGAGAAGTGAGCGATGATGAAAGGCTTCTTGACAGGCCGCCAAGTTCCTCATGCATGAGGAGCCATAAACATGAGCTAATCAGGAGTCAGTGGGGAGCAGAGTCTCCCTTATATAACCTTTGTGATTTCTATTCCATGAGGCCGTGTCACTCTACCTCTGAGCGACACCACCAGCCCTATTTTTTATTCTTTATTTTTGAAACAGGGCCTCACTAAGTTGCAGAGAGCTTCACTAAGTAGCTGAAGCTGGCCTTAAATTTGCGATTCTCCTGTCTCAGCCCCCCAAGTACTTGGATTATAAGCATGCAATAAAGTAGCCCTGGCCACTTTATTATTATTATTATTATTATTATTATTATTATTAGCGAGTCTGGGGATGGAAACCAAGGGCATTCGACCTCCGAGCTGCACCCTCTGCCCTGTTTTTTTTTATTCTTTATTTTGAAACAGGGTCTCACTAAGTTGTGGAGGACCTCACTAAGTAGCTGAGGCTGGCCGCAAACCGCCATCCTCCAGTCTCAGCCTGCTGAATGTTGAGATTACAAGCGTGTTCCACCATGCCCAGCTTTATTTTATTATTTTATAAAGAGTTCCACTGAGTTGTCTAGGCTGGCCTCAAACTTGTGATCCTCTTGCCTCAGCCTCTCAAGCGGCTAGGCCCACAGGCCATTCGATAGGTAGTATGTTCTGAGCAGACTTTATATCAAATCAGACTTGAATTGTCCTCCTGAAGTCAGGGGAGGAATCATCTGGGTTTCGCATGCTTGATGCTTTAAGATCGCCTTCCCTCCTCACACAGTAGCTCTTGCTAAAGAAGCTTCTTAAGCTGTCTGTAACAGGTGCATATCTCTGCAACCCCAGGTCATGTGCTTTGGGCCCCCTTGACTTTAGCTCTATGGTCATGGGCAGCACCTGGTGACCTCAGATCTCCTCCCTGCTGACTTGCTCTCAGTCCCAGCGGCCGTCTTGTGGCCCCAGGACCTACTCTTAGCTGAGGGATAAGGCTGGGTACTAACCTGCCCCCAAGCGCAGCATAAAACCAGAAGGGAGTTAATGTCTCTGGAGAGTCTTCAAGTAATGAGGGATGTGGACCAGTTCACAAAATGATTCATCTCTTATCTTTCAGGTGGACAATTCTGGAAGACAAATGGTGTTTCAGGAGATTGTGGTGAATCTGCTCCCCGGGCCTGTGGAACGGCCTGCGGTGCTGTCCTCCCTCCACTCCCCCACCCCGCTTTTGCTTCCTGAGGTGTTTTTGGGAGTGAATTACCTGTACTGGAGGCTCTGTTTCCAGGGAAATCCAGGCCATGAAGCAAGAAGTTTGATTTGTTTTTAGGAGTCATTGTGGTAATTGGCATTGTTGCCATCTTTCAGGAAAGGCGTGACATTTCGCTTTGTTTTGGTTAGTTTGTATTTTATTGCATATTATTTATCTCATTTTGTTAGAGACAGGGTGCCCAGGCCATCCTTTGAACTCCTAAGTTTGTGTGAATCCTAAGCTCCAGCTTCAGCGTCCTGAATAGCTGGGACTGTGGGTGTGCAGCCAACTATTTTTGTTTCTTTCTTTCTTTCTTTTTCTTTTTTTTTGTGGTACTGGGGTTCCTGGAAGCCCTTCTACCTCCGGGATACACTCCCAGACCTATTTTTACATTTTTATTTGGAAACAGGGTCTCCTAAGCCAGCACACGTGGCTGGCTTCGAACCTGCACGATCCTCCTGTCTGCCTCCCAAGCGCGGGGATTACAAGCGTGCGCCACCACGCCCGGTTTATTTTTGTTTCTTATTTTAGCAATCTTTATAGTACCTCAGTATATGATTAAGGGTGCAAGAAGACTACAACTTGGAAAAAAACTAAAGCGTAGGCTAATGATATCTAAGCTCCACTTGATAATTAGATAATAAACCCTTGGGGAGGAAACAGGAGGGACGCATTGACCTAGGGAGGAGCTGCATATCTGCCTCCAGTTCCAGCCTCATGGTCTGACAATGGCCATATCCAATCTCTCTCTGGCTTCGTGTCCTCATATTTAAAATTAACATACTAAACTCCACGCATATCTATTTTAGGAACTGTATACTTTGGCGCTATTGAAAAAACATGCTAAGAATATAATTGTTCATGTGTTGTATTGGAAGTATAATCATACAGTGTGTTGGGAAATTAGTGAATAAATGATATTGGGAAACAGCCAGGATAGGATGTCAGATACCCTGTTTTTACAAAAAAATTATATAGTTGAAAATACTGAATCTTTGATCTTTGTTGTCAATGTATAATGGATATATATATATATATATATATATATATATAATTTTTATTGGTGCATCGTAATCACACATCACAATGTACTTCAGAGTGAGAAGGACATATATACATGTACACAGCACTTGGTGGACTTCCCCCAGCCCAGCCCTCCCCTTCTCCCTACATGACACTGAGGTTGACATTGATAATTTTGCATATATACACAGCATCAGTTGAAATGTCTCCTTCATCAAGTCTCCCCCCCCCCACTTCCCTAGACCCCTCCATCCCTCCACCGGGGTTTCCCTTCTTTGTCTGGAGTTCCCCTTGTCCTTCAATTTCTCCCTGGTTTCCATATATGAGAGAAAATATATAACCTTTTATTTTTTGTGATTGGCTAATCTCTGAATGTACATTTTAAATTTGAAGGTGGCTTACCACCTGGATGGTTATTTTAAATTATAAAGTGGCTTGAAATTTCTTTTATGATATTGTATTAATACCTACTAGTGAATTAAAATGTAAAGCCATGCCACAGTTATATATAAACAGAGTCATATTGACTGAGCATAGAAATTGTTCTTTTGAATTGAGGAAGTCCACGTTTCTGATATACTTGTGTACAATACCTTCTCTATTCCAAATATAGTAACCTTGTTGGTCTCTATATCTTGATTCTTTCTGGGATGCCTACATTAAGGGTATCTAATGTTGGATTCTATGGATATTTTGCCCTGGAATTTTCTTAGCTCAAACTGATGGCCACTTGTGAGTAATGGCTGGAAATCATTGACTTGAATCTCACCCGAGGCATACTACACAACTTTATCTCTGTTCACCCATTTTCACCATTGAGACCAACACTCTGTCTCAACACAGCACTGGAAAAAGTTGTATTTTTTCCCACTAAGTGGAAAAAATTGTTTTTATTACTACTAGACACAAAGTAGCTTTTAAATACTTTTGGTATTTGTCTCTAGTGAGGATTTAGAGAGGTATTCTGATCATATGACTTCTTTTTTTTTTTTTCTGAGACTGCTTGAAGTTCCCATGTTTTCCTTTTGAAATATAGCCTGATAAGCTGGGGGTGGAGCCCAGTGGTATACTTAGCATGCACAAGGCCCTGAATTTTATTTCTAGTACCCCCAAAATTAGAATAAATAATACTACATATGAAACTCAGCCTGGTTTCTATTATGATGCAATACTTAAACATCTTGTGTGTGTGCAAACACACACACACACACACACACACGGCTTGGATGCTGTTGATTGAAGTAGGTATTAGCTTTGTGTATAAATAAGTAATGGTGTATGCCAAAGACATTATGTCTAATATTCAAAACCTGAGAAGTCCTTGAGTGTTTTCAGAGAAGTAGTGTTTGACGGGAGTACAAGAGAACAGAGCCATGTCCCAGAGCGTGAATCCTAAAAGAAGCACACCAAGGCTCATGGTCATGGAAAAATTGTTTTGTGCTATCAAATACTGGAAAGAACTTAAATGTCACAAGTTATTGGATAAGCACATTTTCCAAAACAATAGAAAGCCATTAAAAAAGTCACATTGTGGAACTGGGTTCAGGACACGTGTTTGGTAAAAAATTAACTAGTAAATATTTCTGGCTTCTCAGGCCACAAAATATACTATAACTACTCTACTCTACTGTGCTATGGCAGCCGCAGAGAGCACATGAACAAGAGATTCACAAGGGGTTGTATTCCAATAAAACCTTGTCCCCCAAACGGGTAGTGGGCTGGATTTGACTTATGAGTTGAACATAGTTTGTGGGCCCCTGATTTAAAGAATATTAAATATGTGAAAACATGTTCACAATATGTTGTTAAAAACAAACAGAATAAACAGTTTTTTTTTTGGGTGTGTTTTATGATTATGGGAAATGAACTCAGGGGTGCTCCACGACCAAGCTATATCCGAACACTTCTGACTTTATTTTGAGATAGAATTTTGATCAATTGTCCAGAGGCCCATTATGCAAAAATATTTTCTTTCTTTCTATCCTTATTTTAAAAAAACTTTTTCATTTCAATGTAATTTTTATTTTTAAGCTTCCTTGTTATAAACAACAGCAACAACAACAACAACAACAACAACACACACACACACACACACACACGCCAGGCCTGCTGTGCGGATTCTACTTGACATGCCTACAGCCATGCTGAGTTGCCTTCCCCGTGGTTCCCATGACCAGCCCTGACTGGTTTTCCCCACATGGTTCCTAGCAGACTATAAATAGACGAAGCCATTAGGAAGGTATGCGGAGCTTCTAACTTGACCCTGTCCCCAGGAATATGTCTGAGTCTTTGATATTAGCTTGAGATAAACCAGGGATATTCTGACTTGGATAAAATCACTTTCATCCTGACCACTTTGTAAGCTTCTGTCTTCTGATTCAAATTGCAGAAAGATACCTGGGAGGTTCCAGGTGTCCGTAAATTCCTAGAAAACTGCCCTTCGTACAAGCTGGGATCTTCTGCCCCTTTCTTCAATCTCATGGCATCCTGAGGCCGTTTCTCATACGTACAGGCTCATCTGGAGCATCTGTGTAGGACCAGGAGTGTCAGCATCATCACTGATCATCACCGTCTTCTCCCTTCACATCTTGTCCCCTGGAACAAGTAGTGTGCACGAAGCTGTCATCCTCAATAATCACCACGCCTTTGCTTTGATTTTTGTAACTAGAGAGTGTACACTCTAAAACAATCGTAAAATATATAGTATAGTAAATGTGCAAACCAATAGTGTAGTCGCTGATTTTCATTATCATGTGCTATGTATTGTACATAATTGCATGCGCTCTTCTTTTATACAACTGGTAGCACAGGGGGTTTGTTTATGCCAACGTCACCAAAATGCAAACAAAAAATTAAACCGAGGAACATGTGCTGTTCCAATGGCCTGAGATCAGTAGGCAATATGAATTTTTCAGTTTTATTAAAATCTTACGGGACCACTGTCATAAAAGCATCATTACATGGTGCATGACTATATTTTTCATATAGTTAAGAGTAAACAAAAGGAATGAATTAAACCTTATATTGAAAAAGAAGGAGGCAGAGAGAAAGAGGAGACTATTTGTTGAAAAGCTACTCTGTGCTGTGAGATGTTTCCTTATCCCCACTCATGAGAAAAGAATCTGAGGTTCAGTTTAAATTATTTTCTCTGAAAGTCACGTAGTTGGGAATAGAGCTAAGATGCGAATTATCTAAATTCATATTTTTCCCAATATGCATACTGATCTTTTCAATAGGAGGAGATAAGATGTTTAAAGTTAGTAGTTTCTTGGCGATCAGGAGAGGAGGCTGGGGATGTTTGAACTTGACATTATGAAGGGGACTTCCTAATTAACCTGCAAGTCAATGCTCAAACACTTTTCCCACACTCCCAGCCAAGACCCTCCTACCTCCTGCTTTTACAGTTCTTGGTTTATCTCTGACACAGAATATTTCAGGTTCTAGAGTGGTATATGTCATTATTCAGCTATGTCCCATTTCTGGAATGAGCTCTTCCAGGTAAGAACCAAATATGCCCCTGCTTCTGTAGTAAAACAATGTGCATCTAACAGGTGCTCAACTAAAGTCGTTACCCCCCTCTTCCAAAGAGCTTGTCAAGGAACACTGCCAGAGAGAGAGCATTTCTTAGTGGACACTCAGTACAGTGCCCAGGACAAGTGTAAGTGTTTGTCACAGAAGCAGAAGGGGAGTTAAGCAAGTTTTAGATGGTCATATTGTGCTAACTATCTCTACAATAATACTTAATGGAATATGAATATGGCACATATCCCATACTGCCTTATTTTATAGATATTTTTGGGTGTGTTATCTTTTATGTTAAGCTTCCTTGAATTCATATATCATGATCTCTCTATCTGCATATGGCATTAAGCATTTTCCATAATGAACACTCAAATTTTTTTTTTCTGGGGAACGGTGTGAAGGGAGAGTAAGATACAGAGACTCTCCTAAGGCAGAAAGTAGGGATCAATAATGTGTCTGAAATATTGAGAAGAATGGCTGAATAATAAATTCAGATTCAATAAGTAACATTTTTAAATTTTTTAATTTTTTTGTGATACTGGGGGTGGAACCCAGGGGCTTTTCTACCTCCGGGCTATACTCCCAGACCTATTTTTTAAATACTTTATTTGGAAACAGGGTCTCATTAAGTTGCTGAGAACTTCACTAAGTAGTTGAGGCTGGCGTCGAACCTGTGTGATCCTCTTGTCTCAGCCTCCCAAGCGCTGGGATTACAAGTGTGCGCCACCATGCCCAGCTCAATTAGATTTGAAACCGTTTTCCTATGTTAACCTAACCATTAGCCCATTAATTGACCCTTTCTTCATTAAAAAAAAAGAAAAGCCAGTTAACAATCCAAACAAACAAACACAAGCAGTTGAGGGCCACATTTTGGAAAGTTTTCAAGTGATAAATATTGACCAATATATCTATCATATTAAGCACAAGGAAGTAAAATCTCAGTCGATATAGAACACTAAGGAACTAAGTTCTTTTTCATGTCTATTAAAGGCAGAAGAAAAGAGAGATATGATTAAACATGAGAAAGAGGAAGAAGAAGAGAGATTATGGGAGTGGGTGCAGGACGAAGGAGAAAGGCACACAGGTCACAAGCCACCAAGAGAAGCAATAAAGAAAGGAAAAGGCTTCCTGGGATGGGTGAGTGCGATGTCAGCAGAAGGTGAGTTTCTTAGTTGCAGTTGTTATCAGCTGTGTTGAGATGTCATTGACATATCATAAACTTTACCCTTTCAAAGTATACAGCTCAATGGGTTCTAGTGCATTGGTTTGAAACTATCATCAGTATCTATTTTTAGATTAAAAAACAAAACACATACCCTTGATAGTCACTCCCCATTCTACTTCCTTTCTCAACCCAGCCCTAGGCAGTCACTGCTGGTTCACTTCTTGACTCTATACATTTGCTGATTCTGGATACTTCAGATAAATAGTCATAGAACACGTGGCCGCTGTGCTTTCCTTTGCACTTAGTAGGGTGTTTTCAAGGTTTTTGATTTTGTGGTTTCTACCAGTACTTCATTAATTTTTATTGTGGCATGATATTTTATTACATCATGCCACAATAAAAAATGATAATAATTAGAGCAAAACAGCAAGGATAAAAGATTCAGATCCATACAAAAAAAGAATTATATTTTCATACACTATTGCATAATAATGTGTTATGTTTTATTTATATATTTATCTGTTGATGGCATTTGAGTTGCTTCTAGTTTGGGCCCGTTATGAATAAAGTGGTTATAAACATTCATATACAAGTTTTTGTGTTGATCTCTATTTTCATTCTGTTAGGTGTATCCCTAAGAGTAGAATTGCTGGATCAGATGGTAAGTCTATAAATAAACATTTGAGAAACTGTCACACTGTTTTTCTAAATTTCCGAACCATGTTTTGTTCCCAGCAGCGATATATGAGGGTTCCATTTTCTCTACATCATCATCATTACTTGTGTATTTTTTTTTATATCCATCCTAGGGGGTGTGAAATGGTATGTCAGGGTGGTTTTGATTTACATTTCCCTGATGACTAATAACATTGAGCATCCTATGCTTGCTGGATATCTGTATTCTTCAACAGAATTCCTTAAAATTTTTTATGAATTTGAGGGCTGGTTTTATTTATACATAGAAGCCAGCTGGGATTTTAAAAGGAAGTGTGTTGAGTCTGTAGATTAGTTTTGAAAATTTTGCCATATTAATAACATGAAGTCTACTAGTCCATGAACATGGGATATATTTCTATTTGTTTAAGTACTCTTTAATATTTTTAAACAATGATTTGTAGTTTTTAGTTACCTCATTTCTAAACTTAGATATTTTATTATATTATGCCATTAGTTTCTTTTCAGATATTCATTAATAGTGTATGAAAATATAATTTTTTTGTATTGATCTGAATATTTTATCCTTGTTGTTTTGCTCTAATTATTATCATTTACTCCCTTTTGAGTACTTTGGGTTTAGCTTACTATACTTTTTCCAGTTTTCTTTCCTTCTCTCTTTCTTTCTTTCTTTCTTTCTTTCTTTCTTTCTTTCTTTCTTTCTTTCTTTCTCTTCCCTTCTTTCTTTTCTTTTTGTGATCCTGAGGATTGAACCCAGGGCATTCTATCTCTGAGCTATACCTCCAGTCCTATATTATTTTTACTTTTTGAAACAGGGTCTCACTGAGTTGCTGAGGCTGTTCTGAAACCTGCAATCTTCCTGTTTCAGCCTCCCAAGCACTGGGATTACAGGTGTGTGCCATCACACTGGGCACTGGGCTTCTAGTTTCTCACAAGAGATGATTAGGCTATTGGTTTGAGATTTTGTTGTTTTTGTTTGTTTGGTGATACTGGGAATGGAACCCAGGGGCATTCCACCTCCTAGCCCAGCCCTAATTTTTATTCTTTATTTTGAAACAGGGTCTCACTGAGTTGCAAAGGGCCTCACTAAGTAGTTGAGATTGGCTGCGAACCGCGATCCTCCTGTCTCAGCCTCCTGAGTGCTGGGATTATAAGGGTGCCCAATCACGCTCAGCTTGGTTTGAGGTCTTGCTTGTGTTTTAAATGTAGGCCTTTACAGCTGCGAGTTTCCCTCTGAGCACTGCTTCCACTGCATCATGTATATCTGAGCATGTTGTATTTTTCTTTTCACTCATCTCAAAGCATTTTCTATTTTTCCCTAGTGATTTGTTCCAACACATTGGCTATGTAGAAATGTGTTGATTGATTTCCACATATTTGTGAATTCCCAATTTTTCTTCTGCTATTGATTTCTGACTTAATTCTGTTGCAACTTGAAAATATACTTTCTATTATTTCAGTCCTTTTGAATTTTTGAACCTTGTTCTATGGTCTATCCTTGGAGAAGGTTACCTGTATACTTGTGAAGAATACCTCTTCTGTTGCTGAGTAGAATGTTCTGTTAGGTCTAGTTGGATTACAGTGTTGTTAAGGTTTTCTACTTTCTTTTGGGTCTTCTGTCTAATTTTTCTAGTAATTGTTAAAAGTGGGGTATGGAAATTTTCAACTTGTGTTGTTGAATTGTCTGTTCCTCCCACAGTTCTACCAGGGTATGATTCATGGACTTTGTGGTGCTACTGCTAGGTAGATATTTGGTCTCTTTTTGTATATCTTTCTGATGGGTTTATCTTTTATCATTTTGGCAGTCCCTCTTTATGTCTAGTAACATTTTTTTTTTGTTTTTTAAAATCTAGTTTAAACTGGGTGTGATAGTGAGTGCATATCTGTAATTCCAGCACTTGGGAGGCTGAGGCAGGAGGACTGCAGGCTCAAGGCCAGCCTCAATGACTTAGTGAGACCCTCCAAAACTTAGTGAGACCCTGTTTCAAAATTAATTTAAAAAACTTAAAAAGGGCTGGGGGTGTAGCTCAGAGATAGAATGCCCCTGGATTCAATCCAAAGTATCACAAAAAGAGAAGAAAGAGAAAGAAAGAAAGAAAGAAAGAAAGAAAGAGGAAAAGAAAGAAAGAAATTTGACTGATAGGTATAGTAACTGTAGTTTTCTATTGCTTACCATTTGATGGTGTATCTTTTTTGGTTCTTTTACTTTCAACTTATTTGTGTCCAGTGGGCAGTTCTTATTATACCACTTTATATCAGGGCTTCATAATACATTCTCATCATCATCACAATTGTTGGACATTTTTTTCCTGATTAGCCAGTACCAATAGGTTCCTTCCAACCCTTCTGAGGCTCTGTAGAGTTACATAATTATGTCATCATGAAGAATGAGAAGCAGGCGGGGATTATTTTCCAGGTTGCATTATTGATTAGAGCCATAAACATGTATAAGATTCTCATAAAAGTTGTCATTAAATCAAGATGAAGCGGAGACTTGAGTCTTAATTAAGCGCTGGCATTTTCCACCAGAGCTTGGACAGTAGAACACATTGTTACGTTATCTGCTTTGAATGCTGGTCTAGACCTTCAGGGACTCCTTTGTGACAGTGGCCAATCGTGCAGTGCAGTTGTAAAGGTGTGCCCCAGCATGCCCTGCGTCCCACCTCCTCCTCCTCCTCCTCCTCCCTGAAGGACTCTGGAGAGGAAACAGAATGTAACAATGAGCGCTGGAATGTTCCTGTTAGGGAGAGGGGTGCTAACCTTTGTACCACACTGTTCTGTAGATAAAAGAGATTAAGTTAAAATTGCTGGAAAGAAGCCATTTCTGGGCCACAGGGCTGAGCTGCTTTTCCTCTTTGCAGATCCAGGGATTTAGCGGGAGTTTCTCTTCTCAGCCCTCCCCGCCCCCCACCCCTGCCCTCCACACCTCCCCAACATTAGGGAAAGGCAGGAAGTTGTCCCTTGGGTTTTCTTTGTGACGACAGGATGGGCAGATTGATCAACGGGGAAAACCCCCTGTGAGAACACGCCTTCTGTGTACATTCCCAATGTTTTGCTATAAGTAGGGCTGCTATTGGAACAGAGAAGCACTCCTGGGGCGCTCAGGACCCATCTATTCTTTGAGCTGAACATGATGTGCAGTCAAAAGAGCTTGCTCCTGGTGGCTTGGATGTCAGCCTTGCTGCTGCTCCAACTCTACAGCCAGTCAGAGGGTAAGTGCCCTGTCTGCTAGCCCGAGAGAAAGAGCTGCTCCCTCTCCTCAGCCTGGAGCTCCCTGGGGCCCCCACTGGACACAAGCCTGCTAGGAAGTGGACAGGAGGGAGTGATGGAATGGCTTGCTTGTTGGGGACCAGAGGAGGTCAGGATTACTGCTGCCTGGCAGCCTTCCTCTCTGCTGTCAATCATGCAGATTCCGGGAGTGGTGGGCTTTCAGAGGCTCCAGCGCTTGGGGGCAATCCAAAACCCTGTTTCTGGGAGGGATGCACACTGTTACCGCTGCCAGTGTTCGAGGTCCTTCTGAAATGCAGAGAGCATTTCCACTTCTCCTGTCTCTTCGACGACTCCCAACTAAGGAATGTATGCGAAGTTCAGAATTTGTTTAGGAATAGATTATGGCACTTGACTTCATCAACCCCAGGAGGCCTTGGGGGCATTGCTTGCCGACTTCCTGTCCTTACAGCAGGTCATACTTTAACTCAGGGGCGTGTCCCAGTGTAATGTTATTCCTGAAGAGTACGTAGCTTTTAGCAAAAGGTGCATGCTGGCAAATGCCCAAGTTGACCTTTTACAAGCAGAATTTAAGATTCCCACTAACTAATATTATAAATGCAAAGTACTTTAGCTGTAGCTCCTAACAACACTATATTTTCTTTTGTAATCCTGCTTCTCAATAGTCAGTAGCTAGATATTAGAACCAAATCTGCCAGTTTATTAATTTTCTGAATTTGGAAGATTGACCTATACTTTTTTTTTTTTTTCAAATGACAGAGGCCTGGGTGGGATGCCAATATTCTTTAGTGATGATGGTGGATTGAAATGAAATATTGTCAATTTCTGTTTCTTACTAAATATATTCCATTCATCCTAAGTACGGTGTTTCTTCTAAACTTTATTATTGAATCCAATTTTTTTTTTTTTTTTTTTTTTGGTGGTACTGGGGTTCCTGGAAGCCCTTCTTCCTCCGGGCTACACTCCCAGACCTATTTTATATTTTTGAAACAGGGTCTCTTACGCCAGCGCGGCTGGCTTCGAACCTGCGCGATCCTCCTGTCTCCGCCTCCCAAGCGCGGGGATTACAAGCGTGCGCCATCACGCCCGGCGAATCCAATTTTTTAAGAGAACTAAAAACTGTGTTAAATTGAATTCAAAGACCCAAAATAGGTTTTGAAGGAATTAAAACTCTTCCATCAAAGTAGATGATTTGTCATATAAATCAGATTCAATAGGTTTCTCATTTCATCTCTTTCTGTAAGGCCCATCCAGGGAGAAGCTCGTTTATGTGGACTCAGTACCTTTTGTTTCCCTTTTAGCAGCAAGAAGCTATGACTGCTGCCTCCGATATACACGGGGAAACTTTTCCCACAAACACATAGTGCGTTTCGAACGGCAGCGGGCCGGCGAAGGCTGTGACATCGACGCTATCATGTAAGTAATTAATTGGCTTTAGTTAAACTCTATGAGGAATACACAGGAATTTCAGGCATACTTTTCTTTGGTTTGCAGTTTCATCCAGAAGTAATTGATGTGGCAAAGCTAGCTTTATTTTGACAATACATATTGACTTTAAAGTTCTCTTTAAATAGGACTGGAGTGAGGCAAAGGTTTAGTGCGTTGAAAAAAGACGCCTAGCATGAAGCAGAACTCACTTTCTAAGGAATCATTTATAGCCTATTAAAATTCTGTCTCAGGTTCTGTGGAAGACGTGTTATGAAATGATATCTTCTAACAGAAAGTGTTTGGGGCTGCAAGTAAAACCTTAGACTAGTTATCCTGCCACACGATATAATTGATTTATATAGGGTATCACATGCTGGAATGAGAGGAGTTATCAATCAGACACATATATAGTTCATGTAAAGGCCAGAGACAAAATTGAATAATAATTCTGGAACTTTACATTTTTATCATTGTATAATTATCTGCTAAATCGCAAAGAGTGTCAAAGAGAACTATTTCTTGCTTCAAGATTTATCATAAATATTTCCTTTTTTGCATTTAATTTCCCTCCTATAGCTGGAGTGTTTAGTGTGGATAACAGTCAACTGGCATATGAAATTGCCATTGTATGTTCTGTGAAAAAAAATAAAAAACCATTAAAAGCTTGTTAAACAGAAATCTTTTTTTTCCAGCTTTTTCACAAGGAGGAAATTAGCTGTGTGTGCAAACCCAGAGGAGATTTGGGTGAAAAGGAATGTGTATCACCTCAGGTAGGAATCACCAACCATCATTTTGCTTCTCTCCAAATGGAGGGGAAAGAGGAAGGCTCAGAGGGGTGGGTCGCAGGCTTGCGGAGACCCTTCAGCCTGTGGGCTGTGGGATTTTTACAGGGGGAATTTGAGTTGCACCATAAAAACAAAGAATCCATCTTCCACTTGTAGATCATTGTTATTACATGTGTTAGATTCCTCTGTATACTAGTTATTAGTCATTGGATTCTCCATGCAAAGATGCTTCTTATTTATATAATTTACAGACCACTTGATACTTGGTTATTCATTAAAAGCTCAAAAAATGAACATTAGCTAAAAGGAGATCAATGGCTCCAATTCACACTGATGCTAACTGAGAGTGAGGTATTACCAGACGGCACCTGGCACCGTTGTGTCCTAGGTGCTGACCTTGGAAACAGGACCTGAGTGTTCCTGTTCCTGTTCTGTTTCTGTCATGCTTAGTCATGCTAGGCGAGGCCCATCCTCTCGAATCCTTGATTTCCTCACATGGACTCGGGGATGCTTTTCATCCTGAGATGAGATTAAGGGCAGGAGAAGCGACCTTTAGTTGCCAAAGCTACTTCCGCCATCCGGCTCCCCTGTCTTTGCTTACACTTCTCTTCTCCTTTTCTTGACAGTAAAAGAGTCAAGAAGGTGTAAAGACTGATGCTCTTTGGCGATGGAATTGGACACAGTCCAGGAAGCCAGAGGACCTCGCTGGGGTTGGAGGCCTCACGTGCTCACCACGGGCACATCCTGATCTGTGCCTTCTTGGACCTGTCCAGTTGATGAAGTTGATTCATATTGCATCATAGTTTGCTTTGTTTAAGCACCACATTAGTTAAGCTCTATTTTATGTTAAGTTATTTATAGTTGTACGGTTCCTGTGTTTAGCTATTTAATAGTAATTTTCTATAGTCTACGTGGCTTAGTGCAAAGTTTAACATTATGTTTCAAGGAATATGATTCTAGGGGCTTTCTTGTAAGTAATATGCTATTTCTTTTTTAAAAAACTATTTAATAGTCTTCTATGTATAATTTTGTCTTCTAAATTGAATTATAGAAGAGAACAGCTATGATGAGAAGGATAAATATTAAAATAAAAGAAAGAACCAAACAGTTACTTGCTAATTGAGTATCATTTTCTAGGGCAAGTATTGAAAATGCTAAAAGGCACAAGGACTATGGGTATTTTCTGAAAAATTAGGTTCTTTGTTCACTCTTTTCTGGCTCTTTCCCTTGTCTCTGTCTCTCATGATCCCGGACTTGATTCCATTGAATTACAATGGAAAGTTTTTTTTTTTTAATTCAAAATCATCCAAACCCCAAATGAGAAAGATTCCATGTTTGAGATCAATTTCCCAGAGGTTATTGATATCAAATTTGTTTTCATGAAAAGTATAGCACTAAACTTTGTGACTTCAGAAACAAAAATAACCATTTGGGAAACCTCTGGAGACATCACAGGCCAGCATCTGTCACCAACCAGAATGCTAGGAATGGTCATGCCAGCATAGGAATGTATCTCCATGCTAAAGTCTTCCCGAATCATCTTTGAGAGGTTTCCAAAAGTGAAAACAATGACTTAAAAAGCTCTTAGAGACTGACTGACTCACTAATCAAGAGGGGAAGGAGGTTTGAACATGGAAACACTGGCAAGGACCAGCAATAAGGAGGGACTCTAATTGGATGCAGTTGCTATCCCAACTTTGGGCACCGAAGCTCATGGGCTGCCTCACACAGCACTCTGGGATGGTCTGCTTTAGTTTCCAAAGGACACGAAGGACTGTTGGAAACAGGTGTGCTGGTGTTAGGACGCAAAGTTAAGACACACATCTACAAACAAGGGCAGAGGTGGGTCATCTGATATCGGGCCAAAAAGAGCAAGTGGCTCAGTATGCCCCAGAGGCATCTGTGTGCCCAGAAAGAGTGGCCTTGAGTCACCAGGGAAAGTATGCTCAACATCCTGTCTGTTTACTCAGCAAACCGAGGTTTAGCGCTTCTTCTGTGCCAGGCGCTGTGCCAAATGCTAGAGCGATCCAGTGACTTCAGACATGGCGACTTGCCTGGGGGTAATTAGGCTTGAGCAATATGGTGAGAGGGAGGAACCCAGCTATTGCAACACATGGTGGTGGGGACTTGGATCAACTGCCACTGAGCATCATAGGTGTACAGAAGGAAAGGATACTCAGTTGAACCAGGTTGAGGAGCAGATGTTTCCTGTGCTTGACCTAGGAAGAATGCGATTCCACATGGTTCAACCCAATACTTGAGCTGAGGTATGAAGGACCAGTAGGAGGTAGCCTGGAAGGAAAGGGGCAGCCAGGAGTGTTTGGAAATATCCTGGGGCAGGTTTGAACTTCACAGTATCGGAGGGTAGGGTCCTGCAGGCCTTCAGTGGACAGGAGCCAGGGGTGCTAAACCTCCTGGAATGCACAGGACAGTTCCGCGCAATGCAGGGTTGCTCCACCCCACAAGGCAGTCACCTCACCACCGAACTGCAGAGACAGGAGCAGAATACACACGGGTGGAGTCACGGCACACAGAGTGAAGCTGTTACCTCTACCGACTTGAATGGTTCCAGCTTGGACATGAAATTATTGAGGAACTATTATAAAAGAATCAAAGCAGGTGTGGTCTCTGCAAGTGGCAGAGGACAGGAAAGCGGGACGCCTGGGAAGTGGAGGCTCCAGTGACAGATACAATGAGTAAAGAAGGAGTGGGATGGCGAAAACTCAGCAAAGCCAGGGCAAAAGGGAGGGTATAGAGGAGACGGATTTGTGAATCCTGCACTCAGCCTAGGCGTCCCTCCTGCCCACCGCTGCTGGCCGGTCATCCTTTCTTGGACCAGAATACCTGCGACAGGCACTGTAGGGGGTAACAGATTTGGCGGAACGCTCAGAGGCCTCCCCAGGTAAGACTTGCGGAGTCAGAAAAGGAGCAAATTTTGTTAGCATCCTGAAGGCGTCTGAATCATATAGGACCAGCTTACTCATAACCATTAGGTAAGTTTCTAGAGATAAAATCTCCAGGTCAGGATGTTAATCAACAATGAAAGGACCCCAGCTCAAGTGCGCTGGCATGTGCATCTGACTTATTCATGGTAGACTAGCTTGCCTTTTCTTAATTTCATATATATGGAACTATACAGGATGTACTCTTTGGTGCCTGGCTTCTTAATGTCTCTGTCTATTGACCTTATTTTTAATTACAGGTGTAATTTATGAGCTCATCCTCATTCTTGGATTCAAGTAAAGGCAGTAGACTGAACAGCAATGATAAACTTCCATCAAGCCCCCCTAAGGCGTGGCACCAGAAGATGCCTGTCTATTTTAGCAGAAAGAGCCCTTTCCTTTGTATAATCTTCCCGACGACATAGGGAACCACCACTAATTTACAATCAGAGTCCAGGCCTTTCTCCTAGAACTGCTCTCTGACCACATGAATGTATCTGAGATTTCAGTCATATATTTTCCAAGGCCTCTTGCATGAGTGTGTGGCCTTAGCCACAGCCCTGTGTTCGGCCGCTTTGATGCCTCCTCGCGTGGTCTCCACCTTCTGCAGGGTCACACTGGAGCTTCCCACCCATGTCCACTGTCATTAAGAGATTAAATAAGTTTTACATGGGTAGGGTATTGTCTTTTGACTCTAGTAATCTACAGGTCATTGGCTCTGTAGGACAGTGGTGATTTTAGCAGTATTCAGTGAGCGGAGGAGAGAATCCTAAGGAGAGTGTGTTGACGAATGGTTGGTGACAGCGGTTTGGCAAGTAAGGTCAGAGGAGACAAATCCTTGGAGCTAGAACTTTAATCTGGAATGGTACTGGAAGACCTGGGGTTCAGGGGATGGAGAGAGAGAAAAAGAGATCGCAAGTACTCTGATACAAAAAGAGTTGAAGATGTTGAAACTGGAATAAATTGTGTCTTAATTTCCTTTAAGAGGCAGAGGTGAAGAAAGAATTGGAGTTCTTGGGGAGAATTTTAGAATTTGGTATGGAGAAAGTTGGTGGAGTTGAATCTGGGTGGTCTTGCTTTTCTTAGTGGAAGACTTGTCTTTTGATTGTAATGCATGAACTGGTGGGGTTTGGGCTTTGAGACGAAAGGAGAAGCTTTGAGATAGAGGACACAGGGACACCTTGAGAGACTGTTCTATGATGTTGGACTCTGTGGAGGCTGGAGGTAACCAAGCTACATCGATGCCCAGATGTTGAGAGAAACTGCTGGCCACTTAGACTAGCTCAGGTTAGGTTCACATCCAGTGATGGGGGAGGTACAGAAAAGGGATTAAAGTGCTGAACTATGGCTTCCAGACCAAAGACAGATGAAGACTAGAAGGATCTGAGAGATGGGGAGAAATCACAGGCTTCAGATAAAGGGCCTTAATGTGGTCAAAGGGCAGGAGGGTGGGGGTGGGATGGGAGCAGCGCCAGGAGCCAAGGTCCAGGGTGTGACTGTGGGTGTCCAGTTCAAGTGGGGACTGGAAGTACGAAGGTTAGTCTTCCCAAATAGTTTCCTCTGCTCTTTATGTGGGAAATACAAAAAAGAAAATATCTTAAGAGAAGCCCCCAATTACCCATTCTCTCCTGTCAACCAACTAATGGCCAATCTCATTTCATTTATACTAACTAACCCACCTCTCCCCACCTGTATCCCTGGATTACTTTATAGCAATTCCCCAACATCAAATGTGTGTGTGTGTGTGTGTGTGTGTGTGTGTGTGTGTGTGTGTGTGTGTTTTATCCAAAGTCTTTATAAATGACATACGGACTTTAAAAAATATACCATTTCATTATTATAATTTAAGAATCAACACCAAGGCCATAACATCATCATCAGATATTCAATGTTCAAAGTTTCTTGTTTTAAAAAATAACTTTATTAATGCATTATCGTGGCACAGGGTGGTGAGACTCATGGACGGAGGTGGCGTTGTTCATCTGTTTCCTTCTCTGAGCCTCTCCTCTCCCTCTATTTTTATCTCCCCATCCCTTCCACGACGCCACTGATGTCTATCCTAATTTTCATAAGATTCTAAAATAAGATGTTTTTTAAAGGTTAAATTATTTGAAGTGATATTCAAATCCAACATTGCATTTTAGTTTGTTTCATTATTTTTTATTATTATTATTATTATTATTATTATTATTATTATTTTTAATTGTACTAGGGATTGGACCTGGGGACATTCTACCTCTGAGCTACTCCCTTAGGCTTTTTAATGTCTTTATTTAGAAATAGGATTTCTCTAAGTAGCGAGGGTCTCACTGATTTGCGGAGGCTGGCCTGGAACCTGTGATTCTCCTGTCTCAGGTTTCTTAGCACTGGATTACAAGTGGGCACCACCACGGCCAAGTTCATTTCGCTTTTTTTCTTTGTTTTTCGATTAAAAAATTTTATTGGTGCATTGTAGTCATACATCTTGATGGAGTACAAGATGGTGGAGGCGCACGTGCACACATCACCCACCCAATTAGCCCTGACTCAGTTTCCTCCCCGTCCCTCTACTCATGTTTGGCTTAGTGATTGACTTTGATATGTTTGTGAATGTACATCATGTACACTGGAGAATTTCTTTCCCTCCTCCCATCCCCTCAGTTAGGTCGCCTTATTTGCTCATCTACAGTATCTCCTTCTTTGTCCAGAGTTCCTCCTATGACCCATTTTCTCCCTAGCTTCTGCATATTAGGGTGAGCATTTGATTTCCTGATTTCCCCCCCTTTTTTTTGCAGTACTGAGGATGGAACCCAGGAACATTCTACTTTGAGCTACACCCCCAGCCCATTTTTTTTATTCTT
This sequence comes from Muscardinus avellanarius, assembly GCF_963383645.1. Classification (NCBI taxonomy): domain Eukaryota; kingdom Metazoa; phylum Chordata; class Mammalia; order Rodentia; family Gliridae; genus Muscardinus; species Muscardinus avellanarius. Next base: position 11,626,092 of record NC_137787.1, on the reverse strand, counting down.
TGTTTTGAAACAGGGTCTCATTGAGTTGCAAAGGATCTCGCTAAGTAGCTGAGGCTATCGGCAAACCACGATCCTGTTTCAGCCTCCCAAATGCTGGGGTTACAAGTGTGCTCCACCACACCTGGCAGATTTCTTATTTTTTTTTGTGACGGACTAATCTCACTTAGCATAATGTCCTCCAGTTCCATCCATTTCCCTGTAAATGACATAATTGTGTTTTCCTTTATGGCCACCATACCTGACTTCATTTCATTTTACCGTGCAATTTCTTCATGACAATGTTTTTCTTTTTTTCTTTTGCAGTTAATGTTTTGGAGAAACCAGGATAACTGTTCCATAGTTGTCCACCTTCTGGGTTTTGCTGACTGCATGCCTATGTGTTATCACATTCTCTGACCTCTACTTACAGGAGGCTGGATCGCTGGAAGTCTGACTGAGGGAGGAGGGTGAGACCACTGTGGAACAAGCATCATGCTACACAGCTCTGAAATTGTCTACATCGATGTCAGCAACTGGAGTGAAAGGACTCAAGACTTTTGACAGCCAGATGATCTAAAAATCTTGCCGTACTTCAAAGCAGGTGATGGAGCGGTGTGCAGGGCTGGAGAGGTGGCGTCATAGAAGCCGGAGGATGCTGGTCTGCACCCACTGTTGGCCCCTGCTAGGAGGGCAGTAGGAGGAGGACCCTAGGTCTCGAGAGGACCACGGTGGAAATAGTGTTCTTGGCATAAACTCAGGCTTCAGCAGGCAAGGGCCTGGGGTAGTATCTGGTAGAAGAACAGGGGAATGGCTTTATGACAGAAAAGAGCGGCAGGGGAAGGTCAGAGGGAGACAGTCTGGACTTGAGCAGCAGGTGCCAAATAGAATTGAAACCGACACAGGAGACAGATGAGAAAGGAAAGCAGAATGCTGGATTTGGGTAATAATCATGTTAATAAGCTCTGGACCATAAAGCATTGGAGTGCTAACATGACTTGCTAGATTGCTAATGCATTATCTCATTTAAATGAGGCAGGTACTATTTTTCAGATCATGAAGCAGAGACTCTGGGAAATTAAGGAACTTACCTGAGGTCACACTATGTCTAGAGAGACAATGGAATTGGTTGATCTGAGGCAATAACCAACTGTAAATAACCATGGAGCTCATGGTGTTTTTGTGTCAATGAAGCCAGCGGTGCTCCTGGTGCCCAGTGCTCCTTCATGTTGCTTCTGTGTCGTCATTATGGTCAGGCCTATGTTCTGCAGTTTTATTTATTTTTTATCTATCTCTTTATTTTATTTTAGTACAAGAGATTAAAATCAGGGGCATTCTCTCTGGGAGCTATAGCCCCAGAGAGAATTTAAGTCAGCCTCGCTGGCTTAAGAGACCTTGTTTCCAAATAAAAATATAAAATGGGTCTGGGAGTGTAGCCAGGAGGTAGAAAGCCCATGGGTTCCATCCCCAGTACCACACACACACACAAAAAAAGATTATTGTTATGCAGGTGGGAAAGAACAAGAAAGCAAGAAAAAGGAAACTGAAAAATAGTGTTGTATGTTAACCTTCCAATCTCATGACTATTCCCTCCTAAAAATACCTTGATGCTAATCATTAGAGAAATGGAGAATACGCTGCACCATTCTTTATATTAAAACAGTCTCACTAAGTTGCAGAGGGCCTCACAAGTTGCTGAGGCTGGCTGCGAACCTGTGATCCTCCTGTCTCAGTCTCCCGAGTGCTGGGATTACAAGCATGTACCACCGCACCCGGGGCTAACAGTTTTAGAAGGCATCAAACTGTTAGAACATTTCAGACTCCCATTGTTGTATCAGAAAGGCTTCTGCTTTGAAAGTTCATCTCTCCCTTTAATTTGTGTTGGAGATCTCTCTCTCCTCAGCAGGAGCACACACATCACACTGCTGTCATTTTCTCCCTTGTTAAATATCTTCATGGTTTAAGGAACAAAAGTTATGTTTTCCATTCATTCATTCATTCATTCATTCACTCATGAGATATTGTTGGGATCTGCTGTGTGCTGGGCCATGCTCCATCATTTGGAACTAGCAGAGTGAAGCCACTGTGGCTGGGGGAGGGAAAGACAGACACACAGTAACCAAATAAATGCACAGCACAGGAGAAAAACAGTCTAGTAAGCTGATAGAGTGGGGCTGAGATCAGATAAAGAACTTCTCCAAATCTATGTCAAGCCTGTTGTGATTTCCTCTTTCTCTCAGAAACAATGACCACATCTTCTCTTTGGTAGACTACATAAAAAATATAAGTTAAATTTAAAAAAGGTGCAGTCCTTTACTTTTAATTTTCAGTGCTGGAGATTGAACTCTGGGACTCATCCATGTGGGCACATGCTCTATTAGTGAGCTACCTTCCCAGCCCGCAAGAGTGTAGCCTTAACATCTCGAGATGACAGAAGGAAGGTCTGCAGAGGGCAGTCACACTCACCCTTGTTGGCTCAGACTGAAAGGGTGGGTCATGGCTTAGAATTGGGAAGATAATAAACATATTCTTCACTCAGGTGATTTTTCTTAACCAAGGGTCAAGATTCCAGTTGGGGCTAACTCAAGTTAAGGGAAACTTTAATGTGTATTCAGGATGTGATGTGGCGGTCTGATTAGCACAAGATAACGTAGACATCCGCGGAGTGGAGTTTGGTGAATTTGCCAATTTGTTTACTTTCTATGGCTCTCACTCAATGAAAGCAAGAAAACAGCTTATGAATGTGGTTTTGAAACTGCTGCCCAGACTCTAGAATGGTGCAGCGTATTCTCCATTTCTCTAATGATTAGCATCAAGGTATTTTTAGGCGGGAATAGTCATGAGATTGAAAGGTTAACATACAACACTATTTTTCAGTTTCCTTTTTCTTGCTTTCTTGTTCTTTCCCACCTGCATAACAATAATCTTTTTTTTTTGTGTGTGTGGTACTGGGGATGGTACCCATGGGCTTTCTACCTCCTGGCTACACTCCCAGACCCATTTTATATTTTTATTTGGAAACAAGGTCTCTTAAGCCAGCGAGGCTGATTTCGAACCTGCGCAATTCTCCTGTATCTACCTCCCAAGCGCAGGGATTACAAGCGTGCACCACCACGCCTGGCTGACAATAGTCTTAACAGAGATATATTACATTTAAATTCACTTAAACACAAAGTGTTGGATTTAGATGTCCTCAGATTCAGGCTATCATGGGGCCAGTGTTTCAAAGGGGCCCAAATTCAGGGAAGAAAAATATCGTTTGTCTAGAGTGTTGAGACCTAGAGGTGGATCTGGAGGAAGAGGACCCAAGGACTAAGAGGCCAGAGAGAGTCAGTGGGGCGGATCTTTGGGGATTTATCATGTATTTGCAAATTCACTCCTAACTTTGTACACAAAGGCCATGTTTTTTTTTTTTGTTTGTTTGTTTGTTTTTGTTTTGGTGGTACTGGGGTTCCTGGAGGCCCTTCTACCTCTGGGTTACACTCCCAGACCTATTTTTTATACATTTTTATTTGGAAACAGGGTCTCTTAAGCCAGTGTGGCTGGCTTCGAACCCGTACGATCCTCCTGTCTCTGCTTCCCAAGCGCGGGGATTACAAGCATGCGCCACCACGCCCGGCTAAAGGCCATGTTTTTATACAAGATCTTCAGTTCCTTAAGTAAATTCTTCAACTGCAGCAGATTTCCTTTTTCTATCTCAGCCCTCTTTCCGGGGTGGGGGTGATCTAAGTTAACTAAGTGGAATAGTCCTGGAAAACATCTTCATTAATGAGCAGAATGTCCCAGTGCTGCCCGAATTATTTGGCACCAATTTATTCACAGACGAAGGCAAAAGCTGGCACACATAGTTCTCCATGGAATACACAAAGGGTAGCATCGTGCCCCTGACCCTGCCACCTCTGGCTGGGGAGGTTACGATCTTTTTCTCTGCTTTACTGTATCCCCGTGGTCTACCCTCAGCAGTGTATCAAACACCAAAAGAGTAAAGGTACTGAGCCGGGCAAGGTGGCACATGTTTGTAATCCCAGTACTTGGGGACAGGAAGATGGCAGGTTCACGGCCAGCCTCAGCAACTTGTGAGGCCCTCCACAACTTAGTGAGAACCTGTTTCAAGTAGAATGCTCCTGGGTTCCAACCCCAGTACAACACACACACACACACACACACACACACACACACACACACACACACACACACGCGGGTAGAGGTTCTATGTAGAAAGATAAGGTGGTGTCCATCTCCTGTAATAAAATCAAGTCAAAGGGATCTCAGTCATTCATCACCTCCACCCTCTTTCATCACCCAGCTCCCTGCAGCCCTGGGTTTGTCTTACCTAGATTTGGCTGGTCGGGTGTAACCTTATCTGGTCCGGATGTTGCGTTCCTCTTGTTGAAAGGATTCCATTTTCTCAGTTCCCACCTCCGAGCTCCTGGGCCAGGGCTTGCCCTTCCCACAGCCTCTTCGGCTGCCACCGCCCTGCTCAGCTCAGCTCTGACCCGGCTGGGCCTGATGGCTGGGCCTGATCCGGCTTGCCTCGGCGCCCTGCCTGCCTGTAAACATCAGCTTGACTTTCTCTAGCTGGTGAAACCTGCCGCAAACAAGTCCGTCTGATGGAAATGTCGGTGGAATCAAAGAACATGCTGTTTTACAACAAAGGGCTCGAATAGTATCTCTCCCCTTAAACAAAACAAAACTCAGTGGTGGAAACTCAAAATCTCACATTTTAAACTCACAATTGAGAAGGAAGAGGAGATTTTTTTTTTTTTGAAACCCATAAAAGCACTGTCTTTAATAGAAATTCTATAGAAGCTTAGGGGAGGATTATGGGTCCTACTGGGCATGCAGAAGACTTCCAGGAAACACAGGTGGCAGATAGGTGAGGATGCTTTTAAAAGTTACAGAGAAATCAACTTGGTTGTGCCTGGGCTTATGTGTGCGCATTCGCTAGTGTGTGTGTGTGTGTGTGTGTGTGTGTGTGTGTGTGTGTGTGTGTGTGCGCACGTGTGTGCTGCAGAAGTGGCTGGAGATGAGAATGGAAGAGGTTGTAGTCATCTTAAGAGCTTCCATTCCCAAGATAGTTTGAGCCAAGCTGGACATGGAGGTGTATACCTGTAATCCTAGTACTTAGGAGTCTGAGATAGGAGGAACACAGGTTTGTGGTCAGCCTCAGGAACTTATTGAGGCCCTAGGTAACTTGATGAAACTCTGTTTTAAAATAGATAAAATAAGGTTGGCGGTGTAGCTTAGAGATAAAACACCCCTGAGTGTTCAATCTCCAGTACGAGAGAGGGGGGGGGGAATTAAACGTGTGAGCCAAAATAAACCTCTTCTCTTTACAACCTGATTTATGTCAGATAATCAGTTCAGTAACAGAAAGCTAACATATCACCAAAGCTCAGCTGGAGGCTGAGGCTCCCTTTTTTCTGTGTGTCTGTCAGTCCTCACTTTCTCTCTACTGACCGGTCACTCAGGCACAAGCTCCCAAAGCCCTCATTGCTGCCCCCTGCTCCCTGCCCCACTCCTAACCTGGCGCCTCCCCTGCTGACTGTGGCGTGCGACAGTGGCCACCTCTACCATCAACTTCTGTCTGTGGCTCTTAATTTCTAAGAGTTTTTTCAGCCTTTCTCTTCCCACTGGAATATTCCATGAATACATATTGTCATATTTATACCCCAATACTGATCTTGCCACTTAAAATCTCAGGATTATAAGTTACTTCTGGGTTCCCATTTCCTCTCCGGTCCTCTGGGCTACAGCATCCTTCTGAACACAATCCCATTAGCCTCTTAAAATTGTTCATATACAGGGGAATGTGGTGGCACATGCCAGTAATACCAGTACTCTGGAGGCTGAGAAAGGAGGATTGCAGGTTTGAGGTTAGCATCAGCAGCTTAGTGAGATCCTTGGCAACGAAACAGAATCTGTTTCCAAATAAAAAATTAAAAAGGGGTAGGTATGTAGCTTGGAGGTAGAATGCCCCAAGTTCAATCCTCAGTACCCAAATAATCAAACAAACAAAAAACAAAGCCAAAAAAACCAAAAACTCAAGAGAAAGAAAGAAAACCCCCCAAAAACAAAATTTCTCATGTACTCTACAAACTCCAGGAATATTGGCTTCATTTCTGTGTAATGGATATACTTTGCCACTCTATTTCTGCACATCTCCATATATAACTTCACCTGGAATGCTTACCCCATACTATACAGGATAAGACCTAGCTCACATTATTCTATAGAATAGGACCTAGCTCACATTCTTGAGTTCTTACATGGTCCATTGGTTCAGCCAAACGTCCTCTTTCCTCCCTCTCAGGATGTAGAGCACGCACGTCTCTTTCACTGATGGAGCACGTACCGCGTTCTCCAACGCACTCCCACTTGATGACCACGTGTGCCCATGGCTCAGAATGCGATACTCTTTCAGGTGGAGAAATTACAGTCTTAACCTCTTTGCATTTCTTGTAGAGCCTCATCTGGGGTCTTGCACCTAAAGATTTTTTTTTTAAGTACTGGGGATTGAGCCCAGGGACATTCTACCTCTGAACTACACTCCCATCCCACTTTTTTATTCTTTATCTTAACACAAGATCTCACTAAGTTGAAGAGGATCTCACTATCCCCTTCCACTATTATACTGGCCTCTCTCTTCTTTCCTACTTTTTTTCTAGCTTCCACATATGAGAGAAAAACTGTGACCTCTGACTTTCCGAGGCTGGCCGATCTCAACATAATGTGCTCAAGTTGTACCCACGTCCCTACAGATGACATAATTTCATTCTTCTTCATGACCGAGTAAAACTCCATTGTGTGTACATGTCACATCTTCTTTAACCATTCATCTGTTGATGGACACCTGGCTTGGACCCATAATTTGGCTACTGAGAATTGAGCTGCTACAAAATTGGCCTGCAGGCATCACTTTAGTACTCTGACTTTAATTAATTCTTTCGGAAAGATTCCTAGGAGTGGTATCTTTAGATGGCTGGGCCAAATTGTGGTTCCATGCCCAGTCTTTTGACTGTCCACTGTAGTGGTTGCATTAGTTTATAATCCCACCAACAGTGCCTAACAGTTCCCATTTCCCCGCATTCTCACCAGTGTTACAGTTTTTACAAATAATAAAAAAAATCCAACCAGGAGGAATATCCATGGAGTTTTTGTATCTGGGACCACCTATGGTTTTAAAAATCATTAAAATGCTTCTGTAATGATCCATCAAGTTGTATCCCATGGACCTCCAATCCCCATCCTAGTGCCTTCTGCACAACACCTGGAATTCTTCACAATCAGGAAACTAAAGGGGGTATCACCTCAGTCAGTAGGATTCTGGGCATAGTGAGAGAAAATAGCTCTGTTATTCATGGTTTTATGTTTTCAGGTTTTACATTGCTGCCTCTTTCTTGTTTTCTAAATTATATCTTTCAAAAAACATTTCCACAGAGAGCAATTTTTAGGTCATCTGCCCTTAGCTGGTCTTCCCAGCTGTTTTTTTTCGTAGCACCTTGCTAACAGTCAGACACACTGGTAAGCAATTTGTTCCACTGTTTCCCATTTGAGAATAAGGATCATCCTAGTACTTATTCTGCATGGTTGCTATGAGAATCCAGTGGGTTTAGACGTGGGACCATTCATCACCTAGCAGGCACTCAAGTGTTGTCATGGTGATTGACTTCTGTATGTCTTGGTTAGCTGGTCTCTGGACCACCTTCTGGCTTTGCAAGGTAAATTCACAATGATCTAGGTTTCTTTCTACCTCCTGTTCTTCATTGTCTCCTCAGCACGTGAATCAGGGCCTGTACACAGAAGCTGCTCAATAATAATAGACAAATAAAATTATTACTGTTAAATGTTAATGAGATATGTGTTCAGAATATAGCCACACATATACAGAGACAGCCTAGAGGCAAAATCTGAGTACTTAGGATATGACCTTAAATATTAGAGAGAAATGTGTTTATGCATAAAAAATATAGTGACGAGGGAAACAACAATCAAACAATTTTTTAAAACTCTACGCTTTGGTATAGTGGGTAGATTTTGTTTTCTTCTTAATATTGTTTTCTTTTTGCAAATGTCTATACCATGTACATGTACTAATTTTATGTGAGAAAAAAGTCTTCAAAAAGAATGCCATCTAAAATATTTATCACATATCTAGACTCGGTGAAATTGTAGAATGTCTAGAGAAATATTTGTGAATCTGAGAGGATAGAAATATTTCAACTTTCAGGTACCAGGGACAGTTTTAACAAGGCACCATAGGCCAACCCTCTTTCTTTGTATGTACTAATTTAAAAAATTTAGGCTAATCCTGGTGTTAGATGACTACCTTTTCTGTTAGCAGCTTGGGATAAAAAATATCTCCTGTGGTTAGCAAACCATCTGGTTTCAGCTCATAATTAGATTTTTGTCTAGGGCTGGATGATCCTAAAACAGTCTTTCTCCACATTGCTCGTTAAAGATAGAAATCCTTGAAGATTCTGATGTGTTTGAGATTGGAGTGGAGTCCAGGATTCCATACCAGCTAGTTCTCATCATTAGATGTGTCCAGTTTCTGAGCAAAGTGCCTTGGAGAGGGAACAGACCTGTTCATCCCCGTGGAGGTCAGGATCAGCCAACTGAGCCTATCTGGATGGGTCCCTGGAGGTAGAAATTTAATTATAAGTGGGAATTTGCAATAAAAAAATTTGTTTTCTTTTTCTAAGGACTAGGTTTCCTCATCCGAAGGATTCAGGTGAACTTTTCCTTCCTACACTGGGATGAGGTCATTTCCTGTTCCAAGGCGATGCCGTGTTGGTGGACACATGCACCCTGGGAGTCAGGAGAAAGGTAGAGGTAGCAGGTGGGAGACACACCCAGGATTACAGGTTCAGCAGCATGATCTCACGTTCACCTCTGCTGCATCAACACAATACATGTGTGATCTTTTAAATAAGTTTTATGTGGCTAAATTGCTTTGTTTTCTTCTATAAGCTCTTTGGTCCTTCTTAACAATCACTATTCTAGGAAGCAGGTGCCAATTTCTTCCCTAAAATTCAAGATCCTGATGCTGTATTTATCAGATGTAGAATCTATATAAAGTTGCTAATCACGAACTTACTTCTAAACAGACCTGCGAGGGTTTCTAAAGGTGTCTCGTGTTTATTTACCAATGTTCATTCTCTACCCTAAAGGTCAGTTCAGACTATTCCTGTGATATCGAACATTTAAATTTTCAGTCCTAGAGTTTTCAAGGACTCTGCATGGGTCACCCCATGCAGCCGATACTCAAGAGGGATGGAGAGGAATTGAGACACAGCGAGGGTCCATCTCTGTCATCAACAGAAAGCAACATCCCACAGGGCCACTGACAGTCACATCATGGGGGGTGGATGGGCTTCTATGCTCAATGATGTCTCAGTTTTTTGAAAATCTCCTTGAAGGGAACTTCACCCTTTCACCTTCATTTTCTGATTTAAGTATTGTACATATTTCTATAATCACTTGTCTTCTTTGAAAATTACAGATTTTTGTGATTGTCTAAATTTTTTTTCTTTTTATTTGTCTTTGGGCAACCCTTTTACTGTTTCCATAAAAGTAGAATTCATATCATTAAAAATAATTAAGAAATAAAACATGAAGTAGGATCCATGGAAGGGGTAAAGGTTAATTGGCATCTCAAGGCACAATTTTAGTTAAAATTAAAGAATAATTAAGTGGGAAAGCAAACAGATTGGAAATTACTTGAACAGATCCATGAATGCCTGTTAAATACATTACACTTTTCTTACTCAGTAACTGAATATAAGACCAAGGTAATAAGGTAATAAGGGCCTTGAAATTTATTTTCCCTCCCTATGTTCTTATTATCAGAGGTGCCTTCCACTATAGATACTTATTATAAAATAATTATTCTTAAAGTTGCCTCTAATTTTGTAATTCTATGTTCTCCTGATATACTGGCTTGAGATCTTTTTTTTTAAATAATGTTAATAATATGTGGAATGCTGAGACAGGAGGATGGCAGGTTCATGGCCAGCCTCAGCTACTTATTAAGGTCCTCTGCAACTTAGTGAGACCCTGTTTCAAAATAAAGAATAAAAATTAGGGCTGGGGGTATAGCTCAGAGGTAGAATGCCCCTGGGTTCTAGCCCCAGTACCACACACACACACACACACAAAAAAAAAAAAAAAAAAAAAAAAATCTGAAATGTGTTTTGAGATAATTCACATTTCTTTAAAAAGCTTAGTTGTGTATCATATATGATTACAAGTTTCATATATAATATTTCTCAAAGCAAAATGCAGATTTTTAAGTCGCAGTTTAACTTGGGCATTAACGTTGTTGCATAAAGAGAAGTTATTTCATTCTTTCGGTAAAGGTCACTTCCTTTACCAAAAAGGTCATGGTAGACTACCAGATGACTGCAGACAATACTTTGTCATCTACAGGAGAGTGAGATTAGGAAACATTACTGTCAATGTGGAGAGTCTTGCATCAGGGAGCAGGTTGGGCTTTGTGACGTCTACCATTACATCTTCAAAGCTGACTTCCCACCCTTGGGCTTCCTTGCTCGGCAGGTTGTATCATGAACACCTGGAAATTTTAAAAAATGTACCCTAGGCTCCACCTCCAGAGAGGTCTTATCCTAAACGTGTGGGGTAAAGTCAGGAAATTTTTTTCCTCTCAATTTCTTAAGGCAGTTTGATGTTCCAGATTTTGGAATTCTTATCTGTATCTTAGTTCTCATTATTTAAAAATGTTATTTTTTTTAAATATTTACCTTAGTGGCTCACAAAATTTTATTTCTCAGTGTTTAGTGTAGAAAATGAAAACCACTTGGAGCATTTTAGCCAAGAAATAATTTTTTTAGCATACTTTTATTTGGTGCATTATAGCCTCGCATCATCATGAAAATCATGTTGACGTTGACATACTTGCACAGCACTTGGTGGGCCCCTTAGAAAGGATTTGATAAAGAAAATCAGGCCTTATATAATTACTGTAAATGCTGAAGGGCTCCAAGTGGGTGGGCCTCGGGAATAATTCTAGAAAAACACAGAGCAAACACACCTCAGGTGCCAGCCTGGGGCCAGATTGATTTGGTCCAGGGTCCACACTGCTCCCACAGCTTCCTTCATCTTTAGATGCTCAGGACGCTGGGAAGTGGATGCCCAGGCTGCCATCCAGGGACCAAAAAGGCTCGTCAGGAGGCCCTACATCTGGATACTCTTGCAGATGGAGATGAATGGGGAACACTAGGGAAAAAAAATCTCATGTTCTGTAGCTTTTCCAGACAATTAAATCCAGAAAAAAAAAAGGGATGTAAAGACGGCTGTGACTCACTTCTATGTTGCAAACCTTTTTTTAATTTTTTTTTTGGTGTGTGATCCTGGGGATTGAATACAGGGACATTCTATCTCCAAGCTATACCCCCCAGCCCTATTTTTTATTTTGAAATAGGTTCTCACTAAGTTGTAGAGGGCCTCACTAAGTAGCTGAGGCTGGCCACAAACCTGTGATCCTCCTGTCTCAGCCTCCCAAATGCTGGGATTACAAGCGTGTACCACCACGCCCAGCTTTTTTATTCTTCTTTTTCTTTTTTTTTTTTTTTTGTATGGTACTGGGGGTAGAACCCAGGGGCTTTTCTACCTCTGGGCTATACTCCCAGACCTATTTTATACTTTATTTGGAAACAGGGTCTCACTAAGTTGCTGAGAGCCTCACTAAGTAGCTGAGGCTGGCTTAGGACCTGTGGGATCCTCCTGTCTCAGCTTCCCAAGCACTGGGATTACAGACGTGTACCACCACGCCCGGCTCATTGTAAATTTTGAACCAGTCCATTGAATGGCAGACCCTAATTCATTCGCAGCCAGCTCTCTTGCTGAAAAGCAGTTTGCAAAGCATTGCTTTTAGCTTTTTAACCTAAAAAGGAAGGTAAACTGGAGGTTGAGTAGGCCAACCTGTAACATCCGTTATACTAAGAGAACAAGGGATCTTTGCTACAAAGGGCATTTTTATGTAGAGCAAAGCCACTTGTCTGACTGCTGTGGGGACTAAATAGGAGTCAGGATTCATGGTCCTAAAGTAAATTTGGATTTGATCCTAAGTCACTGGTGGACGAATGTCTTTTGAAAAGCCCATTGGGCCGTAAGGCATTGGATGAAGTAGAAGAGACCAGAACTGGAAGCCAGGTATACTTGTGTTACTCTGAATGGAACTAAGGTTTAAAATATGTCCTAAATAATTTTACTTTAAATACCTTTTGATATTTTTAAATCATACTCTCTATTATGGGTTTATGACACATTTTATTAATTACCGTGCATTCTTTTTATCAAAACATTTTATCATAAAAATGTACAAACATACAGAAAAGCCGAGAAGCTAGAAGGATGAACACCAGTTCCCTACCCACCAACGAATTTCAACACTTGTAAACATTTGCCATCTCCTGTTCTTGATCTCACGTACACTCTCTGATTTATTTAGCTGAATTATTTCTTTGTAGACATGATGGTGCCTCACCTCTATGTATTTGCTATAAGCCCCCTAAAGATAATTAAGTTCTCTTTCATAATCAGTATTGTTACAATTGAGGGAACTGTTCCGGGGACCCTGTTGAGCTCCCAGAAACGGTCCCAGTTACAGTGGAGAGAGAGAGAGAGAGATGTAACCTCAGGATCTTGTTCTGAATTAGGTATAGATAAAACACTAGTTCAAACTCTTACTGAAAGCTTAAATGAGTTTATTATTATCAAGATGGAAATATAGAAGATAGTTTAATACAGCCCTATACTATTCCTAACCCGAGATAGTATAGGGGGGTGACTTGAAAAGAAGTCATTGGAGTTCTAAATACAAAACAGCTTGTATAGTTAGTCCCCCATGTTGCTCTACCAGGTAATCTACCAGGAGTACCAGGTAATCCTTTGACCTAGGTGTAAGTCCGCCCCTTAATTCCGTGCAGGCCCCTTTTGTTATGATTATGGGGATTTCTGGCCCAGCAAAAACCTTCCTGCCTTACTGCGGGTGTAAGCCTAGGTTACTTTGTTAGGACCAGAAGGATCCACAAGGTCAGGGGCCTCGTGGTATCTGCTCCCCTTTCACAAAGGTCAGCACCCTCCTCCCACACTCTTGAAAAATTGTTAGCTTCTTGCTAGATGTCATTTATTATGCAAACCTGCTTTTAGGATGTGAAAGTCCTAGGTCCCAGCTCCTCTATCTACTTGCTAATTACTTTTAGTGAGGCTACTTTGCATTTTAACAGCTACCTGGGTGCCTGACAGTAACCAGGCCCTAACTGCTTTTCTTTTTATATTTTTTGAACTCCACTTACAACAAACCAATTTTTGATACATTAATACCCAACTTTTTTTCCCCCAGATATTTTTAGGCCATTTCCTAATACTGGTACAAATATGTCAATATCACACCTAGTAGAATTAACAATCACTCTTAAATATATATAATATCAATCTATATCACATTTTTATAAACCGTATCCCATATATCTTTCTGCCTTTTTTTTCCCCCTGCAAATTAGGTTTTCACATTTCACTTGCTGGCTATATCTCTTTAATCTAAAAATGCAGCAGATTTTTCTTTTTTGTTAAAAGAACCACATGATGTTTTGAAAAATCAGTTTATCAGATTTCACATTTTGTATTTGATGATTGCTTCTTTTAATTTAATGTTTTTCTGTCTTTTATATTTCCTTTCAAACTGGAAGTTAAGTCTAAATGCTGAGTAGCTAAAGGCAAAATTTACTGACACAATTTCATAGGTGAGATCTGCAAACCTTACAAAGCACATAATGCCAGCTTGTCTCAGGGTCAGTAATGCTAATTTCATCACTTGGGTGAGGCTGTGACAGCCAGATCTCTCCATCGTCAGAGAGGTTTTCCCCTTTGTGAAGAGTAAATAACCTGTGATTGACACTTTGACATCGTGCCAATATCCTGCTCCCCACTGTAACTTTACTTGGTAGTTTTATGTCTATAGAGAGTCCTTGCTTGAATTCATTATTTTTTGGTGGTTAAAAATACCTTATTATTCCCTTGACATTTATTCTTGGGAATTTCATAAAGAAAAGCTTCCCCTTAGCCCCTGAGGATAATTTATGGTCCTTAAAAGTTACCATTTTGTTTTGAGTAAGAACTTGGTATGGTAGATGAGTGCCCGTAACAGCAATGTCTGCTCCCTTCTGTTCTCTGAGTGCTGGTGTGGATTTTAATATATCCAAGTTGTCACCATTGTAGCAGTATTGGGAATGGCTTAGGAAGATTTGAGAAAGCTCTGATTATTAATAGATATATTTCAAAAATAATTGTGTAAAAATGGCAGACGTGGGGAAAGAAAGACTTGGTTTTGGTTTCAGTCAGGAAGCAAACAGCTATTGAAACTTAAATTGACTTAGATAAAAGTAATTAGCAAGTCCACAGGAGAGGGGAGCTAGGACTTCCTCTTTCTAAAGACAGATCTACATAATAATTAGATAATCTAGGGGATTGGCCTTTGTAAAAGACACCTTGGCAGGGAAAGTAAGGGAGGAGCATTACAGAGCCCTTTACTAAGTCAGAATTACTTGAACATGATGGGGGGTGTCGTGTATAAAAAGTCTGTTTCATGTATCTTGGTGAATTCGGGTGAATTTGTTCAAACCACCCCCTCAATGTTACCCATGGTAACATGGTATCATGGGTAACATGAGGCTGTAACTCTCTTCTGTATTTCTATCTTTTTAATAAACTTCTTTAAATCTTCAGCTATTGCATAGTCCAGGCTATTGCATATTTATCATTAGCTCAGGACAAGAACCTGCGCTTTTTATCTTTTTTGTGTTTTGAGGGAAATTGTGTCTGGAACCCTAACAGGGGCCCCCGGGTATAGTTTCCCAAACCATAACATCTTTTCAAACTGTAACAACCATCACTTACTCTTTGAGGAGCCTATATTGTCCTGAATTTGGCGCCTGTGTCCTTCCTACTATTCTGGTTTCTGAAATAATGTCCCAGGCTTCTGTTGTGCTTGCTCTGCCTCAGACATGAAATTCACTGTTTTGTCAAGAAGCTGTAGTCATATTGGGGGAAGGAGGAGGAAGTTACATAGAAGCCAATATCTGAATTTTAAGGGACTCACTACTAATGATGCCACTGCTTCTAGTACCTTCCAGAGGGAGAGAACCAGGAAATGCATACTTAAAAATGTGGAAGTTGTACCAGTATTGGGAAAAGGTTTCAAAATGCATTTGAAAATACCTTTGGTATTAATGTGCCAATATTGAAAAATGGCTTCAAAATTTATTTAAAAACAGCTTTGGTATTAATGTGCCAGTATTGGAAAATGACTTTGGTATTAATGTATTGGAATATGAATTTGGAAAAAGAATTTGGTAGTAATGTATCAAAAATCAGTTTCAAAATATAAAAAGCAGTCAGGGCCTGGTTACTGCCAGCCACTCAGGCAGCTGTTATAATGCAGAGTCTCCTCACTAAAGGTAATTAGCAAGTAAATAGAAGAGTTGGGACCTACGGCCTTCATATTCTACAAACAGGTTTACATAATAAATGACATCTAGCAGAAAAGCTAAGAATTCCCCAAGAAGTGTGGGAGGAGGGTACAGAGAGCAGGAGGAAGGTGCAGACCTCTGTCAAAGGGGAGCAGATACCACATGACCCCTGACTTAGTTCATCATTCTGGGCCTAACAAAGAAACCGAGGCTTATACCCGGAATAAGGCAGGAAGAAGGTTTTTTTTGGCTGAGCAAGAAATCCCCATAATCATAGTACCCATAATCATAATCTCCATAATCATAATAAAGGGCCTGCGCGGAGTTAATGGGCGGACTTACACCTAGGTTGGAAGATTATTGCATGAGCAAGAGGAAGGACCAGTATCTATGAATACTGTTCTGTGTCGAGAACTTCAGTGACTTATTTTCAAGTGACTCCCCTATACTCCCTCTGGTCTAGGGCTTTATTAATCTGTCCCTTCTTTCTGCCTTTGTAATGTTGTACCGCTGTTAAGAATTTTTTTGGCTCTGAACAGTTTTGTCTTGGTAATAATAAAATTGCTTAAGCTTACAGCAAAAAAGGAGTTCTGGCTATTGTTTTTTTTTACAAATAGCTAATAACAAGAACCTGTAGTTACAGCTCACTGTTACAGTTTTGGAGCCCAACAGGGGCACGGTAACAGAAGTTAATGTTGATGTTAAATTAAATTTAGTGACAAAATTTTTACTTCTTTGATTTTAGTTTTGTTTCCTTTTCCTTGTGTGGTACTAGGCTGGAGATTAAATTCAGGGTATTCTCTCTATGAGCTACACCCCCACTCCTATTTTATTTTTTATTTTGAAACATGGTCTAAGTTATTGAGGGCCTTGCTAAGTTGTGGAGGACGTCTTTGAACTTGTGATCCTACTTTCTCAGTCTCCTAAGTACTGAGATTATGGGCGTGTATCACCAAACCTGGCTGATTTTGATTTTTTTTTTTTTACACTAACAATCTTGATTCATAAGTACATATAAATACTTGCTTGCTTACTAACTTGCTTTATCCTACTTAACCTGTGGTATAAATAAAATGATTTCTAAACCATATTAGCAATATTACAATTAACAATAAGGACATTGGATTGGTGTATTTCAAAATGACTAGAAGAAGAAGATATTTAATTTTCAGCAAAAACAATTGATGTGTCTGAGATAATGGATGTGTGAATTACTCCAATTTGATAATTATTTAACATATACATACAATGAATGATCACATTGTAGTCCATAAATCTGTACAACTATTAGGCATTGATAGAAAAATATACAAATAAATGAATTTTAGAAATAAAAATAAAACCATGGAATGAATTTATTTTCAGGTTTATTTGTTCTTGAAATAACACTCCTCCCCAAATTTCTTGAAATCATAGTTTGTTCTATGCTATAGAATCAATTTCAGAAATAATTAGGTTTTATCATGGGAAACACCATAAAGTCTGTGGGTTCTTGGCTTCCATGGAGAAATGAATTTCAACACACTGCCAGTCAGATAAAGGTAGAGGTTTTAATTCAAGTAATGATACATGTTCAGGGAAGAACTTAAGACTATGTGGGACCCTGGAGTCCTTGGGATCCTTCCTTTATAGGGCCTTAGAGCTTGGGGTGACTAGAGGCACATGACTGGATTGGAGATCTGGACTTTTACTGCTTAGAATTCATGGGTGATGGCTGCATGGTATCCGACCTTGTCCCTTCTAATGGGTCCTTTATTTGCTAGGCAACTAAGGGATCTCAGGTGGGGTAGGGACCATTGTGACTAAGAGTGTAGGCTCATCAGGGCTTCTGCCTAAGAAACACTCTATAGGAGCTTTTATTCTTTATTTTGAAACAAGGTCTCACCAACTTGTGGAAGGCCTTGCTAAGTAGCGGAGGGTGGCTGCAAACCTGATACTCCTATCTCAGCCTTCCAAATACTGAGTTTACAAGTATATACCACCATGCCCAGCTTAAGCACAAATCTTTGGAATACCACTTTGTGTATTTTGACAAGTGTATACATCTGTGTAATCTAAACCCCAAAGATATATGACACTATCTCCACCTTAAAAAGTTCTTTCATTCCTCTTTTTCATCAATCCTGTGGCTATTCACAGAGGCAAATACTTCTTTCCCCACCATAGTTTAGATTGGTCTGCCCTAAAACCTCATATAAGTGGAAACAATACAGTATACTCTCTTTTGATTTTGATTTATTTCTCCTAGCACATTTTTCAGATCTATCAATGTGCAGTATGTATTGACAGTTTATTTTAAATTTTTGAATAGTATCCCATTGTACAGACATACTATAATTTACTTATGTATTATCTGCTGATGGATATAAAATCTATTTTCAGATTTAGACTATTACAGAGAAAGGTGATATGGACATCCTTGTACAAGTCTTTTTTGAGAACATATATTTTTATATTTCATGAGTAAATAAGTAGAAATAAAATTGCTGGGTCAGAGGAGAAATGTATATTTAGTTTTATAAGAAAATGATGGCCCACTTCCCTTAATGTTTATAGCATTTTAAACTCTCACCTATCATCCATGGACGTTTCAGTTACTCTACATACTTGCCTACATTTAGTATTGTTGTTCATACTTTTTAGCTATTGGTAAATGTATTTTCTGGTTTGGTTTTATCTTTTGAGTATGTAAAGCATTATGATCTTTTCTGATTAAAATGCTTTATTTTCTTACAACTCAGGGTCTCAAGTATCAATTGGACACATACATCAAAGCCTGCGACATGGGATTTTTTAATATTTTCTAGTTTTGCTTATTTTAAGGGTAAGAAGTTGAGCCTCAGGGAGCTTGTTCTGGACTCTGAAATGGGAGCCATTGGAGCCTCAGTTCAGAGCTCTTTTTAGCCTACAAAGCCCCTGCCGTTTGATTATGTGTCTTTCTCTTTTACTAATGACATCTGCTTCTTGCAAAAAGTCTCTAATCCTGACTTTAAAACAGCAGCACAGATGGCTAGGAGAGCAAATGTGGTCACTTTGAATGAAGTTTCCATCCCTTTTTTTCTATTGAATCATACATGTAATTCATCCATCAATTGGCGAAGTTCACACGGCTTCTAACTGGATGGATGAAACCTAAAGCATCTCTCATCTGCACCTCTCACATACTGCTTTTTAAAATATGTGTATTGAGCCGGGCATGGTGGCTCATGCTTGTAATTCCCGCACTTGGGAGGTTGAGACAGGAGGATCACACAGGTTCGAAGCCAGCCTCAGCTACTTAGTGAGGCTCTCAGCAGCTTAGTGAGACCCTGTTTCCAAATCAAATATAAAATAGATCTGGGAGTATATCCTGGAGGCAGAAAGCCCCTGGGTTCCACCCCCAATCCCACACACACACACACAAAATACTTGTATTGGCACAACGCAATTATACGTTACTATAAGATTTAAAGTGATAAAACTAAACATACATACATTGCTTTTTGAGAGTATGAGAACAATTTACAAAATAATTTTTCTTTTTCAATCAACTTGTAAAAAACTTCTTTAAAAGAAAATCATTTCCCTGTGAGTCATATATTTATCTGACATTTTATTTGAAGTATCCTTTCAAATTGTTTAGAGGAGAAACTATTAAAGATGGAAGAGATCTGAAAATGGGCATTTTAAACCAAGTTATCAGAAGCCCTAACCTAAAGGTATTAAAAATGTATGAAGCAATGACTGTGCATTCAGTTAACATCTGAATCAGGGAAACCATTTGTAGGTGGGGGAATTTTTATTAGCCATATTTTAATGCCATTTAAAAAAGTCATTGAACATGCATTTACAGGTTTTAGTTCATTTGTGCCTTATAACTTCAGCTCATTTTATTCCTACTTCCACCCTAGTAAATGGTTTTCAGAGAAGAAGAAAGGTAGAGTTAGGTCCATCCACAAGCTTATCTTGCGCATCTTTTAATTAAAAACAAAACAAAAACCCAAAACAAAACATAAAGATGTGTAATTTCAGAAGATTCCCTGCCAGCCATCAGTTACTTTACTGGGGGTGAGGGTTTAAGGAGAGGCTAGGAATGTATGACGATGTACTTGCATCCTGTCGCTGGAGTTAGCAGACCCCTTCGGAGACCCCGGGAATCTCAAATCTCTTGAATCCAGAACTGTTGCGAGATGGAGGTGGAAGGGATTCTCCTGGGCTCAAGAACATGGAGGCTCACGGTGCTCTCCACCCTTGACTTAGGGCTCAAGATGTTGGCTGTATGGTACACTGGAATCTCCCTCACCTTGCTCCATACAAGGGTTAATACACTCTTCTGTATATACCAGCAGTACTAGTAGAGCAAACATTTTATGAATTAGTGAAAAAGAGATTTCATAGATGTTATCCATTCCCACTTGACCACAAGTCCTCCTAAAATGAGTCCTTGGAAGATTTCAGCCATGGAATAAGCCTGTAATGATTTTCATGAATGAGCGAATGGGTGGGAAGACCTTCTACACGCCAGTCCGTTTGGTAGCTCTGGGCATATGGAGATGAGAATGCCATCCTTGCCCATCAGATGAGCAAGAGGTTTGGCAAGGCGGTGAAGCAAAAGGAATTCCCATGCCCTGCTGGTGGGAACGTCGACTGTTACAACATCTCGGGAAAAATCAGTTTGGCATTTTCTACTGAAGCCAAGTATGTGTATACTCTGATACTCTGTGACTCAGCAGTTCTTCCTCATACATGCCCTGAGAAAGGCGTGCACACGTGTGCCAAGATTCTTATCCAAGAATGTTTTCAGTACCATCGTTTGTAGTCCCTCCAAACTAATTTATCAACTTTAAGATGGATAAGTATGCCATGGAACTCTAAATAGATGAAAAAAATAATAAATGAACTGGAGCTAAAGGCAGTATCATCACCCTGGAATCTTAAATATGGTATTGAGTGAAAGAAAGACAATTGAAGAGGACATCTAAGGATGAGCCTACTTTTTGTATGTGATGCTGTGGACCGAACCCAGGGACATTCTAGCTCTGAGCTATTTTTTTCTTATTTGGAAATAGGGTCTTGCTAAGTTGCTGAACCTGCAACCCTCCGGCCTCACTCTCTCAAGGACTGGGATTACAGGTGTGCACCACCAACTCTGGCATGGATAATTTCATTCTATGAAGTTCAAAACTAGGCAATATTGAGCACAATTGTGTCGGATTGTGCACAAAGGTGACAAAAATGATACAGAAAAATGAGGAGGTGATTACCAGAAAGGCAAAGGCAGCGGTAATTTACAGGAGCACGTTCGCAGGGTATGACTGAAATGGGCTGCATGGTTTCTACGACAGCCGGTTTATATGGAGGCTCCATGATTTAAAACAATTATTCAATATACCATGCATTTGTTTTGTGTGTTTTTTATATGTTATCATATCTGAAAAGTTTTTGAAAGGTTACATTTACAAGTTCTCTTTGAATTTAGATTAATAAGGAAGTTAAATCCTGGGGGCCACGGAGGCACAGATGAGATTCCACACACCAGGCTGAGGTCAGGTGGCGGGTGGCACCTTGCTTAAGTCTTACAGGATAAATAGGAGATGAGCAGACACAAGAGGAATGCATTCCACGCAGAGGCAGGACTCACTCCAGGAGAACAGGCACGTGGTTTCGATGGCGGCACCCCAGGTCTGTGTGTGAAGGGTGGACTTGGGGCTGGCGGGACAGTCAGAGGCCAGATGAAGCCCTGTGGTGTTCACGGGCTGCCTCGTGGCTTTCTTGAAGCCAGGACGTATTTGTTATGAAGCATGGATAGGAAGGTCTGAATTATCTCTCTTAAAACTAAAAACCAAATCAACCTGTGATCCCAGGACCTGGAAGGCTGAGAGAGGAGGATGGCAGACTAGAAGCCAGTTTTAACAACTTATTGAGACCCTGTTTCAAAATAAAATAGGGCTGGGGGTACAAACTCAGAAGTAGAATGCCCTTGGGTTCAGTGCTCAGTATTATACTACCCCCCAACCAAAAAAAAAGAAAGAAAAAAGGAAGGAATAAGAGAGACTTTAGAAGCCAGGTGGGTTTTAGGATCACTCCTCTCCCAAATGAAAGCAAAGTAATAATAATAATAATTAATAATAATAATAATATAATATTACTAATAATAATGTGGTAGCAGAAAAAGAGAGAATGCTCAGCAACATTTAAAAGAAACAAGAAAATTAAAAGTTCACAGAGGCATAATAAAATGAGGCTCTTTTTACTTCTTGTTTCTAAGAGAGCAGACATTTATAGGAAATCAGAAGAGCTCAAAGATCAACAAAACCCAGTCATGGAAAAGCCTTGAAAAACCAGAATGACGTGAAAGGCCAAATAGTGTGACTAGTGAAAGAGACTAAGGTAAATAATCAAAGGAAAGAAACAAGTGGAAAACCGAGAAAACACAGAGGAAAGAGAAGATTAAAACCTGTTAGATTGTCTTAATCGCAAGTCACCTTGCATCCTGTTTTGTTAAAAAGGAAAGGGGGACGAAAAAGAAGAGAACTGCCACAAAGACACACATTTGGGTGACTCCATTAAAACAGGGGAAAACCAACCGCGGCAGAAAGGAATGTGCAGGCTTGTAGGGCTGGGAGGAGGAGGACAGGCCAGCGAGGGAGGCTGCCCAGGTGGTGAGCTCATCTCCCCGGCCCCTGGGCACAGCTCCCTGCACTGTGCAGGCCAGAGGCTCAGCTGGCAGGTGACTTCACAAACACCGTCCTCTGGTCTCGGGTGCTTCGTGTCATTCACGATTTCACTCAGGCTACCACCTCTTGACCTAGTTGAAAACTGGGCCAAATCATGTTCTTTTTAAAATGGAAACTTAAAAACCACCGCTCCCTAGACAGGTGTGGTGGTACATGTTTGTAATCCCAGCATTTGGGAGGCTGAGATAGGAGGATTACGGTTTGAGGACAGCCTCAGCTACTACTTAGTGAGGCTTTTTGCAACTCAGTGAGACCCTGTTTCAAAATAAAGAATAAAAAATAGGGCTGGGGGTATAGCTCGAAGGTAAAATGCCCCTGAGTTCCATCCCCAATGCCTAAAAAAAAAAAAAAAAACCCCAAAAAGCAAAACAAAACCAAAAATAAAACAAAACAAAAAACACAGCTCCTTAATAAATTCATAGTTTGCAACACTTTTCTGTATTCCATTTCTAGTCTACCCTTTTGGAGATGGCTAAAGTTGCTCAGATCAAAGTCTCTCGACTCTGAGTCCACCAATTAACAGGAAAGAAATTGGGGATTTCACAGGAAAGTAAGAGGACTTGCGCCATTATCTCCTCCTTGCTCCGCCTGGGGTGCTGTTAAATGACGTTTAGCTCATTTCCTTTTGTGACATTTCTCTCTGAGCAATCACTGCGGGGCAAGGGAATTCCATTTTGGCTCAAGGAGTTCTATGAGCAAAAGATGGGAAGAAATGGGAAAGATGCTGGGAAGGAGTGAACAGTAAAGGAGGCCGCAGAGTGTAGTGAGATCGGGGGCAGGGAATTCCAGCTCCATTGAGAGTCCTGGAGATGAGTGAGTAGAGCGGAAGCTAGAGAGCAATCAAGGTACGAAAG
This sequence comes from Muscardinus avellanarius, assembly GCF_963383645.1. Taxonomy (NCBI): domain Eukaryota; kingdom Metazoa; phylum Chordata; class Mammalia; order Rodentia; family Gliridae; genus Muscardinus; species Muscardinus avellanarius. The sequence goes on along the minus strand of NC_137787.1, from coordinate 11,603,055 downwards.
GGAGTCAGACCAGGAGGAGAGACCCCAGTGGGGTGCGGGAGGGGTCTGAGGAGAGGGAGGCAGGCAGGGGGAGGGAGATTTGATGACGGAGACACTTCAATTGGCACAATGCACAGATCCAGTATTATCAATGCCAATTTTAATATTGGGTACGAGAAAGGGGAGGGAGTTGGGTGGGAGCCCCGGGGAAACTCACCAAATACTCTGCACATGCAGATCTCTGCCACTCTGGACTTTCTCCTCATGTATGATTGTGAACGCATCAATAAAAATGAAAAAAGTAAAACAAAGAATTTTTTTAAGTGGCAATAGGATCGAATTTTGGAGCAGATCCACAGAGGAGTAGCATGGCTGGTAGAGTAAAGTGGGAGAATACATTTTTAGTTTTTAAATTAAAAAAATTATTGGTGCATTGTAGTCATACGTCTTGGTGGAGTGCAAGGTGGTAGAGGCATGTATGCACACAGCACCCAATTAGCCCTTCTCCAGTTCCCACCCCATTCCCTCCCTCTCCCTCCTTCTCATGTTTGATTTAGTGATTGGCTTTGATATGTTTGTTAACGTACATCATGAGCATTAGAGACTTTCAAATTTGCCAGAGCGCAGGGCCAGCGTGTGAAGCTGCTGCCTGGTGAGCATCCTGGCCTGGACCACAAGTACTTCCCTGAGCATGGCTTCCATGTGCTCCCATCTGGCTCTCTGGAATGATATGATCCCTGAGGAAAGCTGCCATATAAAATAAGACAGAGGATGCCCAGCTAGCTTTGAATTTCAGATATACAACATGACTTTTTGGCACAATTATGTTCCAGGCAATACTTGGCACCCACTTCTACTAAAAAAGATGCGTGCTGCTCATCTGAAATTCAGAGTTAACAAGGCGACTGCATTTTCATTCACTACATTTGGCAATCCTATCCTCCAGCCATCTTGAAAGCTATGAGTAGAAGGTAGAGGCAAAAGCTGCAAAGAGTCTGGGCTTCCGAATCGGAGCTGCACAAGAACAGCAGAAGAAGGAAGGCTTCCTAGACGCTGGGGCTTCTGGCTTCCAGAACTGCAAGTCAACACAGTTGTGTTGCTAAACCACCAAAGTACTGTTCTGCTATAGTGACCACAAGAAACTAATACCTCACCCGACACTTTATTTCCTTCCTTTTCTTCTTGATTTGTCTAGCACAGAGACAGAGAGTGGTCTAGCTGGACAGGACATGAGTTGCTCAGAGTCCTGTTGTTGATTTTCAGAAGAGGAAACAGCAATGATCGCCATTTGCTTCACTTTCAGCGGCTTTCCTTCTTGTCATCCATATGCTCACTCATACTCTCCTTCTTCTTTCTTCTCTTTTCCATCTTATCATTTTCTTGTTTCAAGTTCTCTCTAGTCTTCCTGTTTTCATCACCCATCCTCTTCTTTATCAACTTTTGTATTTTATCCGTCCATCTGTCCATCTGTCTATCCGTCCATCCACCTGTCCATCCTTCATCCTTTTCTTGCTTTGTTTTCATTATTCCAAAACAACATGTTGCAAACTCACTTGTCTCTACTTTCTCCAAATCCTTAATAAATTTTACCCTTTTTCTCATAATGGCATTTCACAGTTATAGACATCCATCTCATTTGAGCGAAGAAATCCCCCTTTTAAAAATGCAGTGCCAGCCGGGCGTGGTGGCGCAGGCTTGTAATCCCCCCACTTGGGAGGCGGAGACAGGAGGATGGCGCAGGTTCGAAGCCTGCCGCGCTGCTTAAGAGACCCTGTTTCCAAATAAAAAGGATTAAAAAATAGGTCTGGGAGTGTAGCCCAGAGGTAGAAAGGTTTCCAGGAACCCCAGTACCACACACACACACAAAATGCAGTACCTCAGCCTCACGTGGTAGTACATGCCTGGAATCCCAGTACTTCAGAGGTTGAGACTGGAGGACCATTGATCCAACGTCAGCAGCCTAGGGTGACTTAGAAAGAAAATGGGGTGCGGGCATGGCACAGAGGTAGAATGCCCCTGGGCGCAACCCCCTAGTACTACAAAAATAAAATAAAATAAGCAATGCCTCTAGTTTGGTTGTCAGATTTCAGTATGCATTTGGAGCATTCGTTATATGCCAGTGGTTTGAATATGCACGTTCAGTAGGCGAATGGGGCTCAGGTGTTTGTACATTAATTAAGAACTTTTGAAAAGCGTTTTGTTTCCAAGACTATGGGATTTCACAGATCAGTTTAAGAACAATTGTGGGAATGAACAGCAGAGACGGCTTGACTAAGAGAGTTCTTTATTTTAAAGCAAAATCATTAAAAACAAATGAACATCATTTTATTAAGGAAAGGCTATTTTGACACCCTAAACATGGAAAGAACACTATCAGAATAATGGCAAACATTTTAACTAAGCACTGGAGGTAAATTTAGGTTCAGATGTAAATGCCTTTGAGAAAAATAAATTGAAGAATTCAGACAGATAAAAGTAAATAACAGCCCAACAGTTTCTTTGACTTTACTTGGCTGTCCTGTTTTCTTTGCATAAGCATATCAACTCGTGCATCTAAACTCAGTGCAGTGTGAAATGAAATGATAATATCCTGCTTCTTTCTGGATTTCAGTTTTATCAGTTTATTGTTGAAAATCCATTCTTCCGTGTATATGTGCACAGAAATAGCAACAGTTTCTTAAAACTATTTTAGCCAATCTAAAATCCACTGGATAAAGATAAAGAAGGGACTTTGTGAATTTCTCCTGCCTTTTCTGATACTAAGTGAAAACAAAGCTGCTCGGGTTGGTGACTCACTTCATGGGGACGGCAAAGGGCCAGGTGCTCAAGGAATTCCCCTTTCCTGAGAGCCACTGATCCCAGGAGCGTAGGGCTCAGCCTCTGGGTCCCAGTGAGAAAAGCCTGGCCCAGGACAAACCCATTCTGAACAGACACCATTTCAACGACCTTTGTATGGGGGCCAAACCTTTTTCACCAAGTTTGAGACATAAAATCTGCTCTTCAGAGCACAGCAGCAACACCTCTAGACAGTTAAGGGCACACCGTTATTTAGTCCCAGCTCATACCTGTGAGATCCATTTCTGGGGCTGTGTATTCTCTGTCCTAAACCACTCGAGTGATTGGATGTCTTCCTTATGAACCATGTGCATAGTTTGGCTGCCACCCTTGGCTGACTGTCTTAGTTATTGGGGAGCAGCACCAGGGCCCTACCCAGGACTGCTTGCATGGGAATAGATGGTGGTGGCTGCCGGGGAGGGGGGGGCTGCACATCAGAAAAATTTAAAGGCTTTCCAGATGATTCTAGGTGCACCTAGGCTAGAGAATTTTAGAAGAAACATGCTTGCATTCCTGTAATTTTGCATACCATCCCAGGAGCCCAATATGAGAGTATCTCTTGTACAGGACTCTTTGGAGCCAGGAGTCAGCCACTCCATCGTGTGATTGTATAAATTCTGGGCTACCAGAGGAACTCTAGATAGTGGAGAAGAACCTCAGTGGAGCCAGGGAGGAAGGGGAGGGGAGGAGGAATACTGAGGTTCATTCATGGAAAAACCACCATCAACTATGTGTATACATGTGAATATATCATTGTCAATCTGAGTGCTTGGTATTGAGAGAGAGGGGAATGGAAAGGTGGAGGGCACCAAGTTATCATCTACAAATGTATGCATCTACAAACATGTGTGCATGTTTGCCATTGTCAACATGATTTACATTATTATGTGAGCCTATAATGCACCAACAAAAGCAAAGTAATGAATTAATTAATTAATCCGGGGCTCCCTTTGGAGGCAGAGCCAGGGTAGGCATTGCAATAGTAAGGAAAGCTTCCTAAGTACTTGCTGAATCCCTGTCCTGTGCAAGGTCTAGACATGATTGCTCTGTTATCCAAGGATTCCAGGTGGTCAGCACTACTATCATCCTGTTTATAGCACAGGGGATGGAGGTTGAACCCCTTGCCTAGATTCACGCAGCTGAGTACGATGTAGCTTAGCTCAGGACTCGACTCTCAGCCACACACTGCTGGGCAGGGTGAGGAAGTGCTTGGTTGGGAAAGGGTGGGGGAAGAATTGTTCAAGAGGGCCACTGAGGTAGAGGCATGCAGCCTTGCAGAGAGGGAGAGGTGAGTCTGTGGAGACCTTTGGTAAAAGCAGAAGCTGGAGGGAGACAGCAGGAGGAGAATTTCTAGTGGGAAGGAGAGTTGGTGCATGGAGTTTGTTTGAGCAAAGACAAACTTCCCTGCCCTAATTCAACAACTTCCTAGAAGATGGGATACAGACTGTCTCTCAGTGTGAAGTGTGTAAACTCTAATGTGCTCTGCAAGGTGGGCTCTTATTATGTGGATGCCCCACCCCATCCTCTTGAATGAATAGAAGGTACAGTATTGGATTGACTCAAAGTTTCTCTTCTTTTTTCTTTCATTTCTTTTTTTCATCCATCCATTTCCTTCCTTCCTTCCTTCCTTCCTTCCTTCCTTCCTTCCTTCCTTCCTTCTTCCTTCCTTCCTGTTTATTGCAACAGGGCCTCACTATGTTGCCCAGGCTAGTCTCAAATCCCTGGACTCCAGGGATCCGCCCACCTCAACCTCTTGAGTGCTGAGACTGCAGGCATTTGCCACCCAACTAGGTTCAAAACTTGCATTTTGTAGGGTAAAGGAGGAAATGGACCCCTATTTTAATGTTGTTCAGACCAATCCAGGAGAATGAGCTATTCTTTGAAAAAAAAGAGGAGAGAAAGGCTTTTGGATGATGGAGTCACAATGATGAAGACCCTGGATACTGGTGTGGTGAGCCAGTGGGGTTTTCAGGGTCTGTCTGTCTGTCTCTCTGTCTGTCTGTCTGTCTGTCTCTGTCTCTCTCTCCATTCTTTGTGGAACTGTAAATGAAATCTAGCCCTCATTAGATATTTATTTTTATTTTGAGGCAAGGTCATTCTAAATTGCCCAGGCTGGCCTCGAACCTGTGATTCTCCTATCTCAGTCTCCCATATACTGGGATTACAGGTATGTACGACCATGCTCGGCTTCCAGGTTATTTTCAAAGGAATGTCCAGGAGGTTTCTGCTGAGCTGTGTTGTAGAAGAGAGATTTGACTTGCTGGGCCCAGTGTCATGGGATAACCTCATGGTAGATACAGGCAGAAAGACTTTCCAAGTGCCTTGCAATGTACATTCTTTATTGCTGGGAAGATCCAGCGTAGCTGAACACTCACTATGATGAGGTTGCACATCCTAAGGTCTTTGTGGCATTCTGTGGTTCCATAACCTTTCATTTATTTATTTATTTATTTATTTATTTATTTATTTATTTATTTATTTATGGGACTGGAGAGCAAATTCAGGGGCTTTCTACCTCTGAGCTACATCCCCAGCCCTATTTTATTTTTATTTTGAAACAGGGTCTCGGTAGGTTGATGAGAGGCTGACTACTTGCTGAGGCTGTCCTTGAGCCTGCGATCCTCCTGTCTCAGCCTGCCAAATTCTGGGATTATAGGTGTGGGCTACCATGCCCGCCCTCACTCAGTTATTGAACAAGAGTTTAATGTTCTTGTGCTAAGCATAAGTGATCCAGTGGTGAACATATACACTTGGCAGTTAGAGAAGGAAGAGAAAGAAAAGCGTCAGTCTTGTACTCCCCCACATCCTAAACTTGCAGATTGGCTTATCTAATCCGTGCTTCCTATTTATATTTTAGAATTAATTTTTTTCCCTTGTTTTTCATTTCTCTTTCTTTCTTTCTTTCTTTCTTTCTTTCTTTCTTTCTTTCTTTCTTTCTTTCTTTCTTTCTTTCTTTCTTTCTTTCGAACTGGGGATGGAACCCAGGGGCATTCTACCTCCAAGCTACACCCCAGTCCTATTTTTTATTCTTTATTTTGAAACAGGGTCTCATTGAGTTGCAAGGGCCTCACTAAGTAGCTGAGGCTGTGCTTGAACCACAATTCTCCTGTCTCAGCCTCCGAAATGCTGGGATTACAAGTGTGTGTCACCATACCCACTTTTCATCTTTCTTTACTTATGACTTTTTTTCTTCATACCTAGCCATCTCTTTCTTCCTTTTTTTGTCTTTTACTCTTATTCTTTTATTGGCCTTTTTCCTATTACCATCAATGTATGAGAGTAGAATTAATGAATCTATTGGATGATATCTAAGTGCTCTAGTTATATAGGTACATACCTAAATACCTGTTTTTTCCATATTCCTGGTTACAATAAAAATCGAATTTATATAGCCTGAAAATACTTCAGTATAACCTATAACTTTTCTAAGACCCATGATAGATGTCAATAAAAGTGGAAAGTTCCTTCTGTCCTCCAAACCAGTTCTCAAAAGGACAACTTCCTCTCCCACCTTGGGCATGGGAAGTACTGAGCAGTTTATGCCCAGAAGACAGAGGATGCATTGTATATTTTGCTACTGGATAATGAGCAGCCTTCTTGTTCTGCCCTGGGCTATTGGGTGCCAGGAATGTTTAGGACAACAGCGTTATCAGGACAGACAAACCTGACCATTAACTTCATTCCATTGTTTAAAAAGTGGTGCTTTCCACTGCGGAGAAACGGTGTGAATTTTTATTCTTTGAATGTCTGGAGGAGGTTGAACTCATAGGTAAATTCTGAGAACAAGCATTTCAAATAGTTCTACTTTAAAGCAAAAGTGGAGCGTGTAATAACATGTAATGACAAATTTGAGGAAGTTCGACTTGGAAAGTACTCAAAAAAAAAAAAAAAAGAGATGACTGTTGGCAATTGCCATGTATCAGACAAAACTTCCTGCTTCAAGAGAAACAAACCAGGCATGCCTCTACCATCTTGTCCTCCATTGAGATGTATGACTATGGTGCACCAATAAAAATTTTAAAAGTAAAATTAAAAAAAACCAAGATGGTAGAGGTAGAGGAAACTGGAGCTGCAAAACAGACACAGATCTATCTGTCCTCTGTCCCCTGCAAACTACAGGCAGTTACTTAACCATATATATATATATATATATATATATATATATATATATATATATATATATATAATTTTTTTTTTTTGCAGTACTGGAAATGGAACCCAGGGGGCATTCTAGCTCCAAGCTACACTCCCAGCCTTATTTTTATTCTTTATTTTGAAACAGGGTCTCATTGAGTTGCAAAGGGCCTTACCAAGTAGCTAAGGCTGTCTGCGAATCATGATCCTTCTGTCTCAGCCTCCCGAATGCTGGGATTACAAGTGTGCACCACCATGCCTGGTGGTATTTCTGTTTAAGCAGCAATACAGTCCAAAAGTCTTAATGTGATGTCCAGAAGTCCTGCACTTTACCGGAGGCTTTTTCTCAGATAATTTCTCATCTCCAAACAGAAATCAGACCCCAGTTAGTGCAAGATTTCCCCTGGCAACATTCCCTGTTAGATAATATCATAAATTCTTTCTTTATCATTCCTGTAATGTTGCACATTTTTTACTCATTATGTCCCTGGAAAAAGACAGGGCTAGTTGTCAGATGGCCAAACTGATCTGTCGATTGTTAAAGGATAGAGAACCAACACTTCACGATCTGCGCCAGGTACTATACTAGGTGGTTTACGGATACTTCTCATAGTAATCCTTCCAGGTATGGGTTATCATTTTTCACACGGGCTACTGAAGCTCAGAGCTCTGAGAAAGTCAGTTGCTGACATTCCTGTAGGATCTGGTAGCAGAGTAGGGATGTAGACTATATTTATCTTACCTGAACGTGTCTAAATTTTCCATTTTGGCTAAGAATATAGCCCAAATTTATTCAGACAGTTCTCTCCCATTCTTTTGCACAGCTCACAGAGGGCTTGGGGGGCAAGGTCATATGGGAAACTTGAGTTAGGAGGATGTGTAGGAAATGTAGTGTTTGGGTTTTCAGCCTCTAACTTGCAGTACAGATGAGTCTCAGGGGGTTGGAATGAACACGACGAAGACCATGTCCACTTCTTCCCAGAGACCACAACTTTGTCAGTTGAACAACCATGCTCACCCTTCTTCCTCTGCTTAAAAGTGCTTGGGAGGGCCGGGTGTGGGGGCGCATGCTTGTAATCCCTGCGCTTGGGAGGCAGAGACAGGAGGATCGCGCAGGTTCGAAGCCAGCCGCGCACGCTGGCTTAGGAGACCCTGTTTCCAAATTTAAAAAAAAAATGTAAAAATTGGTCTGTGAGTGTAGCCCAGAAGTAGAAGGGCGTCCAAGAACCCCAGTACCACCAAAAAAAAAAAAAAAAAAAAAAAAAAAAGTGCTTGGGAGGCTGAGATAGGAGGATTGCCTATCTCATCACCTAATGAGATCCTGTTTCAAAAAAATTCAAACCACAGCAATAGCAACAAAAACACTCTTGTGGTTGTAATAAAACTATTCTTCATGCAGATGAGAATATTTTCATCTTTTTGCCAAAGCAAAGACCCCATATGCCTCCAGTTGCAACCTTTACCTCTGGGTGGTAGATGGTTTTGCCTCCTTTGGTCGAATCACAGTCCTATTTTATTATATTTTAACCTGTAGACAAAATTATGAGGCTAATAACCACCAAATAAGCTCCATGTAAAAATAGTAAAAAAGAGGGGAGAAAAGAAATATGACATAGAAGCCAGATGTTGTGGCACATACTTGTAATTCCAGCATTCAGGAGGCTGAGACTGGAGGATCGCGGTTCACGGATAGCCTCAGCTACTTAGTGAGGCCCTCTGCAACTTAGTGAGAACCTGTTTCAAAAATAAAGAATAAAAAAAATAGGGCAGGGGATGTAGCTCGGAGGTCAAATGCCCTTGGGTTCCATCCCCAGACCCTCCCCCCAAGAAAACATGCCATAGTATGGGGAGAATATCATGTTAGCTACACTAATGAACAATGCTCAGTTTTGTAACTGATCATACAGTTTACTTGCTATTTATTCTTATGTCTTCCTTACTTCATTTCCAATTCTATGTTCTCTTTGCCTTCAGCCAGCCCCTCAACAGGGAAAAGTCTTCATTCACAAAGTAACCCAAACCTTCATTAGTGAAGGACATGAACCTTAGGGAGGTCTGTGTTATACTGGTATTGCCAACTTCCGTTGACGTGTGTGTGTGTGTGTGTGTGTGTGTGTGTGTGTGTGTGTGTTACTGAAGATTGAACCCAGTGTGATATTCTCCCTCTGATCTGCACTCCAAGTTCTTTTTTTGTTTTTTAAATAGAGTTTCATCAGGTTGCTGTGTCTCCCTATGCTGCTGGGACTGTCTCCAAACTTGTGATCCTCCTCTCTCAGCCACCCAAGTAATGGGATCAGAGACATGCACCATCACACCTGCCTGTCTTCCATTGGCTTTTTACCGTTGGGCATGGCATAATAGTGGGGCATCCCATAGAATCTCTGGGCTTGAGGAATATTCTCCCTTGACAGCATAATTTCATGAAAGTTTATTTCCCCTTTATAATCAAGATAATCTCCTCAGTCAATGTGGTAACCCTCCTTTTCCTTCTGTTTATCTAAGAATACAGAAAGCCTGCAATGGCCAAGGAAAAGTTCTTAGCTAAGGGAATCCAGTTGTGTCTAATGATAATCATTTTGTCTTTGGGCTCTCAGACTTACAAGCCAACAGAATCACGGCTGAAAAGATGATAACCAAACTCTTGTGAGTGAATTATAAAGAGGAATGTTAAGAGACACCATACCATTTTCATTTTCATATTTTGAATTCGACAGCAATGTCTCTGACTTTGGGAGAATCCGTCCCTAAGATGACTGCTTCACAGCATGTAACCACACCAGAACCACATGCTGCAACCACACAGTGTTGCGTTGCACCTGGACCAGGCACCGAGTACAGTGTATGCCGGCTGCTTCCTGGTCCTAAGTTTCATGTTAAGAGCTGGGAACCCTTTAATTGATTTAGTTCTTGTGCCTAGATGAGAAGTATTATCGCTTGAACACCATGATGATGGACAAAACAGCTTGTGTTTCCACAAGGAGCATGATAGGGAGAGAAGGGAAATTCTTATCCAACATGAATCTTTTCCACTAAAGTCAAATTGTGTCTCTTCAGTGGTACAGCATATCTTTCTGATGAGTGTCATTCTGGTTTTCTAGGATATGGTACAAGAATGGGATCACAGTTGGTTGTTGCTGAAGGCAATTTGGACATTTAGCAGTGCAATAATCCAGCTGGTCCAGTAGCAAAAGATAGGTCATTCTTGCTGAAACATACTTTACCTTCATCCTTGACTCTAAAGCCATTTTATTCAAACACCCATTGAGTAAAATGTGGGGTAGGTAGGAAAGAGGCTGACTGAGAAATCTATTATGGGTTTCTTTCTCTATTGACAATTGATACCTCCATTTGGATATAGAATGACTTAGGTGTGGTGGTACATGCTTGTAATCTTAGTACTTGGGAGGCTTAGACAGAAGGATCACAAGTTCAAGGATAAGCTCAGCAACCTAGTGAGACCCTGTTTCAAAATAAGAAAAATAAAAAATAAAAAAGGGCTAAGTGTGTGGCTCAGAGAGAATACCTCTGGATTCAATCCTCAGTACCCTCTGTTCCCCTAAAAAGTCTCCTGAAAGAATTTATGCATTGATATTCTGAGACAAAATAATTAAATCATGAGAATTCTAATATCATCAGTGGATAAATCTATTGCAATGCATTTATTGGGTGGTAATCTAGGCAGGCATGATGTGGATGGAGGAGGTAGGTCTCTGGAGGTGTGTCCTTGAGGACTGAAAATGTGTTCTTGAATCCCCTTCATTAGCTCTCTCTTGCTCTTGGCCTCTGTGATATGAGAACAGAGCCCTGTTCTGCTCTTCCCCTGCCTTTCACCACCACATCCTGATCCCCACGAACTGCTGATGTAGCACAGCCTAACATGGACTGACTCCCCGAAATCTCAAGTGTGAGCAAATAAGCCTTCCTTCCTCTAAGTTGTGATGGAAAGGTATTTTGGATCACAGCAGAGATAATCCTGACTAAAACACTCCACTTGAGTGGACACCTTTGGTACGCAGTCAGGTGTGACATAAATATTCTACCTTTTTGAGATGTTCTTTGACTTTTCTTCTTATCCATACTCCCACATCACCAAATTCCATGTGTTTACTTCTAAGTCCTTGTTTTGATCATACTATATCAACTGCCCATACATTAGGTCATCTCCCCCATTCCACACAAAGTGGACTTTGAGGAGGGTGGTTCCAAGTTCAGTCCCATGCATTATTTTCCATCCTCTACCATCCTTTAAGGCCACCTCTGACTGGGACTATAACTTTGTAGTAGTCTAAGTCCCACATGTAAAGACATGTTTAAATTCTACTTGATTGTTTTCTATGTTAATCGATTGGTGGGGACTCCCCCTGAAGCTGCAGGTGTGGGCAGAGGAAATGATGTTGTCTAAAGGTAGGCACATGGGGGCTGAAACCTAGTTCATACAGCTGACTTGTGCTTCAGGAAATTCTCTAACCAGATCCCTTAAATGTTGTTTCCCCTTAGCATGCTGATGGTTTTGCTTGACTTATGGTGTGATAAGCCATATGACACTCACTTTGGTACAAGCACCTTCGCTTGTGAGCTCACCTGGTATCCTCTGGGCAGGTGCTTAGTCTTCACCAGGGTCCACTAGCAAGCCAAGACACATTTTTTTTAAAGAAGAGTTTCCTAAAGAATAGGGGATAGTTTGCTTCAGGGTTCTGAGCTGTGATCCTTCTAAGACTTGCCAGAATTTCTGTACAGCAGCCTGAGCAGCCACTGACCTTTAGGTTCGTGGAGGGATGAGTGGCAGAGCTCCTGCTTCACAGAGGAACAGTTGAAACCTTCCTTATATTCAGCTCCTCTCAAGTTCATCCCTTAGAAGTTTTCTCAGTAAAGAGTTGAGGCTACCCCAAATCAGTTGTCCTAACATTTTGCCAAATATTTTTCCTCTTAAGGGGATGAATACAGAGTGGGACATTTTATTTTTCTCTCACTAAAGTAAATACCAACAATTCCAAGAACATTGATCTCTTAGAAACATCCGTAAAATGGTAGGCCCTGGCAGTCAATGGAATTTATCTTATCTTTGAACTACTGGTATCATGGGTCAGACCAGGGCATCCTGCTACTTCTTATTCATGGTATCTTATCAGCATGACTTCCTGTGGGCTGGGATGAGTCCCTGCAATAGTCGCTGACCCAGACATGTCAGATGGTCACTCCCACACTCCCATCTTTGAGAGTTTGTTGCTTCTAATAGCTTCTCTTACCAGTTAATTATCAGTCAGAGCTCAGTAGTAGTTTGAGCTGAAGTGATTAAGATAGGGAATCAGAAGTTTTCCAAATCATCAGAGGTCTGAGAGAGCAAATTCCAAGGTCTACCCAAACAGCACTGTGGGGCTGGTCAACCAAGATTGTGGTCAGTTCTGCTGTGACTTGGGAGCAGGGAGCTAAGACACCATCACACAGCCAATGGCTAAAGGGATCACAATATTGCCTGCTTTCTGAAGTCATGCTCTCTGATTTTCACATCCGTGAAGCCAGAGAGCAGATGCAGAGAACTCTGAAACTGCTGTAGAGAAAACCCACACTGTTCCCAAGGCTGAGTAGTTGAGCTTGCCAGGTATAACATTGAATGCACCGTTCCATATTGGTTCTGCTTTCAGAGGGTACCAGCAGCACCTGGGTGTCATTTGCTGGATGAGAGTCAGGCTATACATACTACCTGGGTTGTGAGGATGTGTTCACTCTCCAGAAAGTTCTAAACCATCTAGCAGGGGGCAAAACAGGGCTGACTAAAGGCAACTTACCAGATTGCCAAAGTGGCTATGTGAGCACTTTGGAAACAAAGGGACTTGCCAGCTGTTGAAATATGAGAAAAAAAGGGGAAGAGCAGTCCAGGAAGTCGCTGAAGAGGAGCTGGCTTGGGAAAAGGAGCCGTTACATGGTAGAGTCGGGAACAGAAATGATGGGACTACAATGAAACAAGAGGAGAAGGTCAGAAAGGCAGGGAAAAGCCAAAAAAAAAAAAATCTTCAGGAAGGAAGGGAATCAGAGAAAGATAGGAAGGAGAAAAGATTAGAAATCCCACTTGGGTAGCTCAGCTGAGATAGACTCAAGTGTATATTCCCATAATTCAACAAGATCACTATTTTGAAATGCTGAATGGTCCCTGGGATTCAAGTAAGTCCTGGTGAAAGGATAACAGCTTCAGCAATGATGATTATAGAAACGTAGGTCCTACAATGTTTTTGTTTTGTTTTTAGTTCTGTATATATTCCCATTTAAAAAAAACAACAAGAGAAAATAAAGGCAAGCCAGTTTTTCATTTCTGGATTTAAAGTATTACTTTTTGGCAACCACATATTCATTTCAGCTGATACACACAGTCAAAATCCTAGCCGAGAGCCACCCAAGCTATTGTCTTGGTGTTTGTTACACATGGTATAGTGAGCTCTGTAAGAATCGCGTGGTATTGAGTTTCGCACAGACATATCTAGTGAAGTAGTATTATAAAGAGTTTTTCATTCATGATGAAAAGGGTAATATTCTTTTATTTTATTTTATTTTATTTTATTTTATTTTATTTTTTTTATTTTTTAAATTAATTTATTTTTTAAATTGGTGCATTGTAGTCATATATCAATCACATTGGAGTACAAGACTTGAGAGGATATACAAGCACACATCATCCAATTAGCCCTCCTCCAGCCCCCGTCCCATTCCCTCCCCCTCCCTCCATCCCACACTTCTTTGGTGATTTACTTTGATACATTTGTTTATGTACCTCCTGCATTTTAAAGAGGCTCCGTCCTCCGGTATTACATACCCTCTGATTGATCACATTAGTTGCTTCACTATAGGGCCCTTTCTATAGCTCAACCTCTTCCTGTTGCCCTTTTCCTCCTAGTTATTGCTGATTAAGAGAAGCGTCTGATTTATATTTTCTGCGATATTTCTCTGTGCATGCTGCGTTGCAAGTACCAATCCCACTCTTGATGGTCCCAGTAGTGGCCTGGCTACTCAGTGGACTGATCCAGACCTCGCTGGCTCACGCAGCGGCCTTGCCTCATGGGAGGACCCAGTTCTGGTCTCGCTGGCCCCTGAAAAGGTCAAACCCCTAAGCTGGCTTTGGTCCCGACCTTGGAGGCCGCAGGAGTGAACTTGCCTCACGCCAGGCTCCGATGCTGGCCATTGGCCCCTGCACCGGTCTAACCCCTTGGCAGGATTCCAATCCCGGCCTCGGAGGCCCCAACACTGGTAATGCCTCACGGCAGGCTCCAATGCCGGCCTCACTGGCCCCAGCACCGGCCTAACCCCTTGACAGGCTATTATCCTGGCCTCAGAGGCCCCAGTACCGGCCTTGCCTCACGGCAGGCTCCGATGCCGGCCTCGCTGGCCCCAGCACCGGCCTAACCCCTCGGCAGGCTCCGATCCCGGCCTCGGAGGCCCCAGCACTGGTCATGCCTCAAGGCAGGCTCCGATGCCGGCCTCGCTGGCCCCAGCACCGGCCTAGCCCCTTGGCAGGCTCTTATCCTGGCCTCGGAGGCCCCAGTACCGGCCTTGCCTCACGGCAGGCTCCGATGCCGGCCTCGCTGGCCCCAGCACCGGCCTAACCCCTCGGCATGCTCCGATCCCGGCCTCGGAGGCCCCAGGACTGGTCATGCCTCACGGCAGGCTCCGCTGCCGGCCTCGTTGGCCCCAGAACCGGCCTAACCTCTCGGCAAGCTCTTATCCTGGCCTCGGAGGCCCCAGTACCGGCCTTGCCTCACGGCAGGCTCCGATGCCGGCCTCACTGGCCCCAGCAGCGGCCTAACCCCTCGGCAGGCTCCGATCCCAGCCTCAGAGGCCCCAGTACCGGCCTTGCCTCAAGGCAGGCTCCGATGCCGGCCTCACTGGCCCCAGCACCGGCCTAACCCCTTGGCAGGCTCTTATCCTGGCCTCGGAGGCCCCAGTACTGGCCTTGCCTCACGGCAGGCTCCGATGCCGGCCTCGCTGGCCCCAGCACCGGCCTAACCCCTCGGCATGCTCCGATCCCGGCCTCGGAGGCCCCAGCACTGGTCATGCCTCACGGCAGGCTCCGCTGCCGGCCTCGCTGGCCCCAGCAGCGGCCTAACCCCTCGGCAGGCTCTTGTCCTGGCCTCGGAGGCCCCAGTACCGGCCTTGCCTCACGGCAGGCTCCGATGCCGGCCTCGCTGGCCCCAGCAGCGGCCTAACCCCTCGGCAGGCTCCGATCCCGGCCTCAGAGGCCCCAGTACCGGCCTTGCCTCACGGCAGGCTCCGATGCTGGCCTCGCTGGCCCCAGCACCGGCCTAACCCCTCGGCAGGCTCCGATCCCGGCCTCGGAGGCCCCAGCACTGGTCATGCCTCAAGGCAGGCTCCGATGGCGGCCTCGCTGGCCCCAGCACCGGCCTAACCCCTTGGCAGGCTCTTATCCTGGCCTCGGAGGCCCCAGTACTGGCCTTGCCTCACGGCAGGCTCCGCTGCCGGCCTCGCTGTCCCCAGCACCGGCCTAACCCCTCGGCAGGCTCTTATCCTGGCCTAGAGGCCCCAGTACCGGCCTTGCCTCAAGGCAGGCTCCGATGCCGGCCTCACTGGTCCCAGCACTGGCCTAACCCCTCGGCAGGCTCTTATCCTGGCCTGGGAGGCCCCAGTACCGGCCTTGCCTCACGGCAGGCTCCGATGCCGGCCTCGCTGGCCCCAGCAGCGGCCTAACCCCTCGGCAGGCTCCGATCCCAGCCTCGGAGGCCCCAGCACTGGTCATGCCTCAAGGCAGGCTCCGATGCCGGCCTCGCTGGCCCCCGCACCGGCCTAGCCCCTTGGCAGGCTCTTATCCTGGCCTCGGAGGCCCCAGTACCGGCCTTGCCTCACGGCAGGCTCCGATGCCGGCCTCGCTGGCCCCAGCACCGGCCTAACCCCTCGGCATGCTCCGATCCCAGCCTCGGAGGCCCCAGCACTGGTCATGCCTCACGGCAGGCTCCGCTGCCGGCCTCGTTGGCCCCAGCACTGGCCTAACCTCTCGGCAAGCTCTTATCCTGGCCTCGGAGGCCCCAGTACCGGCCTTGCCTCACGGCAGGCTCCGATGCCGGCCTCACTGGCCCCAGCAGCGGCCTAACCCCTCGGCATGCTCCGATCCCGGCCTCAGAGGCCCCAGTACCGGCCCTGCCTTCGGCAGGCTCCTATGCCGGCCTCGCTGGCCCCAGCACCGGCCTAACCCCTCGGCAGGCTCCGATCCCGGCCTCGGAGGCCCCAGCACTGGTCATGCCTCAAGGCAGGCTCCGATGCCGGCCTCGCTGGCCCCAGCACCGGCCTAGCCCCTTGGCAGGCTCTTATCCTGGCCTCGGAGGCCCCAGTACCGGCCTTGCCTCACGGCAGGCTCCGATGCCGGCCTCGCTGGCCCCAGCACCGGCCTAACCCCTCGGCAGGCTCTTATCCTGGCCTCGAGGCCCCAGTACCGGCCTTGCCTCAAGGCAGGCTCCGATGCCGGCCTCGCTGGCCCCAGCACCGGCCTAACCCCTCAGCAGGCTCTTATCCTGGCCTCGGAGGCCCCAGTACCGGCCTTGCCTCACGGCAGGCTCCGATGCCGGCCTCACTGGCCCCAGCAGCGGCCTAACCCCTCGGCAGGCTCCGATCCCGGCCTCAGAGGCCCCAGTACCGGCCTTGCCTCAAGGCAGGCTCCGATGCCGGCCTCGCTGGCCCCAGCAGCGGCCTAACCCCTCGGCAGGCTCCGATCCCGGCCTCGGAGGCCCCAGCACTGGTCATGCCTCAAGGCAGGCTCCGATGGCGGCCTCGCTGGCCCCAGCACCGGCCTAACCCCTCAGCAGGCTCTTATTCTGCCCTGGAGGTCCCAGCACTGGCCTAACCCCTCGGCAGGCTCTTATCCTGGCCTCGGAGGCCCAAGTACCGGCCTTGCCTCATGGCAGGCTCTGATGCCAGCCTCGCTGGCCCCAGCACCGGCCTAACCCCTCAGCAGGCTCCGGTCCCATCCTCGGGGGCCCCAACACTGGCCTTGCCTCACGGCAGGCTCCGATGCCGGCCTCGCTGACCTCAGCACCGGCCTAACCCCTCAGCAAGTTCCGGACCCGACCTCGGAGGCCCTAGCACAAGCCTTGCATCATGGCAGGCTCCAATGCCGGCCTCGCTGGCCCCAGCATCGGTCTAACCCCTCTGCAGGTTCCAATCCCGGCCACGGAGGCCTTAGTAGTGGCCCTGCCTCACAGCAAGCTCCGATGTCGGCCACTGGCCACGGCCCCCACCTAACCCCTCATCAGGTTCCGATCACAGTCTCTGTGGTTAGTATTTCAAAGGTTCCAGTTGTAATGTATCAGATCTCTGCCTCCCCCGAATATTGGCCACTGGCATTGCCACTGCCTCCACCGTTTCAAATCCTTCCCAGGCTCTTCTTCCACTCTGAATGTTGTCCAGTGTTCCTAAGCATGCGTGATGGTAGCATTCGACATTTGGTGTAATTTCTCCAAAAAAATAAAGTTGGTAAAATCCGGTTTCTGCTTCTCCTGAATACAAGTCTCTACCACCATCGCGAAGAACTCTTTCAACACCGCATTTCTCCTTGGTCTCCGCTAAACTCTCTCCTTATATGTGATGTCTGAGATTCTTAACAATATAGAGAAATAGCAGTCCTCTTTCACGGCGAATTTTTCCATAAGTTCCAGTGCATTTAGATAAGTTTTGTCTGCATCTCCAGTGTCCTGGCATCCATAACGGCTTTCTTACCACCTCTCCGATATTTTTCTTTATCTTTTTCTGTTCTGGGCCCGGTTTCTCCAGGGGTCTGGCGTGCTACTCGCAGTTCGGCCGGGACCCAGAGTCCCGCGATCCGGGCTCCAGCTGTCGTGCCCTGTGCTCGACCCCCGCCCAGAACCCAGCGTCTTACTGGGCCTTGTTTCTCCAGGGGTCTGGCGTGCTACTCGCAGTTCTGCCTGGGGCCCAGAGTCCCGCGACCTGGGCCCCATCTGGCGTGCCCAGCCCGCGACCCCTGCCCAGAACCCAGCGTCTTACTGGGTCTGGTTTCTCCAGGGGTCTGGCGTGCTACGCGCAGTTCGGCAGGGGCCCAGAGTCCTGCGACCCGGGCCCCATCTGGCGTGCCCAGCCCGCGACCCCCGCCCAGAACCCAGCGTCTTACTGGGTCTGGTTTCTCCAGGGGTCTGGCATGCTACGCGCAGTTCGGCAGGGGCCCAGAGTCCCGCGACCCGGGCCCCATTAGGCGTGCCCCACCCGCGACCCCCGCCCAGAACCCAGCGTCTTACTGGGCCTGGTTTCTCCAGGGGTCTGGCGTGCTACGCGCAGTTCGGCCCGGGGCCCAGGGTCCCGCGACCCAAGCCCAGGCTTTTGTGCGCCGCGCGCGACCCCAGCCCAGAACCCAGCGTCTTACTGGGCCTTGTTTCTCCAGGGGTCTGGCGTGCTACTCGCAGTTCTGCCTGGGGCCCAGAGTCCCGCGACCCGGGCCCCATCTGGCGTGCCCAGCCCGCGACCCCCGCCCAGAACCCAGCGTCTTACTGGGTCTGGTTTCTCCAGGGGTCTGGCGTGCTACGCGCAGTTCGGCAGGGGCCCAGAGTCCCGCGACCCGGGCCCCATCTGGCGTGCCCAGCCCGCGACCCCCGCCCAGAACCCAGCGTCTTACTGGGTCTGGTTTCTCCAGGGGTCTGGCGTGCTACGCGCAGTTCGGCAGGGGCCCAGAGTCCCGCGACCCGGGCCCCATTCGAAAAGGGTAATATTCTTAAAAAGAGGTATAAAATAAAATTTCAATTTTAAATAAGACATTTAGATTACAAGGCAAACATAAAAAGTTGGCAAAAAAAAAACTAAGAAAAAGCAAAGTCCGTAAACAGAAAGGAATAGGAGAAACCTTAAGATCGTGGAGCCTTAAGCTTTTTAATCTTTTTAGAGCCTTAGTCTCTCATCTACCAAGTGAGAAAAATGGTCTGTTCTTCATAGAGTTTTGTGGAAATTCAACCCGGGAATCATTTGTGCTGTACATTTAAACAGCACCAGGCACAAAGAAGGCACTCAACAAATGGTAATTATCATGATTGTTAGCTTAACTGGCATATTTGTGTGTCATTAGTAGGGCTATTGTAGCCACAAGTTGTAGTTTTCTTATAGCTATTTCTACCACAGTTCTCACTATGCAATTATATACTCAAATTGGATTTTAAAAGTCTCCCTCAAATGTGTGAAGTTATGGCTAAGAAGTAATACACAATGTAAGTTAAATACAATAGAAAACAACTGTAGTTCGCCATTTAAAATTTTAATTATATACTATTGACCTGTGGGAATGTTACATATTGATGGGGTAGAGTGTGACATTTCAATACATGCATACTATGTACTTCACTAAGTTTAGATATTCTTTCAAAGCAAAGAGAGGGATGGCTTCAAATGCTAATGATCTCAACAAAGAAACAAACACCATGAAGATAAAAAACAAACAAAAAATATGTCTTATTCTGTTTTGGCATAGCCAGGATTTATCTTCAAATATAGGTTTCGAAGTTTAAATAAAGAAGTTTGCTTGGCTCAGTACTTAAACTCTGGTCTCATCTGACTATGGTCTTCCAAAGAAAAGTTAAATTATTCCTAATATATAATTGATGTACACTGCTGCCCCCTACTGCCAAGGGGCGATCTAGTTAATATAAATCAGATTATGAAAATCTCTTACAGTGCTATTTAATTTTGAATTGATATATTATCTATTATCAATTAACATTAAGATGTACTTCAGAGTTAAAGTCATCTATCGAGGTGGATAGTTGCAGTACGATAATTTTAACGAAAGAAACATCCTCCGCGTCTAGAAGTTGTGTGTACAGTATACTGTGTTTACCTCATTTAGTCTACTCATGAGACAGAGAGCACTGTTATCCCCATTTAAAACTGAGGAAGCTGAGCTTCTAAAATCGGCTCTGCTAATAAGTGGCAGAATTGGCATTCAAACGCCAAACTCCTTTGACTCTGTGTCCTTTAGAGGCCATGATGCTTTTCTAAAGAGGAGATATTCAGCAATAATGTCAGAAGTTTTGCTCTTGGCAATCACAGCCAAATATTGAATGGCACCATCTTTCCTCCTACTTATTCCTCATTGAAAAGAAACTTGTGAGCAAATGCAGATGCTCCCCGACTTAGAGTGCCATTACATCTCAATAAACCCATCGTAAGTCAGAAGTGCATCCACCAAACATCAGTTTAGGAGCTCTGTAGGCCAGTTGTTTACCCCCTATGGTCCTGGGACTGGTTACAGCTGCTGCTGCTGCTGCTCGGCATCTCAAAATAATATCACATATTGCAAGCTGAGAAAAGATCAAAATTCAAAATTCAAAGTCTGATTTTTACTGGATGTATATATTGCTTTTCCACCATCTCAAAGTAAAAAAAAAATAGAGAAAATTCAAGTCAAACTCTCTTAAGTGGCCTCATGGGGCTGGCTGGGCAGTCTGGTGCACTCACAGAACCCTGCCATGGAAGAGGAATGGGCTGAAGTCTGGCCTTGCTCAGGTGGAGTCTCCTATCTGTGGGACTGTTTCCCGGCCATGGAGGCCCTTAAAGTTTGAAGGTACCCTCCAAACTGGAGGTGACACCCTTTTATAGTTTGCCCCAAAGCCTAGATTGTGCTGGTGGATGAACCATCTAAATCATGACCGCGTGTGTTATGTTCTTACCTGCCTACACATGGTGCACAGACCCAGCTAAGTCCCCTTTCTCCAGCAAGGCTCTCTGAACTGATTCAAAGTGCCATAGGACTGATGCAACTAGTCCCCACCCTGAACAACAGCAGTGTATTTAGAAATTGACCATTTAACTGGGTAAAGGAAGGAAAGAGAGAGAGAGGCAATTGGTCACAATAAGATGTAGGAGTACAAAAAACTATTTTTTTTTAAATTTTGGAAACCAAGAAGAAAGATGCCAGGTTTCCTTATGATGATACTGGCGTCCAAAAAGCTTCACAGAGGAGCTTTTAGACACTGTAAAAGGAGTAGAAATAGTGTAGAAATGGCAGCCCGGGGCAAGCAGGTTAGAGAGCTCCCTGCTTTATCCCATCCATCTGGCACCTTTAGGCATCTGAAAGTTCACTGGCCCCTGGGGTAGAGGGAAGTGCATAAGAGTTAAAGTCTTTCAAGGGTCCAGTGGGTAAGAGGGGACTCCAGAAGTGGAATGCAGTAGATGTCTAGCTGGGAACAGAAGCAGGATACGGTGACATCTCAGCAAATAGTCGCATCCTGGTGGGAGGGGCCAGGTGTGGAAAATCAAGGGTGGGGCTATAACTGCAGGTAATAGTGCAGGATCTTCTCTCCATCCATCCACAACAAGTAGCGATAGTGTCAGATCCTTCTGGAGTTTAGAATCAGCCCTGTTGGGAAGTTCCCAGTTTGCTGTTCAAATACTTTTGGTGGTGGCACAGCCAGCCGAAAGGCTTCAGCAGGGGCATGTGGTAGAAGAGTTGGTGCAATATTTGCATCTCAGTACTGCACAGGGCTCCCCTCATCCATAAGCCAGAATCGTGTCCAATGCTGAGCAATTTGCGTGAAGGCTTGCAGGAGATCCCATCGTGCTTCGGCAGTGATGTTGAGGATTTGGTAAGATTATTTACAGTACTGGTTACTCCCCAGAGCAGAACATGAAAAGTGAGGGTGTGCTAGCAGACACCCTGAAGTGGCCTACAGCAGATGCTCCAGGCCAATGCTGCTCAGACATGATCTGCTGAAATAGTCCAGTCTTAGAGTGACTCCCTGTCTTTGAGCTTCTTGTGGTGATGTTTCCTGGGAACAGACAAGAAGGTCACAGCCTCCTTCTGGGGCTGAGATTCTGCGCCTATGCTGGTATCTCTAGTATGTTGTTTTTTTTTTTAATTTTATTTTATTGGTGCACTGTATTCATACATCATAGTGGGATACAAACTTTTGTAGACATACATGCACACATCGCCCAGTCAGCCCCCACCCGATCCCCACCCCATTCTCTCCCCATCCCTCCTTCCCATGCTTGGCTTAGTGGTTGACATCTAGTATTATAGCAATTTATCCAAAATTAAAAATGATAATCTCACATAACAGTTTCATTTGTCTGATACCAAGCGTTTGATGATTTAAAGATAACATTTCAGTATTTCTTTTTGCTTTCTTTCTTACCAGAGCATATTTTTTTCTGTTTTTTTAGGTGAAACTATCATATATTTATATATTTATTTTTCAGAAAAAAAATCTATCCTAATATGGAATATGAATTCTAGATACCCAAAACGATCTTGAAAAAGAACAAAGCTAGCAGATATATATTTTCTGATTTCAAACCATATAAAGCTACAATAATTGAAACAGTGTAGTACAGTTCTAAAGGCAGATATATAGACCATTGGAGTTAAATACAAGCCTAGAGCTAACTTCTTCCCTATATTGTCAAGTTATTTTTGACAAGGTTTCCACGAACATTTGGTGGTAGAAATAATAATCTTTTAACTAAATATTGTTGAAAAATAATAATTACATGGAAAAGAATAAAATTGGACCCTTACCTAATCCCACATACAAGTATTAACTCAAACTAGATAAAAGACCTAAATATAAATCTTAAGACTATAAACTTTTAGGAGAAAATCTGGGTCATAAAACCTCACAACATTGAAATTGGCAGTGATTTCTTGGATATGATTTCAATGGCACAGGCAACAGAAGAATATACAAACTCCCTAAAAAATAAAAGAAAATATTGTATATCCAAAGACAATGTAAACAGAGTTAAAAGTTACTAATAGAATTGGATAAAATATTTCCAAATGCTATATCTGAAGGTATATTAATATTCCAACTAGAAATCCTAGAAATTAACAACAATAAAGGCAAACAATACCCATTAGAGATAGGTAAAAGACTAACATAAATAATGAATCTCCACAGATAACCAATCTTAGTTGTCTGTTGGATGGAAACTCTTGTTTCTCTGGTTCTGGTGAGTGTTACCTATTTCTTCTTTGTAGTTAATCTCTTTGAGTATTTTCTCTAGCGCTGGTTTTGAAGACATAAATTCCTTCAGTTTCTGTTTGTCATGGAAGCTTCTTATTTCTCCATCTAATTTGATAGAAAGTTTTGCTGGGTAGGAAATTTTTGGCTGGAAGTTGTTTTCTTTCAGAGTTTGGAATATGTTACTCCAAGCCCTTCTGGCTCTCATGACTTGGTTTGGGAAGTCTGGAGTGATTCTAATTGGTTTGCCTCTGAATGTCACTTGGCCCTTTGTTTTTGTTGCCTTTAAGATTCTCTGCTTGGCTTCCACATTGGTCATTTTGACAATTATATGGCGTGAGGATCCTCTTCTCCGATCCTGTCTAAAGGGAGTTCTATAAGTTTCCTGGATCTGTGTATCAACCTCTTGCTCTATATTTGGAAAATTTTCTGCTATTACTTCCTTGAAGAGATTGTTGATCCCTTTGGTTTCACTTTCTTTTCCCTCCTCTATTCCAATTATTCTTAGGTTAGCTCTCTTAAAATGGGCCCATATTTCTTCAATATCAGATTCCTGCTGTCGGATATTTTTTTCTAGATTAGAAACTATGCGTTCATTTTTGGAATGATCATCTTCTAAGAGCGAGATTCTGTTCTCCATGTGGTCTAATCGGTTGTTTGTGCTTTGAATTGAGGCCTTTACTTCATTAATTGCATCCTTTATCTCTTTTTGGCTCTCTCTGAGTTCTTTTCGAAGCACCTCTATTATTTCTACAGTTATTTTCCTGATTTGATCTTCTAGAAATCTCTGATTTTCTGTTTTATCAGGTTCTGATGTTGTGGGGTTGTGCACATTCATTACTCCAGTGTTATTCCTCTTTCCCATGATTTCGGAGGTTTGTGCCTTCTCTGGGTTCTTCCCTTGGGTCACTATGGCTTCACTTAAGGTGCTCTGGATCTCGAGTCTGTATTATCTCAGACCCTACTACTCCTTTACTGGGTTGTATCACAGAGTCTCCGACCAGGGAGTCGATAGAGGCTGCTTTAAACTATGGGGGGTGCCAGGTTGCACGCTCTCCTATGGTGTGATATCTCTGCCACCACCACTCCCTCACTGGGTCAAGTCCCAGGAGGCACAATACTGGGATTTCTCCTCTGTGGCCCGCAATTTGACTCACTGTTCTTGAGTACGTAGATGTAGCTGTACTGGACTCGGTGAATTCACTGCTGCTGCCGCCGCCGGTGGCAATATGGCGCTTCTGCCACGCCCTCGGCCATGAGGCTGGCGTATTTTTTCTTCTCTGGTTTTGATTTCCACTCTGAATCCCTGCAGTGTGTGCTGAGCTCAGCCACTGGGAGCTTTAAATGCTGTCTGCGCCGAAAGATCCCGCCTGGCTGTTCCGCATCGGTTCACCTCGGCTTGCTGTAGCCGTCCGTTGAGTTCGCCGCTGCCGCCGGCAATATGGCGCTGCTGCCGCGTCCTCGGGCGCGTGTGTCTCCTCTGTGGCCCTGAGCTCTGTTCTCAGTCCGCTTTCTCTCTGGAGCCTGGTGGTTTTTTTGTTTTTCTGGTGATGGTGTTTTCTGGCTATGAAAGGCGCTCTTTTTGTGGTAATGGAGATTGGTTGTTAGCGGGACTCTTAAGCCCCGCTTTTCTCGGTCGCCATCTTCCCGGAAGTCCTCTATAAAAAGTCTCTAGTATGTTTTGATGAACCTTTTAGTAGTGTTGGGAAAACATTGTGTGTGTGTGTGTGTGTGTGTGTGTGTGTGTGTGTGTGTGTGTTACTGGAGATGGAATTCAGGGGCATTCTACTTCTAAGCTACACTCCGAGTCCTATTTTGTATTTTGTATTTTTTGGTGGTAATGGGGTTCCTGGAAGCCCTTCTACCTCTGGGCTACACTCCCAGACCTATTTTATATTTTTTTATTTGGAAACAGGGTCTCTTAAGCCAGCGTGGTTGGCTTCGAACCTGTGTGATCCTCTTGTCTCCGCCTCCCAAGTGCGGGGATTACAAGTGTGCGCCACCACGCCCGGCTGTATTCTTTATTTTGAAACAGGGTCCCACTGAGTTGCCAAGAGCCTCACTAATTAGCTGAGGCTGTCCGTGAACCGCAATCCCCCTGTCTCAGCCTCCCAAATGCTGGTGTCTGGAAAACTTACGTTGGAGGTAGAAAGAGTAATTAAGATGAGAAAAGAAAAAGGAAGGTAGTGTAGTTAAAGATTTGATAAGGGTTCAATAGATTAGATAGATGACAGGATCTAGTCCAATTAGCAGAAAGATGGCAGAAGTCATCACAGACACACACACACACACACACACACACACACACACACACACTCACTAACTCACTCAGAAAAAACACTGCTGAGAAAGGAAAACAAATGAACAACTGTGAATGTAATGAGGTTTTCAATGTACAGAGGCTGAAGAATCACAAATTGCGTGGCACAAGTACCTGAAAGGGGACAGATATGGTCACCTGGACGGGAGCTGCAGGCAGGATGCAAGAAGGAAACGCTCTGGAGTCTGTGGTGTGATGTCCACAACCACCACACATTGTGCTACGGAGACTAAATGAGCATAGGGAGAACATTCTAGCCCGGCGAGGCTTATTTTTTTAAGACAGCTGATGTGGGAGGTTTATCAGGTGGGGGAATGACAAGAATAAGAGCCCACTGGAAGAACAAGCCAGCCCAGGTACATGAGAGCCCAATAGAATGGTGATTGGAATGCAAGGAAATCATCTGCGGCTGAGTAACCGAGGGTCAGGAGAGATTACTGCTTAAAGATTATGGGCGAGAGAGCCAGGGTTAGAATTCTAGTCTTCCAGCCAGTCACCCACTGATTTTCTCCTTTTCATCTTTATTCCCTTGTGTAGACATGCACAAGGCGGACACAAAATCGTGGTACCACAGTATCAAAGGGGAAATTCATCTAGTTCTGTCTTCTAGCCAAGTTATATATCTATCATAGTCCTGGCAGTTGGTCGAACTGCCTCCGAAAGAATGCCTCCAGGACTGAGAAATTCTTTGGGTTTCTGGAGACAGCTGTGTTAGTCAGCCTTCCATTACTGTAACAACTACTTGAAATAAATCAACTTAAAAGGAAGAAAGATTGTTGGGTATGATTTTGTACACTTGTAATCCTAGTGTTGAGAGGCGGTGACAGGAGGATCACAGATTCAAGGCCAGTCTCAGCAACTTAGCAAGACCTTCAACAACTGGGTGAGATCCTGTTTCAAAATAAAATAGGGCTGGGGATAGAGTTCAGAGGTAGAATGCCCCTGGGTTCAATTCCTAATACAACAACAATAACCACAGAATAAAATTTAAAAGAGAAAAGCTTTATTTTAGCTCACAGTTGTGGAGATTTCATTGGCCTCATTGTGTTGGGCCTGTAGTGATGGAAGTCATCATGTGCTTAGTTGATAAAAGCTGCTCATTTCATGTCTAAGAAGTGAAAGCAAGATAGGAAGGGGCTCGATTCCCGCTCTCCACCTTGAGAACACATGCTCAGTGTCCTAAGTAGGCCCCCTCTCTAGGACCTGGGTCTTAAGGGCCTTATCACCTCCTCCTAGTACTAAGCTGGGATCAAACTTTAAAGAGACAAGCTTTGGGGCACAATCTAGATCCAAACTACAGTACAGTCTAATCCATTACTGCACAAATGGCATGGAGTTCCTTCTACTGAGTTGATACCCGCTCCCACGCATCCTGTTCTTGTATGTACTCAGTTACTTCTCTTCCAAATGGGTCTTTCAACTTCTCAAGAATCACTCATTAGTGAAAGGCCTTTTGTGTACCATTATGCCTAGGTCCTCTTGTTCATGTTCTGAGCATTCTTGGTCCTTCTCTGGACTATCTCTATTTTTTTCACTTTTAAAGCTCCCTCTTTCCTTCTAAGTCCTCACAGTCATTTCTTTAAGAAGGCAAATCTATGTGCATCTTCAGAGAAGCTAGTTATGTCTTAAGGAATGGACACAATGGTTTTAATATTTATATCCATTATACTAATACCAATGAGCATAATTACTAAGACACACTTGTCAAAAAAGAAAGATTCCAAATCCATGGAGTTTCCAAATCCACAAAGAAGATTCCAAATCCATGGAGGTGATTATTAGAGAATTATCAATTCAGTGGAAACAATATGCGTGTACTCTTTCCCCAGCTTCAAGCACATATAGGATACCCAGGCCTCTTATGGTCACCACTATCCCTAATACTTTCAGAGTAATTCCAAACAAATCAGACTCATAGCAACAATAACTATGAACTGGATTCCATGACCATCTCTAGTTTTCTGATGAGGAAACTGAAGCCCAGAGGGCTTATGGACCCTGCTCAAGATCCAGGTCTGGTAAATGGCAGAGCCGGGCTCCAACTTAGGCACTCTGCCCCAACGAACAAGTGGCAAGGCTACTGTCTATCACCCTGCTGGTGTGACCTGCTTGTCCCAGAGTTATCCAATTAGCGAATACAAATTCGGGGCTCCCCCTCAATACATCTCATCACCTCAAGCCCACTTGAAGTCTGGTTCTTTCCAGGAAGGATTTCCCTATAAATGTTTTTTAGATTTTGATCCCTGTAACTTTGCATTGGTCCGGCACCAGTAGATCCTCCTCAATACGTATTTACTGGATGATTCATTAAGTGGCCCCCAGTCCTGTCGGTTTGAGCTCCAGGTAAGATCAGATGCTTCTGAGTCCTGCAGGCAGCGAAGGCAGGCATGGGCCGAGGGTAAAAAACAATGTCGTCATGTGACCCTGCATGACGCAGTCCCTCTGCTCTGGGACCTGCCGCAATAAAGTCACCTATAACCCCTGTATACGGCTGGTCTCTCCTGCCAGGCTTAGAACATCCATGTCTTCTTCCATCTTTCTCTCCAGGATGGAACTGAGCCTGTCTTTTTATCTGCTGCTCTCAGTGAGGGCTTTGAACACTGGTGCTATCATCCTGTCTTTGATGCTATGACTCTCTGCAGGAGCAGTGGAGCTAGATAGAATCCACCAAGCGTGGCCATAGATGGAAGGGCTACTTCTGTCCATACTGCTCAGCCTTGATGCTAATTCTGGATCCCTCAGGCTGACTCTTCCCTCTTTTCTTCTTTTCCTCTTCTTTCTCTGCTTTTCTCACATTTATTTATTTATTTATTTATTTATTTATTTATTTATTTATTCTTTTGCAATACTGCAGATGGAACCCGGGGGCATTCTACCTCCACACTACACCCCCGGCCCTATTTTTTATTCTTTTTATTTTAAAACAGGGTCTTTCTGAGTTGCAAAGGGCCTCACCAAGTAGTAGCTAAGGCTGTCCTTGAATCGCAATCCTCTTGTCTCAGCCTCCCAAATGCTGGGATTACAAGCGTGCGCCACCACGCCCGGCTTGCTTTTCTTACTTGTAGAAGGTATCTCACCCTCTTCACCTCCCAGGGACCTTCTTATCCCTCTTTCAGTGTCCCCTGGCTTTTCTCGGTGCACTAGGACACCTGAAACCCGATTATGTAGAGAAGTCATGTTCTTCCCACATAATTTCTGGGTCGCATTCACATTAGAATATGTGAAGACACTGTCCCTGAAACTCAGAAGGACTTTAGAATACAATACACCAAAGGCTTAACTGTGGAGACAGGGCCCAGTTTCACTCTCTCAGTTCTGGCCAAGGCAGTGTAACCTACTTAGCTAGCACAGTGGTTCTCAAACTTCTCCCCTCAGTACAAACACCGGGAGTCCGTGTTTCAGGTAGATTTTTGAGCCTCACCATTAGCACTTCTGACTCAGAATGTCTGGGGGCGGTGGGAGGCAAGAAGGTACATTTCTAACCAGTTCCCAGGTGATGCTGCTGCTCTAGGGACCACACTTTGAGGACCAGTGCCTGGAGGGACTTCACTCCACCTGGACTGGTTTGGGGAGTGAAATTAATACTATGAATTGCTTAGTTCCTGGGTGTCCAAGGCAGGAAATCCCCAGAAAGTCTGGTTCAAACTGCTACAACAAAGTGCCGTAGATTTTGGTTGCACAGAGAACTTTATTTGTCATGGATTGTGAAGCTGGAAGTCTGAGTCCAGGGTCTCACCATGCTCAGTTCTTGTGAGGACCCTCTTCAGGGTTGCACTCTGCTCACACCTCGTTGGATGCATCCTCACCGTGCAGAAAGGGGCCTGGAGAGCTTTCTGGGACTCTTTAATAAGAACCCCGTCCTCATGAGCGGATTACCTTCCAAAGTCCCCACTTCATAAACTATCACCTTTGAGGTTCAAATTTCAACATATAAAGTTGGAGGAGGCACGGACAACGGTCTATTGCAAGGAAGAGACCTGAAGTTGAATATTATATTTGTATTCATAAATCTTTATGAATGTCAGTTGTCATTCTTGTGAGTCAGTGGTCAAAACTACATAGGATTCTATTACTTCATTAATTTTTTTTGGTGTGTGTACTGAGGATTGAACTCTGGGGTGTTCTACCACTAAGCTACACCCTTAGTCTTAAAAAAAAAAAACTTTTTTGTTTTGTTTTGGAACAGGGTCTTGAAAAGCTGGTGAGAGTCTCACTAAGTTTCTGAGGCTGGTCTTGCAATGCTCTTGTTTCGGGCTCCCCTTTACTGGAATTATAGGCATGTGCCTGGCTATTAAACTTATTACATGACTTCAGGCAGGTCTCTAGAGTAACCTTGTGAGCAGCCATACCAAGGTCAGCCACACAGTGGGATGAACATCCATCTTCCAAGTAATGTACGACTTTTGTGTTTGCGAATTTCCATTTGTCATTCGTTTAAAACGAATGGCTCTGCACTGGGTGGTGATATAGGGCAGACAATTCCTTCTCATTAGCTTCTGGCAATGAGCAGATGGTGAACCAGTGAATCACGGCTTTAACCTCACTTTATGCTAATGCCCAGAGACATGTGCTGGTCCTTGAGAATTTTACTCACTTCTCTCTGGAGGGAGCATCACTTCATTTGGATACAGCTCTGTTATCTTCTAGAAAGGAAGGATAGAAGGACTTAGGCTGCCTGTTTGACAAAAGATCTCCTGGGCTACCAGATCAGGACCCGAGGAGCCTGCTGGGCATGGGCTCTGGGAAGACTGGACCTGACTTCAAGAGTCAGTGTTCAGAGTGGGCAAGGGAGGATCTGGATCTGATGGTAGGGTGGTGGTCCCCCAGGGAGCTGTCTCTATGTGGGAGGACTTGGGCTAAACTCCTTGAGTCTGCCAGAGGCTGGCAAAAGAAGAACTGCCCTTTTAAGCAGCAAAGGAACCACTCCTACATGCTTGTTCAAGGAACTAGAGGAAAAATCCTCTACCTAGAATTGAAAGCACTGAACATATTAGGGGTCTGTCAGAAAGCCCTGGAAACAGAGGGAGGGTGAAGGGTAGGTGACCATGAAGGGGGATTTTTGTCCCATAGACAGGAGGGTGGAGATCAGATTAGGGGTAACTAGATTTTTCTCTTAAATTACACTTAGAAAAAGTGAAGTAAAAGCCAGGTGTGGTGGCACATGCTTAAAATCCCAGTACTTGAGAGGCTGAGACAGGAGGGTTGCCAAGTTCCTGTCCAGCATCAGCTACTTAGTGAGCCCCTCTAAAGCTTAGTGAGACCCTATTTTAAAATGAAGAATAAAAAACAGGGATGGGATTTAGCATGAAGGTAGAATGTCCCTCCCTGGATTCAATCCCCAGTGCCGAAATAAATAAATGAATCGATGAATAAACAAATAGTAATGTGAGCCGGGTGTGGTGGCACATGCTTGTTATCCCAGTCTTGTGAGGCTGAGACAGGAGGATCGCGGGTTCAAAGACAGTCTCAGCAACTTAGTGAGGCTCTCAGCAACTTAGCGAGACCCTGTTTCCAAATAGGTCTGGGGATGCAGCTCAGAGGTAGAATGACCCTGGGTTCTATCCCCCGTACCAAAAAAAAAAAAAAAAGTGAAATAAAAAGAAGTCAACCACCGTAGGGAATTACGAAGAGATATGGTGGACCCGCCTACCCTGAGAGCTGAGGATTGACAACGCAGACAGATCGCTTTCAGCGCTTGAGAAACGCGCGGAACCTCCTGCGCATGCGCGCCCGGGACCCGCTGCTGTTTGGCCGTTTCCATGGCTACTAAGCCCTTAGTCCTGGGACCCGAGAGCTAGAAAATGAAGCTCAAAAGCCTCCTTCTCCGGTATTATCCTCCAGGTACAGGCTCCTTCTTCTCGTGGAGCTCTGGACTCCCAGGCTGGGAGGCTCTGGGCGGGGGAGGGTGCGCGGACCCCAGGGGCGGCGAGTCCAGGTGAGTGAGCCCGGGAGCGCAGGAAATTGAGCGCCTGCTTCCCGAAGTGGGTCAGATCCCGGACCCTGCTCCTTTTAGAAAGTCTTTACACTTTGAGATTTAATGCTCTCCGGTCACTTCAGGGATAAGGGCGGGATAGGGCCGGAGAGGTGATGAGTGGGATGTTCTGAAATTTAAGTTTCTGGAAGGGAAGATGATAGACGATCTGCTTTTAATTCGAGATGCACCAAAAAGGCCAAATCAAGGCATATGGAGTATGGAAAGAAAAAAATACCTAGAAAAGCACTTTACGTTAGTGACTATTCCAGTTTCTGCTGATCCTTGACCCCATTTAGCTAGACTCTACTGCTTACAGCTTTGTGCCTCTTGCTGGGCCACTGTAAAGAAAGCCCTCGTCCTTCATTTCACTGAGTTAAGTAATTAAGAGGCAAACTCATTAAATGCAGAGTTGTATATGTAGATACAGTGGGACTTCCTTGTCCCTTGGTTCAGAGCTGAGAACGTGGTTACTTTTAGAGGAAGTGACCATCATCCAGCTTCTTAGGGACAAACGTAGAACTCTTGACCTCGAATTCAGAACTCGTATTAAAAATAAAAGGGATATCAAGTAAGGCCTGCAAAAATTGCTACGAAGCGGCAGATGACCAGTGTGCACTGGCCCAATGAAAAGTTTGGATGAGAAGTGGCATACATATTTCAAAGGAGGGTAAGATTGGCCCCTTTGGAGCAGTTTGATTTAAGGTAGCTTTATGAAGGGTGGTGGGACTTGCAGACGCTAAGGGTGAAGGCTCACTTTCCCAGCAACGCAGCCGGCTGTTGCTTAACATTTTAGCCAGAATGTTGGTGGATGGAGATCTTAGGATTGGTTTTCTCAGATTCCATCCTAATTTCCTTGCTCTCTCCAGCTGTGTCCCATCAGCCAGTGACCTCACCAGGCATCTAGTTTTTCTGGCAGAAACGCTGGCGGTCCGCCTTTATTTCTCCCTTGCGATCTGCCACTGCAGTCTCTTATCCGTTTTGTCAACAGGTTCTGTCAGCTCTACTTCCAAGATACTATGTGAATCCATCAGACTCTCTCTCTCACCATGGCCCAGTGATACAACGTCTCTACCAGATACCAATCTAGCCCAATCCTCTCTTGGGCAACCATCATGTCTGAGTGGACTCCAATGGCTCTGTCAATTGGATTCTTGGATTTCACCCTCATCCCTTTCAGTCTGTCACTAGCAGCCAGTGGGATCGGAATTAAACATCTCCCATCACCTCTTGTTACGCATAGAATGAAGTCTGCAACCTGCAGGATTTGGCTGAACCTGCTCTGCTGACTTGCTCTTAGCACCTCGCTCTTCTGCCCTCGCTAGACTTCAGACTTCTTTAACTGTTCTTCTAAGACTTCAAGAATGAACATTTACTCACTGTTGGACCCAGCTTTCCGTAGACCTTGGCATGGCTGCTTTTTGTTTGCTTTCAATCAGTGTTACCATACCAAGAGAGACCTTCCTTTACCATCCATTCAGATACTCCTCGTTGCTCTCATTCTGTGACTTTTATGTTTTTATTATGTTTCTCATCATCTGATGCTTTATTTTTTATGTTTTCAGTGTTTGCCTCTTTTGCACAGAATGTAAATTCCTTAAGAACCGACACCTTGTCTCTTTAATTCGCTGCTGCATCCCTAGCTCCTACAGAAGATAGGAGGCTTTCAGTGTTTGTTGAGTGAATGCGAGAATAGGAATTTTGAAAGATTAATCCAGACATGGAAACTGGTGTGAGTACATGTTTAAAATCTCAAGGGATGTAGCTTTAGCCTCCCTGCAAGAGTGGGGCCCGGACAGTCACTTTCTCCTGTGTGGAGTGAACATTTGTAGAAAAGATATTCATTTTTTCCCCTCTTTGAATTTCAACTAAAAAAACACGAAAAAGCTCTCGATAGGATGGGCACTATACAGGAAGTTTAAATTCAAATGACTAGGTTGTTCTCTTTAAGCACCCCAATTTGCTCTGTTTAGTCACCCCACCTTTTTTTGGCTATAGGGCAGTGCCGGTTTCCATGAATATAGCCCAGTAATGAACACCTCGCCTCCATCCCTTTACTGTTGGAGCACAGGTTAGGAATGTGCGCTCTGAGATCAGAATAACAGGTCCTTGCCATACACAGCTGTTCCCTGGGGAAGTTTGACTTGCTCTGTCACGCAGATAGTCACGGAGCAGAGCTGACCCAGATGCAAGCCCATTTAGCTCCTTCTCTTCAGCGTAAAGCTCCTTGAAAGGATGCTTTCTCCGGCATCTCTCCTTTTTTCTGTCTTGGATTCCCTCCTATCATGCTTCCATTTCTACTGCTTCCCCACGCCTGCCCTGTTCAAGGTCACCGGTGTCCTCCAGATTGCTGTCTCCATGGGCCACGTCACAGTGCTTACCCTTCTTGACCCGACCGCAGTATTGGACTCACTTGACCACTCTGCCCTCCTTTAGCTGCTAGGATACACACGCTGTTTCCCCTTCTGCTGTGCTGTCACCCCTTGGTTCATATCGTTGGTTCCTTTTCTTCTTTCTGACCCTTTAATGGTGGGGTGCCCAAATCTCTGGCCTTGGACCTCTCTTTTCTATCTGTGCTCATTTGCTAGGTGGTCTCATCTATTCTCGGTGCTGAAAAATCATCCCAAGCTCTCCCAAGTACTTAGCTGGCTGCCCAACACCTTTATTTGGGTACCCAGCATGCATCTCATGTGGAGTGGGGTCTTCTATGGTCTCCTCTGTCTCAGTTAACTGCAGCTTGATTTCTCCACTTGCTCCTCCCCCAAATTTTGGATACCTCCTCGTCTCCTCTCTCTTACACTCCACCTCTGGACCAACAACACATCCTTTTAGTATGATTTAAAAAATACATAGCACCCAATAATTTCTCCCCACCCAGACTCCTTCCACATTCGATTTCCAAAACTTCTACCCTTGGCCCCACTTGGATCGGTCTTTAGTTCTGTGATGGGACGACTATTGGAATAGAAATGTGACCCCGCCACTCTTCTCAGACTCTCCAAAGGCCTTTCATCTCAGTGCAAGTAAAAGGGCCATGATCTCCGAGACTCTACAGGACCCGCACCCCTTTTCTCTCCAACCACCATTGCGGGGAGCCTCCCCTGGCAACACTGCTCTTGTTGGTGTGCCTTGGACTGGCCAGGTGGCCCCCATGCAGGCTCTCTGTGCTTGCTGTTCTTTCTGCCTCCACTGGCCTTGTGGTCGTCTGC
The DNA here is from genome assembly GCF_963383645.1 of Muscardinus avellanarius. Lineage (NCBI taxonomy): Eukaryota > Metazoa > Chordata > Mammalia > Rodentia > Gliridae > Muscardinus > Muscardinus avellanarius. Next base: position 11,568,654 of record NC_137787.1, on the reverse strand, counting down.
CTGCCCTTGTCGTCATCTGCTAGTGTCTCCACCTTTTTGAGTTCTTATCTCAAAAATGAATCAAGGGAAGGCTAGATGGCCCCCCCTTCCTGAAATTTCCATTTTCTCAAGATATTTTACAGCCTTCTTTCCTGCTTTGTCTTTCCTCTTTCAGGCTCAATCCAACACACTATCATTTTCCTGGTTTAGTCTTCTCCACTGGAATCAGAGTGCTACAAGGACAGGGAATTTGCCTCTCCTGTTCACTACAGTGTCTCTAGCACTTATCAGAGCCTAGTGCACAAAATAGGCACTTGCGTAGTTGATGAATAAATGAGTTTGATGTGGTGAGATGGGTTATGTAGCACGTCTAGAACTCTTCCTGAAATATGATCAGGTCAGAGAAGTGATTTCTGTGTCTGCTCCAGCTCTGAAAGTCAATGGTTCTAGCAGCAATCTCAGATTCAAGTGAGGCTTTAGAGTCAGGTTTGTAACTCTGGCCTTAATGATTATCTTATAATGAGGTCATGCTACTTAGCATACTTAGATATTTAATTTGTGAATTCCAATCTTTGGTGAGCCATATTGCATGCAAGTCTTCAAGATACTACTGAATAGCAGGTAGGTGTTTCAATCACATTATCAAATAGGAAAATAATCTCTCACCACAGAAGGAACCATTCCCAGGCTACCTTTATCACTTCTGCATATAAATCAATTGTGCTTTGCCTTGGAATCCACTCGTTTCAGTCCTCCTACTGCCTCTGGAATGATATATCAGTCTGGAACACATGCTTGTTAGCATCGGCTGAATTAACCCTCTCCCTACTTAAATTCCTGGCGACTAAATGTAAACAGCAGAGATCTAGCCAACCAAAACATGGGGCATTCCTTTTCTACCTGGTTAGAGTCATTAATTCGTGAAGTCTTGGCTTCCTGAACTCGTGTAGGTGCTGACCACATGCTTTGCAACTGACTCAGTTATGATAACCTTTGGCTTATTATCTGTGTTTGGCCCTTAGTTCTTTGGCTAGGAAAAGGAGCTAAATAAACATTAATTAAACTAATTCATGTTCTGAGAACTTTAAAGATTTCTGTGGGCCTGAGTGAAGAATACCAAGATCTTTGGAACCATAGCCTTCTCAACATTGACAGTGTTTGAGCATTATACTTATTGTATAGTAGTTCACGGCCAAGGGAACTATCGGTTCAAGGACATTAAGAAGACATGGAAAATAATCTCTGAGAAAAGACGTGTACTTATGCCAGAGTCTGTTTTCTGTTTATTCTTTACAGCACATGCCACAACCCTTGGCTCCTATTGGAGCTCAGGGATTATGGGAAGGATGGACATATTGCTTCAACTTTCTGCTGCTGTGAAGCCGTCCAGTATGCACGCTTCACATCTTGCACTTTATTTTCTAGATCTATCTGTGCAGCAACTCAGCTGACTTGTAGCCGTCAGCCTAAGGGCTTTAAGCGTTGTTCATTTAGCCAGAAGCAAGACAGCAGGGACTAGAGAAAGCTGACTTTGGTTAATTTGTTTGCTAAATGTTTTCAATATATTTCCTTAGGATATTAGATTATGCTGGGTGAGCTGTCAAATGCATTTTCCAATCTTTTTCTGTGAGTTACAGATTATTATATATTTGCTTTTAATGTCATGTACTTACTCAAATTTTTATGGAATGCTTACTTTCTTCTATAATAAATAGTGAACACAGAACATATTTATATGCAGTTCAAAAATTAAAATTATAGAAGGTGAAAGGTATGATTTTTCTTTTTTGTGGGTCTGGGGATGGAACCCAGAGGCATTTGACCTCTGAAGCTACACCCCCTGCCCAATTTTTTATTCTTTATTTTGAAACAGTGTCTCACTGAGTTGCAAAGGGCCTCACTAAGTAGCTGAGGCTGTCTGTGAGCCACCATCCTCCTATCTCAGCTTCCCAAATGCTGGGATTACAAGCATGCGCCACCATGCCTGGCTAAGGTATGATTTTTGATGAAAACAGTTCTTTGCATTTATGTAGACTTTATACTTTTCAAAGTATTGTATCTTAGTCCAGTCAAATGACCTTGTGGGAATATTGTTCTTTAAGATTTTTTTTTTTCCGGTGGGGATGGAATCCAGGGGCATTCTACCTCCGAGCTACACCCCCAGCCCTATTTTTTATTTTTTATTTTGAAACAGCGTCTCACTGAGTTGTAAAGAACCTCACTAAGTAGCTGAGGCTGGCCGTGAACCCAGAACCTACTGTCTCAGCCTCCCACGTGCTGGGATTACAAGCATGCCCACCAAAACCGGCTAAGAATTTATTTTCTAGTTGTGTTGACTACTATAATATTTCTTGTATATTCTCTGTTTTCTTATACTTTTTCTAGTGCAAAGGTAATATTTACCTGCACCAAATATTGCAAATACATAAAGGAATAGTTGAGATCACCCTTAAGCCCCTGAAGGTGTGATCGTCCTTTGAGAAGAGCAACTGAACATGTTCACAATCGTTATGAACACACCTATTTCCTCAAGTTTGCTATGGTAGGGATTACTAGTCTTTGTGATGTTTGATAATCTGATGAATATATTTGTTATATTTTTCTTATTTTTTCCTATTAATGAAGGTGAGTGTCTTTATTTTTTGTGGATTTACTGATCGCTGTCAATTTTTGCTTGCAGATTCACGTTTGCTAATTTTTCTCTTTTTAAATTCAGCTTTAGAGTTCTTCATAGTAGGTTCTTGAAGTTTTATGTTTATAGTTGAAGTGTTCTTGCTGATTTTCATTTGTCTTTAACTTTGTAGTGTCCTCTACTGTGTAAAAATTTAAGGTTTATTTTAGATAAATCTGTCAATTTTTTATTTTTAGCTCTTGATTCTTACAATATGTTTAAATGTTGGTTAGACACTAAATATTATGTCCTATTATTCAAACTGTGTTACATTTTAATAATAGAATCTCTGATCTACTGGGCCTATGTTTTTGTACATTGTCTGTGGTCCAAATCTGTCTTATGAGTTTTTTCAGAAATCTACCAATTATTACATCATTATTAATTCAACAAACCATTCCTCCCCCATTAATTTGAAAAGTGACCTGCATCGTATTTCAAGACTTCTATGTATAGATAATTCTATTACATTGACCTAATTTTATAGCAAAACCACATTTTGTTTTAGAGTTTATCATAATATCTGGTAGAACAAAATTTAAAATTTGAAAGAATGAAAGGGTAACTTGATCAACTCCATAGAGTAATTTGACATCTTTACAATATTGAGTTTCTCATTCAGAAATGTGTGCCCTGACTCATATTTTTTTTATATCCAGTAGTTAGCTAGATTATGTACATTTCTCATCAATTTTATATTTAGGTATTCAATAGTTTCTTTTGTAGTTGTAAATGTAATTTTAAAAGATTTTTATTGGTGCATTGTAGTCATACATCTTAATGGAGCACAGGATGGTAGAGGCATGCACGCACACATCACTCAAATGTAATCTTGTTAGTTACATCTTCAGTTGTCAACACATTTATTTTTATCTACTTCCAATTTTAGCTCTTCATATTCTATTTATTTTTTGTAAGCCCTCATTAATTATTTCTAATTATTCATGTCATATTTATGTCATTAATTATGACATACTAATAGATTTTTAAAAGACTTAAGAATGTAATCTATATTGCTGAAAAGTTTAATGTGGTATTTGGAGTTTTTTCTTCCACTCTAAGGAAATAAAAATAGATTTTTAGGGGTTAGCTCTCCATAGCAACATTCCTATTTTAAATTTTTTCTTAGACTAGAGAGCTAGACCTTGGTTTCAAGTCTTTAGTGCTATTTCTTGGGGAGGCCTGGGAAACCCCAAACAATGCAATGTCAAACCAGACTCAATTTTAGGTGTTTCCTGCTGTGCTGTAGTGTTCTGGGCACTTGCTCGAGTCAGGAAAAACGCTGTGAATGATTTTTCTCTTCTACCATACTCCCATCCATCACACACTAGCTGCTTGAGTTATGTGGGTAGGTTTTTACCAATCGGCACAGCAAAGCTTTGCCAGCTGAATCCCAAGGTCGGAGCGGTGTCCCTGAGGAAGTGGGCAGGGCTGGCATGGGGAAGGACTCTGGGGGAAGCAGGATCAAAGGGGGGAGATACTGAACTTGTTTGGGGGTGACGATGAGTCACATATCTGGAACTTAGAAAAAGTCTACACTGGAGAGTTTTAATTACTGGTTGGCATATTGAAGGTATTAAAGCCATGGGCATAGATGGATTTAAATAGGGAATGAATGGAGACTGAAGAAAAGAGTTCTTGGATTTGAACCCTAAGGATAACTAGTATTTGCTACTAAAGGAGAAGAAAGAAAATCACAAAGTAACTGGAGAAAGAGATTTTATAAGCACCTAGAGAAGATACTTGAGAAAGAAGAGTGTTGGTCATGATGTCAATGATTTCTGAAAGGCCATGTGGAATAAAGGCAGGGAATGTCAACTGAATAGCTGTCAGAGACAAGCATCCAGTGCCAGTAGCAAGCACTGTGAATTTCTGAAAGATCATGAAGACAATGGAGAGAGGCAGGCGTCGTTAGGAGAGAAGTGGGAGCCAGGGAGGGAAAGGTGTACTTTTCATCTGCTAGACAGATCAACCGCTAATCATGTGTCTATGCATAATCCTCAGACTTGTTTTGAGGAGGGTCCTTCCGGGAATATAAGAAGGTATGATATATTTTGTTTTCTCACAAATGTTACAGCCTCACTGAGAAGAGAGGGCATAAATGCAATTTTAGTGATACAAGTGACTATGTACAGAGAATATGTCATAGGTAGTATTATGTGTCTGTCTGTGTGTATGTGTGTTACATGGGATTGAATTCAGGGGCATGAAGAATTAGGAAGCTCTCACATAGCACCTCTGGGCAGTGAAGGGTGATTTTCAAGGAGGAAAATACTTGTGTGGTTGCTTGAGTTGCACAATCAACTATCTGCTTTCTTTTTTTTCAAACAAGACTATTTTTACTTAAGAGCAACAGATAACAATGTCTTTCAGATTTGGGAATTTGGCATACATTTTCTTAAAAAATGAACAAAGTGACTCTGAAAGTTTCAAATAAAACTCTTAGTCTTTCTTGCCAGTAATAAAATTTGAAATTTCAAACAAAACATAGAGTTTCAAAAGACTCATGTACTACCACGAACCTGACATCTTGCCAACAGCAAACAAGTTTTCTGATGATAAAGTTCGGAGGTGATATCAACAAATGTGATTTTTTTGATATTATATGGTGAAATATGTTAACATTTAGAAAATATACATGTAACTGAATGAGATGATATTTATAATCCATGCTTAGATAAAAGGTTCATTGAAAGTGTGAGAGATTGAGCCGGGTGTAGTGGCGCACACTTGTAATCCCAGCATTCGGGAGGCTGAGACAGGAGGATTGCAGTTTGTGGACAGCCTCAGCTACTTAGTGAGGCCCTTTGCAACTCAGTAAGACTCTGTTTCAAAATAAAGAATAAAAAATATGGCAGAGGGTGTAGCTCGGAGGTTGAATGCCCCTGGGTTCCATCCTCAGACTTGCAAAAAAAAAAGAAAGTTTGAGAGATAGACTGATAAATTTTAATATAACATCTTATGGAGTCATTCACTGATCTGGTTTCAGATTCTACATTGCAAACAGTCTCTAAAAACCACTGTTTGGTGAATTTTAGTATAGTATCAGAGAAGAATAACTGTAGTAATTTCAAAAGGCTATCAATAAACTATTTTCCAGCGATGTATCTGTGAATAACCAGATCTTTTCCCATATACTTTATCCCAAACAACATAGCAACAGCTTGATGCAGAAGCAGAGAGAACTCAGCTGTCCTTAACTGGGCCAGATATTGAAGACATTTGCAAAAGTATAATCTAGTGCTACTCTTCTTACTATAGTTTTGGGGAGGGTGAGATTTGGTTATTTTTATAAAAATACACCATTTATGTTAACATGTTATGAGTCTATTATAAAATTACTTAATATATGTTTTAGTATTCATTATTTTAATTTAATATAAAAATATTACAAAAATAAAGCCGGGCGTGGTGGCGCACGCTTGTAATCCCCGCGCTTGGGAGGCTGAGACAGGAGGATCGCACAGGTTTGAAGCCAGCCTCAGCTACTTAGTGAGTGAGGCTCTCAGCAACTTAGTGAGACCCTGTTTCCAAATAAAATATAAAAAATAGGTCTGGGAGTATAGCCCAGAGGTAGAAAGCCTCGGGGTTCCACCCCCAGTACCACCAAAAAATATATATACTATAAAAATAAGAGCTCAATAATTTTTAAAAGTATAAGGTGATCTTGAGGCCAACACTTTTGCGATTAGAGGTAGTGTATCGATAGAGGAAGTACAGTAAGGCGGCTCAGTGGCTGGGCTGGTTTTCCCCTATCTCTGGCCTTTCTGTTGTTCAGACTGAATTCGTTCTCTTGATCCGTCTTCAAGTCCCTACACTCTGCCCTGTCATCTCTAGTGTATGTTTAAACCCCTTCAAGGAAGAGTGTTATTCAGGTTATTGTGTCTTTAATTTCCATAAATTCCATTTGGTTCATTTTAATGCTGTCTGCTTATTTTCTCAGATTTTCCATTTTTTGTTTGTTTCAAGCAGATATGTAAGGATTGGAGCATTTTTATGACACTTCTTTTCAAGTCTTTGTCACATAAGTCCAGCATCTGATTCATCTGGTTGTCTTATTCTGATTCCTGGTATAATGGCTGATTTTTGTTGGGATACCCTGGATTTGGGTGTGAATAATTTTTCTTTCCCAGGTTTGGGTATTTTGGGAGATTTTTAAATTTTTTTAAATTCTGGACTTTATGGCTATTATGTCAGAGAGTCCTGATACTGTTTAGCACTTGTATTTTTAGCAGACCATCACTCTATCAGATTTAGTGTGTATTTTCTGTCTACTCTTGTGAGCCTTATTCTCAATGATAGTTCAGTTTTCTGAGTCCTTAACAATGTTAGTCTCCTCTACTTAAATTTTCTAGTTTTGCTAAATCGCCTGCTTAATCCCTGCTTGTGAGGTTGTCCAGGAGCAGAAGGTATTTCTCTGGTTTATCTGCTCTCACTGGGTGACCTTCTGATCCTTCCTGGGTCTTGTATTGATGCTGGTTGGGAGGCAGGGAGGCTGAGGCCTGTATTGATGCGGCTTCAGTGTCTGGTTGTGTGTGGGGCCTGGAACATCCCTGGCAGTTGGGATGCAGTCACTAATGGCTAGGTTGGAGAATCGAGTTGGGGTGTTCCTAGAATCTTGCTGATGCTACTGTAGGCAGATCAGATCTCCACCGGAGCCCTGGTTGTGAAGCAGGGGCTGAAAATGTCTGGGGCTAGGCTGTTGCCTCTGCTGATGCCTGGGGTGTGCAGTGGAGCCTAAGACAGCCCAGACAGAGTTCCCATCAGCCAGTCAGACTGCCTGCAGGGGAGCTGGTCATGGGCAGGCTTTAGGGCTCCCATTAGTTCTTACTTGGCCTTCCCTTTCCTGGTCTTTTGGTCACAGGGAGCAAGCTCTTTCTTTTCTCCCTGTGCCTTTTGGTGGGTCCAAGCTGCAGGTTCTTTGATCTCAAGTTGGAGGGATAGGAGAGATAAAAAAAGGAAATCCAGAAATGCCATGTTATTCCTCAAGTGGGGGCTCTCCCATTCCACATTTTTATACCCAACTGCCCATTATTTATATTATTGTCTGTTGGTTAGCCTCAAGGGTATTTGGAGGGAAAAACCAGATGAAAAGGTTAGTCTATACAACCTTGTTTTAGAAGCAGCTATCATTGCATTTTTTAATGTTGTGAAAGGCTTTTCCCCCAAGGGGGAGATCCTTACTCAAGTCTCAGGATAAGCGACGCCCAGAGAGAACATGAGAGACTTTCCTTGATGCAAAAGCAAAAGGTTTATTAAGGAGCCAGTGCGCACTGGGGTCGTTTCATGACTCATGCAGGAGCTGAGATCGACCTCGAGTGCTTGGGGCTGGGGATATTTAAAAGGAAAAAACGCAAGCTGGGGAGGGGATTGGGCCAGATTACATGCGTCAAAGGAAAATTACAAAACCATTTGAAAAGCACATTCTGGGGCCAAACGTTGGACAAGATGCTAGGTGTGTCCATCTTGTCGTCAGCAGATTTCTGGAACAAGGCGGGCTGACCTGGGGGTCATACTGACCTGGGGGTCACATATTTTTTTTTATCACTGTACCCTTAATTATGATGTTTTCTAAGCTTGTACTTTTCAAACTGCAGCAGAAATATGTCCTAAGCTTGCACTTTTAGCCCATAGCAGAAAGATTTCTCAAATCTGCACTTTAACAGGAATGAGGAACTATTTGCTATGCATTTGGCTAGTTGCTAGGGGCTTTATAATTTTTCATTAGGGTCTTACAGTTGAAAATTAAAACTATGAACAAAATTGTGTCAAAGTAACTTCTGCCATTGACTCTTGTCATCAGCGCCTTATGACAGGCTTGTTTATTTTTTATAGGAATCATGCTGGAATATGAAAGAAGTGGGGAATTAAAGACCAAATCCATAGATTTGCTTGAGCTGGATCCTAGGTAAGTTAGCTCTGTGATGCAGTGTGTATTTCACACTAAAATATTAATTAAATCCTCCCTTCTTAGCCTCCCAAGAACTGTAATTAGAAGTGTGTGCCACTACACAACTTAGTGAGACCTAGTTTCAAAATAAAGAAATACAGCATTTGGGAGGCTGAGACGGGAGGATTGGGGTTTGCGGATAGCCTCAGCTACTCAGTGAGGCCCTCTGCAACTTAGTGAGACCCTGTTTTCAAAATAAACAATAAAAAACAGGGCAGGGAGTGTAGCTCAGAGGTCAAATGCCCCTGGGTTCCATCCCCAGACCTGCAAAAAGGAATAAAATTGGGCTGGGAGTGTGGCTTAGAGATAGAATGCACCTGGGTTTAACACACACACACACACACACACACACACACACACACACACACACTTAATTGGAAACCCTGATATAGGATGATGTGTGAACATGCTGCATAAACTATAGACAAGACCTTCTTTAAACAAATGTTCTTCTATGACAACATATCATTTCCTGTCTGCTTCAGTGGTCTGTACTTTAGGGTCTTGCTGAACCAGGAGGTGGTAGTGGAAAAAGGGTCATTGGTTTACCATTTTTTGCTTTCTAACAGGCTTTTTTATTTTAAAGTATCTTTTAGTCTAGAATAGTTTAGGACGGCTGTGAAGATGACTTCCCATATACCTCACACCCAGTTTCCCCAATTATTAACATCTTCGTGTAGTGGATTTATCACAATTAATGCATCAGTAATGGTATGGTATTATTAACTAGAGTTGAGTTGTTATTCATGGTTGTTTTAGTGTCTCTCCAGTTCCCTTATAAGTTCCAAGATCTTGTTCAGGATCCCACAAAACATTTTGTCTTGGTGTCTCCATAGGTTCCTCTTGGCCATGATAGTTTCTCAGACTTTCCTTATTTTTGGTGACCTTACCATTTTTAAGGAATGGTTGGTCATGGAGTCCTAAAAATATTACTGAGCCTGTTTTCTCAATAAAATATTTCATAGGGCTGATTTGTGAATGTTCTTCCTCGTTATTTGTCATGGGACATATTTGATCTCTGGGGACACTATCTCTGAAGCCTGGTGTGAGCCCAGAGGCAATCTCCCAGAAGGTCATAATGCCTGGAATTCACTCCTGTTAGGACATTTTATGCAAATCCCCACTTCAAGAGGCAAAGTCTGTTAGTGATTGGTCCCTAGAGTGAATTTCCAAATTCATGTAAAGTGAAGATAGTCTCAAAGGGCGAAAATAATAATAATACAAATAGGACAAAAATAGGGATTTAGAGTTGTGGCCTAAAACCATCAGCAAAGGGACTGCTCGTGTAGATGGGTCCTTCTGTAGTTTAAGTTCTGTTTATTGATGCATTATACTTATATCTAATATTGGACTCATTATGATATATTTGGACAAGCACATGTCATAAATTGTCTATTCCATTCCCTCCTCTCTCCCCCTTTCCTCCCAGACTTTTCTCTACCCCCTTTTTCTGTTGTGGTTTGGAGTTTTAAAAGGTCCTCAAATGTCATCACAGCTGGTGAGGGGGTGGCTCTCTGGATCTTGGAGCTGGTCACTTGGGAAGTTTATCTTTAAGGGAAATGCTTATCGAAGGCAGAAGACAGGGCTTGGCTTAGGGGATGCTGGTCTAGGTAAAGTCCAAGCTTTATTCTAGGTGTGCAGGAAAGAACAAGAACTATAGGTATTTTTTAGATCAAAGAGTAAATGATACAGATAGTACCATTGAATTGCATTCACAAAAAGCTTAGCTCAATCTGTTTTCAGGGAAGAGGGGGCCTAATATCAAACAAATTATTTCTGTAAATTGAATAGGTTACTGATTTGTGTGCCTACACTAACATGCAAAAAGTTTGTTAGACATTCTTTTATGTAGTCAGCAATTATATATTTTTACCTTCCCCATGAGGAGTTCTAGATTGGCTTATAAAGAATCTATAAAGATACTACTCTTAGGGACTCAAAATGGTGATTTGGGGGCACATCACATCTCAGTAGCTGTAACAAATAAAATTTAACTACTGAGAAGGCAGTGTCTTGACAAAACGAAACAAATCAAAACAAAACAAAAAAACAACAGAGGAAGATCTTTATGAACAGCTTAACAAAACCCAAGGGAACCATGGCAGAAGGAAATCCAATACTCTGAATGCAAAATCCACTGCAAAGAGTCCAAGCGTGATTGACCTGGTGTGGCAGCCAGTGTCATCTCAGGCTCCTGGCCCAACCTGGGATTGCCGGCTTCAGCTCTGGCTCCACAGCCCCAAGAACTTCTGGCAAGAAATCCAATAATTTGAAGTGCAGAAAGCAGCAGCAGAGCTTCAACACTTTATTTTATTTTATTTTATTTTATTTTATTTTATTTTATTGGTGGTACTGGGGTTCCTGGAAGCCCTTCTACCTCTGGCCCACACTCCCAGACCTATTTTATATATTTTTACTTGGAAACAGGGTTTCTTAAGCCAGCGTGGCTGACTTCGAACCTGCGTGATCCTCCTGTCTCCGCCTCCCAAGCGCTGGGATTGTAAGCCTGCACCACCATGCCCGGCGAGCTTCAACACTTTAAACTACCAGCACCATGCTTCAGGGATGCAGAAAAATATCCAAAAGCCTATATGCTCACCAGATGCCAGCACCTGCAGTGGCACATGGTACCCTCCAGAGACATGGTCTGTAACAGAGCAAGATTACCTCTTGTGTTGCATTACTTGTTACTTGGTGGACCACTCAGAGCAGCCGCAGGGGCCCCATCTGGCAAAGATCTGGTGGCCCATCCCGGAGCTGGTCCAGTTAGAACCTCCTGAGACACAGGAAAGGCCCATAATGCACAGGGTCACAGGACATCGCTAAAAGACTATAATGGATGCCCTCTGCTGGTGTGGATAGAGAGGCCCAGGCCCAGGGACAGAAGGCTCAGAATCCAGGATTGGAAGGTACAGAGTCCACGCCCAAAAAACGCAGAGCTGGGGGCCTGAAAGCACAAAGCAGGAGGGTGTGGAGCCCAGAGCTGGAGGGCCCAGAGCACAGGACCAGAAAGAAAAGAGCCTAGGGCCAGAGAGTGGAGAGCCCAAAGCCGGAAAGCATAAAGCCTAGGGTGGGAAAATGCAGAACCCTGAGTTTACATGGAACTCATTTACAGTGACACCCGACACCCTGACACCTGAGCACAAGCTGTCAGAGACAAGAGAGGAGTGCACTCATAAAGTGGGTCCAAAAGCTGACAATAGGTTATGGGGCAATGAGAGACATTGGAATATACTCCAGAATCTACCACAGTGAAAAGACATAAAGATATTATACAGGCCTATGCCCTATAGATATCAATTAGCAGGACTGATGTTTTTTGTTTTTTTTTCTTTTAAACTGTCGCTAGTTTCTTTTTTCTTTCTTTTTTTTTTCACTTTTGGTTGTTCTTTTTGTCTTTGATTTATAATTGTTAGTTTTTGTAACTTTTTTGTTACTCTATGCATGTTTATTTGCTCCTTCTCCCATTCTTTTTATAAGCTTCTGCTCTCTAGCCCATCTACTCTCTTCTCTCAAAAATTTTTTTCTCTTATTATATCTTCCTATTTTATATTCAAGATATTTCGTATTTCCATACCTAAATATTTTGTATTAACTATAAGAATCCTACTATCCAACCTTTCCTCATTCTCAACCAGACACTATCTTATTATACTTAATTTCTTACTCAGCTTAATCATACCTGACTCCTGTACTATCACCCTAGCTTTTCTCTTCTTACCCAACTCTCACTATTAATAAAAGCACTGTTTACCCATGCATGAACCTGATGACACTTCTAAATCCCTACTACTAAGATTGGATCAGACAAATTATCCACAGTCACTCACAAAAAGAATATGCCAAGACATCAGAGAAACAAACCCAGTACCGCAAAAAAATTTTATAGATGCACTATAATTGTATATTACACATTCATATATGTACATACCATTATTTGGTTATATTCCTTTCTTGTTTCTTCCCAGAGTTTCTATTTGTGGGGCTGTGAATCATGGAGTTCTTAATACTTCAAAATTCTCTATAAAATGCCACAGGAACCCAATAGTTCCATGATTTCCTAAGGAGAGATACAAGGTAGCCACCAAGAATAATGAGAATTTACTCATAATTTACCAATCTGTGATTGGTAATGTGGAAAAGTAACTATCTCAAATTTTATAAAGTATAGATTATTTTTCTCATTCTTTCCAAGAACCTAAAAGTACTGTGCTTGTAAAATTACATGCATTATAGATGACAAACTGAAGTTACTGTATCAGAACCTAGCAGTTAGAATGTTGCAGGGTTGGAGTGTCCAGATTAAAGATCTGGCTAATTTAGATTCTGTTTGTTTTGGATATGTTTTGATTCACTCTGGTTAAGGAAAACCATTCCAAGAGGCATTTATTCTCTTTATAATTCTTTTTTTTAAATTAATTTATTTTTTAAATTGGTGCATTGTAGTCATATATCAATCACATTGGAGTACAAGACTTGAGAAGATATACAAGCACACATCATACAATTAGCCCTCCTCCAACCCCTATCCCATTCCCTCCCCCTCCCTCCATCCCATGCTTCTTTGGTGATTTACTTTGATACATTTGTTTATGTACCTCCTGCATTTTAAAGAGGCTCCATCTTCCAGTATTCCATACCCTCTGATTGGTCACATTAGTTGCTTCACTATAGGGCCCTTTCTATAGCTCAACCTCTTCCTGTTGCCCTTTTCCTCCTAGTTATTGCTGATTAAGAGAAGCGTCTGATTCATATTTTCTGCGATATTTCTCTGTGCATGCTGCGTTGCAAGTACCGATCCCACTCTTGATGGTCCCAGTAGTGGCCTGGCTACTCAGTGGACTGATCCAGACCTCGCTGGCTCAAGCAGCGGCCTTGCCTCATGGGAGGCCCCAGTTCTGGTCTCGCTGGCCCCTGCACCGTTCTAACCCCTAAGCTGGCTTTGGTCCCGGGCTTGGAGGCCGCAGGAGTGAACTTGCCTCACGCCAGGCTCCGATGCTGGCCATTGGCCCCTGCACCGGCCTAATCCCTTGGCAGGATTCCAATCCCGGCCTTGGAGGCCCCAGCACTGGCCTTGCCACAAGGCAGGCTCCAATGCCGGCCTCACTGGCCCCAGCACCGGCCTAACCCCTCGGCAGGCTCTTATCCTGGCCTCGAGGCCCCAGTACCGGCCTTGCCTCAAGGCAGGCTCCGATGCCGGCCTCACTGGCCCCAGCACCGGCCTAACCCCTTGGCAGGCTCCGATCCCGGCCTCGGAGGCCCCAGCACTGGTCATGCCTCACGGCAGGCTCCGATGCCGGTCTCGCTGGCCCCAGCACCAGCCTAACCCCTCGGTAGGCTCTTATCCTGGCCTCGGAGGCCCCAGTACCGGCCTTGCCTCAAGGCAGGCTCCGATGCCGGCCTCACTGGCCCCAGCACCGGCCTGACCCCTTGGCATGCTCCGATCCCGGCCTCGGAGGCCCCAGCACTGGTCATGCCTCACGGCAGGCTCCGATGCCGGCCTCGCTGGCCCCAGCACCGGCCTAACCCCTCGGCAGGCTCTTATCCTGGCCTCGGAGGCCCCAGTACTGGCCTTGCCTCAAGGCAGGCTCCGATGCCGGCCTCACTGGCCCCAGCACCGGTCTAACCCCTTGGCAGGCTCCGATCCCAGCCTCGGAGGCCCCAGCACTGGTCATGCCTCATGGCAGGCTCCGATGCCGGCCTCGCTGGCCCCAGCACCGGCCTAACCCCTCGGCAGGCTCTTATCCTGGCCTCGAGGCCCCAGTACCGGCCTTGCCTCAAGGCAGGCTCCGTGCCGGCCTCACTGGCCCCAGCACCGGCCTAACCCCTCGGCAGGCTCCGATCCCGGCCTCGGAGGCCCCAGCACTGGTCATGCCTCAGGGCAGGCTCCGATGCCGGCCTCGCTGGCCCCAGCACCGGCCTAACCCCTCGGCAGGCTCTTATCCTGGCCTCGAGGCCCCAGTACCGGCCTTGCCTCAAGGCAGGCTCCGATGCCGGCCTCACTGGCCCCAGCACCGGCCTAACCCCTCGGCAGGCTCCGATTCCGGCCTTGGAGGCCCCAGCACTAGTCATGCCTCAGGGCAGGCTCCGATGCCGGCCTCGCTGGCCCCAGCACCGGCCTAACCCCTCGGCAGGCTCTTATCCTGGCCTCGGAGCCCCCAGTACCGGCCTTGCCTCACGGCAGGCTCCGAATCCGGCCTCACTGGCCCCAGCACCGGCCTAACCCCTCAGCAGTTTTCGGACCCAACCTCAGAGGCCCCAGCACAAGCCTTGCCTCATGGCAGGCTCCAATGCCGGCCTCGCTGGCCCCAGCATCGGTGTAACCCCTCAGCAGGTTCCAATCCCGGCCACGGAGGCCTCAGTAGTGGCCTTGCCTCACAGCAAGCTCCAATGTCGGCCACTAGCCCCGGCGCCCGCCTAACCCCTCAGCAGGTTCCGATCACTGTCTCTGTGGATATTATTTCAAAGGTTCCAGGTGTAATGTATCAGATCTCTGCCTCCCCTGAGTATTGGCCACTGGCATTGCCACTGCCTCCACCGTTTCAAATCCTTCCCAGGCTCTTTTTCCACTCAGAATGTTGTCCAGTGTTCCTAAGCATGCGTGATGGTAGCATTCGACATTTGGTGTAATTTCTCCAAAGAAAATAAAGTTGGTAAGATCCGGTTTCTGCTTCTCCTGAATACAAGTCTCCACCATCATCGTGGAGAACTCTTTCAACACCGCATTTCTCCTTGGCCTCCGCTAAACTCTCTCCTTACAGGTGATGTCTGAGATTCTTAACAATATAGAGAAATAGCAGTCCTCTTTCACGGCAAATTTTCCGTAAGATCCAGTGCATTTAGATAAATTTTGTCTGCATCTCCAGTGTCCTGGCATCCATAACGGCTTTCTTAGCGCCTCTCCGATATTTTTCTTTATCTTTTTCTGTTCTGGGCCCGGTTTCTCCAGGGGTCTGGCGTGCTACTCACAGTTCGGCCCGGGGCCCAGAGTCCCGAGACCCGGGCCCCATCTGGCCTGCCCCGCCCGCGACCCCCGCCCAGAACCCAGCGTCTTACTGGGCCCGGTTTCTCCAGGGGTCTGGCGTGCTACTCGCAGTTCGGCCTGGGGCCCAGAGTCCCGAGACCCGGGCCCCATCTCCTCTTTATAATTCTAATGAAAGTATAATTCTCTTTTTTTGGTGGTGGTACTGGGGTTCCTGGGAACTCTTCTACCTCAGGGTTACACTCCTAGACCTATTTGCATATTTTTTATTTGGAAACAGAGTCTGGTAAGTCAGCGAGGTTCTCCTGTCTCCACCTCCCAAACACGGGGATTACAAGCGTTTGCCACCACGCCCGGCAAAGTATAACTTTTGACAACTGAATATTTCAGAACTTAAACTTGTAATGTCTATAAGTGGTCTCTGATTTATTTCTGTTCAAAATAATCACTTCTATCCCAATAAACTTTATTTTTGAGATCTGGAACATTCCCAGGGTCCGAACTAGGGTAGGTACTCAACTTTTTGTTTTTTTTTTTAATTTAAAAATCGAATAAACAAGCCGGGTATGGTGGCACATGCGTGTAATCCCAGCATTCGGGAGGCTGAGACCTGAGAATCATGGTTCGCGGACAGCCTCAGCTACATAGTGAGGCCCTCTGCAACTCAGTGAGACCCGGTTTTAAAATAAAAAGTGAAAAATAGGGCAGGGGTGTAGCTCAGAGGTCGAATGCCCCTGGGTTCCGTCCCCAGACCCGCAAAAAAAGAAAATTCAAATAAACAGGTTCTAGCTCAGTGCTGGCACAGAACCAGGGTTCAGGGGAGAGGAGGGAGATCCCTGTCAGCGGTCACATTTTGGGGAAGCAGATGCTGATACTCACCAACAGAATTGGTGAGTAAAAGGTTTACTGTAAGGTGACACCCTGTGACAGACCAGCACATGTAGCAAAATTGAGTGTGAGAGGCCAGCTCTCCATCCATGATGGTGCAGGCTGGATAGCAGAGTCACTGCCAGTGCACAGTGGGCCCTGGAGCAACGCAGGCCAGCTAGAGGGGTCCCTGATGGGGCAGAATTGGCCAGGATCTTGTTCTGCCTCTCTTGGTCACCTAAGAGGCTCTGCCCTGGTTCCGCTGCAGGAGAGGCCCCTGGGAAACTGCAGCTAGAACGTGTCCACTGGTCTTCTCCCCTGCAGCTGGGCCGACAGGCCTTTCTTGGACGGGACCTACAGAGTTCATCTTTCAGACATATTTGTGACATGATTTAATAAATGACTATATTTTGGATGCTTTGCTATATATAGACATTGATAGTTTTTGGGGGGAGAGGAAATAATATTATTCTGGACTAGCAAAATTTACCAGAGTTTCTATGGACGATTTGAATCCTTTGGGATTCATGAATCTATTTACATTTTTTTCAGACCAGCTTTTTCTCAGGGAAATATTATAGTTCATAAGAAATATTAAAAATAATAATACTATTAATTTTTGGTACTGGGGACTGAACCCAGGGATATTATACCTTTGAACTATATCTCCAGCGCATTTTATATTTTTATTTTGAAATAGAGTCTTAAGTTACTACATGTTGGCCTTGATCCTGGGATTCTCCCAAGTACTGGGATTGCAGGGATGTGCCGCTGCACCCAGATGAGGTTCCATAAATATTTGTAGCAAGGTATTTCACCTCTCCCCCATAATATTAAAGCCTAATTTTTCTGAACTTCAGTTTCTTCATCTCTAACATAGTTGTAAGCAAGTATTACCTTAGCAGGTTGCTACGGGATTAAGTAAGAAAACATATACAAAGCAGAAAGTATTGTAGCAGGCATATTCATTATATGTTGAATTAAAAGAAACAAGAAAAAGATAGAATTCATCTGAAAACATGCCCTTAGCCTTTATAATGTCTTTATTTGTTTTGTGTTTCTATAACAAAAATACCAGAGGCTGTGTAGTTTATGAAGAACAAAAATTTATATCTTACAGTTTCAGAGGCTTGAAAGTCCAAGATCAAGGTGGTGGAAGGTTGAGTTGTCTGTCAAGAGCTTATCTCTGCTTCCAAATGTGTCTTGAGGTAGCACACTCTGGAGCAGAGGAATTCAGTGTCCTCACATAGAGAAAAGCAAAAGGGCAAGAGGGAAAAACTCCTTCTGTGAAGCTCTTTTATAAGGGGACCACCCTCATGACTTTGTCACCTCCTGAGGGCCCACCTTTTAATACTGTACATGGGGATTAAGTTTCAGTATAAGCTTTGGAGGGGAAAAGCACACTCAAATCACAGCACTAGGTGAGCATGGCTGCCACCAGAAAAGCCCCAGTTAGGGAAAAACATGTTCTCGAAAGTCCAAGCATCTTGCTTCGGTGCCATCGTGCTCTCTTCCTGATATTCATGGGTTTCAGTCAGTGTTGTCACTGATGTGACCAACAACAACAACAACAACAAAAACAACAAAAACAAAAACAAAGCAAACAAAAACAGAAACAAAAATCCTAACCATCACAACTTAGAGGAAGGAATATTTGTTTGCTCACAGTTCTGGAGATTTCAAGGGTTCAGTCCATGTTAGTCCAGGTTTGTGAAGCTCAGGGATCGAGTACAAGGGCTCTGCTGTCGCATCACAGAAGCTGGAAGCAAGAGAAACAACCAAGGGGATCCAAGGACACATGCAGGTGTCTAAGGCCACACCCCACGTGCCTAAGTTACCACTCAGTGAATCCATTAAGATGACTTTATTGACTGATGAGATTGCATCCTTCATGACTTAATTATATCAACTCTAAACATGAATATATGAGCTCTTTCAGAGGAAATTTCTCATTTAACCATAACAGTGTGATTTTCCCCCCCATAAATTTGTTGGGATTGGTTAGAGGATGGTGTTTTAAACATTTTATAAATGTTATGCTTCATAAAGCAAAACAATTCTTCATGTAATGAATAGATATGCAATTTCTGACATTTTTTGGGGGGGTTGAATTTCAGTACTGATGTGAATGCTTTAGTAGAAGAGATCCAAAGAGCAGAACCTCTAATCACAGCTTCAAGGACAGAGCAAGTGAGATTCTTGGTACAGAGACTGCAGGAGAAACTGGGCCAGCACAGCAACCACAGATTCTATCTGTTTAAGGTCAGGCATTCCTCAAATTACTAGGGAGAACAATCTTGATGATGTAATTGATGTTTTGTTAATTTCTCATCCCTAAAAGTAGTTTTATTTTTTTTTTCTGAAAGTAGTTTTTTTTCAAGAAAAATGTGTTTATGGTTTATTTTAGTGCTTCACAAACTTTTTAAGTTCCAGCAATTGTTTAGAGAATGAGTGAGTAAAACCCAAAATGTGTATTTACTGAGATGTTAAATTAATGTTAAATAAAGATCTGTAGCAACTTTATTTTTAGCTTATAATAATAAATTTTAAGGCTTATTATCATAAAGATAGTTTTGTTATTAACTTAAAGTTGTTAAACTTAAAGTTAATAAATTAAGTTATTAAACCCTTAAAATTGTCAAAATTGTTTTTTAGTTGGAATAATTTTAATGAGTTGTGTTTCATGGCTTCTAAACATTTTTTATTTTCTGCTTTTATGTGAACTAAAGTATACTTGAGTAAATTTCTTACGTATGGGTTATATATTTTATTGTTAATACTCTTATTGGTGTCTTATTATGTCATAGTAAGATTCAAAGCAATACATTAGAATTACATAATTTTAATGTGGTATAGTATGCTTTTTGGTATAGTTTTTGGTGATTAAATTAAAATATAACATGTTATTTAGAATTTTAAGAAGTCTTATTTAAAATTTTTATTTATTCTAGAATTATTCTATATGACACTGAATTTTTCATCTTAGATATAATTATTATAAGTGTAATCATTATTCATATACCTATCCATTCCAGCTGATATAAAATATATCGCTGCTCTTAGGCAGTCATCAGAGGTTACGCTTGTAATATGCTTTCTTCCAGTAGGTGGCACCATTTAGCTTCAAATACGAGCTCTGTCACTACAAGTGACCTGGTGACTTATCATCCGAAGGAAACATTTTTAATAGTTAAAGGGAGTGCTATTAATAGTTACCCTCTGGCAGCAGACATAACTGGAACTCTCCCAGCCTATCCAATCACTCTGTTAATTCAATTTTTGTATATTGATATACAAAATTAATATTCATTAATCAATGAATATTCTTTAATCACCCATTAATGCTAGACAATGTAGGGACTGAACGATAAATAAGATATATCCTGACTTTCAATGAGTTTTAGGATTCAAAAAGTAATAATAGATGTGCAATAAATAAAATAAAATGTTACAGAGTAGTGCCATTAGGTAACTTAGCCCTAATTTATCTTAAAGGTAAATTGATATTGATGGAAAACCCAGAACCAATTATATCCTGTAATTATCTGTAGCTACCAAATGTATAATTTGTCTCACTAGTAAGAGGTATACTCCCCCCTCCGTCTGTTCTTGTATTGGATATTGTCCTTTTACGACATGTAATTGAGACGACGTTGAATGTCTTCACTGGTTTGAAGTTAAAGTCAATGAGTTAAACCTGATTTGCTGCAAGCTTCAAGTAAATGGCCCTTCCCTCCCTCACAGGTCCTCAGAGCACACATCCTGCCACTGACCAATGTTGCTCTCAACAAGTCAGGCTCATGGTAAGGGTCTCACTTTATTTTTAATTTTTAGCGATCGAGAGATAAATATTTCTGCTTGTCAGATATTCCAGTAAGCTAAGTATCTAATGTGTTTATTCCTCTGATTTCTGCATCCCACTGAATGTAGATGAGACACAGAAGCACTTTCTTCTCCCATTGGAAGCTAAAGCTTTGTATGCTATTTGTATCATACTGGGGAGGTCTGCTGGGGTCTCACCAAAGGTTATATCTGAGATATTTGACTCAAGGACATGCCGCTGGGCTGAGCCCATGTTTAAATGCTTGGTGGTTGGAGCATTCAGACCCGGTTGGGCAGCATTTGGGTTGATTGTGTTCAGTCATTTCAGAGAAGGCCTTCAGTCTAACTCTGTGTTTTGGGGTGTGAGGAATGTTCTTAACCTTCAAGGCTGTGTTCAGAGAGCCCACCTTATCAGCCTGGAATCTGAGGTGCTGGGTAGGAAAGATGAGGCAGAATGGCAACATGCCTGTGTTCTTTCAAAAGCTAGGCCGTTTCTGAATATGTCTGAGTCGTTTTGCTTAGAACAAATAAAGTGGCTCAGACAACAGAAACCTATGGTCTCACAGTTCTGGTTTTTAGAAGTCCGAGTCAAGGTGGCTCCATCTGGGCCACATGAAGACGAATCTGTTCCATGTCTCTGCCCCAGCTCCTGGCGGCTCATGGGCATCTCTGACATGTAGAAGCACCACCTGGGTCATGTCTTCTTTGTCTTCACATGATGCTCTTTCTCTGTGTATGCTTGATTCCCCGCTTCACCAGCGTATAAGGACACCAGTCACACTGGACTAGGGGCTTGCTCTTTCACACTGTGACGTTGTCTTAACTAATTACATGTGTTGCTTCTGTTTAAAATCACATTCTGAGGTACCAGGAGTTGGGACTTCGACATTTACATCTTTGAGGGGACACAGTTCAACCCATAGCGATGTCTATAACACACATGTCTACAGTTGCAAGTATAGATCTCTGTCTATCCAAAGGCAGAGGAAGCCCGTAGGAGAAACAACACCTGGACAGCACCTGGAAGAGAATGGAAAGTACACCATATTATTATCACGGTTTTGTTTGTTTAGGCAAGCAATGGAGGCAGTGGGCAAAGGGGCCACGGTAGGGGTGTAGTCTGAGATCACACTAGCAGAATTTACTGAAAGAGTGGTGTGGAGGGTGGGGAAAAGTAGAGTTAAGGATGATGCCCAAATTTTATGGTCTTCTCATCTGAGGGAAGGAAGCTCTTTACAGATAGATTTTCATAAAATGTTACTGATTATTTACATGTTATTTAACACTAGAAACATATATGCTGTAGGAATGCTATTATTTATTAGAACTACTTCATTTCGTGGCTCCTTTTTTGATTTTGAGAGAAAGACAAGTTTCTAAGCCAAAGGAAGGGTTTGGATATTACTCTTAATCTCTTTGTTCTGCATGCAGGATTTTCACCGTAAAAAAGCAAAAAAAAAAAAAAAAAAAAAAAAAAAAAGATCTCTTATTGTTTTAGCAAATGAAGTCTTTTTTTTTTTTTCTGTGGT
Source organism: Muscardinus avellanarius (assembly GCF_963383645.1). NCBI lineage: Eukaryota > Metazoa > Chordata > Mammalia > Rodentia > Gliridae > Muscardinus > Muscardinus avellanarius. The sequence goes on along the minus strand of NC_137787.1, from coordinate 11,546,854 downwards.
GGTACTGGGGTTCCTGGAAGCCCTTCTACTTCCGGGCTACACTCCCAGACCTATTTTACAGTTTTATTTGGAAACAGGGTCTCTTAAGCCAGCACGGCTGACTTCGAACCTGCGCGATCCTCCTGTCTCCGCCTCCCAAGCGTGGGGATTACAAGCGTGCGCCACCACGCCCGGTGCAAATGAAGTCGTATTAACACACCGCCATTCACCTCCTGTGATGTGTTTATGTTCTCTTGAAGCTTTATCACGGGGAGCTATGACCGGACGTGCAAGCTCTGGGACACGGCGTCTGGAGAGGAGCTGCACACCCTGGAGGGCCACAGGAACGTGGTGTACGCCATAGCCTTCAACAATCCTTACGGGTTTGTCATTCATTCACTTCCTCCTTAATCAGTTCAGCGAGTCAACCCTCCAGCTCCTGGCACCAGGGAAGACGGGATTGAAAGTTACTGAGTGCCCACCATGTGCTTTAGTAGTCTTCTCAATACATCCCTCCAAGGCTAGAGAGCCTTTAGGATGAGTATCATGTTCACAAAGAATATCAAGTTACTCTCTCCAGGATTACTCAGAGGTAAAGAGTAGGGCTCTACCAGTTCATGTCCCACAAGACTGTCTCTCAGCCCTTGAAAGTTTCCTGTTGGGCAGTTCGCCCTCATGTTGAGCGCATTGGGCCGGTGGCCTTGGAAAATATGGCGTGCACATACCATGTAACATGGTTTGCTTTAGGTAGAAGTTAATTTTCAGTTTTTCCAGCTTGAAAAAAAATGCATGTGGCAAAATGTCAAATCAAAATGCCCAGAACAAGAGAAGCATTTTGAAGCCAACCTCTGATGGGCCAGCTGAGTAGATCACTCAGTGTTTTCTGCCCTGCTGCTGGTATCCTGCTGATGCTCGTGTGCCCTGGGTGTTGGCGGCAATGAGGCGTCCCACGGGGGAGCTTGACTCCCCTTTCCACAGGCAGGGCATTACCTGATCAAGAGCTAGCTGCATTTGTTTACAGACCTGTGTTTTCAATTGTAATTATGAAATTTAATTACATAAATCATTGAAATATTATATAAAATATGAAATATGAGTGTGAAAAGAAAGCTGTTGTTTCCTATGAAAGCAAATTAAATCTCTTGAAAAACTGGTACTAAATGAAGTTGTGGGCAAGATCGATGTTAAATCAGAAAACACATTATAAAAATATGGCAATAGTCTGTGCTCAGATTGTTCTACAAGTAGATATACGTGCTTTAAGTTTTTTATTCCATTTTACAAGAAAACTACAAGTTGTAGGTGTTTGATATGACTCCTGGAGGACAGATAATTAACATAATGAACGCCAATTAGTTAAAGAAAAGGCCCTGGCCTCTTGCCAAAAAATTGATAAATAACCAGGTGTGGGCTGGGCGTGGTGGCGCACGCTTGTAATCCCCGCGCTTGGGAGGCGGAGACAGGGGGATCGCGCAGGTTCGAAGCCAGCTGCGCTGGCTTAAGAGACCCTGTTTCCAAAGAAGAAAAAGTATAAAATAGGTCTGGGAGTGTGGCCCAGAGGTAGAAGGGTTTTCAGGAACCCCAGTACCACCAAAATAAATAAGTAAGTAAGTAAGTAAATAAATAAATAAATAAATACATAACCAGGTGTGGGGTCACACGCCTATCATCCTAGTACTTAAGAAGCTGAGACAGGAGGCTTGCAGGTTCGAGGACAACCTCAGCAACTTAGGCCCTAAGCAGTTCAGTGAGACCCTATTTCAAAGTAAAATATAAAGTAGGACAGAGGGTGGAGGGCAATGGTAGGAGGTTCAGTCCCCAGGACTACCACCATCACCACAGCAACAAAAGGAAAATGGGTAAAGGAGTATATATTTATATATAATTAATTAGGAAGTTAAGGCTGAACTTTTTAAGATTTTGAAAGACAAAACTTTAAGTCTTTTTTTGTGATTGTCCACTTTAAACGAAGAGAGGGCGGTCAGGGCGCCCAGAAGAGTGCAGGTTCCATTCTGTAGGACTGAGTCGCTCTCAAAGGCAAAAGAGGTTCAAAGCTGTTTAGGAGGATCGCTTGGGCAGAGAGAAGAGGTCAGAGGGTTTGAGGGTAGGAAGAGCAGGAGGTAAAAAGAAAACACACACACACACACACATATATATATATATATATTTTACATTTATATTTTATACTATATCTACCACATTTATATTTTATAAAAATATATATTTTGTACTAGGGATTGAACTCAGGGGCATTTTACCTCTGAGCTGTATCCCCCAGTCCTTTTTATCTTTTATTTTTAAATAAGGTCTTGCTAAATTGCTGAAGATCTCATTAAATTGCTGAGGTTGGCCTCAAACCTGCGATCCTCCTGTCTCAGCCTCCTAAGTACTGGGGTGACAGGCGTGTGACACCACACCTGGGGCAAGGGGCCAGACAGTGGGTCAATGAATTGGAGTTTATCATCTGTCCTACAGGAATCATATCAAACGTCTACAGCTTGTAGTTTTATTGTGAAATGGAATGAGACCTGTGAGATTTTCCTGTTTCAGCCTTCCAAGTACTAGGATTAACAGGCATGCACCACCATGCCTATTAAAATTATATAAAATTTTAGTGCACTGAGAGTAGAAATTTTATATGACAGTTAAAAATATCTAGGTTTCTAATGATATTATAGCTTTTCAAAATGTAATACTTTCAAATTATACTAATTGTGATGACACAATCAAATTTAATTGGCACATTAAAATGATCAAGTACTACATTTAAATGACAGAATATTTAACTATAGGTATTTTTACATTATAGAGAATGACACTTTTTATAATACATTATTAGACTAACCTGTGGGAGTAAAAATTTTATCGAAATTATAAGTGATGCTGGTTTACCACTGATATAATTACTACTTTCACTGCAGTGCAGTTCTTTATAATATAATACAATACAATATCCTTTAATAGTCTACTTAACAGACATGATTTTTTTTTGAGTGTCCACCTGAGAACCAAGTTTTCTGGAGAGGTAGAGGTGAGGAATATATCTGGCCCTTCTAGTGTATTCTACCAAGAGCTCCAGGTGAAAGTCCCCCTAAGGGGTTATACTAATTTGATGTATTTATGTACTAATACAGTACTTTTAATTGCACTTTATGGTCTTTGGTCTTTGAGTTTAAGTCAGCTATGTAGGAGTGCGTGTGTGAATGTGTGCACGCGTGTGTATAAGAGGAACAAACATACACCAATTTAGTGTGTTTGTTTTATACATTAGGCCAGGAGCAGTGTGTGTGTGTGTGTGTGTGTGTGTGTGTGTGTGTGTGTGTGTAGTGGGTACTGGGAATTTAACCCTGGTGCAATTCTCTGAGCTACACTGTCATCCCTATTTTTATTTTTATTTTTATTTTGAAACAGCGTCTTGCTAGGTTAATGAGAGTCTCACTACTTGCTGAGGCTGTCCTCAAACCTGTGATCCTCCTGTCTCAGCCTCCCAATGGCCACCATGCCCAGCTCAGGAGCAAGTTTTGTTTCAATAACAGGATTCCAAAAAACTCTTACATTAGCAACACATTTTACAATATGGTGTCATATGGATATAAAGAACAGTTTGTGATAAACAGAAACTAATCAAGAAAAAATGGCGGCTTGAGACCAACGCGTTTGATGGGTAGAAGGACGGCCATGTGGGCACCTGGCAGGGCTCTGAGCTTATCTTATGCAGATATAGAGAAACAGCAGGAGTGGATGAAAAATGCTTTGTGACCTGGAGGACACTCCAGAGGCAAATGATAGTTTAGAAATGTGAAAGTCAATCTTGTGTGTGTGTGTGTGTGTGTGTGTGTGTGTGTGTGTGTGTGTGCGCGTGCGTGCGGTATCGGGTATTGAACCGACGGGGATTCTACCTTCGAGCTAAATCCTCAGAATTATTTTTTTATTCTTTATGTTGAAACAGGATCTCATTATGTTGCAGAAGACCTCACTAAGTAGCTGAGGCTGGCCTCGAACCTCTCAAGTACTGGGATGACAGGCATGCGTCACCATGCCCGGCTCCATCTATTTATATCTTTAATGCAAAGTCTTTAAGCCGGGTGTGGTGGCGCACGCTTGTAATCCCTGCGCTTGGGAGGCTGAGATAGGAGGATCACACAGGTTCGAGGCCAGCCTCAGCTACTTAGTGAGGCTCTCAGCAACTTAGTGAGACCCAGTTTCCAAATAAAATATAAAAAAGGTCTGGGAGTATAGCCCGGAGGTAGAAAGCCTCTGGGTTCCACCCCTAGTACCACCAAAAATAAAAAATAAAAAATAAAAAATCTTTAAAATTATGCATATAGGTTGACACCATTCAAAAATTAGACCTTTAAACTGGGCGTAGTGGTGGTGCACGCTTGTAATCCCTGCGCTTGGGAGGCAGAGACAGGGATCTGCAGGTTCGAAGCCAGCCTCGCTGGCTTAAGAGACCCTGTTTCCAAATAAAATATAAATTAGGTCTGGGAGTGTAGCCCAGAGGTAGAAGGCCCCTGGGTTGCATCCCCAGTACCACCAAAAAAAATTAGACCTTTAATTATTCACTGGCATACAGGATCGAGTATAGTTTTAAAATTTGCAAGTAGATAGGTATTCATGTATTAACATCTCTTGTCTATAACATGCTGAATTTGTTTTTCAATGTCATAATTGCTTAAATCACAGTGATAAAATTGCCACTGGGTCCTTTGACAAGACTTGCAAATTATGGTGTGCAGAAACCGGGAAATGTTACCATACTTTTAGGGGCCACACAGCCGAAATAGTGAGTATGTTGAATAGTTCAACGTGTAATTTTATGTTTCTGTTTCTTTACAAATCCTATGATGAAAGTAGCAGTTATACTTTTATAATTTAATTTCAAATTCCAACCCAGGACTTTTAGTCTATGTAGATTTTATATGGTGGTGTTGAAATAATTTAAAAAAAATGACTTAAGTTTTAATAATTTGCCAACGCTGTCAAAGAATGGTCCTGCCTTAATCAAGTAGACATGGACAGATAAACCATGAGTATCATAGCCAGACTTACTTTTTCTTTCTCATTAACTTGTCTTTAAGGCTCTGACTCAAGTTGGGCGTAGTGGCACGCACCTGTAACCCCAGTTCTTGGGAGGTTGAGACAGGAGGATGGCAGGTTTGAGGTCAGCCTCAGGAACTTAGCAAGGCCTTCAGCAATGTGTGAGACCTTGTTTCCAAAAAAAAAAAATAGGGCTGAAGGTATAGTTCGGAGGTAGAATGCCCCTGCATTCAATCCCATTAACAACAAAAACAAAAGAGTAAAATTACTGACTCAGAAAAAGAGGGTAGAGGTATTAATATACCTATTTTATATAACATAAAATACTTGGGCTTATTCTTTTCTGGATACTATTAGATCTCATGTTTGTATAAATAGTCAAATAGTCGATATTCTAAATAGTTTACATTGGTGGGGTCGCCCTTGCCCTTGGCCAATTCTCTTATAACAATTAGTGAGATAATTGGCCCCCTGCAGAAGAAGTGAAAATTCTTAGAAATAAACAGCCTGTTTATTTTGGGAGCAAACTTTGTCCATACTCATCCTTCGAATTCATGGCGTATTCATCTGACAAGATGCATGCTACGTGGGTTCAAGGTACTCTGTAAACACGGGACACTGCAGTGAAAAATTAAAACCCACCCTTGAGAGGTACTTAGAACTGCGAGGCTCTTTCCTGCGCCCTTGCATGTGTGAGCTTAGTTGTGCCTCCCAACAAGCCTAATAGATAGGTGTTTTTCCATTTGGGGGCACAGTTGAAAATACTGAGGCATAGGGTGTAAATTGTCCAAGGTCAGAGAGAGAGAGAGAGAGAGAGAGAGAGAGAGAGAGAGAGAGAGAGAGAGAGCATAAATCCATGAATCCACATTTCCTTAGAATTTTGAGAAGATTTTTTAATATATAGTTCTTAGGAAGACAGTCATATATTTTTGACAGTGAACAACATCTGTCCAACCCGTATTTACTAAATATTAACTGTGTGTGGAAGTCTGGCCTACAAGCATGGGGCACCTTGTAGAAGTGGTCCCAGCTCTGGATGGGTGGCCCGCACGATGGCCGCTGAGCACGTGGTCTCGGTGTGAGGCCCGTGTAGTGACGGTCCCTTAGTGAGGGGGTTTATCAGAACTGCCATGACAGCCACCCGTGTGTTAGATGCAGCCAGGCAGCGTGGAGCTCTAGGAACACGGGCTTTTGCTCACGGTCTTCTACGGTCTGGAAAGTGGCAGAAGGAGCCTGAGCCCGTGAAGTGGAGGGACAGGACTTGATTCTAGAAGGAAATTGCTTCAGGATTCCACCTGGGCAGAGCGGGTCACCTATATGATGCTTTCACATGAATTCTCATGTACAAAGAATTAAACTAAACCTCCAAGATTCATTGCAAGATTCCCATCTCGAATCGACCCTCGGAACTCCGTCTTCCTGACGTCTCTCTGTTCTCTGTGCCTCAGGTGTGTTTATCTTTTAACCCTCAAAGTACCCTGGTGGCTACTGGAAGTATGGACACGACGGCCAAACTGTGGGACATTCAGAACGGAGAGGAGGTGTTCACTCTGACAGTGAGTTGGGGACACGGATGAGCCCGCCCTGTGTGCGCTCTGCTCTGTGTCTTTGTTACAGTGTCGAGTTAGATGCTGAAGTTTCAAGCTGTGGCGGATGCTTGATCTGAGTGTGCCCCTTGGTTTGCTGAATGTCCGGCACACTTGCTGAACGGGCTTGGAAAAGGCCGGCTGAGCTTTAGTTTTGGTGAACTTTAATCTGTCAGATTCACAGACTAGAGCCTGTGTCGTCTGTCTGGCTAACAGGGAAGTGGGTGTAGGCTGGCGGTGTGGACCGGCCCCATTTGGAAGAGGTGAATCACGGTCCTCCTCACCTGCATTACGGAGGAGTCTCAGTAGCAAGAGGTAAAGGACAGGAGGGGAGCGGCAGGAGGGCACCGCAGGGCGGGCTCCCTGCTGATGCCTCTGCTCTGGTGGGCCACCAGCAAGTACCCGGTCTAGCACCTTCCTGGACCCCCACCCTCCGCTCGTCCCCTCCGCCCCAGCCCCTGTGACCTCAACAAAAGGGGCTGATTCCCTGTTGTCATCAGAGGTGTCAGCTGGATGGGAAATAAAGTTTTCTTGTCCATTTAAAGTAATAAGTGAATTAAAAAGCTGCGCGTGGTGGCGTATACTTGTCATCCCAGTATTTGGGAGGCTGAGACAGGAGGATCACAGGTTTGCGCCCAGCTTCAGCTACATAGTGAGGACTTCCACAATTTAGTAAGATTCTGCTTCAAAATAAAGAATAAAATAGGGCTTGGGGTGTAGTTGAGAGGTAGAATGCCCCTGGGTTCAATCCCCGGTACCACACCACACACACACAAAAGTGAAAACAGTATCCTTTGCCCAAGAAAGTTAAAACTGGGATTAAAATAAGAAGGAAAAAGCCATTCTTAAAAGTAACACCAAGGGTTTGCTTTCTTTATTCTGAGTGCTTCGCATTATTAATATAAACATACATTTTCTTAACTTGGTTTTCATGATTTCATGGGGTATTGCTTCCTTATACCTCTTTTTCCAGGGAAGGCTCTGTTAACGCCCGCAGTTTAACTGAAACGACTCTTCTTCCTGGCGGAGCCTAGGCAGAACGAGTCCTGCTCTGAGCACTTGTCTCTGGCACCGAGAACACTCTTTCGTGTGTCTAGAATTCTCACGTTCAGCCCATTCCACTCTGGTCATTTGGGATCAACCAGAAAGTTCGTTTGCAAATGAACTTTGGCATTCTTTGTATTATTATTATTATTATTATTATTATTATTATTTATTTATTTATTTATTTTTTTTTGGTGGTACTGGGAGTGGAACCCAGAGGCTTTCTACTTCTGGGCTATACTCCCAGAACTATTTTATATTTTATTTGGAAACAGGGTCTCACTAAGTTGCTGAGAGCCTCACTAAGTAGCTGAGGCTGGCTTCGAACCTGCGCGATCCTCCTGTCTCATCCTCCCAAGCGCGGGGATTACAAGCGTGCGCCACCACGCCCAGCTTCTTTGTAGTATTTAAAATATGATTACCTCAATTTACTAAAATAACTAGGAAAATCAGAGGTATATTCTAGGTGGGGGCCTCTTATCAGAGCCACAGAACCTGCAGCAGGGAGAGGCATGCGGCTGGGCTTGCAGTTGGTCTCAAACACAGTCCTTTATAGTGTTTTCAAGGCAACATAAAAGAAGCTGTCTAATTTCCCCAAACATGACCTCCTTCCTCCCTTCCTACTTGCTGCCTCCCTCTCTCCCTCTCTCTGTCCTTCCGTTTCCTTTTCATCTTTTATAACAGGTTTACTGAGTGAAAGTAAACTTGCTTTCAGTGTAAGGCAATGTTTTTAGTAACCTTACAGAAGTGCACAGCTGTTATCAAATCATCAGAATCGACTTCCAGACGATGTTGACCACTCCTGTGTGGTCTGCAGCCCCTCCCCCAGCTGGCCCCTGGCCTCTTTCTTGTCTCTACAGCGTTGCCTTCTCTCTTTGCATTTCTTTTTAGATTATGACATTGTGCGCTTGGAGCTGTTTTATCCACAGGTATAAATGGTGATGTCTGGTTATTTTTAGGGACATTCGGCGGAAATCATTTCCCTGTCCTTTGACACCTCAGGGAACCGAATCATCACGGGGTCCTTTGACCACACCGTTGCTGTGTGGGACGCGTCCACTGGAAAGTAAGTGTGAGGTAGAGAAATTAATCAAATTATGCTTTTACATGTATACAAATATGCCACAAAGAAACCCCCCATTTTGTATAAATAATATGCACCAATACAAAATTTTAAAAGAGATTTTTTAAACCTGGGCTGGGGACTAAGAAGATCTTATTCTATTTATTAGTTTTACTTTGTATTTATTACTTGTACATTGGATTCCACAGGAACAATGTATCAAAGGATACTTTGAAAGCACTAATTTATTCTATAATAATATTTCATAAAGTAAGTTCTTTCTCAGGATTCTGCCCAAATAATGCCAAAAAGCACCATAAAAGATGAATGGAGAGTTAAAGGACCATGTGTTTTCACACATTTGTGGGAGCTGGGGAGAAATTGGTAAACAAAAAGGACTTTGGATAAATGAGGGGAGATACTAGTAAAATAGTGAAAGGGATTGGGGGAGGCGGAAGCAGGAGACTTGATGAAGGAAACGGAATAATGCTATGCTCGAACATGAAGTTATCGAAACCAGTCTCAGTATTCTGTATGGGGGCTGGGATCCAGAGGGAAACACCAGATGCTGTGTACATCCGTGTTTCTATCACACCGAGCCTCATGGGCATGTAGAGTTACAATTTAAAAAGTAGAGTGTTAGCAATAGCTTTGTTAGCTTTTATTTATCCCATGTCAGGTAATCAAATTCCAATATTTGTTTTTAGAGTATCTCTGAATACCATGAATACAAAAAAAAAAAAAAACCCTCGTGGTTAATTTCCCCAATATAATTTAATCCAGGAACTTCAATTTCCTTCCTAACACGTTTTGATCCTAGTTGCCAAAACGTTAATTAAATTAAACAATCCCATTCACTCTTGGACTTGTCTGCATGTCGCTACAGGGGCTCAGCATCAGGGGTGTTCAAGGAGAAATGAGAGAGAATCCTGGGCCTTTCAGTCACTTGGTGTGTAGTTTCTGAACAACTGGGGATCTGCTCATTGCCTTAAGAATACTTCTCAAGCATCCCTTTCTGAAATGTTGCCTTCAGTAGCGTTATACTTGACAGTTATTTTAAGTACACCTCTTTATGGGGCACAGAGTGAATTTCAGTGCATGTATGCAATACGTACTGAGGGAATCTGTAGAACGGATGGAATTGGAGAACATGATAGTGAACGGAATAAGTCAGACGTGGTAACGTTATCTTTGTTTAAAATATAAATACATTTTTGTTGAAATAAATTAGTAGTTTCTGAGCTGTAATAAAGACATTATTTGGTCAAAACTAAAGGGCAGATCGGTTAACTCAGTGGGCTTGGCCCCACTGCTGTGTGCCTATTCTCCAGCAAGGCGTCTTTCAAGTTTTAGTCGTCTGCCTCTTGTAGGAAGGTGTACACCTTAATCGGCCACTGCGCTGAGATCAGCAGCGCCGTCTTCAACTGGGATTGCTCTTTAATACTGACTGGCTCCATGGACAAGACCTGCATGGTGAGCTGGGCCAATACCTTGGCTTCATCTTCTCTCTACCCCTTACTGCATCATTTTGTAATGCTATCAAACATCTGCCAATTATCATATATAAACTAATCTATTATAAAGTAGTATAAGTTATATATAGTTCATATGCAAGCTACTTCGTTTCTATATAATAATTGGCAAACTTTTATTACATGCGTTGGATTTCTTGTGTGAAGGCGTTATGAGATAGCCAATCAATTTCGATTGCTTCAAATCTATTAAAGATCTTATCTGAAGAGGCACACTCTTTTTGTTGACTCTCGTGCTGCTCGTTTGCTAAATGTTGATTAACATACTTTCGAGGGACCTCAATCAAGCATCTCTCTCTACCTCACAGTTTCTGTTACTCAAAGCTTATGCTCCAGAATTTTCATTTGCCTATATATCAGGTATGTTGAACTATTCTAATGCACTTTTATTTTTCTGGTATTATAGTTTGGAATCCAGCTCTTATCACGCACTTCTGATAAAAGGGCTTCTTCTACTTTCATCGCTAAAGTGCGCACTTTGAGATTTTTTTCCTTTTTCTAATGTTGTGCAGACTCCAAATGTCTGACTTTGGCCTTCTCTGTGACCAAAGTATACCCTGCCAGAGGGGTGCCCACTGTCTTTGGTCAAAGTTCAAGATCAAAATTAACCGAATGAAGAATATTTTGGCACAGTTATTTAACTAGCTGTAAGTATGTCACGCTCGCTGGACATCTTCACACTTTAAGTAAGAAATTAGTTTTTTTTTTTTTTAATTGCAGTTGTGGGATGCTGCAAACGGAAAATGTGTGGCAACCTTGACAGGTCACGATGATGAAATACTAGACAGCTGCTTTGATTACGCCGGAAAGCTCATTGCAACGGCTTCAGCTGATGGTGAGAAATCTGTTCATATATTTAGTTTATGGAAGAATTTATTCTTTGCTTTCTAAGCATGCATGATTCTACACCATGGGTCATCTTCTGGAGGATCAGCTCTGATGGAAACTATATGTACCTTATTTCAATGATGACCATCTCTTCTCTGCATGTGTCCAAGACATATTCTTGATAACCACGTATACATATACAGACCCTTGTCACCTCTGTGATAACTACATATAATGTTAGATTATGAGTCATTGGCTTGACTGCCATTGATGGGGCATAGCTTGAAGGTAGAATGCCACAAAACAAAACAAAATGTTTGTATTAAACAGCATTGAACATAGAGCATGGAGAAGAGCTAGTTAGGCAATTTGGTGTTTTTTTTTGGGGGGGGCTACTGAGGATGGAACCCAGAGGCTATACTCTGGGCTATACTCCCAGACCTATTTTATATTTTATTTGGAAACAGGGTCTCACTAAGTTTCTGAGAGCCTCACTAAGTAGCTGAGGCTGGCTTTGAACCTGTGCGATCCTCCTGTCTCAGCCTCCCAAGTGTGGAGATTACAAGCATGTGCCACCACGCCCGGCTATAGTTAGGCAATTTGAAGTCTTTGGTTCAAAGTTCTCCATTTCAGATGAGTTGATTCATATCCTACCCTTCTCAAAAAGGAACAGCGAGGGTTTACAGTACAGCTACAAGAAAATGCATCACCAAGTTGGAAGGCCATGAAGGTGAAATTTCAAAGGTGAGTTGCTTTCTCATTTATTTACTTTTGATAAAGAAACATCATGGCTAATATAAATAATAAGGTTTAAAAATTAATCCTTTGACTTTTAATGTTTAGTAATTTGCCTCTTAAAATGCCTACTACGTGTATAAATGGGGGATAAGTAGAGAAGAGGTGTTCCTGACACTGAGTGGACTGGTGCAGAGAAAATGCAGTTAAAACTAAGCTAAATAAACAGGACCAGAGGTTGCTCAACCTCAGCCGGAGTCCACAGTGGTGTTAGATATTGTCGCTGGAACCAACAGAGATACTCGTGCGAGAATTATATCAGGGGACTTCATTTGCCATGTCTGCACTTTATCATTATTTAAGAACCACATATATTTGAATCAAGTAATAAAATTTCTTGCAAAAATGTGTACCACTTGCCAGGCATGGTGGGAAATGCCTGTAATGCCAGGACTTGGGAGACTGAGACAGGAGCATTGCAGGTTTGAGGCCAGAAGCATGCTGATCTTAGCTATTCCTTTATGTTTTTGCAATATTTGGTATAGGTAAATATTACCTTTGCACTAGGAAAAGTATAAGAAAACAGAATATACAAGAAATATTATAGTAGTCAACACAATTAGAAAATAAATTCTTAGCCGGTTTTGGTGGTGCACGCTTGTAATTCCAGCATTTGGGTGGCTGAGACGGGAGGATCACGGTTCGAGGACAGCCTTATCTACTTAGTGAGGCCCTTTGCAACCCAAGGAAACTCTGTTTCAAAATAAAAAATTAAAAAAGGGCTGGAGGTATAGCTCAGAGGTAGAATGCCCCTGGGTTCCATCCCCAGTACCTCAAAAGAAAAAAAAAAAGAATTAGATTTGACAAACTTCACCTGTATATGATTGCCTTAGTAGGAATTTAATGATTTCAGTTAGTTTTCCTTTCAAAATATGTGCAACCACTTTTATTCCCTTGAAAATAGACCCATCTAGTGCTTAGGCATTAAGTCTCAGTGTCTCTAGAAATTAAATAAGTCCATTTGCACTGAAGTACTAGAGTTTGTTAAATTATATCATTTGCCCCTTAAAAATCACTTTCCTAAAAGACTATTAAGTACCTCCTCTCAAACACTCAGCATAAGAAATGATTTGTAAAATACTTCCCAAAGTATAAAATAACATTCTCCTTAACCATGAACAAAATATTTAGTTAGCTAAAAATACATCATAAAGCAACCTAAGGAGCTTACACAGTGCTTTTTTCTGGTTCTAGTAAAAATGAAAGTTTGTATTATGCCAGAGAACCATGCTGTGCATTCAGCATCAAGTGTTTTATAAATTAGATGTAACTGAGGGTGTATTTCCTGAAAATATTTAACACAAAGTACAACATTATTAATTTTTCAACTCCAAGACTGGATTTGAGGATTTTTCTGTACACTCTTCCCAAAAGCTTATTCATAGAGTGAGCGTAGCCCTCTAGTGTTCTGAGGCTTGGTAATTCTTACCCCTCAGCTCAACCCAAAACCTTGGTCTCATACCTGAGATAATATTTGCCCTTTCTCATATAACATCAGCTTGAAGGTCCCAGGGCTCTGCAGGTTCTTCCCAGGACCTGGAACGGCCTGCACTGTACTCCCGCCCTTCCAGCCTCTGCACCTGCTGCTGGTCATCGTTGGTCACCATGGCAACACAGCCCACACCCTCCTGATAGGCTGAGGTGTAGGGATGGAGGGACAGGAAAAGCAGAACGCAGTGGGTGGGTGAGGAGGGAGCCCAGTCCTCTGAGTTCCTGAGCTTCTGGCTGGGTAGCTACTGACTTGTGGCACTGACCCTCAACAAAGCACACCTCTGCTTTTGTAGACGTGTGATTATAAAGAGTTCTCCAAGTCTACATCTTTACCTCTTATGCATGCTAAGCGAATGTATTTCTTATGGCATTGCCATCTGGCGAGAGGATTTCTGTGGGATCTGGAGTTAAAGTAATTGGTTTGTTCCTTTATGCATCCGGCAAACCCTTTCTGAGATCTGTGCTGGGCAGTGCTCAGGCACTGGTGGACCTGCCCTCCTCGAACCCTCAGCCAGAGAGGAAGTGGCCAAAGTCATCCTCTTCTGATGATTAAAGAGGGATACTGGTGTGACACCCAAAGAAATGGAGGCCCCCAGGCTCCTGGGACCGCTGCTCAGATGCCATAGAGTGGCCTGGCTGTGAGACTTACTCAAGCATGTCTAGGGAGAGAGGGCACGGCAGGAAGCAGTGGTGTGAAGTCCTTTCTTGTTGACCAAGATTCACTTAGCCTAGGGCAGGGAATGCAGGCGCATCTGTCTTTTGATTACAGAAGGTCAGGTGGCAGGGGTGCCTGTGGGGGTTGCAGAGGGATGAGGTGGCCTTGTGTTTGTATCCAAGGCAGAGCTTTGCCTCTTTATTTGCACAGAGGGCATTGTGAGTCTTTGGAAAGAAGCTGGATAAGGAATATGTAAGTCTCCAGGGTGCTTTGGTCCTTAGACTTAGAATTGTGAAGGAATAGGCAACTAAACTTTTTCATGTAGTTAGATTTCAATTTTCTTTTCTTTCCTTCCTTCCTTCCTTCCTTCCTTCCTTCCTTCTCTCTCTCTCTCTCTCTCTCTCTCTCTCTCTCTTTCTTTCTTTCTTTCTTTCTTTCTTTCTTTCTTTCTTTTGCAGTATTGGGATGGAACCCAGGGGCATTCTACCTTCGAGCTATACCCTCAGACCTATTTTTTATTCTTTATTTTGAAACAGGGTCTCACTGATTTGCAAAGGGCCTCAGTCAGGTAGCCGAGGCTGTCCATGAATGGTGATCCTCCTGTCTCAGCCTCCCGAGTGCTGGGATTACAATCGTGCGCCACCACACCCGGCTGGCTCTATTCTTTATTTTGAAACAGGGTCTCACTAAGTTGCAGAGGGCCTCACTGAGTAGTCGAGGCTGGCAGCAAACCTGCGATCCTCCTGTCTCAACCTCCCAAGTACTGAGATTAGAAGTATGCACCACCACGCCCGGCTCTAAACTTCAATTTTCATGTGTTAATCTTTGCAATATTTTTCCCATCCCGAAGAACTTGTTCTGTGTAAGAATAAGTACCAGGCCGGGGAGGGGACAGGTGCTTCAGCCATGTTCCTCTTTTGCTGGTGGCAAGCTCTTGGGGACTGCTGCACCAACCTGTGATCTTTTGCTTTTCTTTTTCTCTTTCTCTCTTTCAGATTTCTTTCAACCCCCAAGGGAACCGGCTTCTGACGGGCAGCTCCGACAAAACAGCCCGCATCTGGGATGCACACACCGGCCAGTGCCTTCAGGTTCTCGAGGGACACATGGATGAAATCTTTTCCTGTGCTTTCAACTATAAAGGCAACATAGTCATCACAGGTATGGGACAAACACGCACCGCAGACTTGGTTTTCTTTTAAATTGGCTTTTAGAGTTCCCGCGCTGAATTCCAAAAGGCGTTCGCCCCCGACTGCTGTCCCTTTTCCAAGGTCCCTGGCTCATCCTGGCATGTCCTTCTGGTCCCGTGATTTAATCTTAGTCACATTAGAACTCAGCTGTGCCACCGACCATGGCCTCGTGGATTTTGAAGTTTAGATGCTCAAGATAAAGCAGCGATTTGGGAGGCGGCCTTACTGGTTATCACATTCCTGCCGTTGTCTGTGGGGTGAGGGGTTAGTACTAAGTGAATGTCAGTGAGCCTTAGAAACCCGAACAAGCCCGGGCCCGAGTTCTCACAGGTGGCTTTATAGCCCCCTCAAGGTTTGTTCTTTGAGCATAGTTCCTTTCTCTTTAAACGTTCCCCACTAAAGTGCTAATGCTCGCAGATGAGAGCTTGTATTGAGCATTTTCCTAATGGTTAGCGATTTAATGTGAACTAATTATATCATGAACAGTCTATAAGATCTGAATTTAGAACAGGCTAGTTTGAGTTGTGGAAAGGAGAGATGCATGACAAGGTTAGAGCCTGAGGCCGTGGCCGGGAGTGGGGGGCTTGAGTAGCATGGGGTGGGGATGTCCCAGGTGTGCACAGAAGACTCAATCTGCTTGGTTTTCGGCGATTTTCATTCTCTTGAGTAAATTTTAAAATTTCTGAACTCATCTAAGAAGTTAAGGATCGCATAATCAAGCTTGGCTCCCGGTACTAACTGATTCGATGGATTTCTGGACATATAACCTCAGGGTTGCTGAGCATTACCTTCCTAAAACATCTCCCACTTTTACTTAATTATGGATACGTACTAAAATTGCAGGCTACTGTCGTTAGGCTTATGATTTTCCAATGTCAACCAAATTGTAGGTATTCCTAGAATGCTATTTCAAAAAGCCAGATATTTTATTGTGAACACAATGTCAGCTCCCTCCCTGTGACTGGGGAAATTCTGGGTGCAACCGGTCAGTCCTACAGGGAGCCCCTGCCATGTGAAAGGCAGGGCTGCCCTGGGCCAGGACCAGCCTCTCGTCACCTCATGTTCCAAGTGAGTCCAGCTCTGGATACCTATTGCCAGAATTAGATTCACAGAAAACCCTGGAGGGTATAGGGAAAGACTGTTAGTTGTCTGTGCCTTGTTTAAGAACTGGCACTAAAGTTCAAGATATCCTTGATTTTTAAAATTGTATCCCAAAGCATCAATTGCTAAATACTGTCCCAATGGACGATGGAGCTTACTGAGCTTATTGGATTGGGGAGACACCTGTCTTGCCACTAGCAGAGTGACCCCCTTATGTGGCTCAATCTGTCCTATTTCCTGGGTGGATCCTGATGTGACAAATTGCATGCATTTTTCAGTGAGCTGCCTGAGGTTGGCATATGATTTAAAAAACTGGCAGCAAAGTGGCCAGTGTGATCTTCATGCTTTTAAAAATGTGAGGAGGCCTTCTGCAGGATGTTCAGCTTTTGCAGGATTTTCCAGTGCCTAGAGACCTTAGGCTTCTTATATGGATGCCCTGTACCTGGTCCTTGGAGGGGGAAGAGCCAGTCCCACCCACTGATGGTGAAAAAGGCTTAGGGAGACTTTAAAGTGTTCCCAAGTGGAATACTCTGCCTCCTCTTAAACTCATCACCCAAACCTGAGACATTCAGATTATTTCAGAATTATTATTTAGAAATGATCACTTGGCTGCAATGCAACTCCTCCCAATGGCGGGGGAGTTGGCTGCAGTGCTGGCCTCCTGTCCAACTCCAAGACGCTGCTCCAAGAATCTTGCTGCTGGTGTGAGCGGGGGTGCGAGATGGCTCCGTTCACAACTGGCTGGTATCATGGGGGGAAAAAATCTCTCCTTCAAAAATATCTGGGCCGTCGGGGTCTCCGCAGCTAGATGCAGAGAGTCTAGCATGTGTGGCTTAGTGCTAGGTATCAGTGACCCAGAAAATGGCAGATCATAAAGAAGAGAGTGAAGGGAGTCACACAAAGAGAAAATAACTGTGAAATTTGTGTTCTCAGGCAGCAAGGACAATACTTGCAGGATCTGGCGTTGACTGAGGGGCGTCGGCTGTGAGCCAGCTTACGAGCAACCATGGTCAAGACCTTGAGCTTCCCGGAGCACAAGCGAGCTCTTCTGGTACCTCATGTCCTCTCCCTTTTCCTACAAGCCCGGTTCCCGCACTCTGTCCTTAACTTCCCATATATGACCATTAAAACTGACGAAGTTCTATCATTCCTTGGAGCCATTTATGGGATGGCGGGGAACAGCATGAGGCTTGGTGGGTGCTACTCACAATATCAATGGTGCTTTGTTTTTTAGTAGCACCTTGATGCTGATCTGTGAAACCAAAGTGACTTAACGATGTGTTTCCTAGATTCTCCTTTCAAGGTTATTGTTATAATTTCTGTTGAATAAAGTTTTGGGGGAAAATGCCTCATGAAGTGCACATTTGTTATATGTTTTCAGCGTTATACGAGGAAAATAAAAATGGTTCTTATTTCATAGCAAATATATTCTCAATTGATAGTGGGATGAAAAAAACTCGGAGGCAGTTTTTTCTCAAAGGATAAATTAAACAGAATAGGCATTCAGACTATTAAATTTAAAAATGTGGATGGAAACAAAGTAAATGAGAGATGACAAACCCAACCTAAGTATTGCTGGAATATGAAAAAATGTGTTTTTTTTAAAGGATTGTAAAAGTGCCCAAATACATATTAAAAGTTAATGTTAAAAGTAAAGTACAAGCTAAAACTAATGGTGCCTTCATCTAGAGAAAGAGAATATATGAGGATGTTATAAAATCATTTTTTTTTAATGCTTCACTGAGCTGGGCGTGATGGTGCATGCTTTTAGTCCCAGTATTCGGGAGGTGAAGACAGAATGATCGTGGTTCGCGGATAGCCTCAGCTACTTACGGAGGCCCGTTGCAATTCAGTGAGATCCTGTTTCAAAAATAAAACTACTAAAAAAATAGGGCTGGGGGTGTAGATAGGAGATACAATGCTCTTGGGTTCCATACCCAGTACTGTAAAAAAAAAAAAAGCTTCATTAAGATACAATTGATATATAAAAATCTTACATACTTAAATGTGTACATTCTTATGAGTTTGGACATACACACCTTGGTACTATCTAAACAATCCAGACATTAAATATATCCATCTCCTTTAACAATTTTTTTCCTCTTCTTTACTTTTTTTCTTTTCATTTCTTGCGGGCAGCATACTCAACATAAACCTATCCCCTCGACATATTTTATTTGTGTTGTTGACTATAGGAACATTATTGGACAATAGATCTGTACAACTCATTTTCTTAATAATACAAGTAGTAGCCAATATGGCTGGGTGTTGACCATGTGCCAGACATTGCCCAGCTACATTAGGGAGATCCTTTTATTTAATTCCTCTCTCAGTGAACCAGCCAAATGCCCTGAGTTTAAAACAACAACAAAAATAATGAGCCATAGAGAAGTTAAGTAATTTACCATATGTATCTAGACATGAGGTGGTGAAGTTAGTTTTAGAACTCAGAGACTCTGGCTCCATTATTCTGTTTTTCTTAAGGATAAAAAGGTTATTGAAGAAGAATGTCAGGTATAACAGTGGCCTAGATGGAGGAAAGATTTACCTCTCAGATCACCTATGAATCTTTAAGAAGAAAAAATAAGTGTAAAAAAAAGTAAAACTTTTAGTATGGCTGTTGGAAGGAGACAGTTCTGGAGAACTTGAATTATAGGAAGCTGGATCAAAATTATTGTTACTTGGGAAGTTTGACAGCCTTATTGAGTTGTACTTGATGAGTTAAAATGGTGTCTATTTAAGGTGTGCTATGTGATATTTTGACAGGTATGTATGGTGAAAAGATCACTGCAGTCAAACTGTTATCAAATCCATCACTTCACAGAGTTACCTCTTCCCTTCCAGTGGAGAAACTAAGATCTATTCTCTTAGCCAACTTCAAATTTACATTAGTTATTATAGTCCCCATGATGACTATAAGCACATGTATTATACTGTACTCCAGAATTTACTAATCATATAACTGCAAGTCTGCGTGTGCCCCTTGGCCAACATCCCCTGCTATCCCGTCCTCCAACACTGATTGTCCCCTGGCCTTCCACTTTCTGTTTTGTTTGAGTTTGACTTTTTCAGATTCCACATAGAAGTAAGATCAGGTGGTATTTGTCTTTCTTTTTAGGGATGATAGTTCCTTAGCATAACACTCCCTAGGTTTATCCATGTTGCCACAAGATGGCTGCATACTATTCTATTATCTATCATACATAGGCTCTCAAAGTGGGCAATCTTGCCCCTAGGGGATGCTGGGACAAAATACAGATTTCTGTTTATTTTCTTAAAGAAGGTAGATTGCCAGGTGGGCATTGACTAGTTCTTTTTCTGCCAAGAGGGAAGTAAACCAAGTAAGTTTCGGAGCCTCTGAATTCTGTATCGATATCCATATCTATACCTATACATCTGCACTTTTATTTCTGTTTATTATTTCTTTTGCTGTACAGAAGCCAGTAATTTGATATAGTCCCATTTTGTTGTTGTTTCTGCTTTGGCTGCTGTTTTGGGGGGTATTATCCAAAAAGACACCACCAAGGCAAACACTGTAGCATTTTATATAAAAGGCTTGAGAATATATGGATTTGGGTATTTACTATGGGACTTAGAACTATCCCACTTGTCAGGTATAACAGTGGAATAGATGGAGGATAGATTATAGATTTACTCCTTAGATCACCTATGGATGTTTATCTTTAAGAAGAAAAAAATATGGGCTCAAATTTAGAGATGATAACATGCATTTAGAAATTGGTATGACCTTAGGTCTTCTTATCCCCTGCCCCTTCACCTTCTCTTTACCTCTGGGACACCTTTGTATTTATAAGAAATTTCCAGAATGGATCTTGACTTAGAATATGGATGGGGCATGATAAGCAGCAGAGGTAAGCTCCCTGAGTTACGCATCAGCTCCAAACCAACATATTCTCTCTACTCCTAAATTTCCTCTTGTTTTTGGAGTTTGAAGCTGTATTATCTAGAAACTTTAAAACCCAGTTTATGACTGATTTGTGGACTTGGAAGGGATGGAACTGTCGATACCAGGAGGGGGAGAATGCTGATTGCTTGGCTTTGGGAGAGTGTTGGATTCATCCTTTGAACAAAGTTGCCTTTGCTCCCCTTTTCTGGGGACTGTGGGTTATTAGCCAAGTAATTGCCACACCTGGCCAGATGTCCAGGTATTTTGATGAACAAGAAGAATACACTGATTCCACCAATGAAGGCTGGAGGCCATTCCTGGGTTTCTTCTCATCTCAGCAGATGGCAGTGTTTACCTTTCAGCAGGTAAGTTTTTGCTTTTCTTGTAGCTACAAATGAAGAGTATAAAGAGTAAACTTTTAAATTGATATCGCTTACAGAGCAGGGTTATTTGAGGATATGGAGCAATGGTCAGACAGTGGTGCAGTGTAAGGTTTAGGACCATCTTGGCAGATCTGGGGCAAATGCCAGGTCTCATTAATCCCAGCGCACAGAAGAGACAGTCTCCAACCCAATGAGAGGACATAGAGCAGAAAGGTGAATAAGAGAGGGTTTCATTTTTCTTTGCAGGTCCCTCTGTTGGGAATTATGTAATATTAACTTATTTTACATCAACACAGTTTATCAAATAATTCAAAACTCAGTTATGTCTTTTAATAATATTTGATCACAGTGAACATAGATTACTTTTATGGGTTTTTTATTATTTCTTTATTTGAGGTAGTGGGGATTGAACTGAGAGGCATTCTACCTCTAAGCTACACCCCCAGCCATATTATTTATTCTTTATTTTTGAATCAGGGTCTCAGTAAGTTGTGGAGAGCCTCACAAAGTAGCTGAGGCTGGTCAGTATCCTGGTTTCCTCCTGTCTCAGCCTGCCAAGGACTTGGATTACAAGTATGCACCACTGCACCAGGCTAGCTTTGTATTTTAAATGTAGTTGATTGCAATTTCAGTGGATTGAGGGTCTTAAGTATTGTGAGTACTTAGAATTTTATTAGCTTCATAGAACTATAAACCTAAAGGATCACACCGGTGTATGTTTGGTTGTCAATGACAAAAATAAGTCTGAGACCCAATTAAGAAGGCTGCTTAAGTACAAACGTGTGACAAAGAAACCACCTGCTTTAGCTTTCATTTCAGCAGCTGTCAAAGGTTCCAAGGACAGTAAAAAGGTGAGAAACCGGACAGTTTGCAATTGAAATTGACAAGTATTGACAGGAATTTTGGAAGCAGAGAGATTTTTTTTTCTTTTCTTTTCTTTCTTTCTTTTTTTTCTTTCCGTACTGAGGATGGAACCTAGAGGCACTCTGAGCTGCATGCCCAACCCTATTTTTATTTTTTTGTTCTTTATTTTGAAACAGGATCTCACTGAGTTGCAAAGGGCCTCACTAAGTAGTAGCTGAAGCTGTTTATGAACTGTGATCCTCCTGTCTCAGCCTCCTGAGATTACATGCTGGATTACAAGCGTGCACCACCACACCTGGCAGCAGAGAGACTTTCTGACTGGTCTTCAGGCAACCCTGGGTTGGCTGCACAGGGCAAGCAAGAAGTCTAGGGGTTTCAAAAGAGGAAGGATTTCTCAATGTTGTGTGAGGAGGTTGTGTGTGTGTGTGTGTGTGTGTGTGTGTGTGTGTGTGTGTCTCATTTTCTGGAACAAATGGAAGTTAATGTTTGCTTTATTTTTAATTTTAACTTTTTTTTTTTTTTTTTTTTTTTTACCATCTTACCTTTTTAACTGTCCTTGTTTGGAGGGCCCGGTGACTGCCATGACATCTGGTGACTAGTGGTGAGTTATGATATTTTGGTGAATAAAAAGTACAGAATCAAAACACATGTTTTAGTATCCTGCTCTACCACTTTTAGAAACCTGGAGAATTTATGCCGGGCGTGGTGGCACACGCTTGTAATCCCCGCACTTGGGAGGCAGAGACAGGAGGATCGCGCAGGTTCGAAGCCAGCTGCACGCGCTGGCTTAGGAGACCCTGTTTCCAAATAAATATGTAAAAATAGGTCTGGAAGTGTAGCCCAGAGGTAGAAGGGCTTCCAGGAACCCCAGTACCACCAAAAAAAAAAAAAAAGAAAAAAAGAAAAAGAAACCTGGAGAATTTAAATACTCCATGACTCATCTATAAAATGAAACTAATAATAATGTGGGGAGAATTTGTGAGGATTAAGTGAATCAATAGGGCCTGGCATACAGTCAGCACTCAAGGACTGGTAACTAACATTATGTGTGGACATTGCTCTGGAGTCTTGGATTTCATGCATCTAGACCTATGAAAGAATATGCACATTCAAGGCAAATTTTCTCATTTCTATATTATGGTTGGAAGGTGTTCCAATTTGTTTCAATTCACTTCCTTCTAGGAAAAAAAGGAAGTTAAGGAAATGCAATGCATAGTGTGAGCGCTCACCTCTCAAGAATTATTATGCATTTAGGGTTGTGATTGAAATTTTGTTTTGGCTCAATAAACACATGGCGGTTGTGACTGAATCATCCCGGGTTCTCAGTAACTTTTCCCCTTTGCAAAGCTCAGAACTTTTATGTGAGTTAAAGAGCCTCTTTCCAGACTGCACTGCCATGGAAATCATTCTTGACAATAAGGAAAATGTAAATATCACTAATAATGTGGAATTTCAAAATTCTTCTTGAAACCCTCCTCCCAGGCCTTGAGATGATAAGATCCTTTTTTTCTCAAAAAATGATAATTTTTTATCAAATACTTGGAAATATAAGTAGAAACATTCCCCAGGGCACTTTGATGCGGTTATTCGTGTTTCCCCGGTTCACACATCTTGGGGGAGTGGACAAATGCCCCACTATTTGAATTACAGTGGCCCTTAGTGCCAGTCAAGGAGGCCAGTGCCCATTCAGAGTCAATGGCCGCAGATGTACTTCCTGTTGAGCATTTTGGGTTTGGTTAATGCCAAATGTTTGAGAATTCCCTGGGAAAAAAGCCCTCTGTGGTGCAGCTCCTGGTTTACTATCTTATCTTGCATCTCTACACTTTGCTATTTGCAAGTACTTCTAAGACACTCTCTTTCATCTTAAATCATGAAAATTGCAATTTCTGCTTAATTCAAATATGTTTTCCCCTATATTTCCAAAGGATTATACATTCTTAGACTGATGATTCTTGGAGAATGATTCTGGGCATGTTTTCCCCAGGCAAGAGGAGACCTGTTTTCTAGGTGTGCCTCAGGCAAAAGGACATGTACAATTCTTTTTTAGGCCTAAAACTCTCCTAAGGGAAGTCCATTAACAGTCACAGGGCTCTTGGGTTATTATCATGAGTAAGCACTTAGGTTGAATATCATGAAATCACCAATTCTGACAAAATTTGACCTATAAAAAAGAATTTCATTTGGTTCAACTTTCTACCCAGGCCTGTCCTTAAGGGATCCTTGAAAGTTGTCCTCTCCCCATTAGTGCTGCCTGGTGCAGAGGCGGAGGACAGAATTCAAAGGCCGAAGGGGTCCTGACAAGTGATTCCAGAGGAAAGGCGCACCTCACAGCAAACATGGCGCACGGCAAGGAGCGTGGGTGGCAGGGACTTGAAACAAGACGACCTTCAACTCATCATTCTGTTCTTCATGGATAAGTCACACCACCTTTCTGAGTTTGTTTTCTCTTGTACAAAATGGGAATACAGTAGAATGCAATTAAAGAATACTCCTGAAGAAACATTAGTGCTTCCAGTGCTTGGGTCTAGTTGATGGTCAGTGTACTCAGCTTTCTCCATTAAGAATGTACAACTTCAGAGCTGGAATCAGGGCTCACCTGTGCTTTGGGGACAAGGAGCGTTCATGATCTGCCCTTCTCTAAGAGACCCTGTGCCCGCGATGCTGCACCCCGCCTTCCCTCTGCAGCTCTCCTCTCCAAGTCACTGGCTCTGTTGTCTGACTCCCTGGGGCAAAGCAGGTGGCCTATATTTAGAATAGCATCAGCTGCTTTCCTGAGCATCTGAGCTAATGTTTATGAGCACTAATCCAACCTTTTCTTTTTGTATGGGCTATGTGTAAACATTTTTGTTTTGGAATACCTCTTAAATATTTATAGGGTTGTCCTCTTAAACTTGGGTTAAAGGAAGAGGATAGAAATAAAATAATGTGAGTATACATCATACTACATAATATATTTGAATATTACATATTACATATTATGTAATTATTGCATAATTACACTCAATTACCATAATATGTAATTATTACATATTATGTAATTATCAAATATTACATATTATATTTGAATATATATATACTTGAAAGTAAATCTTTTTGGGGCGTGGCTGCAGGATATATGATATACTGTATATTTATACTTTATTTGTAAATAAATTATATTAACAGAGTTTTTGGATCACTTCCCTGGTCACTTTCCCCAGCACCTCTTGGGACTGAACAGCTCCGAGGAATAGTGACCTGACTGGGAAAGGGAAGCCGGGCTGTCCCAGGTCGAGGACTCCGGAGAATCTGAGCAGCGACCTGCCAAGCTCCTGCCTTCGCAGCCCCCACAGTGTGCGGTGTCACCACCTCATAAGGCAGACTTCTGTAGGATTAACTGTCCGTGAACCCTCTCTCCAGAGACAATGGAAAATGAGAACATTTTTATAGCAGAGTGGCCAGGAGGGCAGACTCATCTTTATTCAGAAGCTACATTTTCATGATAGAGACTTGATTTGTGTTTAGATTTCACAAAATTTCCACTTGAAAAATTAGATTGTTCCAATCATATTTGAAAGTTGTCCAATAATTAAATTGAGTGCCAGATCATCATTTCCTTTTAATAGCTGCACCCACATGGACCACCCGGCTTTACCCTTTCTAAAGGATTTTATTTGACTTTGAAGCAAAAGCATTGTTTTGAAACTACATTGGTTCAAGTTAAGTGCATTTGTTAATTCTTATGTCAACTATTATTAATACCAAATAAATAAATAAAAGTTTTAGTCATGCTGATTGTACTAAGCAGTCATATGTGACTTGTGGCTGCCATATTGGACGTCCGTATAGAAAATGTTATCTTATACCTAATGCTTTCAGATGCATTTATAAAAGTTGGTCTGTAGCCAAATTAAGGCAGTACCCGAAGTCAGGGCTCTTAGCAATATTTTATTTTTCTCTGCCTGACTTGGAAGTTTATACTTTATGGCCGCATTGATTCTAGGATGCTCTAGCCATCCAGTAGTCATGATCCTTGCTAGTCTAGATCTTAAGTTGTCAACCAGTTCCTTTCTGTTGGGGCCACTCAAATATTTGTTCAAGGGTTTCTATTTTCATCTACTACTTTTATGTAACTTTTAAATACTGCTTGATTATACTGCTTTAAACATAGTTATGCACGTGTCACTTTAGTATTCTGACTTTAATTCTTTTGGAAAGATACCAAGGAGTGGATACCTGGGTCATCTGGAACCAACCTAGGTATCTGTCAACAGATGAATTGATAACAAAGATGTGGTACATCCACACAATGGAACTTTAACCAGCCATAAAGAAGAGCAAAAGTATGTTATTAGCAGAAAAATTGATAGACTGAGCTGGAAAATATTATGCTAAGTGAGATCAGCCAGTCTCAAAAGTCAAGTGTTGAATGTTTTTCTTATACGTGGAAGCTAGAGAAAAAATAGGAAACAAAGGGGCTTAGATAATTGAGGAGAGACCAGTGGAGTAATGGGTGGAGATAGAAGGAAGGATATGAAGAGAAATAGTAGAAATAATGAAGAATAATTAAACAGTTCAAATAATACTGTGTCCATATATAAAGCTGTCACTGCCAAACTCACTGTCATGTACTGGGAGGAGTGGGTAGCGGAGTGAGACCCAAAGGGAGACACCCTAAGTGCTATGTGTATATATGTTTGTATCACTGGGAAAAATATTTTTAAAATAAAGATAAAACACACACACACACACACACACATATACATAAAAACAAAAAAGTTTTTGAAACTTGTTTTACCTCGAGTAAATTTTTGTAAATACTTATTTAAAGGAAAGAAAGATTAAAATACTCATTTATTCATCCAATTTGCTACACGAACCTGATATACTCTGGTATAGTTTGGGTCCTAAGTATCCTCCAAAGGTCCACGTGGTAAAACCATCCTGCCCGGTTAGCACTACTAGCAGCTGGTGGAGCCCAGGCAGTGGGGAGGTCTTAGGGTCAGTAGGTGGGAGGGGGAATCTCTGTTCCTTGTCTATTTTTAGCTTTCTTGCCATAAAGTGAGCAGTTTTGTTTTGCTACCTGCTTCTGCAATGATATTCTGCCTCTCCCAAAGCAATGGAGGCAACCATCATGGACTGAACCCATGAAATTGTGAGCCAAAATAAATCTTTTCTCCTTTTAAGTTGATCGTCTCATTTATTTATTATAGCAGCAGACCGCTAACATACTCCTTCGCATAAATTCAGCCTTGCCATTTCTGAAATGATGCCATCTCAAAACAACTTAAAGCAAGATCAGTGACATATTCTAGGAGATTCCGACACTAAGCCTGATTTTTTTTAATTAATTAATTAATTAATTAATTTTATTTCTTATATTCTTTTTTTTATTTCTTATATTCTTTTTTTTTATTGAAGGAGATGGAAAACCCTGGAGAACATTATGTTAAGTGAGATCAGCTAAGCACAAAAGAAGAAGATACATATGTTTCCTCTAATTAATTTATTTTTTAAACTGGTGCATTGTAGTCATATATCAATCACATTGGAGTACAAGACTTGAGAGGATATACAAGCACACATCATCCAATTAGCCCTCCTCCAGCCCCCATCCCATTCCCTCCCCCTCCCTCCATCCCACGTTTCTTTGGTGATTTACTTTGAAACATTTGTTTATGTACCTACTGCGTTTTAAAGAGGCTCGGTCCTCCACTATTACATACCCTCTGATTGGTCACATTAGTTGCTTCACTATAGGGCCCTTTCTATAGCTCAACCTCTTCCTGTTGCCCCTTTCCTCCTAGTTATTGGTGATTAAGAGAAGCGTCTGATTTATATTTTCTGCGATATTTCTCTGTGCATGCTGTGTTGCAAGTACCGATCGCACTCTTGATGACCCCAGTAGTGGCCTGGCTACCCAGTGGACTGATCCAGACCTCGCTGGCTCAAGCAGCGGCCTTGCCTCATGTGAGGCCCCGGTTCTGGTCTTGCTGGCCCCTACACCGGCCTAACCCCTCAGCTGGCTTCGGTCCCGGCCTTGGAGGCCGCAGGAGTGGCCTTGCCTCACGGCAGGATCCGATACTGGCCATTGGCCCCTGCACTGGCCTAACCCCTTGGCAGGATTCCAATCCCGGCCTCGGAGGCCCCAGCACCGGCCTAGCCTCACGGCAGGCTCCAATGCCGGCCTCGTTGGCCCCAGCACCGGCCTAACCCGTCAGCAGGTTCCGTTCCCGGCCTCGGAGGCCCCAGTACCGGCCTTGCCTCAAGGTAGGCTCCGATCCCGGCCTCGGAGGCCTCAGCACCGGCCTTGCCTCACGGCAGGCTCCGATGCCAGCCTCACTGGCCCCGGCTCCAGCCTAACCCCTCAGCAGGCTCCAATCCCGGCCTCGGAGGCCCCAGCACCGGCCTAACCCCTCGGCAGGCTCTTATCCTGGCCTCGGAGGCCCCAGTACCTGCCTTGCCTCATGGCAGACTCCGATCCCGGCCTCACTGGCCCCAGCACCGGCCTAACCCCTTGGCAGGCTCTTATCCTGGCCTCGGAGGCCCCAGTACCGGCCTTGCCTCAAGGTAGGTTCCGATCCCGGCCTCACTGGCCCCAGCACCGGCCTAACCCCTCGGCAGGCTCTTATCCTGGCCTCGGAGGCCCCAGTACCGACCTTGCCTCACGGCAGGCTCCAGTGCCTGCCTCGCTGGCCCCAGCACCGGCCTAACCCCTCGGCAGGCTCCAATCCCAGCCTCGGAGGCCCCAGTACCGGCCTTGCCTCACGGCAGGCTCCAGTGCCTGCCTCGCTGGCCCCAGCACTGGCCTAACCCCTCGGCAGGCTATATCCTGGCCTCGGAGACCCCAGTACCAGCCTTGCCTCACAGCAGGCTCCGATGCCAGCCTCGCTGGCCCCAGCACTGGCCTAACCCCTTGGCAGGCTCTGATCCTGGCCTCGGAGGCCCCAGCACCGGCCATGCCTCACGGCAGGCTCTGATGCCGGCCTCGCTGGCCCCAGCACCGGCCTAACCCCTCGGCAGGCTCTTATCCTGGCCTCGGAGGCCCCAGTACTAAGCCTGATTTTTTTTTTTAACCTAACTTATGTCTCTTCTAACTCTAAAATTCTATGATTTAGTGATTTTAGAAATATATAAAAGAGATGCTTTGTATAAATTTAAATTTGAGGTGCCTTGTTATTCTTTCAAATATTTAGATTAAAAGTAAGTTTTGAATTTTAAATATAATTTTATTATTTATTTATTTATTTATTTATTTATGTAGTGGGGGTGGAACTCGGGGGCTTTCTACCTCAGGGCTACACTCCCAGACCTATTTTATGCTTTATTTGGAAACAGGGCTCAGTAAGTTACTGAGAGCCTCTTTAAGTAGCTGATATTGGCTTTGAACCTATTCGATCCTCCTGTCTCAGCCTCCTAAGCGCTGGGATTACAAGCGTGTGCCACCACGCCTGGCTTTTTAAATATAAATTTAATATCTAATCATATCAAAAGCACAAATGCAAAATGTTATGTAGAACTGCCTTTCTCAAAAGAAACTTCCCTTAATGACATCAGCAATCTCTTTTGATAAATTTTCAGCAACTTGTGTCTATTACTAAAAGATCAGCCAAGCCGGGCGTGGTGGTGCACGCTTGTAATCTCAGCATTTGGGAGGCTGAGACTGGAGGATCGCAGTTCGGGGCCAGCCTCAGCTACTTGGTGAGGCCCTCTGCAACTGAGACCCTGTTTCAAAATAAAGAATAAAAAATAAGGCAGGGGGTGTAACTCGGAGGTCAAATGCCCCTGGGTTCTATCCCCAGACCCGCAATAAATAAATAAATAAATAATAAAAAAATAAAAGATCAACCAGCAGAGCAGGTATAATTTTACCTGGGAGTGGGATCTTCAGCTTTAAAATAAGAAAGACGGATGAATAATAACATTTTCAGATATATCTATTTTGGACAATGATCTTTGACACATCCCTGTTAGGAAATGGTTCTTAGTGCTTGGGTCTTCTGATCCAAGTATCCAGCTGGAAGCCAGAGATTCGTGGACTAGTATTTGTGTTCATATTTCTCAATGGAACCTTTTATATCAAGAGCTGACATTTCTTTCTGCTTCTCCTCTTTCCTCTTTTGCTTCTACTTCTTTGTGGTACTGGGGATTGAATCTAGGGGCATTCTACCTCTAAGCTACACCCGCAGCTTGTTTTATTTATTTGTTCATTTATTTTTGAAGCAGGATCTTGTTAGGTTGCTGAGACACTTGCTATCTTACTGAGGCTATTTGTGAACCTATGATGATCCTCTTGTCTCAAGTTCTGGTATTGCAGGCATGCACCGCCACACCCAACTAAGAGCTAACTTTTTTTTTTTTTAATAGAAAATGTGAAACTTGCTCACACACAGACACACACACATACACACACACACACACACACACACACACACACACACACCACCACCACCACCACCACCATCTAATTATAAAACTGAAGATAATAATAAAAGAGAAAGAAACAAGGTAAAAAGAATTCCTAATGTTCTTAATGAATGAGCCATTTGCTACAACTGGTCTCCATGCATTGCAGTTGCTTGTGTACCTGGATGCTCTTTTGTGGAGCGAGGATCTTGTCTATAGTGTTGGTGTTCCAGATATGTTTGGGTACAATAATGCTTAAGTACTTTTTGTTAAGCAATTAAAATGGCATTCAGGCTAAATCTTCCAAGTATTAAGTTCTCTTCCTGTGTCCCTGAAGAACATTTACATAAGATTGTAAAAGTTAACACTTCTGTGTTCCTTTTTCCCAAGCCTAA
Source organism: Muscardinus avellanarius (assembly GCF_963383645.1). Taxonomy (NCBI): domain Eukaryota; kingdom Metazoa; phylum Chordata; class Mammalia; order Rodentia; family Gliridae; genus Muscardinus; species Muscardinus avellanarius. The sequence continues at coordinate 11,516,619 of NC_137787.1, read as the reverse complement.
CTATCTTTAGATTTTCTTCCCTATTTCTTTCTCTTCTTGCTCATACAGAGATCTGAAGAAGAGGCACATACAGTCTAATCGCAATTTTGCTTTTATTGCCAGAAAAAGACCATCAAATGGGAAGCTTTCTTCGTAATATAATTTTATCCCTTACTGAAGTAATACATGAGACTTAAACTACCACTAGACAAATATCTTCATAAGGGCTTATTGGTTTCCATAAAAATATATATATTTGCAGACTTTTAGTACCAAGGGACTTAGGAGCCGGAGGAGGCTAAATCTGTCCACACAGATCACTTAAAACCCCTTTGAATAAGCTCAAAAGGTTTATAAAGGCAGTATGTTTCACATCAGGCTGAGCTCTTTCTAATATTAAATTGCCCCTAATAGACAGAAATTTTGAAATTGAAAATGTTTGCATATTAAACTGAATATCTGTTATAGAATATATTTTCCCCAAACCTACATTAATAATTTTCAACATACTGAAAAATATTCATCTTTGAGTTCAGAGCTTAGTTAATTGAGGGCATTTTATAAGGCTAATTTGAGTGTACCTTTCAGTATTTAAGTATTAAGTGTACTTTTCAGTATTTAATTATTTCATGCATTTGAATGTACCACCTGGATGCTAGTTTCAAGGCAAGCCACAGCTTGTGGCTTGCTGAGATAAAGAAGTTCATTATTATTGTTCAAAGGAGATCTGCTTTGTGGGACATATTTTTACAAACAATTATTAATAAAATTGTCTCAACTGGCCAGAGAGTAAACACAGGGAAAATTGTGTTTGTATTTTTGCATTCATGTCTTCTTGAAATAATAAAACTTCTTTATCAATTGTGCTTCCACATTCGTATTAAAAGAATCTGAGAATGACCTAGTTAGAGGATGCAGAAGAATTACTTTTTCTCTGGTTATTAAATAAGCACTAAATTTATTACTTAATTATTCCAAGTCTGTTTACCTCAACTTTAGAATAATTCAGTGCTCCTGGCTGAGAGCATCGGTTTTCTAAAAATGGAGTCAAATGTAAGAGAACTTACATTTATATTGCCTTGAGTTATTATGCAATGTTGATACTGATTTTCAGAGCATTTCTTCCCCAAATATTTTTGATTAAGATTTGGTTAAATCTTAATTGGTTAAAACTTAACATAATTTAAAATTAAGTTGTTGACATGAAAAAAAGGGAGAATAAAGACATTTGCATTTATCATTAAATATCCAATATATGGTAAGTAGTTTGTAAAAGGTCACTACTTCAAAATTTAAAAAACTTTGTAATTTAAACAGCAAAGTAACTGACAAAAAATGACCCAGAGCATGAATTTGAATCATCAAATATTTGCTTAAAAATCTTCCACATATTCTAATAGTGTATGTTAGTCAGTTTTGTGTAACTACAATAAAATACCTGAGATAAAAAACTTAAAAAGAAGAAAGATTTACTTGGTTCATGGTTTCAAAACTTTTAATCCATGGTCACCCATTGTTTCTTGGCTTGGGATAAGGCAGAATATCATGGCAGGAAGTGCATGTTTGAGGAGAGAGAGAGAGAGAAAGAGAGAGAGAGGGAGAGAGAGAGAAAGAGAGAGAGAGGGAGAGAGAGAGAGAGAGAGAGAGAGAGAGAGAGAGAGAGAGAGAGAGAGAGAGAAGAGAGAAGAGAAGAGAAGAGAAGAGAAGGAGAATGTGTGTGTCCAGAGATAAGTGCACACTCCCAGTGCATGCCCCATCTCTAATATTTCCACCACTCCCAATAGTGCTATTAGCTGAGCACCAAGTCTTTAACACATGAGCTTTTGAGGGTCACTTAATACCCTAACCAGAACACTATCTCTGTTAATTACTAATTACCCCTTATTTTGAAATTTAATATGCATAGCCACTAGATGCTGAAGTGAGAGATTTATTTCTATTGAAATCAGTAAAGCTTTTGTCTGTTTATTCACTTTTTAAGTTAATTGTACAAATTTTGAGGATAGCATCTGTGTTTTAGCCTATTTTTATCTGATATAACTGTGGTTATCATCATCATGAGCACAGTGTATGATGGTATCTGATAGGCTATTTAAGGTTCATTGTTAATACCCAGCCTTCTTCACCATCCATGTCCAGATAAGGTCAATATTAATAGTAACTACTTGAATGAGACTGTTCGCTTGTCTTCATCTGTATCCTGAAGGACTCCACTTGAAATCTCTCTTGATTATTTCTGGAAGTCCTTGGATGTATTTTATGCCAGCATGGTTTGCTTGTGGTGTTTAATCTGGACTCCCTTGAATATATCCATTTCAGAAATTTAATTGCTGGTTGGCTGGCTACAGGGCAGAAAATCATGGTGGTTGAGTGTGGCAGAGGAAGGCTGCTTAGCTAGGAGAAGCTAGAAAGTATGGAGAAAGGGGGAGAATGGAAAAGGGACCAGGCAGATACGGTCCAAGGCCATGTGCCTCGGGACCTTCCTTTAGCCACACCTCTCCTGCCTACAGTTACCACCCAACAGTCCACATTTTCATCCATCAAATGAATTAATCCACTAATGTGGTTAGAGCATTCATGATTCAATTATTTTTACCTCTGGATGTTCCTGCATTGCCAACACATAAGCTTTTCATAGGGCATTTCATATCAAAACCATAATAACTTTGTACCTGTTATAGGTACAGTCACTGGGACTAGGTCAAGGATTGATTACTCAGAGCTTCTAATCTTCAAGACCTGACAACAGTGAGTAGTTTTTTGCTTACACTCGTGAGCCATGAGTTAAAAAGTTTAAACAGTTATTCACTTCTTAAAATTAGTTGTACAAGTTTTGAGGGTAGCATCTGTGTTTTAGTTCTTGCCACTTTGATCTGCAGACTCAGCCTTTATTGGCTTAGATGCTGGCCTGTGTGTTTGAAGGTTAACATAAAGTGAAGGTGTGATACTATTCTCCATGTTTCCTTTCTCAGTCTAACTCACACATTCTGCACTCCTTGCAAATCATTTGTACTACAACCTCACCATTACATCAGGCACTCTAAGATATGCTTCAGTCTTTAGGTACCTGAACATCTAATATGTAAAAATAAGATGTAAACAAATTCAATTTTGTGCAGCATATTGCTTTAAAGCTTAGCATGTTATATGTTCTGATCATGAGTTGCAGTTCCTGTATCTTGCATTCAGTATTCCTATCCAGCTAAGAGCTGGGTAAGATTCAAAACGAGAAGAAGCCATTATAATGCTTTGAATTTAGCCATTTTGGAAATAAGGTAGCCAAGTTAGAAGGAGGGCTTGATTGCTAAGAAGGGTTCCCTAGAGGTGTGGCCTTGGGGGATATATATCCTTCCTCTTCTCCCTGTTTGCTTTTTTTCTTTTAGCTTTTGTGATGTGAGAGCAGAGTGCTCTCTCTCTCTCCCCAAACTGAGCCAATAAACCTTCCTTCCTCTAAGTTACCTGGTCAGTTGTCTTGGATTACAGTACTGAGAACATTGATGGAGACAGGCATCTTTTCCTAAAAGGCTTCTCAGGAATATGGCAGAAGCAAACAAAATTTTCCCCAGGAGAAGGTTTCTTTATCACAAGCCTAAAATTATTTATACAGATTAATTTTTTTCAAATCAAATATTTGTATGCTAGCAAAAATACCAGATGCCAGGCAAGAGATGACATGAGGGGCATCCAAGAACAACAGATCACAGTAGTAGATCCACCAGGACCCCAGATTGAGGAATTATCAGGCACAAACTGGAAAGCAGCATTGTTTATGGTGTTTGAAGAAATATTTAAAAAATCTGAGCTTGTAAATATCTGTAGTGAACAGGAAGCTATAAAGCGACACAAGAACTAAGTTAGATCATTTGCAAAGAAATGGCAGGAATTGGAGAATACTCTGCTAAGTGAGATTAGTCCTTCACAAAAAGTGAAAAAGGGGGTGTTTTTCCTCATATGTTGAAGGCAGGGAGAAATTGAGACTCAGGAGGGACTTCAGACAAAGAGAGAGCTTAGTGGAGTGAGGGAGGGGACCTCACTGAGGGAGGTGGGAGGGGAAGGAAGACTGAAGAGGGAAAGACTTCAACGGACATGATGTATGTATACAAATTTATCAATGCCAATCACAGTGTCGAGGCTGTGGGGAGGGAGTGGGGTGGGAACTGGGGGAGGGCTCAGCCGGTGCTGTGGGCATGTGTGCCTCCATCCCACGAACTTCATCAAGATGTATGATTACCATGCACCAATTAGAAAGAAAGAAAAGAACAAAAGAATGAAAGGGTGCTCACATCTGTAACCTGTTAGGTTTGGGTCCCGTTTGGTTCAATTTCTCCTTGCTATCTCCCTCTTCCTCTCTTTTGGAATGGGAATGTTTACCCTGCTCCTCCCCCACCATTGTGTATTGAAGGATGTGTCTTAGTTTTGATTTTCTCAGGGGTTTGCAGGTAACAGTTTACTCTGAATCTTTGAGGAGATTTTGGATTTGGACTTTTGAGCAATGCTGGAAGTGTTCAGACTATGGGAACTCTTAGAGATGGACGAAATGCATTTTGCATCATAAAATGAGCATGAGCTTTTGGGAGTTAGTGTGGAAGATATTATGATTTGGATCTGAAATGTTCCCCAAATCTTCTGTGTTAAAGGTTTACTTTCCAGTGCACCAGTCTTCACAGGAGGGGCCACTGGGAGACAACTGGTTTATGACAGCTTTGACCTCAGCAATGGGCTCATTCCTGGGGCATAGTTGGAGGAAGTGGGTCTTGGCGGTGTGCCCTTGGTTGCTATATTTTGTTCTTGGCTGCTCTTCTATCTCTTCCTGCTTCTCAGATATTATGAGGTGAACAATATTCGGCTGCCAGGCCATGCCAAAAGCAACTGGGCCAAGCAACCATTGACTAAAACCTTTGAAATCATGACCCAAAATAAATCTTTCCTCCTTTTAAGTTGTTTATGTCAGGCATTTGTCATAGCCAATGCAAAGCTGAAGATGGGCAGTCCAAATAGAAAGCTGTACGCAGACACAACACACAGTAGCTGAAAACTCTTATAGAAAAATTAAAAAATCAATTCTCAGTGAAGAATAAAGGCAACTCTTCTTATGCTGCTCTGTAACAAAACACCGAACACTTGGTTGCACAAAAATGTTATGCTAATAAGCTCCAGGGGTCACAAATTTATAAAGGACACAGCACAGCCAGGTGGTATGTCTCTGTCCAGTGGTGTGTGGCACCTGGATGAGATGACTCAAAGGCTAAGTCCACTGGGATGGCCAACAGGAATGGCTGCTCACGGTCTTGACAGCATGGCAATTTCAGGTTATACTGATTTTTAAAAATGCACATGGATGCTGAGTTCCCTCAAAAGCACTGGGTAGAAAAAAGATGGCACTCGGCCAGGCATGGTGGTGCATGCTTGTAATCCTAGTACTTGGGAGGCTGAGCCAGGAGGATCCCTCAGGTTCAAAGCCAGCCTCAGCTACTTAGTGAAGCTCTCAGCAACTTAGTGAGACCCTGTTTCCAAATAAAATATAAAATAGGTCTGGGAGTGTAGCCCGGGGATAGAAAAGCCCCTGGGTTCCAATCCCAGTATCACAAAAAGAAAAATATGGCAGTCAGTGAGCCAGCCTCAGAGCCCACACAGCGCCACTCCCACCAAACGCTTTTGTGCAAAGAAGTGAGAAGCCCACCCAGATTCCAATACACCGTGCAACTGGAGAAGCGTCAAAATAGCTGTGACTGTTAAAAAATCACCTTATCAGAACTAGAGAAAGCTAGGTATAAAGTAAGGGCAGGTCTTTCTCCAGTCCTGACTTAACTGCAATAAGTTAATCAAGTTCATCTGACATGATCTTGATGGTGGTTATTGGGCATCTGTTCTAATAGATTTACAGTGCTATCAGTAACAGGAGGGAGGATACCGAGCTCACATGCATTTTATTCCACAGAAAGAAATCAAGAGAGTTTTGGGGGAGATGGTTAATCAATTTTTAACTGTTAATTCCAATATTAGTTAATCTGTTTTAAAAGATTGTCAGAATGACCTTTCCAATTTCACGAAGGAATACATTTTACTTCCAGGAAAACTTAATTCAATAGAATTATATACAATCCCAATAACATTTAGTGAACAAATTAGGAAAGTAAGAATATATGAAGCTGGGTGTGATGGCACACATCCATAATCCTAGTACTTGGGAAGCGGAGACAGGAGGATTGTAGGTTCAAGTAGGTTCAAGACCAGCCTCAGCAACTTAGTGATGACCTCAGGATTTTAGTAAAATCCTATTTGGAAACAAACAATAAAAAAGAGATTTGGGGGTTTTAGCCTAGAGGTAGAACATTTCTGGAATCAATACCCAGTAATACACACACACACACACACACACACACACACACACACACACACACAGAATGAACAAAAAAATCCTTGTATTAGCCAGGCATGGTGGCACATGCTTGTAATCCCAGCATTTGGGAGACTGAGACAGGAGGATTGTGGTTTGTAGCCAGCCTCAGCTACTTAGGCCCTGTGCAATTTGGTGAGAACCTGTTTCAAAATAAAAGAATACAAAATAGGGCTCGGAATATAGCTCGGAGGTAGAATGCCCCTGAGTTCCATCCCCAGTACTGCCAAAAAAAAAAAAAAATGCCCGTGTGCTCATCAATTTATTTAATTAGATCATAGTAGTAGACCAAACCTTGCTTAACTCTCTAGAATCAGTGACAGGCCCATCTCTGTGACCAAGAGAAAAGAATTCCCGCCCTGGGAAGCACTAGTTTCTCTCTACATAAACAGAGAATTAAACAAAGAGGGCATTACTGGAATGGGACCAATAGGTGCTAATAGAGTCGATTTACTTATTTTTGGTACTGGCGACTGGGCAGTCTACCTTCGAGTTACATCTCCATCCCCATTTCATTTTTTATTTTGAAACAGAGTCTCACTAAGTTGCTGAGGCTGACCTCTACCCTCCAACCTCCTCCAATCTGCAACATTTCTGTCTCAGCCTTCCAAGTCCTGAGGTTTTAGGAGTGTACCACCATGCCCTGCTTGGGAGAGCCATTTCCACACATCTACAATTGGAGAATGTGTTTTCTATGGCGAGAAAACAGTTTGTGTTGGGTTCTGCACAATTATGGGTCATTGGAGGGGAAATGGCAGGTGAGTGCTGTGACTGAGGCAAATAATATCCCTGGCATTTAAAACTACAAGGACTAGACTAAAATTTTATCACACTAAATGTTGATTACCTAATTGTTTCACTATCTACACTCATCCAGAATAAAGCAGAGAGCTGTCTTCTTACAGGGCTGAGACACAAATAACAGAATCAGAGTCAAACTGCAGAAATACTACATAAAGTTTCATTCTTAAAAATCTTATTTTCCCCAAGATCTCAGCAACTCTGCTTTCAAGCCAAACTTGTCTACCCTCAATTATAAGCTCTATTCACGGGTCCTTGAATTTGACACTTGAAAGCTTCCCTGGAGAATCATCTGTCAAAAGTATGCTTTGCCCAGATGAAAACTGGGTTTATAAATACCTCAGCTGGTTTTAACTCGGTCTCTGTAGACTCGTGTGTCATTTTCCAGGCAGGCATCATTTAGTGTGACCTCTGCAAACCAGTCAAGGATTCAGGAATCACAAGGCACTGTACTTGGGGAGCCCCTTGCCCCTTACAAAGCCTGCTTTGGGGCTGTTGTCAATTGAATATTTACAACATCCCTGCAATGGAGGTTTGCTGACCCCCTTTTCAGAGATGACAAGGTCAGGAAGGTTAATGGCTTTCCCCAAAATGCACAGATGGTCGGTGGAGAATGAGACCCATGGCCATGCTCTCTTACTGCAAGTCTGGCTCTCCTCTGGCAGAATTCCTTCCTCCCTTCCTATCATCAGTAAAGCAGATATCAAAGGATCTCACCTGTCCAAGTGAGCTTGAATCACGGAACCCACGTCATACTTTAAGCTACTCTGAGTTACTGGAACTAGGGCAATCAGAATATAAGAATAGTAGAACAGTAGGGGATAACATAACAAGATGGACCTACATCTGTGTGTGTGTGTGTGTGTGTGTGTGTGTGTGTGTATCTTATTACTATTGTTTCACTTCCCAAAGATTTAGCATTTCACATTCTCACCAATATTTTATGAAAGTACCCATTTTTGTACCTTTCCTATCATTGAATATTACCAATCATTGCTATTTTTGTTATCCTGGTCTTATTTTTTTATTTTCATTTTCTTTATCACTAAAGAAGCAGAGATTTTTTTCTATGTATTTTTGGTTACTTACTTCCATAATATATAAGAGAAGGTTTATGTTTTGGTGCTAGAGGCTAAACTCTGGGACATTCTGCCTCTGAGCTTTACATCTAGCCCTTTTTGTTCTATATTTTGAAACAGTCTTTCTAGGTTGTTGAGTGTCTGAGTTGCTCTGACTGTCCTTGGACGTGCCATCCTCCCATCTCAGCCTCTCAAGTGCTAGGATGATAAGTATGTGCCAACATGCCGTCATCTTTAAATTGTCATCATTACCTTCTGCTTGATTGCATCTTTATTAATTGCAAAAATTTAACTAGTATAGTTCATGTTTGTAAAATGTTGCATGTGTTATATTTTTCTTAGTGTTTTTCTTTTCACTGTGTTTATAGTGTTTTGTCATGTAGTTTATAAACTTTTTATTGAATTAAATTTGAAACTATTTTCCTGTCTTGCTTAATAAGGTTATCTCTGACAATGATACATTTTTCTATAGCTTAGTAGAGAATCTGCTATATATCTTTATAAATATATTTAAAAACATTTAATTTTGTTAAATATTTTATCTGTTTTTACAGATACCGTTGGTAGGTGGCATATTACTCCAAACTCAGCCTCTCTACACAACATCGTTTATTTTTTCTCAGGAGTCATCCGGTGTGGGCTCTGGGAAGGCTCAGCTGATTGGTTCTTTTGCCGCATGGGGCTTTGCTGCTGGGTCCCTGTCCTGGCTGATAGCGGGACTGGGCTGGGCGGGAAGACCTGAGAAGGTGTCAGGCCCACATTTCCTGCCTTCCCGCTTCTCACATGTGCAGTGAGGGCTTCTTTGTGATATGAAGGACTCAGGCTAGTGAAACTCTGACAGAGCTGCTGGGTTTCCCCAAGAGAACACAGAGACGGTTAGGTTTTCCATGGCCCTGGCCAAGAACTGCAAAACACACTTGTCACTGCACTAGAAAAGTCACTATGCTGAACAGATCATGGGTAAACTTGTGTTACGCCCAGCTACTGAAACTTCGAGGTTCATTCACTGGCGTATGTAATAATACCCCAAATAGACTTCTTATAATAATCACCATCTTTATGGTTTCCATACATAGATCTAAGACAGGCTTAGGCAGAGGAAGGGCAAGGTTTGGACTGATCCACTGTGAAAATGCCCCATTTTCTCTCACACGTTAGTATTGCCCTTAAAACGACTGTTCTCTTTTATAGCTTATTAAACCCCATGAATTCTGCAAGGCACAGATAGGCAAATGTTTATTTTTTTGCATATTTGCTCTCAGAGCAATGCAACATAATTGTCTCACCACCTCCAGGCGCAGAGACTGAAGAACCTGTAAAGAGAAGAGGGCAGGCTTGCTTTTCCTCTCGCCTGTCCCGTTACTACCTTGTGGGGTGAGCTTCCAGCAAGCAGCCTGTGCCCTCCCACAGGCCACAGCCAGAGACTGCACACCTGACCCAATGCTCTGCTGCGACATCTCGAAATCAGAAATCATATTTGAGGCAGGGGCCCTGTGTGTTCATTTTGCAGTGGGGTCTGAAGATTGTGTGCCTGGTCCTGCTTTCTCTGTTCCATCTGAAACAAAGAAAAGCCATCTCTTTAGTGAGACCCTGTTTCAAAATAAAGAATAAAAAATAGGACTGGGGGTGTAGTTTGAAGGTAGAATGGCCCTGGGTTTCATCCCCAGTACCACACACACAAAAAAAATAAAAATTAAAAAATAAGCCGGGCGTGGTGGTGCACACTTGTAATCCCAGCATTCAGGAGGCTGAGACAGGAGGATCGTGGTTCGTGGACAGCCTCAGCTACTTAGTGAGGCCCTTTGCAACTCAGTGAGACTCTGTTTCAAAATAAAAGAATAAAAAAATAAAAAAAATAAAAAAATAAAAGAATAAAAAAATAAAAAAATAAAAAAATAAAAAAATAGGGTTTTAAACCCCTCTCTCTTGGTCACCACCATTTCTCTGGCCAACACGATCCTCTAGGATTGGGAAGAACATGGTTTTAAACCTGAACTCCTTGGGCCAATTCACCCATCACCCTTTCTCTGAGTTGCACAACTAAAACGTCATCAGCCTGTGCCTTTTTCCTTTTTGCCTTTTGGGGAGGGTCCTGTACCCCCTTCCCTTCAAATCAAGGATGTATAAGAGGAGAATGACCATGGGAACTGACTCAGGCACGAATGAACTCCAGTAACTCTACGCCATGCCTTCTGTCTGCGTTTGAAGAACCAGGAAAGCCCAGGGTATAATGCATCCTGAGCCTCACGCCTTAAGAACCAGGTGAGCTGATCATATAAGTCAAAGAATCTGAAGGCCAAAGAACTAGGAGAGGAGTCTGGGAGCAGGAGATGGATGTCCCAGCAGCTCAAGGAGAGAGAGAGAGAGAGAGAGAGAGAGAGAGAGAGAGAGAGAGAGAGAGAGAGAGGAAGGGAGGGAGAGAGAAGGAGAGAGAGGAAGGGAGGGGAAGGGAAGGGAAGGGAAGGAAAGAAGAGAAGAGAAGAGAAGAGAAGAGAAGAGAAGAGAAGAGAAGAGAAGAGAAGAGAAGAGAGAGAGAAAGAAGAGAAGAGAGAGTGAGCGTGAGAGCCTGGATGAGGTCCATCTGCATTGGCAACGGGAAGATTTTATCTGCTTAGTTTGCTGATTCAAATGCTCATTATCTCTTCCAGAAACATCCTCACAGACCCCAAAAGACTTTCACTCTCTGGGTATTCCTTAACCTAATGAAGTCAGCACATAAAATTAAGCCTCACCGTGTGCTTGAGCTGTCTTGCTGGTAACCCACCCAAGGTGGATGCTCACCGCCTATTAGAACCCAGGAACAAGGAGAGGCCTGGGTGGGTGATCGAGGCAGAGGAGGTGAGGGAGGGCCACCAGCTGCAGCAGGGAGAGGGAAAGCTGGTGTAGGGCTTGCATCTCACGCTTCAAAGGAGTGCTAGGGGAGTGACTGCAGTGTTCTCTAAACACACCGCCGTATCCCAGGAGAGTGGATCCTTGGAGTTCTGCCCAGGAGGGCATTGCCTGCATGTATCTATGTATGCATGTGTTATCACTATTAATGTGTAGTAATTGCACAGATGTATGGGATTCACTGTGACATTTCACACATGAACACATTGTGCATGAACCGTGTTCATTCCCCTTTCAACTCTTGACCCGTCTCCCCTCCCCTCTCTTCCATCACCCTTTCCAGTCCCTAAAGCCTCTCTTAATTTCTTTCCACACTCTCCTCTTGCCCTTATTTGTCTCTAGTGACCACTACTGGGATTACAGGTGTGCACTACCTTGCCCAGCTGAGTTGCTTGTTATTTTTTTAAATAATGTTTCTCTTTTTGAGTTCTTTTTTTAAAATATATATTCTTGATGTTGAGTTCTTGTTGTATGTTCTGTTTGCAAACGCCTCCTCCAATCCCATAGGTCATGTCTGACTCCTATTAATTGTTTCCTTTGCCGCACAGATGCTCCTAATTTGATGTATCCTGTTTGCCCATTTTTGATTTTGTAGCCTGTGCTTTAGAGGTCCTATCTAAAAAATTGTCACCTGCAACAATACAGGGTCTTGAAATATTTTCCCCATGTTTTCTTGTGGTAATTGGATACATTCAGGTTTAGAATTTAGGTCTTTGATCCATTTCAAGTTGATCTTTGTGTATGCTGAGAGAAAGGGATCTTCTTTCATTCTTCTGCTTCTGTGTATCCGATTTTTCCAGAACCATTTACTGAAGAGACTGTCTTCTCCATCGTGTGTTCTTGACGTCTTTGTCTAAAATCAGTTGGCTGGATGAATGTGGATTAATTCTGGGTTTTTTATTCTATGCTGTTCTATTAATCTATATGTCTGTTTTGATACCAAGACTCTGCTGTTTTAACAACTGTACCTTTGTACTGTGTTTTGAGGTCAGGCGTGCAGGTATAGTATTGTGATGCCTTTAGCTCCCCACCCCTTTTTTGGTTATTCTGGGTCTGTTCTGGCTCCATATAAATTTTAGAACTTTTTTTTTTTTGTTTCTGTGACAAAATCTGCAGGGTTATATTAACAAGAAAAACATTCATGGCTAATAAAGAATTATGACTACACCTCCAGATAAAGAAATATTTGTCCTCTTCCCCTTGTGTCTACTCAGTGCCCAGTGGTGTTGGAGACAGGACCTAGAAGACAGGGGAGGAAGAAAACAGTGGCCAAGGCTCCTCTGCCCACTCTGAGATGCTCAGTCCAAATCCTGGAGGTAGAAAGGAACTACAAGTTTATAGTGCACGCAAGAGCTGAGAATGTTAATTGGATTAGATTAGTTGAAGACATCAGTAAGAAAAGTGGACCAGACACAAGGGATGCCCTAGATTCATAATAAAATGTCAGAAAGAGATTTGGCCCAGTAGTTGAAGAAATATTAAAAGACCCTTCATATTTCTGCTTTATGTAATTCAAATTATGAAATGAACCCTTTACATGAGCAAATGGGCTGCCAGCTGGCTACGGAAGAAATGCTACCTTGTTCAATTTCATAAGGGGAAGGAGGAAGAAAGGAGAGCCCTTCAGCTGGGTGAGGTAGCATATGCCTGTTATACCAGTTTTTGGGAGGTTGAGGCAGGAGGATCACAAGTTCAAGGCTAGCCTCAGCAACTAAGAGAGCCCTTCAGCAACTTAGTGAGACCTTGTTTTAGAATTAAAAAGAATAAAAATGGGGCTGGGATATAGCTTGGATGTAGAAACCCCTGGGATCAATTTCCAGTGCTGAAAAAATATCAGGCCACTATAGGTCCCAGCAAGTCCTGAAGGATGCGTTCAGATACTGACTGACTTCTGGTGGGCTGAGTCCAGCCTGCATCCACCTGGTAGCAGGGCTGGAATCAGCTTCTTTTGCATCATATGGTGTATGTGGAGGAAGTGAGTTACTATTAAAACAAAACAAAATACGAAGGCAGAGGGGGAGGGGACGCCCTGAGCAGGCCACCTCCCCACTCCCTGCACCAAGACACCATATGTGACTGTCACCTGCTTTCATCTTGGTGGTGACCCACGGGATCCTGGCAGTGTTGACCAATTTCCTTGGGGTGGCTTTATGCCAAAGAGCCTCTTAATTATTCAGTCACTGTCCTCGCCCAGATGAGGACAGGTCAGTGGTCATTTCCAGCATGTGCCTGGCGACCAGCAGATCTGCCTGTGCTGAGATCACTTCCTCGTCCCTGTCCCTCCACCCACTGGCCTGACACAAGGGAGGAGTCCTCCAACTTCCAAGAGGCAACCTTGTTAAGTGTCAACTGGGAAGCATCCCCCTGCTAATTCTACCTCTTTGTTTGCTCTCTCCTGGGATCAAGATCAGAATTTGCAATTCATCTCCCGGCATGTTAGGATTTGTTCATTCTTCCCAGGCTGAGCTTTCAAGTGGGTGCACATCCTCAGCAGCCCCCAAACAGCGCTGCTTCAGGCTGCTGCTCAACTTTTCATTTTAGATAAAGGAATGGCATCGATTCAATATGTCATCTAAAAAAATGTTAAATATCTTATAGCATTAAAATACTCCTGAATCAGCCAGGCATGATAGTGCATGCTTGTAATCCCAGTACTTGGGAGGCTGAGACAGGAGGATTGTAGGTTCGCCAGCAGCCTTAGCTACTTAGTGAGGCCCTCTGCAATTTAGTGAGACCCCGTTTTGAAAGAAAGGAAAAAAATAAAGCTCGGGGGAAAATACTAGTGAAAATGCATTTTTTTTTGGTGTGCAAGAAAATTTTATTGCACTATCAAATTTTTTGAAATAATCTTATGATCTGGTATGCTTCCAGACTGAGGGCTTATATAATTATTTGGTACCAGAGGTTGAACCTAGAGGCATTCTACCTCCAAGACACACCCCCTAGCCCCATTTTACCTTTGATTTTGAAACACAATCTCCTCACTAAGTTGCTGCAGGACTTTGCTATGTTGCCTTGAGTCTTGAACACAATCCTCCTGTGCCAGGCTCCCTAGGGCTGGGGTTACAGGCGTGCACCACCATGCCTGGAGGGGCATCTTTCCATGTTGGCCTCACACACAGTATTTGCCTGCAGGTGGCTTATGTAAATGATCCAGACGTGCTCTCCAAGTGCTTGCCCTACCTTATAGTCACCAGCTGCACCTGCCCAGCCCGGGCGCAGGCAAATAAGCCAGAGTATGTTCATTACTCTGTCTCCTTGCTCTGAGAGAAACAGGGCAATGGAGACGATGTACGATGAGACTGGCCAATGACGACCGTGTTTTGCACTGCTGCCTCTTTCTTCCTCTGCCAGCCCTGCTTTGATCACCATGCTCTTCATCCCTCCGCTGATGCTAACTTAAAACCTTACCCCAGGACTTAAAAGTGTAGGCTCCAGTGTTCATTAGCCTGGAAAAACTCCTGCTCTGCCTGTGTCTGGCTCCGTGACCTTAAGAAACCGCTTGCGCTCTTGGGACTCCAAGTCTCCCAATAACAAAATGATAACAATACCTACATCAGAGGGCAAGAGTGGAGAGACTAGTAAACCCAAAGATGCAGAGCACTTAAAATCACACCTGGCACCTACAGTTAGTGCTCAAATAAATGTGAGCTACTGTTGCTATTGTTACCTTTGCTGCCTTGCTGTGTCCCCCTACACCTCTCAGTCTCCATTTCTTCACCTGTAAAATTAGATTCATAATTTCTTTTTTTATGATACCGGGGATGGAACCCAGGAGCCTTCTACCATCCGGCTACACCCCCAACCTGTTTTTATATTTTATTTGGATACAGAGTCTCACTAAGTTGCTGAGAGCCTCACTAAGTAGCTGAGGCTGGCTTCAAACCTGCACTATCCTCCTGCCTCAGCTTCCCAAGTACTGTGATTATAAGCGGGCGCCACCACGCCCAGCAGATTCATACTTTTCCACATCATTCAAATAAATTACAAGGATCCGAGCAAGGAGGAAGGAGGAAGAAATCACTGAGATGTTCCTTAATTTGCCTCATCAAGGTGAGCCTGCGTTCCAGAATTTTTAAAAAAAATTTTTTGGTACTGGGGATGGAACCCAGGGGCTTCTACCTCCATGCTATGCCCCCAGCCCTAGTTTTTATTCTTTATTTTTGAAACAGGGTCTCACTGAGTTGCAAAGGGCCTAAGTAGCTGAGGCTTTCCGTGAACCGTGATCCTCCTGTCTCAGCCTCCCAAATGCTGGGATTGCAAGAGTGAACCACCAGGGCCAGCTTGAGAATCTTTAGAAGCTGACCATACTCAGATTTCTGGCAAATGCTCACTAACATATGTCTCTGCCTTCCAACTGCAGGGCTGGCAAACCACCCTGCTGAGCCAGGAAATGACATTTTCTTCCAAGATCTGTTGGTTTATGTTTAAACATTATTTATTCACCAGTCAGGGGAGTTCCAGGGATGGCAGCATTACAGGCAACATCTTGAGATTCCCTGGCTCAGGTGAAATGTCCTCATATCACCAAACTGCATGCTCATGCTGGGCAAGTAGAAGCAGCCTTCAGGGGCAGCAAGAACAGGAGCGGATGGGGAAACATCACAAGGAAGTGCCCTGGGATCTTAGTTGAGCCTGAAAAAAAATAAGTGCATGAGATGTTGCAGGAAATTGACCAGCAATGGAGATGCCCTGGATCCTTGCACACTCTGTCCACTCTCCCATCACTAAACCCACAGAAGTATTTGTCAATGTTGCTGCTGTAACAAGCAAACCCAGACTCCCAAAGTTGCTGTACTGCTGGCAAGAGTTGACTTTATCCTCAGCCCCTGAATTTCAGTACTGAGATTGGCTAAGGAATACATAGCCAGGGACCATTTCAAGTAACACTTCTTCACGTATTTAAGAAACTTTAAGATTTACCTAAAGATGCACTTGGAACCCCAGAACTTAGGCATGATGCAAGAGGACATTTTCTGTCACTTGTTAACCCTTATTCTGCCTTTTTAGTTATGCTTTTTCTGGCACTTTTCCGCTCATGCTATATGCTCACTGAAGTTTGTTTTATCTGTTATATTTTTGTTATAGATTACCATCTCTCTCCTTCATGGGACTGGGTTTTCTTGTCTTCTTTGGAACAGTTTTTGGCAGGCTTGCTGTTGAACCAGTACTTATGGAACGTGTGGCTTAATACCAACGTCTATCAGATGCCAAGCATCCTGCACATTCCCTGGTCTTTGGCTCTCATTTCTCAATTTCAGCACTGCCCCGCCCCCGGCTTGTCCTGCAGTGCTGATAAGTGCTTTGCTAGACATTAACAGGCTGCTTAGGACAAAAGCGACAGTTTCTTATTCCTTCAGAAAGAAAAATGTTCTTCAGAAGTTCCATTGTGACTGGTGTGCGTTAGTTTAAGTGATGCATTTCATCTGCTTTGAGTGGCTGGACCGTTCCCTTAGCGCTTGGCAAATCCGGATGAAGGAAGAACTGTTGGCCCTGTCCCTTCTGCGGATCAGTGTCAGGGCTCACCCCGGCCACTGAGAGCCACAGCAGGTACTATGGTCTCTAGGAGCCTTGAGTGGGAACTGCGCCTTGATGGATGTATGCATGAAGCAGCCATGTAGGTGGTTTATCTTGGCATGTGTTAGCTATGACATGCTATCCAAATGAAATTCTGTACTGCTTCTGCATGCAGACTTCTCTTTGAAAACAGTGTATTTCCTGAAGCGTAACTTTTTCTTCCCTTTCTTTCCTCCTCTTTTTTTCCTGTTTTCTTCCTTTCTTCTTTCCTCCTTCCTTCCCTCTCCTTTCTCCTTCCTTCCTTCCTTCCTTCCTTCCTTCCTTCCTTCCTTCCTTCTCTCCCCTTCCTTCCTTTCTTCCCACATTCCTTCATTTCTGCCCTTCCTTCCTTCTTTCCCCTTCATTCCCTCCTTTCCTCTTTTCTTCTTTCCTTCATTCCCCTTCATCACTCCCTCTCTTCCCCTTTTTTCTTTCTCTTTCTTCCTTCTTCCTTTCATTTCTTTCTTCATTCTTTTCTTAGTTACTGATGGTCTTGTGAAGCTGCTGAAATGGGCCATGATGCCTCCTATGTGCTGATATTATGGGTTTATGCCACACTGCAGGCTTCCTTCCTCCATCCCTCTCTCCCTCCCTCCCTCCCTCCTTTTAAAATTTCCATGGCACTTGGTATTGAACCTAGGAGAATTAATTTCTGAGTTACACTCCCAGGCCTTTTTATTTTTTATTTTTATTTTGAAATGGGGTTTCAGTAAGTTTCTAAGACTGGCCTTGAACTTGCAATCCTCCCAAGTACTGTGATTACAGGTTTATGCCACTACAACCCTTCCTCCCCCCCTCTCTCCCTTCCTTCCTTCCTTTCTTTCTTTCTTTCTTCCTTCCTTCCTTCCTTCCTTCCTTCCTTCCTTCCTTTCTTTCTTTCTTTCTTTCTTTCTTTCTTTCTTTCTTTCTTTCTTTCTTTCTTTTGTGTTCTATAAAAAAAAATACCTTTACCATAGCATTTCTTCGGCTGGAGCCTCTTTTGAGATGTTTTGAGATGTTTTCTCATGATGCTGGAGTTCCCGGGGTAGAGCTTCTTTAGACAAACATGCAGGGAGGACCATGGTGACGGGAGTGGCTCTGGAGGGCACCTAGGTGAGATCTAGTGAAGATGACACAGACCACACTGCCTAGAAGCCACAGCTGGGTTATAAAAAAGACAAACAACCCCCATCACTGCACAGATAACCCTGGCTCTCTCTATATTTATAGCTTTCCTCAAGTTTTCAAGAGCCTCTGACACAAAAAGGTTAGGAATCATAGTTATAATTTACTCTGTCTCACTGAGCACTGTCAAACTTTTCTTTAGCCAGAATTGTGTGAAATTGATGTCTCTGCATCTTGCTCGAGGTGTTTATGAAATGAAACGAGGAAATGAAGTGCCCTGGGCGTCACCAGGAGCTTCCCCTGGCCTTACTTTCCAGAGACACTGACCCGATACAGTGGCTCTGCTCCCCACGCTGGACTCACCTTTACCCTCCTCTTTGTCAATCAGCAGTTGGTGAAACAATCCGTTGGAAGTGGTCTCATAATTCAGTCATGTGTGCACTTTACTTGTTATTTAAAGAAATTCTAAGTTTTAGAACATTTAGTAATATGCTATAAGGCTCCACACAGCTGGGACTACAAGGTACAGCCCTTTCTACTATACTCTTGTACCTAAACTTAAAAAATAAAATCCTGCTGTCAAAAATGAACGAAAAAGGAAATAAACGATCTAATTTGGTGATGGCTTTTTTTCATTTCTATGGGTTTTATAAGAGGTCAACTTGTGGTCTATTGCTTTTATTGCTAAAAATATTGCTAGGTTGATAATAATTGTTCTGTTACTTGAAATAGAAGGCAGAGTGCCCTTCACAAATTCCACACATGGGCACGGAGAAGAATCCAGGGCAGGTCAAAGGTGCTGGGTTTACCTCCATCTTATCTCAATACATGGTAGTTCATCATCCTCTTTCTTCTGAAGGAAGAGAAGCTAGAGAAGCTCTTCTTCCCCTTTTGTCTGTGCTACAAGCTCTTGTTTATGGAGAGAGAGAGAGAGAGAGAGAGAGAGAGAGAGAGAGAGAGAGAGAGAGAGAGAGATATTGTGCAAAAGAAGATTTAAGACTAAGTATTCATCCCAAGGACAATATAATATGCCACAAAATATCTTTGCATCTTCATTGTGTGTGATCAGAGCAGCAGAGGAGAATCTAGAGTTTCTGCCACATCTGGAACCTGAAATGATCAGAATTAACGGTACAATAATAAACGTTATGGAAGCCAGGCATGGTGGTGCACTCTTGTAATCCTAGCACTTGGGAGGCTGAGACAGGAGGATCCGGGTTCGCGGCCAGCCTCAGCTACTTAGTGAGGCCCTCTGGAATTTATATGCCTTTTTCCTTTGCTGCTCTGAATCCACATTATTACTGTAACAAGTCATAATTGGGAATATACAGTTCTTTCAATTATTCTAGCATCTCACTGAACCTGGGGTTGATCTTGGTGATCTTGGGAACCACTAATGCACGTTCTATATAGGACAAATTATAGAGTGATGGGGAATCCCTTTACTCATAAACAAAGACATCTCTCATGGCCTTATCCCAAGACCCTGTTTTAAAATAAAGAATAAAAAGTAGAGTTGGGGGTGTAGTTTGGAGGTAGATTGTCCCTGAGTTCAATCCCTAGTAACACACAAAAAAAATGGTGTGAAATTTAACAAGCGGGGATCTTTCAAAGGCAAATAAAGAAAATGGGGCTAAGCAGTTAATAAAAGACCATCTCTGAAGAGCGAAAGGGCTATTCTTGCACGGGATCTGTAAAAATTGGAAAGAAGTGAAACTGGATGTGGGACTTGAAAGAGAAACATTTTTTAAAAGAATATTCAGAAAAAAACTTATATGGTAGAAGGATCTTTGTAACAATAAAAGTGGATTAATATTTAATTGGTTTGTACACAAACAATTTTGCTGGTGGGGGGATGCTGAAATGATTTTTTTTCCTCTGTGAATATTACTCAAACCTGAAAGTGTTCTAAATTCATCCTAATACCACTAAAATGTTCTCTTTCTGTGACATCTAAAATGTTTTTTGATTGAACATTCTTATGCAATTAAAATAGAAATGTTTATAGTAAATTTTACTTGCTTGAATCCCAAAATAGTTTTATAAGAAATCCAGAGAAGCTTTATCTCCCAGGTAGCAATCTCTGTTAGCTAAGAGGAATGTCAAAATAAAATGGTATTTCTAGAATTAATGGCTGAACGTTGTTAGATGTAAACCAAGGTCTCCGTTGCCCAAGGCCTGTTAGCTTTTCCAGTTCGATTTATTCTCAGTCTTGGAGAAGATGTTGTTCCAGAGACTATGGAAAATTACATAGAGGAGGAAAACGTGGTTTTGTCCTCAAGAAACTCATAATCAACGGTAGAGACACACGCATCTGATTTGCCAAACTAGTTGGAAGCCTGTGATAACTGCTTGTAGATAAAATATGTTAACGGGACTGCCTCTTGGCTGGCTTCTAAGAGCTAAGTGCTGAGTCTCTGGAAGGTTCTGCCTGACTCCTCCTGTTAAGAGTGTTTTTGTGTGCCTGATGCCTTGGGCCATGTGGTACCAGTTAGAACATATAACTTATGCTCTTAATGTTTTTGCTTTGGATGGGGGACATTGGAATACAAGCAGCTGTGACCAGTCACATGGGTACAGCATGTTTATGTGACTAATTTCTTTTTTTTTTTTTTTGGTGGTATTGGGGGGTGGAACCCAGAGGCTTTCTACCTCCGCGCTATACTCCCAGACCTTTTTTATATTTTATTTGGAAACAGGGTCTCACTAAGTTGCTGAGAGCCTCACTAAGTAGCTGAGGCTGGCTTCAAACCCATGCAATCCTCCTGTCTCAGCCTCCCAAGCGCGGGGATTACAAGCGTACGCCACCACGCCCGGCATATGTGACTAATTTCTGATAAACATCCTGGACGTCAAGTCGTGATCGGGTTCCTTGGTTGATGACACTTGGCGTAGGTTGTCACATGTCACTGCTAGAGAATTAGTGTGCCCTGTGCAGCTCCTTTGGTTTGAAAAGCACCTGGGGGCATGCACTGATTTCTCCTGGACTGTCTCCTATATGCCTCTTTCCTTTGCTGCTCTGAATCCACATTATTACTGTAACAAGTCATAACTGAGAATATACAGATTTTAAAATTATTCTAGCATCTCACTGAGCCTGGGGTTGATCTTGGTGATCTTGGGAATCACCAATGCACAATGTGCTCTACAGGACAAACAAATTGTAGAGTGGGGGGGATCCCTTTACCCATGAACAAAGACATCTTTCATGGCCTTCTCCCAAGTGTAAACTATAGCTCAGTGAATCACACACGAATTTGCATGTTATTTTTCCTACATGCACATCTGATTAGGCATCTCCTTTGACTGAAAAGACTCATGATTAAAAAATACATTTTGGAACCTGTAGTATAAATAGGAAGCTTCTTAGCATGTGGCTTTGATTTCACTTCCTAACATCAACTTTGGTGCCCTTCTTAGCTCACACCTACTGAGTTATAATTGCTCTAAACTCATAGCTGTATCTCAAATTGCTTGTTCAGATCATGGCTTATGATCTCCTTTTTGGTCTGAATGTCATCTTTTCAGGACCTTGGAATCCCCACTCCACACTTGTTCAAATGATTGACTAATACCCCCAAACCTGGGCTCAAATGTTCCCACCTTGGAAGTGGCTCCAAATAGCATCAGGCAGCAAGAAATATTCCTTGGCTGTCCCCTCCTTTGCATTGTAGCAGTTGCTATATTATCGTATTACATTTTGGTGTTTCTGTTTACCCCCAGTCTGTGAGCTCCTAGGTGTCAGACTGAGTAGGGTTCAGACTTTCATTCTGTTTAGAAGGGTGCCTGGCACTCAGGCGTCACTAGAATAATATACATGAAGTGGGATGACATGCACCTGCTCTGTGCAAGAAAGACAGGGAAGATGTCCTGCGAAATGGTTTTATTAGGACCTTTCGTTGAGTCTTTGATACTGACAATGTGATCTTCACTTGAGCCCCGTAATGCCTGTAAACAGTTGTAGTCAGAGAAATTCCTTCCAACTTCTATGTCCTAGGGCACAGCTTATGGCAAGGAATAATTCTTCCCCATATGACTCATAAAAACCCACGGATCCCTGCTACGGCATCTCATGCAGATCTTGAGAAAGCACGATCAGGGGATCCGCAACGGCATAGGTCCCCCATGAAGTATGTCTAGCGTTCCTTTCTTCATAAAATTATTTTATGATTATTTGAATTAATATGTATAATTGGAATTTTATGTATAAGCATTATAACTAAAACTGATGGGAAGCGGCTTGTGAGAGACTCAGGCAGCAAAGATTTTTTTCCCAAGGATAAAGTTATTGGGCCAAACATTAAGTTCAAACTGACCTTAGTTTTAGCCACTGTATAAGATTAGGTCTGAGTCAGCCTTGTGAAGTAAGATAAAGCATACTATGATTATTTAAATGTCTGACACCCTTGCCCTAAACTCTATATAACGTCTAAGCATTTTTAGTTGTTAGAACTGAGGGAAGGCAGTAATTGGTACCTGGTGGGTTAAGGTTTGAGAAGCTGCTAAATATCCTACAAGGCACACAAGAGATCCCCCTGAAACAGAAAATTATCCGGCCCCAAATGTGAACAGACCCAAGGTTGAGAAATAAGGATTTACATGAATATTACTGATTTTAAAGAACATTTATGTGTTCAAAAATTGAAAATAAGACAGTAAAATTTATCTAAAGGTACATCTAAAACTTTTCCCGTCCTTGAAGATCCTGCTTGCATGGCCATGCCCTTGATTTTCTGCCAAAAAATAAAATATAAAAGTTGTAACAAATCCTAAATAAAATGGAGAAGATTGAATCTGATTTTGTATGGCAATTCTTCTCTCATCAACCTTGGCTTCCTCTCACCAACACACAAACCTTGACTCTTGCTAGGGCTGGACCCCGACAGATCCCCACTTGTTCACCTCTGACAAGGCCAAGCTCAGACTCTCCAAATTCCCACTCTTTCCCTCAAAAATGATTAACTAAACTGTAACCACTGCTCTACTGGAACAAAATGCTTATAATCTAAGCTTAAGTTAAGATTGTCTCCTTTTTGGGGCCCCTGAACTTGAACAATTCTTAGCCTGTTACAGCACACAGCCCCTCCTGAAGGGTTCCTTCCTAGGAATATAATGAACCTCAAGGTTGAGAATTTTCTGGTCTGCTTTCTGGTCATGCCACCTTGGTGTGCATTCTCATTTCTTCACACCTAGTCCTTCTCATTTCTTCATATCTAGTCCTTTCAAGATTTTCAACTACTGTGTGTGTGTGTGTGTGTGTGAGAGAGAGAGAGAGAGAGAGAGAGAGAGAGAGAGAGAGAGAGAGAGAGAGAAAGAGAAAGAAAGAAGAGAGAGAGAGAGAGAGAGAGAGAGAGAGAGAGAGAGAGAGAGGGAGAGAGAGATTGGTGATTAAACCCAGAAGCATTCTACCTCTGAGCTCTATCCCAGCCCAGTGTTATTTTTGTTTTGAAATAGGGTCTTGCTAAGTTGCTGAGAGTTTGGTAAATTCCTGAGGCTTACCTTGGACCGACAATCCTCCTGTCCCAGCCTCCCAAGTACTGGGATTACAGTTTTGTACCACAACATCTGGATGCCAGTCTTGACATTATTCTCCAGGGGACATTTTTAGTTGTTAGAACTGAGGGAAGGCAGTAATTGGTACCTGGTGGGTTAAGGTTTGAGAAGCTGCTAAATATCCTACAAGGCACACAAGAGATCCCCCTGAAACAGAAAATTATCCGGCCCCAATGTGAACAGACCCAAGGTTGAGAAATAAGGATTTACATGAATATTACTGATTTTAAAGAACATTTATGTGTTCAAAAATTGAAAATAAGACAGTAAAATTTATCTAAAGGTACATCTACCTCCATCTAATCACACAATAGCTATTGTTTTTCCTGTGTGGTGTTGGAAGCTCTTGGAGAAATAAAGTGAGCAAATACTGGCAACAGAAATTTATTGATTCATTTGCAACGTTAGCACAACATATATAATTGCATCACATGATTACAACCCAGTATTTGTGCTTTGTCAGATAAGTAAACATTTATTCAAGCACAACAGAAGTCTACACACAATAGTCTGGGATTATTTTAAAAATAAATATATCATTTTCCATTTAGTAGCACAAAGAAGCACATTTTACTGTAAGATGATGAATGGCTTTTAAAATTTAGTTGATGTGTCAAATTAAACATACAATTTAATTTGGGCTATTTGTATAGTAAACGCTCGGTGAGCACTGGAAGAGTCCTGGCATTGGTGGGTGGGGGGAAAGTCTGGCTTGCAGGGAAGCTTTCTTGGTATTTTAAGGTGTAAATGACAGATCAGGTGAGGCTGGCTTTGATGGCGTGCAGCCTGGCTCACATTGAACATTACTTCACAATCTTTAAAAATAGAGTAAAAGCATAGTACTTCAGAATATCCTTAATTAAACAACACCTTGATCAAGAAAACAAAAATTAGTGTAGCTTATTGAGTTAAAAGGAAAGAAGACTTACTCAGGAGATGTGAGAGGCCTTTAAGTTGCAAAAGAGTAAATTCTCTGTTATCAAAATATTTTAAACATGATAAAAATCTACTTTTCCCCAAGCTCAGTAGCAATGTCTTTGAGTCAGGAGCTCTGTAATCCTAACTGGTCTTGTGAAACGCAAGCTCCTACCCAGTATCTGTCACCATAAACATCATTGGAGTAGTGTTCCGCCATCCAAGTGCCACTGTGTTCAGAATACAACAGACCACTCAGCTCAGTGCCAACATGTGACTTTGCACGCCATCTCTCCATAGTTTATGAGTCTCTAAGCTAACTCAGCACATGATTTAAGATAATAATCTCTCCATAATTTACAATAAAAATAAAATGAAAGTTTATATTTCATATAATTCCATACGCAAGCAGATTTTGTCTCAGAAGACCCTGTCTTGTTTCTTAGTAAGAGAGTTTTCCCTTAGGGTAAGAATTCCACAGCCATTTTACCCAAGTAAAATAACAAAACCAAGACGGTTTTCCCTCTTCCTCTTCCTAGCTGATGGCCATTTGTTTTCTGGTTAGCTAGGAGCCCGGTGACGGTTGGGAAGAAGTGGGATATTTATGTATCAGTGACTTGCGGCAAATAAATGGATCGGTTCAGCAGGGAACATGGATAGACAGTTGCATTCCTGTTAATATCCACTGACATTGGTCTGGAAGTGAAAATATTTTCTATAAAGGCCTGGGCATTTCTCATCCATATCCTTAGTGTTCCCATGGGCCTGTAGCCCCTTAATCTGCTCTATAAAGGAAAATGAAGGTTATAGCAGAGTTTAAAATAATTTGGCCAATGAGTTTGTTTTCAGCTGGTAATTGAAGACATTATGTACCATTCTGTGTTATTAAACATGAGTGAGTCCAACTTTCTTGGAGTTTGGACCTACTTTATAAGTGTCCTAATTCAGGCCCCAGAAAAAGGTGCTTCTTTTTCCAGCTATTCTCTTACAAACACTTTTGAATATATCCACTAGTTGTATTGAACTACATTTCTCTTTCTCTCAGATCTGTTCAAGGGGTCACTAGACTTGAGTAGCTGATGTTTCTTATAGTTCTGCTAATGGGATATGATGTGTTGAGAAAGTTCAGAGTGTTAGAGCGAGCACTGTAATCTAAGCTGAGATAAAGAAGGTGTTCCAAGACCAAGCAGCCTTATCCCAGTTCGAGAAGCCAGTCAAAGAGACTTGGGGTCCCCTCTTTCTTCTCCTCTTGCATTTTGCAGTACTGGACCACGGCATGAAATATATCCCCCACCTTCCAGGACTTCTGATGAACCAGCCGCACGACATCTAGAAACTGAAATAAAACACACACTTAGGATTCTCGTCTCACAGTGTCCTCAGAAGCATCCCATTCAATCACCCCACATAGCCAGTGGCTCTCCGGTCAATGTGTGAACCTTGCTGGTCTCGGGGGATTATTTTCTAGAACAGTCTATGTCCTTTCTACTTTCAGAGTTCTTCCAATGGAATTAGACTTTTCCACACAGCCGCTGCTCTGCATTGATTGCAGGGCAGTAAACAAAAAGAGGCTAATTCTTTTCAGCGTCAGATTTTTAGATCTTTAGGGTCTACTTTTCTCTGGGTTGGATACACTGTACCAGCACTCTACAACATGGCTCTCTGGCTCTTCTGTCTCTATCATGAACAGTGTATCATGGACGTATTTATTCAGGTCAAATAAATGAAGCGCCAAACTTTCAGGTGGGGTCATCTTTTGGCTCTTCATTTCATCTTGAGAAACACTTGTCTCTCCCACATGCCAAAATCAAGAAGAAGCAAGATAATCTTTCATGGAACAGGAAAAGGAATTGCTGAAGAAACATCCTAGATTTATTTGCCACCTGGTTATTGGCACAAACTTCAGTTGGCCACAATTACAGAAAAAGTTCTAGACTGCAATGTTTCCCTGGGCTCGAAGGAACAGGAGATGGGGAAATTGCTATGGGTCATTCTCTCTCTCTCTCTCTCTCTCTCTCTCTCTCTCTCTCTCTCTCTCTCTCTCTCTCTCTCAGCCTCCTATCTGTGAAACTATATGATAAACTCCAGTGTGAAGTTTTTGCAAACTACTTCATCAGAATTTTAAAGGGAAGTAATAAGAACCAGAAACTGTAGGGAGTACTGTGATACAAGGGATCTCATTCAGTTCTGAGTGTCCACAAAGCTGGAGTTTACAGATGAAAGAGTGTAGGCTTGAGAGATGGAAAGTTGGCAGCAGGGTCATGGGCTTCTTAATCTGGTCCAGGGCTCTGTGTGATATGCCATTCCTCTGCATTTTGGTGGCGATAGATGATAGAATTGCTACTCATTTGCAGCAGAAGGAGAGATACTGAGAATCAGTATCATTTGATGTGGAAGAAAGCCTCGTTTGCCCAGAGGATGAAGCCTGTTGGTTCATTTACGTTTCTTTAATATCTCCTTCTAGGGTTTTAAAAACCTGCTCATCTTGCATTTATTCAGACTTTAGAGATCAGCAAGAACCTGGAATGCGACTCTCTTTCCAGTTTGGGTTTGTTAATTTATTTCAATTACTGAGAAGCTGTTTTGTGGAGAAGCGCTATTAAATCATGTTTCTTCTCCCAGTGGTGACGGCACCAACTATTTGCACAGGTAGAAAACTCAGCACTTTATTGGACTTGCCTGCACTGTATCGGGCCAGATCAAAGCAAAGCAATTTCCTA
This sequence comes from Muscardinus avellanarius, assembly GCF_963383645.1. Taxonomy (NCBI): domain Eukaryota; kingdom Metazoa; phylum Chordata; class Mammalia; order Rodentia; family Gliridae; genus Muscardinus; species Muscardinus avellanarius. The sequence goes on along the minus strand of NC_137787.1, from coordinate 11,489,626 downwards.
GGCTGGGTAAATCAAATACTTCACTTTTAATACCTGGAAACATAAATGTTGTATTAAAGGGTTGTAGGATGATGTTAAAAGGCGGGCAGATAGCCACCACAGTTTAATGATCTCCTAGGAAGGACAACATTTTAACTATCTTTTCTTATCTTGTGCCTGTACCTAGGAAGTACTCGATGAATATTTGCTGAATGACAAATAGATCTAGCTGACCAAATGTGAATCAAATACATTCTTAAGAAATCTTTTAAAAATATGGGTGGACATCTACTTGAAAGAGCAAAGATAAACCCTCAGTAAGTATTCATTTGCAAGAATATACTTAAAAAATAAGCCTGCAAACATATGGGATGCTAGAATGTTTGCTCAATAACTTTCTACTGAAAAATATATCCAATTTGAAGGCAATTCCCTGTGTTTGCAAATATAAAGGTCTCCTCATGCTTTCTATGATAAGGTGCTCCATGAAAGTGGTTGGAGGTCAAGCATCCAGCAAAGGGCTGAGCGGAGCCTGGGGTGGTTCAGTGGTAACAGGCAAGGAGCAAAGGAGCAAAGTAGAAGGTAGTCACAGAGAGCGTCTGTCAAGTGTGCGTGACTGAGAGCCATCACAGACATCATGAGACACCCTTGACCTCTTTTTAGTGCTCACTATAGCACATGGACGGTCAGCTCATTCAACAACCTCAATCTCTCAGCATTTCGGAGGGTCTCCCAGTTGCCTGGGATCCCTCAGCCTCTTACCTAGCTTCCTGTCTGGTTGATTCCAGACACTTTAGAAACAGAGGCAAGCCCTTAGGTAAAGGCTTTGCATGTATCTTCAAGAAGGAGGCTTTCCTCATGGCTATTAACCATTTATGGAGATACAAAAAATAGCTTTGTGAGCCAGTACTTACAGCTCACTGAGTATTAAAGATTCAAGCTATTCTTCTGATTGAACAAATTGGTAAACACATGAGGCTTCAGAATATCAGTAACAAGGTGAATAAAAAAACTTGACCATCCCCTCTTCCAGCCTCCCAAGCACTGGGATTGTAGGTGTGAGCCACCACACCTGGCTTGTCCCATGATTTTGAAGTCTGGCTGATAACCCAGTAGAGCGGCATTTAAAAATGATCTGGCTCCACTAAATATAACATGTTCTGAAACTCTAATGACTAAATCTCGGACACTAAAACATCCGTGGAGTTGATTAGCAGGAAGGTCTTCTGATTTTATTATTAAAAGTGTTTTAGATAGCCGGGCGTGGTGGCGCACGCTTGTAATCCCCGCGCTTGGGAGGCAGAGACAGGAGGATCGCACAGGTTCAAAGCCAGCCGTGCTGGCTTAGGAGACCCTGTTTCCAAAAATAAAAAAATAGGTCTGGGAGTGTAGTCCGGAGGTAGACGGGCTTCCAGGAACCCCAGTACCACCAAAAAAAAAAAAAAAAAAAAAAAAAAGTGTTTTAGATAAAAATGAACTAATATGGTGAAGGAATCCAGCTCACTACCGTGGCCTTTTAGAGCCACATTCTATTCAGCAGCTGACCCTAGAGCAACCATCGGGCACATCCAATGCCTTGCTTTCAAATTTTCATCTATGGTTTTAGTATGTCAGGGACCTGGGTTTCTCTTTCCATTGTACTAAAACATAAAAATAGGAAGCTTATTTCCTGCTATTTCACAAACAGTAATAATTAGGTTCCTTTTCTGTAGGTGGCAGCTGGCATTTCCTGAGCAAATTTTAAGTCTTAAGGAACTAAGAATCTATATTGGGTGACAGTTATCAGCAGATTCATTTAAAGAAAAGTAGCACAGTTGGGCATGGTGAGGCACACCTCTTATCCCTGTACTTGGGGAGCTGAGACAGGAGGATCACAGGTTCAAGGCCAGTCTCAGCAACTTACAGAGGCCTTCCATAACTTAGTGAGACCCTGTTTAAAAAGAAGAAAGAAAGAAAGAAAGAAAGAAAGAAAGAAAGGAAGAAAGAAAGAGCTAGTGGTGTGTAGCTTGGAGGCAGAATGACATGGATTTAATGCCTAGTCCTTCCCCTCTTAAAAAAAAGCATCCAATGTATCTTTTCAAGTGCATTTAATAGATTATATTGCTTACGAAATCATGGTGGAATCTATGGTAGTTGTGGCAAACTGTGCAGTTTTTTGGAAACACTCAAATTAGGCTTCTGAAAGCAGTTTCCATCTTTTGCATCAAGTCAAAATTAGATTTTATTAAGCATAAGTGAGTTGGTCCCTATATTCTCTTGAAATTGTGGCATAGTGCTCTGGCCATGACCGCAGAGACCTTTAAATATGCCTGCTGCATGAATCTCAACCCAGAGGAGCTTCTCAAGTCATTGGCCAGAGCATCCTTCCCTGGAGAGGCTATGATTCAGCCACTCACTTAATTTGAGAATCCAAACTCGAGGCTTCAGTTTCAAGCTAATTTCTTGTGTTAGCAAATTAAAAGCCTTCATCTCTATTTCTTTATTTTCTCCTTCCTTTGTGATGCGCTTCTGCAGAACTGATACCTTAACTGGATCTTTTTGAGGTAAGTTAAGTCGACGATCAATACCATCCACATTTTCCCTTCATCTCCTTCTACCACTACACATGTGGAATAGAACACAAAATTGGAGATCAGGCTACTTTTCTTCTGACCCCTACTTTCTTAAGAAGGTAAGCATATATCTATTACTCCTCTGCACATTCCTTCATATGCATTGTTTCTAAGAAAAAAGAAGCAATTCTCAATACAGGCTTAAAAACAAAAGACACAGATTTGCTGTGAGGCCTGCCCCAGCTCACAGAATTTCACTGAGTTTAAATGGGAGAAAGAAAGCAGAAGAGCAAAGATCCTTGGATCTCAAAATAAGGACAAGTGACCAGTTATATGTCTTTCTCTCCTTTTTTCTTTTCTTCCTCTTCTATTTTTTTTAACCAGTTATGCTCCTGATTTTTTTTTTTGCCTTTAATTAACTGGACTAAATTGAGTTGGTATCAAGAATGTTGCCAATTCAATTTATAAGCTGCATTTGATTATCGGGTGTTGGGATTCTCAGCCATCTTTCCCATAGAATTTAACATATTTTATGATGGCCTCAAATTCTGCCACTTCTTCATGATTTAGCCCCTGGAAGGGGAGTCCCAGATTTTAGAACTCATTAGAATGACCAGAAGGTGCCCAGAAATCTGAAATGCAAGTAAGTGTCCCACATGATCTCTGTGGTATGAATTTGGTTGGGAATCGTTTTCTATGCCTGTCTCATTTCCCCTGGTCAGCGTGAAATCCTGTCCCATCTCCAGGTCACAGCCTGAGCCTGTCTTGTTTTGTGTTCTACCTACCTGGCTTCCTTCTGAACTAGAACGTGGGCTGTCAGAATAGGAAGTTTTGTCTCTTTTGCTCACTGGATCTCTCGAGCTTAGAACAGTGCCTGGCATAGGTGAAGATACCCTACAAACCTTTGATGAATGCTTTAAAAGTACAACTTTCAAGAGCATTTATCCTTTTAATAATTAGACAAAATGTAAATATTAGGGAAAGCTTGAAAATTGAAGGTGCCACATGTCATTAGTGGACAGACAGAGCTTTAGTACTATCCCTTGTAGCTGGATTTGCCTTTGGAGTTGAAGTTAGTCTGGAATTAGTTCTGCCTTCTGACACCAAGGCCAACTTGACAAGCTGCGGTGGGAAGTAGAGTGGCTTTATCACTCAAGCAGACAGCCTCTTCAGCCTTACCCATGCCTGTTCCACAAGGCAGGGAGGCTTAGTAAGTTGAGAACAGGAAAGAAAGAAATGTGTTGACTAAGTCAATTTGTTCAAGAAAATAAAACAAGAAAAATATAAACAAAGACTCAGGGTATTCGCCAGTGAATGGTGATGTTCAGTACTTGAGCGGCACTGGGAAGAGAGCCTTTTCTGAACTCAACAGAGCCTCTGACCTTTCCCATGCAGAAGAGGAGCTAATGCGATGCTGCTACTTTTGTGTAACACAGACACTGTGGGAAGACAACCTCTCTCTCTGTTCCACTCCTCCTGAAAACAACTACTTCACTATTTGGCCAGTTAATAATACACAGAGTGAAATTTCAAAAAAATCACTATTGGTGAAAGAAAGGATGTCTGACTGTTGCTAATGGTTTTCTTTATCTAACCAGTTTATTCCCAGACAACAGATGGTGCTTATTTATGGTGAGGTCACTATGTGTATAGAGCCCCAACCAATTCTGACCAAATTACTTAGAAGATTTAGTACCTAAAACTGTATTATTTAGAATTAGGCTCCTTGAGTCAATGCTAATTGAATAAGTGAAACATTATTTTATGTTTTCTTGTGAACACTAGTGGAATATTTATTTTCAGAAAATATGAACAAAGATAAGCATTCTCTTTTAGAATTGAAAAACAATTAGAGATAAATAAATCTGGCCACACCCTGATTTATATCATCGAGGCATTAGTGCAACACCCTTACCCTTATCCCAACTTGGATACATATGAGACATATGTGCACTTTTATAAAAGACTGCTTCTTCAAAAAGGTTGAATTAAAGTCTGTTTTATGAAGATGCAACCCTAAATCACACCATGTTATGCTTCTATTTGGGAAATAGCTAGAGATAAAGTTGGAAACAAACCAATTAACCTGGAATGTACTCCTTCCAAGAACAGTTTTGTTTCTTCCCTCTGGGACAGTGACCAAATGTGGTCATGTTCTCTCAACCCCTGTTTGAGGCCAGCCTCAACAACTTTGCACTGGAGGCGGGTGATGAGACTGAAGGAGAGTTTATCTAACGGTGGCCCACTCATCATCTTTTAAGCAAAGGCATGCAGCTTATAGGAGGGGACCTAGAGTTAGGTGCATAGAACAGTAGGTAGGTCTAGGCATGAAAAGAAGCATACATGGCTGGTTGGATGGAGTCAAAGGTGGGAGAGGGCATGGAAATGGATTAGATCACCGTGATTTTTTTTTTTTTAGTAGCTAATCCCCTTGGCTGGTGGTGCTGAGAGGGGAAGCTATTCTAATTACCATATGTATGGGCAAGAAGTTAAAGAACATTTTATTTCAGGTTACTCCATATTGGCACTATAAATTAAAGAGCAGTCACACGTACTCCTTGTGTCCAGTTTGTAATCTTAAGTCACTTAACTCGAGAGAGAAACTTTTTGCTAAAGAACTGGTGAGAAGTGTCTTACAGCGACTCGGCTCAGTTGTTACAGTCAGAGGAGTCTGTCACATACCAGCCTTTCTGAGTCCTGATTTGCTCCTTAGTTAAAAGGGGGCAATAGGAGATGGGACAGGGGAAGAGGGACACTCTCTAAAGCACATGATGTACTTAAACTTACCAAAGTCAGTCAGTAAGCCAAGCATGGGAAGGAGGGGTGGGGAGGGAATGGGGCAGGAATCGCTATGGGCTGACTGGATGATGTGTGCATGCATGTCTCCACAAGTATTTTATCCCATTAAGATGTATGACTACAATGCACCAATAAAAAAATTTTAAAAAGGAGGTAATAATATTCACTCTGCTTTTCTTATGGGGTGGTTAAGTAATTGGCATAAGAAAGTTCATGGAGGATCCTTTTAACAATTTAAGACATGAAAAAAGTATATGGTAGCTGTAATAGGTGGGACCCTAAAGCATTTCTTTTCTAATCCCTGGGACCATGAATAGTATTAGAGCAAGTTCTTATCATGCTACCTTACATGCCAGAAGGGCTCATCAGTTAACTTTGAGTTCATCAAAAGAGAGACTCATAGCTGACCCAAACATACTTGAGAGGCTGAGACAGGAAGATTGCAGGTTTGAGGCCAGCCTCAACAACTTAGTGAGACCCTGTTTTAATTGAAATTAAAAGGGCTGAGGGTGTAGCTTGGAGGAAGAACACCTTTGGGTTCCATCTCCAGGACCACACACAAATTTTTTTTTCAAAATAATTTTGAGAAATTTGTCATATCACTTTACTTTTTCTATTGCCACCAACTTGTGGAGACAAACAGAGGGTCCAAGGAACAACAATCATGACTATATTTAGGCAGGAGAAAAGTTTCAAAGTTCTTACCACAGTTTTGAGGTGAAGGCCGATCAAGGTCGAATGCTTCAAAGTCATATGGACTAAGTGGGCAATTACCCGTTTCCAGGGATGATAACAAACATTATTGATATTCTACGCAAACCTGCAACACGGTACCTTCTCAATTCTGTTTTCCTGAGATTTCTTAAAGTAGATGGTGGGGATCCCCAGTTCCGAGGCAGCGATCCACTGCAGGGTGGCGCGGAGCTCCACGTCAGGACACTCTGGCTCCAGGTCGAAGTTGATCACCAGCAGACTGCGCTGGTCGCCGGGAGCCCTCACTGGCAGACCGGATGTGCATTCTGAACAGACACAACCACAGCCTTACTCTGCTTCCCAAAGGGAGACCCAAGGCAATTGTGTGTCAAAATTATGGGAACATGGCTTACCCTTAATGCTTTCTGACTGTTCTTTAAGAATCTCCTTTTCTTCTACTAATTCACTTTGGGAGAAAACAACAGTATATGGTTGGTAATGTTTAGGAAGCATAAGCTGCAAATGGAAGATGAGGCGATGGGTCTTATTGAGCTAAAGGATTCTGATGTCTGGTCCGCTCATTAGAGACTTTTTGTTCTCAGAGAGCAAAGTAATGTTGGGTAAACACCTATGTGAGCATCAGATAGGATTACTGGGTCTACAGTAAATATTCCCCTCCACCAAAGAAAATGTCCAGATAACCTGAATTGCTTTAGTTAGGGTCATTGGTGTGGGAGACTCTGAGAGATGCATCGTTTTCTTCTCTCCTACCTCACGTCCGTTCAGAGACCTTCCCAGAGTTGGCCAGTAAGTCCTGACTTGGGGGTTTATCCTATGCCTACATTTTCCATGTCAATCTAATGAACCATATGTTTTCATCGTAATCAGTGGTTTTTAAATTCTGTGCTATGATAGCAACATATGTTTGCATTTTACTATAGAAAAATACTGTCTTTTGACATGTGTATCGATCTTTTATCTGAAATAAGGTAAGAGACAACAAGCTTCAGAAGTAAAAATTTACAGTAAAATATCTCAATAGATTGAATTTTTTCTTTTTAATTATTTTATTGTGGAGAAATAGAATAGGATAGAGACGTCTTAGAATCGGGGGCTCACAACTAAAGTGAATATTTCATTAGCTAAGATAGTGTTTAATATCAGTGGCATTTTTACATGGTGTATTCTTATTACAGAGCCCTGTACACAGTGGAAGGGCTCAGAAAATGCTTACAGAATGAGAGCATATGGCCCGACAGCTGAAAGGAAGTGACCATCTTGGGAAGCGGGTGCATGTCCTATATTTTTATACTATCTAGAAAGTTGGATTTAGGCTCCTAAAAATGTATCTTTTGATGCTAGAGGACTCTTTCAAATTCTCCATTGCTACTGAGATCTGGTTGGTAAATTACATTGCATTGATGAATCTCATGGATAACAATAAATATCACTGGTGCTGAAAGAGAATAGCCATTCCTTTGGCTGATACCTACTTACTTGTAGAAATGCCAATTTTCTAAGAACCTAGATTCTCTGCTTGATGTCTGTAGAAGAGATGTGAGTGATATGAAAAATAGTAGTTTTTTTTTCTCTTGTAGAGCTGCAACATGCTGGCTTGGGAGGTAGGAATCTTGGCTTTCCTGAATGCAAATTTTCCCTGAGGTTGTATACTGTTATTACAGAGAAAGATGAAAAAAGTGGCCAAATTAAATGTTTCCTGAAGGAGAAAAATTAATCTACCCCAAAGCAGATTTTGTTTGTTTTGTTTTATGGATTATCTTTAAGTAATATGTATGTTCCTGTCTACTAGTAAATAATGACTCTGTGAAACAACAGGGCTGTACTGCAGCCCTCAATCACCGAGGAATATGTCCAAATAAATGGTGAAATTAAAAGGCTTTAGCTATAATTAGAGGTTGGAGCTATCAGTTAGGAAACAATCTTAGTCCTCTACTACCTTTTATTTCCCTAAATTTTCAGAAATCTCCAAATAATGAGCTAAGCCATAATAATTCAAAAATAAATTTCAGCCAGGCACGGTGGCGCACGCTTGTAATCCCTGCACTTGGGCGCTTGGGAGGCAGAGACGGAGGATCACGCAGGTTCAAAGCCAGCCATGCTGGCTTAAGAGACCCTGTTTCCAAATAAAATATAAAATAGGTCTGGGAGTGTAGCCTGGAAGTAGAAGGGTTTCCAGGAACCCCAGTACCACACAAAAAATAAATAAAAATAAATTTCAGATTAGCTTTTCAGAGTAATCATAAATTCTAGAAGCAGCACGGGTTTTGTGTTGCCCTTTCTTTCTGCACCATATTTTCTGTAGTAATACTGTGCTTCCCTAAGTATTCTCTTTCTTTGGGTCTTTTGAAATACCCCATATTGTGGGGAGCAGATTTGTTGGGTGGGGGTGGCATGGCTTCCTCACTGAATCCATTTGGAATGAGCCCCATTCAGTAGCAATGATCCCGGGTGTCCATAAGCAAAGGAAATCTCGTTCACACTTGAGTCTATCGAAGTGACTATATTCTATAGCGAAGATGATCAAATAGTACAATTTAAATGCAATGTTTCCTTCTATATGTCCAAGTAGGTAAAAACAACACACACTTCTGACTCTATCGATAAGCTTTCTCTGAAACAATTATTCCACATGGGGTCAGATTTGAAACCAAGAAAGCAGATGGTGGCAGGGCGGGCCTGAGACAGCCCTGAATCCTGGCCCTCGTGACATGGAATCACAGCAGCACAGACACAATGGATCAGTGGTTGGGCACCACCCGAATGACCAGAATGGATTGCCAGATGGAGTTGTAGGAGTGGTCTCACAATCACTGCGCCTCAGTGGCTACTTACTTAATCATGGGAGAAGGTGGCATGCTTTCCTGATAATTGTCCAGCTCCACAATGCCAAGACTGCTAGTGGCACTACTGTTGCCATTGCTGACAAAGCAAAAGTTTACATATTAATGCCCATCTCCACCCCCGGCCACGCTGGCGACACTGATGCTCCTTTGTGGGAAGAGGTCCTTCTTTGGGTCCAAGAAAAATATGGCTTCGTGCCTAGAATTTCTACAGTGCTACTGGTTTCAGACCAACTTAGGAGAAAAGACACAAGACAGAAGCCTAACATGCCCAAAATAATGATAAAAAAACAATAGCAATAATAACTTATAATTTCTGAAATGTTTCCACACCTGGTGGATTGTATCTAATGGGTAATAATCAGCATTTATCTTTTCTTCCTCATTCTACTTAGAAGATATTTATGTATCAGCAAGAAAATCTCTAATTGGGCATGTGTGGAGAGATGAAGATATTCCTGAAAATCCTGGCTGGGAGAGACATCAAAAATGCTTATCTACTTGCTTCCTGGATTTTGATTTGGATTCATGGCCCCTTTTGCCATTGATGGAATTTTCCCCAAGGACATTCTATAGGATTTTATAGGATGTGCACCTGGCTTGATTCTTCTGGTAAGCGTAGTGTTAGATGTCAACGTTTATTGCTCTTTTAACTTACAGTCTTTCAGAAGGCCCCCCACACAATACCTTAACCATCATAGAGAAGGGGGCCCATATACCGCATCATTTTGCGGAATGCACAGTCAGCAAGTGGCCTAGTTACTAGCCTGGCACTTCCTGAAGCACAGGAGAGCTGAGCCAGGTTTTAGGCTCTGTCTGTACTTGTGAAATGGAATGGATTCAATTTTTTCAAACTACCTGAGTCTCCTCATACTTTCTATTTCCCAATGATGTCTCCTCCAAGCAAGGTCTGAAGAGGATGACTGCTGCTGTGTCCTGTGATGGGAGAGTCTTCCTTCAGGAACACCATGAGTAGCCAACCTGACTTTCTCAATTTTAGATTCTTATCTGACGTTTCAGCTGGCACACTCAATATAGTCACAGATTGAAACTGATGGCTCAAAAGTGCACTGACCTTATAAACTTCTGCTCTTAAGTCAAAACAGTAGAGTTCTCTTTGCTGCTTGTCTCTAGTTTGTGATAATTCCACTAGTTTTTGGAATTTTAGACAAGTTGTTTAAAATTGTGAAATATCCCTGAGTCTAAACAGACTGAACTTCAACAAATAAAATGTTCAAAGAGTCCCATAGACACTCAGGTGCTGCAGAATCCCAACTTCCAATTGGCCTCTCTGAAACGTCTGTGTTCTTAACTGTCTAATGTCAAATTAAACTTTGTGCAGAAGCAGAGAGTGGTTCCACCTTAAGTTATGTCTCCTGATTGTCTCAAGTTCTTCCAGATCTGATCTCTCCCAAGCTGCTCTGTAGCTTTTATAAGAAATAGTACAGAGGGCAGGAGTGAGAAAGGGGAGGAGCAGTAAGTCCAAACAACAGAACACAGCTTGGAAACACTTGTCTGGTGTAAAACCAGCCTATGTTGCATCTGCAACCCAATTGAAGTACAACAAAAGTTCAAACACACCAGGTATAATAGAGACCGTCTACTAAAAAAATCCACAGCTGTTATCATTAGCTGTACTAGCTAGGGCTTTCAGGGAAGGGAAACATAACTAACTCTGAACTTTGGCCAAGGTAATTTAAGGCAGGACACAAATCATGACAGGCAGGGACTCTGGCTCAGTGGGAGCTCTCCTGTTTGCTTTTACTCTCTAGTAGGGACACTTTGCAGAGAACTGTTAAAATGCAATTGGGAGATCTGTGTTGAGCCCAACTTTCCTGGGAAGTCAAGTGAAGAGTGGGTACCTCATGGATCGCTCGCTGAGCTGCAGAAAGCTACTCGTGTCGTCGGGGTTGTCCTCCTCATTGGCCAGCTGGGACCAGCTGCCTGTGCTCTCCTCGCTGCTGCTGGGGGGGCTGGGTAACTCATCGAGAGATCTGGCTTCTGTGGAGACTGCAGCTTCTGGTACATCTCTGGCCTCAAGGTTGTCCCTGTAGATGGCAAGATATTATTATAATATTTATAATGTGCTCTTGTTGGTGCATTATATATTGTCTCACAGTATAATGTAAATCATGTTGACGTTGATAGCACTTAGTGGGCCCTCCCCTCTGCCTCCTCATTTGCTATCTTCCCAATACAGAGTATTGAGACTGACCCTGGTATATTCACATCTACACACATTACAGTAGTGTTTCCATTAATGAACCTCAGTCTTCGCTCTTCCCTTCCCTTAGACCACCTCCATGGCTTTTCTATGGTTTCTCCTCCCTTATCTAGAGTCCCTCTGGCGTCGCAATTGCTTTCTAGCTTGCACGTATTAGAGAACACATATGGCCCTTCACTCTCTTTGACTGACTAATCTCGTTTAACATAATGTTCTCCAGGTCCTTCCATTTTCTTGCAAATGACATAATATTGTTTTTCTGTATTTCAGAGTAGAATTCCATCATGTGTGCTTGCCATCAGTTTTTAATCTATTCATCTGTTAATGGACACCTAGGTTAGTTTCATAATCGGGCTACTGTAATTTGTGTTGCTATGAACACAACTATGCATATATTACTGTGGTTCTCTGGTTGAAACCCCTTTGGAAAGATACCCAGGAGTGGTATAGCCAGATCACAGGGTGGGTCCATGCCCAGTTTTTCTTTCATTTTAAAAAATTAGTGCATTGTAGTCATACGTCTTAAGGGGTATAAGATGGTAGAGGCGTGCATTCCCAGTTTTCTAAGGAATCTCCACATTGATCTCCATAGTGGCTGAACTAGTTTGCACTCCCACCAACAGTGTAAAAGAGTTTCTATTTCCCCAAATCCTGGATGGCAAGATGTTGTTACCAAGAGGTGAGGCACAGCGTGGGAACTTCCAGAGACCAGACACTCTGCCAAGAGTGGGTCTCTCTCATAGTGAGCAGGATATCACTGGACACCAATGGAGTCTTTTTAAGGGTCTTTTTAAAGTCTTTTTAAGGTGGGTCCTTTATTTGGTGCCTTAGGTCCCCTTTTGTCTTTTAAGGATTTCTCTCCATTGGCTCCCTTCTCTTCAAATGATCTCTTTCTACTGACCCCTTGTACTCATTAGAAAAACAGTTGAAACACCCTGACACGCATAAACAGATGTATTGAGGGATACCAGTGTTCCAAATGAAAATGCACAAGGCATTCTCCCCAGTGATTGTGATTCAGTGGTTCTGAAGGGAGGCCCAGGAACCTGCATTTAACTAGCCACTCTTGGTAATTCTAATGCAAGCTCTATGTGGACCAGAATGGAAGAAAAATGCCAACCCCAGTTCTAGTGCTTTCTTGGGCCGTATTTCCTACAAATGTCTTTATTTTTTTTCTTTTCTTTTTTTTTTAATTTTTTATTGGTGCACTGTATTCATACATCATAGTGGGATACAAACTTTTGTAGACATACATGCACACCTCACCCAGTCAGCCCCCACCCTATCCCCACCCTATTCCCTCCCCATCCCTCCCTCTCATGCTTGGCTTAGTGGTTGACATCTAGTATTATAGCAATTTATCCAAAATTAAAAATGATAATCTCACATAACAGTTTCATTTGTCTGATACCAAGCTTTTGGTGACTTAAAGATAAAATTTCAATATTTCTTTTTACTTTCTTACCAGAGAATATTTTTTTTTCTATTTTTTAGGTGAAACTATCATATATTTATATATTTATTTTTCAGAAAAAAAATCTATCCTAACATGGAACAGGGACTCTAGATACCCAAAATAATCTTGAAAAAGAACAAAGCTAGAAGATATATATTTTCTGATTTCAAACCATATAAAGCTACAATAATTGAAACAGTGTAGTACTATTCTAAAGGCAGATATATAAACCATTGGAGTTAAATAAAAGCCTAGAGCTAAATTCTTCCCTATATTGTCAAGTTATTTTTCACAAGGTTTCCATGAACATTTGGTGGTGGAAATAATAATCTTTTAACTAAATATTGTTGAAAAATAATAATTACATGGAAAAGAATAAAATTGGACCCTTACCTAATCCCATATACAAATATTAACTCAAAATAGATAAAAGACCTAAATATAAATCTTAAGACTATAAACTTTTAGGAGAAAATCTGGGTCATAAAACCTCACAACATTGAAATTGGCAGTGATTCCTTGGATATGATTTCAATGGCACAGGCAACAGAAGAGTATACAAACTCCCTAAAAAATTAAAAAAAATATTGTATATCCAAAGACAATGTAAACAGAGTTAAAAGTTACTAATAGAATGGGATAAAATATTTCCAAATGCTATATCTGAAGGTATATTAATATTCCAACTAGAAATCCTAAAAATTAACAACAATAAAGGCAAACAATACCATTTAGAGATAGGTAAAAGACTAACATAAATAATGAATCTCCACAGATAACCAATCTTAGTTGTCTGTTGGATGGAAACTCTTGTTTCTCTGGTTCTGGTGTGTGTTACCTATTTCTTCTTTGTAGTTAATCTCTTTGAGTATTTTCTCTAGTGCTGGTTTTGAAGACATAAATTCCTTCAGTTTCTGTTTGTCATGGAAGCTTCTTATTTCTCCATCTAATTTGATAGAAAGTATGGCTGGGTAGGAAATTTTTGGCTGGAAGTTGTTTTCTTTCAGAGTTTGGAATATGTTACTCCAAGCCCTTCTGGCTCTCATGACTTGGTTTGGGAAGTCTGGAGTGATTCTGATTGGCTTGCCTCTGAATGTCACTTGGCCCTTTGTTTTTGTTGCCTTTAAGATTCTCTGCTTGGCTTCCACATTGGTCATTTTGACAATTATGTGGCGTGGGGATCCTCTTCTCCGATCCTGTCTAAAGGGAGTTCTATAAGTTTCCTGGACCTGCATATTGACCTCTTGCTCTATGTCTGGAAAATTTTCTGCTATTACTTCCTTGAAGAGATTGTTGATCCCTTTGGTTTCACTTTCTTTTCCCTCCTCTATTCCAATTATTCTTGGGTTAACTCTCTTAAAATGGGCCCTTATTTCTTCAATATCAGATTCCTGCTGTTGGATATTTTTTCCTAGATTAGAAACTATGCGTTCATTTTTGGAATGATCATCTTCTAAGAGCAAGATTCTCTTCTTCATGTGGTCTAATCGGTTGCTTGTGCTTTGAATTGAGGCCTTTACTTCATTAATTGCATCCTTTATCTCTTTTTGGCTCTCTCTGAGTTCTTTTCGAAGCACCTCTATTATTTCTACAGTTATTTTCCTGATTTGATCTTCTAGAAATCTCTGATTTTCTGTTTTATCGGGTTCTGATGTTGTGGGGTTGTGGGCATTCATTGCTCCAGTGTTATTCCTCTTTCCCATGATTTCGGAAGTTTGTGCCTTCTCTGGGTTCTTCTCTTGGGTCACTATGACTTCACTTAAGGTGTTCTGGATCTCGAGTCAGTAGTATCTCAGACCCCACTACTCCTTTACTGGGTTGTATCACAGAGTCTCTGACCCAGAAAGTCGATAGAGGCTGCTTTAGACTGTGAGGGGTGCCAGGTTGCACATTCTCCTATGGTGTGATATTTCTGCCACCGCCCCTCCCCCACTGGGTCAAGTCCCAGGGAGTACAGTACTGGGATTTCTCCTCTGTGGCCCACAATTTGACTCACTGTTCTTGAATACGCAGATGTAGCTGTACTGGCCTCGCTGAATTCGCTGCTGCTGCTGCCGGTGGCAATATGGCGCTGCTGCTATGCCCTCGGCCGTGAGGCTGGCATATTTCTTCTTGGTTTTTAGTTCCATTCTGAATCCCTGCAGCGTGTGCTGAGCTCAGCCACTGGGAGCTTTAGATGTTCCCTGCGCTGAAAAATCCCGCCTGGCTGTTCCGCAGTGGCTCACCTTGGCTTGCTGTAGCCGTCCGGTGAATTTGCCGCTGCCGCTGGCAGTATGGCGCTGCTTCCGCGTCCTCGGGCGTGAGGCCGGTGTTTCTCCTCTGTGGCTCTGAGCTCTGTTCTCAGTCCGCTTTCTCTCTGGAGCCTGGTGATTTTTTTGTTTCTCTGGTGATGGTGTTTTCTGGCTATGAAAGGCACTGATTTTGTGGTAATGGAGATTGGTTGTTAGCCAGGCTCTTAAGCCCCGATTTTCTCGGTCGCCATCTTCCCGGAAGTCCCTCCCTACAAATGTCTTTAAACAAAGCTTGCACTTGCAGGCACCTTTATCCTGTCTCCTCCCTCTGAAACCTCTGATTTATGTGTGCATGACCCCTCAGAATGAGTGCAGTTTTAGATCAAGTAGCTCCACAGAGCATTCAGCCCAGTCCTTGGTCCTCGGAGCTTCTCCCCACTGGTCTTGCATCTCTGCAGTCCTTGCCTGGAGTCCGGTTCCCTGTTTCTCCTTCGGGTGTCACTGTAGCCAGTTCTGATGAAGGTTCACTGCCCTTCTTTCTACAGTCTCTCCCTAAGCAGACTCATCTACTCTCTTGTGTATGGAAATAGCTTCCAAATTTGGACCCAACTCCAGACCCCTGGTTTCTGGGGCTCCTTTTTAAGTTGATTTTCTGAACATTTTAATCGAAATCATGAACATTTCTGAATCCACACATCTAAAATAAATTCTGGCCGGGCGTGATGGTGCACTCTTGTAATCCCCATGCTTGGGAGGCAGAGACAGGAGGATCGCGCAGGTTCAAAGCCAGCCGCGCTGGCATAAGAGACCCTGTTTCCAAAAATAAAATAGGTCTGGGAGTGTAGCCCAGAAGTAGAAGGGCTTCCAGGAACCCCAGTACCACCAAAATAAATAAATAAATAAATAAATAAATAAATAAATAAATAAATAAATTCTGATCGCCTCCACCACACTGTCCATTTGATGATGATTTTCATTGCTTTTTCTGAGGATCTAATTTCTTTTTCTTGCCCCCCCTACACAGTTACTATGAACTTTCGATTCCATCTCTAAAATATTTCTCACAGATTCACTTCTGTCTCTGTGCTCTTGAAATTATCTTAATTTAGGCCCTTCCAAAGTGCTAACCACTTATATACGGAAGGCATCTCATAGACTGCCTGTAGGTGAGAATACAGAAGCCCAGTGAGATAGAAGGATTTACCTAAGATTGGGACAAGATTTGACACCAAACTTTAGATCTCACATTTTGAGACTATTCAAGATTACATCACTACTCTTTGCCTGAACCCATTAGTCTATGAACAGTTGTACCCAAGCTCCTCTTCCACCTTGAAAACTTTATTACAGATTTTTCACTCTTTTCAAGAACCTTCAGGGAAGTTGGGCATGGTGGCACATGCTTGTAATCTTAGTACTTGGGAGGTGAGACAGGAGCATCGAGGTTTGCAGCTAGCCTCAGCTACTCAGTCAGGCCCTCTGCAGCTTAATGAGACCCTGTTTTAAAATAAAGAATAAAAACAGGAATAGGGGTATAGTTCAGAGGTAGAATGCCCTTGTGTTCAATTCCCAGAACCATAATTTAAAAAAAAAAAAACCTTCCGGAACATCTTAGCACTAAATTCTTTATGATCTCTAACTACTGACCCAGCTTTTTCAGCCTCTACTTGGCCACTACCTGGTCTTCAAACATGCCTGGAATTTTACCATTTGAAGGGTCATCTCTTTTTGTCTTGAACGGTGAGAGCAATTTATCTGCTTTTCTTTTATGTTTCCTAATTTGTACTTCAGTGTATATCGTTATCTGTGTTTATACCATGCATTACTGAGCATCTTCTACTTTTTATATACTAGAAACAGAACTGTAAATTAATGTTAAAACTGTTTAATTTTTGCATTAGATCTAAATATTCAATTTAAATATCTTCTCTTGATAGGTCTAAAACTGTGAAGTATCTGAGATGGTGTACTACTTGAAAAATAATTTTTAAATAACTGTGGTATCCAGGTGTCAGTTTCTAGCATGCTCTACTGCTAATACTTGGTGAATGCGAGTTCATGGTAAGCTTGATTCACACACACACACACACACACACACACACACACACACACACACACACCACTCACATAGGGTTATGAGCACTCTAGATTCTAGATTAGGGATCAGTCATTTAGTCGCCCACAGAACTGTGCCTATCAGCCCCTCATGCTCTAATTTTCTAATGCATTCCGTGTGCTGTGAACTTTGCAACATTGAAAAAAATTTCAAAATTATGAAGCCAGACTAATGAGAATTTCTGGCACATTTGTCCTTTCTGCAGGGAGAGAGAGGGAGGGAGGAAAGAAGGGAGAAAAGAAGGGAGGGAGGGAGAGAAAGAAAGAGAGAAAAGGCGAGAATTGAAGGACAAAGGAAGACAGATAAGGTGTAAGGTGTGTGGGAGAGATATTTGCTATAGATTATAAACAAATCCAAATCAGCAAAGAAGAGGGGTTGGTCCTACTTTACCACTAAAGAAAGTAAACAAGTGGCTCTAGGAATGTACATCGCTATCTCTCTAGAAGTGGCTATCATTTGAGTTAGTATTCAATCACTCTTTAATCTGGTGGCCAGTGTGCTTTGTTTAGGAACCCCTGAGTGTACATACATGTGAACATATTCTGTGGATCCCTGTATCTTGATACCACTTACAGGATCATCAAAAAGAAATGGTGTAGCCAGGCGTGGTGGCGCACGCTTGTAATCTCCGCGCTTGGGAAGCAGAGACAGGAGGATTGCGCAGGTTCGAAGTCAGCCGCGCTGGCTTAAGAGACCCTGTTTCCAAATAAAAATATAAAAATGGGTCTGGGAGTGTAGCCCAGAGGTAGAAGGGTTTCCAAGAGCCCCAGTACCACCAAAAGAGAGAGAGAGAGAGAGAGAGAGAGAGAGAGAGAGAGAGAGAGAGCAGAAGACAATGACTGCAAACAGAAACGAAGGTTTATTTCTCAGTTGACAAGGGCATTTTAGTCACCTGCTGTAGTAGATCCCGGGATGCTCTTCCCCAGGCCATTTCAACCTATAGTGGAGAGTACCCTTCCCTATGGTGCATAAGGAACTATTCTGCCAAGGTCATGCTCTTTCCCACTGAACATCCCAATGGTGGCTAGTACAGCATTATAAATGTCCGCTCCTTACCCAGTTTGCATCAAACCTGATGGGCCATCCCATTAATTTTTTTTTTATTTTGAGGAAAATGTATAGCTTTGCTCATTTGTTGTTGAATGATGTACTCTAGGAAGTGTGGCGGTCTCAGTTGCACACACAATTGCAGGCACCTTCTCTTACTGCCCTGTCTTGCCATTCTCTCTTCCTTGCACGAGCAGAGGTTGTACAACTAGCTCTGAAGATCGGTCCCTAACAAAGTATCAGGGTACCTCTCTCTCTCTCAGAGTCTGCTGCCAGGAGGTACAACCTGAGATACCTGGTGGCCTCTTTCACTTAAATTAGCACACCCTCTGCAGAGAGGCTTTGGAGATTTTTCTCAATCTTAGAATTACTTTCTGTTATCTTTCCTTTCAGACTGGTCATACTTGAAGCAACTTCCAAAAGTAGTTCTAGCATAAAAAGTAGAATTCCAAAGGCATGACTTTTGGGGTATGAATAAAAATCTCCTTCTTGAAAAGTAAACTTTATTACCTAGGGAATTTTTCAAAAAATTGTTTTTGGATCTCTGACCCCAATATTGCTTCTGACAATATTCTTGATAGAGATGGTATTGAGATGTGGTTATTATTAGCATTTTCTGCTATTTAATAAGCTTGTTTTTCCTTCTTAAAGTCTTGAGAATTTTTCAAATTGAGCAGGGAGAAAGATTAAGAAGGGCAAGGAGACAGAATTTACTTAAATTTAAATTAAAGAAATGCCCAGTGATGACAAATGAAAATCATAATACATTGCTAAAAATAAAAAGTATAAATGAACCAAGTGCTGAGATTAAAGAGAGGGCTCTGACCCCATTTATTTTCCCTAGTTAGAAAATAATTTACTGAATTAATCCCTTGCTAAATTAGGACCTTTTGTTGTCAGAAAAAAATAAACTTATTCTGGGATATTACTTGCTGAGAAAAAGTTAAATTCCAGTGACTGACATTGAGCAACCAGGGAAAAATGAGTCTGCTGATGTATTTTATTTGATCTCAGTTTCATGCTCTACTTACAGTAAACCTCATGTTCCATGCCACCTAACCGGGAATTCAGAATAATGATTATTCAAAATAGTAGTTTTCATTTTCTTTTGAGGAAATGTATTGCTTTGCTCATTTGCTGGTGAATAACGCACAGATTCTGCATGCAGATGCACGCAGATGGCCTTGACCCCTCACCTCACAGTCCCCACAGAGAGCTGTCGAGTACCAACCACCCTGACCAGGCAACACCAGGATCTCAGGGATCATCGAGCCCACCGTGTTCTTTTAACTGCATCCACTGGCAAGCCACTTCCGTTAGGATTTGCCTGTTTCATCACCAAACTAACTTCTGTAAATCAACTTGCTTTATATAACCTAATTATGTTTGAAAAATGAAAATTTAAGTCATTACTGTATATGGAAAACAGAAATGACTTGCCATAAGGAGAAAGTAACAAAAAATAAAAATTTAGTTATGGTGAAAGTCCTCTTCTAGCCAGGCACAGTGGCATAAGCCTATACTCCCAGTACTTTGGAGGCTGAGACCGGAGGATGACAGGTTCCAGGACAGCCTCAGCAATCTAGCTGATTATCCAAAATAGTAGGGCTGAGGGTGTGGCATGGTAGTAGAATGCCCCTGGTTCAATCTTCATACCAAAAAACCAAATAAACAAATCCAAACCACACCAAAACCAAAACCCCAAATGTCTTCCTTTAGCTTAATTCCTTTATGGTCAGAAAACATACTATGTATGATTTCACTTATTTTGAATTTATTAAATTTTATTTTATGGCCTTATGAGACATCTTAGTAAATGATGTTCCAAGTGAACTAGAAAAAATCGTATATTTTGCTTTTGCAGATGGAGTGTGTTATAACCGTTAATTAGATCAAGTACTGGGATTATAAGCGTGCACCACCAAAACTGGTTAATTTTTTTTTTATTTTGAAAAAGTATTTTGCTAAATTGCTGAGGGACTCACTCAATTGCTGAGGTTGGCCTCAAACCTGCAATCCTCCCATCTCAGCCTCTCAATTACTGTGATCTCAGGTGTGTGCCACCAGGCCCAGCTGTGTTTTTACATTTGAAGCGCATTTCTTGCGGACAGTTTATGCTAGAATTTTGCTTTTTGCTTTTTTATTAAGTCTGACAAGCTGGGCATGGTGGCACATGCCTATAATCTCAGTACTTGGGAAGTTGAAACGGGACGATGGCAAGTTCAAGGCCAGTCCAAGCTACTTAATGAGACTCTCAGAAACTTAGCTATCACAGAAAATAAAAAACAGATGCTTCCCCTAATTAGCAAAAACTAGGAGGAAAGGGGTAAAAGGAGGAGGTCGAGTTGTAGAAAGGGCCCTATGGAGAAACAATTAAGGTGGCCAATCAGAGGGGATGGGATGGGAGAGGATGCAACTTCTTTATTTATTTATTTTTTTTAACAATTTTTTATTGAACATAAGTAGTATACATTTATACTATATTTGGTGCCCTCTCCCCCCCTCCCCCTTCCCCCCCCACCAATGGTTGTCCAGGTTAACCATGTCTTATTCATAATTTTACACATGTTCAGGTGTAGACCCTCATTGATTCAGATCGGTCTTTCTCCTCTCCTATCTTTCCATTAAAACTTAGCTAGTATTTCCCCTCTAATATCTGGGGTCCTACTGGTATCCTTTGTGTTTTCTAGTTTGGGCATATTAGAGGAAACATGTGTATCTTCTCCTTCTGTGCTTGGCTGATCTCACTTAACATGATGTTCTCCAGGGCTTTCCATCTTCTTGCAAATGATGTAATTTTGTTCTTCTTTATGGCTGAATAGAATTCCATTGTGTGTATTTCCCACAGTTTTGCTATCCATTCATCTGTTGATGGTGATCTGGGTTGGTTCCATATTTTGGCTATTACAAATTGTGCTGCTATGAACATAGGTATGCATACGTTGCTGTATTTCTCTGAATTCAACCCCTTTGGTAAGATACCTAGGAGTGGTATAGCTGGATCATTTGGTGGATCTATTCCCAACTTTCTCAGGAATCTCCACACAGATCTCCATAGTGGCTGAACTAGTTTGCACTCCCACCAACAGTGTAAAAGAGTTCCTCTTTCCCCACAGAGGATGCAACTTCTTTAAAACTCAGGAGATGTGTAGACAAATGTATCAACGATAATCACCAATCAAGCATGGGATCGAGGGAGGGGGAGGGAGTGGGATGGGGATTGGATGAGGGCTAATTGGATGATGTGTGCCTGTATATCCTCTCAAGTCTTGTATTCCAATGTGATGTATGATTACAATGCACCAATAACAATTAAAAAATAAAGTAAAAATTAAAAAATAAAGTAAAAATAAAAAATAGAGCTGGAGATGTAGCTCAGTAGTAGAATGTCCCTGAGTTCAATCCCCAATAATCCCCTGCCCCATGCACACAAAGTCTGTTAATCTCTGCTTTTTACTTGGAGTGCTTAGATAATTAATAATCATTGTAATTATCAATAAGATTGGGTTTAAATGTACCATTGATAATTATTTTCCGTTTTTCCCATTAGTTTTTGCTCCTTTTCTCCTTGTTCTTTCATTTCTTTGGGTTAATTGAGCAACATTCAAGCATTCCATTTATTTCCACTATTGACTTATTACTTTATCCTTTTTTGTAGTTCCAGATTTATAATATTTATCTTCAATTTATAGTGTACTATCAGATGTTATACAAATTTGCAGATAATGGAAGACTTTTATAGCAGGATACTTCTGTTTTTTACCTCCTCTCGAGACTTTGTGCCATAATTGACATAACTTAGATTTTAATGTCAATATCTTTTATATAGAGAGAAAGAGATTGTGAGCTTTATATTGGCCCACACATTTACTCTCTGTGGAACTCTGTTCTTTATTATATAGATTCAGGTTTCCGTCAGTCTCTTTTCCTCTCATGTATGATCTTCCATTAATATTTCTGTTGTATAGGCAACCAAGTGGCATGTTTTCTGGGATTTTGTTTGCATAAAATGTTTTTATTTAGCTTTTATTTAAAAAATTAGTAGGCTTTATTATTTTTTTAGTTTCAAGTTTATAGCAAAGTAGAAAAATACAGATTTTTCACCTACCCCTCTTCCCCCCATGTATATACAGCCTCTCCTCCTCTTAACATCTTGTATGGGGAGGTACATCTGTGAACATCTGTGTACTGAGAGATACGTCAATGAACCTACTCTGACTCATCATTGTCACTCTGAGTCCACAGATTACATTGGGGTCCACTGTTGGTATCCTATGTTCCGTGGGTTTGAACAAAAGTATGACTGTTTTAGTCTGTTTTGTGCTAATATAACAGAATACTAAGAGTTGGCCATTTATAAGCAATTTATAAGTTCTGAAGATGAGAAGTTAAGCCAGAGGGACTGCATCTCATTTGATGAGGGCTTTCTTGTTGTCTTATGCCCTGGCGGGAGGGCAGGAGAGAGTGAGGGAGTATGAGATCACAGGGCAGTCTCCAGCCCTGTGATAACTGGCAGTCATCTCTTCACAAGGGTGGCACTGTCATGACCTACAAGCCTCCTGTCAAGATCTCCCAGCAAGCCTAATCTCTCAACACTTGCATTGGGATTTTCTAATCAATGCTATTTTGGGAAACACGTTCAAACCACAGCAATGACATGTATCCACTCTTACGGTATCACACAGAAAATCTCACTGCCTTACAGAACTTCTAAAAATATTCGTGAACAAGTTTTTGTGTGGACATAAGTTTCCAGCTTGTTTGGGTAAATATCAAGGAGCAAGCCTGCTGGATGGTATGGTATGTTTAATTTTGCAAGAAACAACCACACTGTCTTCCAAAGTGGCTGTTTCATTTTTACATCACCACCAACAGAGACTGAAAGTTTCTGTTACACAGCATCCTAGCCAGGATTGGGTGTTACCAGTGTTTTGGATTTTGGCTATCCTGAGATGTTTAGTGGTATCATTGTTTTAATTTATAGCTTCCTATGACATATGATGTTGAAAATATTTTCATATGCTTATTTATTTATTTGTTTGTTTTTTATTTATTTATTTTTTTTGGTGGTACTGGGGTTCCTGGAAGCCCTTCTACCTCCGGGCTACACTCCCAGACCTATTCTTGCATTTTTATTTGGAAACAGGGTCTCCTAAGCCAGCGCGGGGCTAGCTTCGAACCTGCGTGATCCTCCTGTCTCTGCCTCCCAAGCGCGGGGATTACAAGCGTGCGCCACCACGCCCGGCCTCATATGCTTATTTATGTAGCTGCATATCTTCTTTGATGAAGCCTCTGTTCAGGACTTTTATACATTTTTTAGTCAGGTTGTTCATCTTCTTCCTGTTGAGTTTTAAGAGTTCTTTTTACATTTTGAATAATTTCCCTTCATTTTTTTTATTATTTTGGTGGGACTGAGGATTGTATCCAGGGAATTCTACCTCCAAATTACACCCCTAGCCCCAATTAATTTCTTGTTTTGAAACAGGTTCCCCAATTTATTTCTTGTTTTGAAACAGGTTCCACTTAAGTTGTGGAGTGTCTTGCTAATTTGCTGAAGGTTGGCCTTGAACCCGTGATCCTCTTGTTTCAGTCTCCCAAGTGTGGGATTGTAGGTGGGAACCACCATGGCCGGCCCCATATATGTCTTTTAGAAGTCGTATCTCTCAATCTGTGTCTTGTCTTCTCATTCTCTTGACTATGACTTTTACAGAGTAGATTTTTACTTTAATGAAATTTAACTTTTCAATTATTTCTTTGATAAATCATGTCTTTAGTATTGTATCTAAGAAGTTATCACTATCCCCAAATACATTTAGATTTTTTCCTGTAGTTCGTAATTTAAATTTGGCTCTGTAATCCATTTTGAGTAAACTTTGGTGAAGGTGTAGGAACTGTGTCTACAATACTATCAATATCATGGTTGTTATTATTGTTTTACATGGGAGAGTCCAGTAGTTTCAGCACCATTTGTGGAAGATATGATCTTTTCTCCATGTTCTTTTGTCAAAAATCAGCTAAATATATTTGCCTCTAGCATTTATTTATTTATTTATTTATTTATTTATTTATTTATTTATTTTGTGGTACTGGGGATGGAACCCAGGGACATTCTACCTCTGAGCTACACTCTCAGCCCTATTTTTTATTCTTAATTTTGAAACAGGGTCTCATTGAGTTGCAAAGGGCCTCACTAAGTAGCTGAGGCTGTCCGCTAACTGCGATCCTCCAGTTTCAACCTTCCTAATGCTAGGCTTACCAATATGCACCACCACGCCTGGCTATTAATTTATCCTCCCTTACCTCCCTATGTCACACTGACAGGCAGTGTCAGTCCTCTGACTCTATTATTCTTCAATATTTGTTGGCTATTGTAGATCTTTTTGCCTCCCTCTATATATTTCAGTATCAGGTTGTTGATATCTGAAAAATATCTCATCCTTTGGTGAGATTCTGCTATAACTTGGGTTAAGTCCATAGATCAAATTGGAAGACCTGTCATGTGGCAGTACTGACTCTTCTTACCTATCAATAGATGAGCTTTGCTTTTTTTTTTTTTTTTTTTTTTTTTTGCAGTTCCAGGGTTGGAATTCAGGGGCATTCTACCTTTGAGCTACACCCCCAGCCCTATTTTTTATTCTTTATTTTGAAACAGGGTTTCACTGAGTTGCACAGGGACTCACTGAGTAGTAGCTGAGGCTGTTCTCCTCTCAGCCTCCCAAATGCTGGGATTACAAGGGTGCGCCACCATGTCTGGCTTGATCTTTGATTTTTGTAGGATAAAGAATACTAGGCTGATAATTATTTTTTCCTTCAGCAGAATAAAAATATCAATCTTTGTTTCTGATGAGAAAGTAATAATTTTTGTGAAAATGCTTGTTTTTCTCTGAGCTGATTTAAAAATACTTATTGTAAAAATAACTTGATTATGATGTATTTGCCTCGATGTGGTTTTCTTTTCTCTTTATCTTGCTTAGGGTTCATTATATTTATTATGTTCACTAAATTTTATGTTTATGTGTACCTTTGTATCTTTGGGGCATATCTGTACTTGGTTAAAATTCTTATCTGCTTCTTTTATCTTCTGTATAATTTCTGGACATGTTTCTCCTGGGTAGGGTTGACAGTTTTGTTTCTTTGTCTGCATACCATTTTTAAAATTTTTTTTAAAATTTTTTGGTGGTACTGGGGTTCCTGGAAGCCCTTCTATCTCCAGACTACACTCCCAGACCTATTTTTACATTTTTTTTTATTTGGAAACAGGGTCTCCTAAGCCAGCGCGCGCTCGGCTGGCTTCGAACCTTTGCGATCCTCCTGTCTCTGCCTCCCAAGCGCGGGGATTACAAGCGTGCACCAACCATGCCAGTGGATAGAACCCTGCACATTTGCATCGGATATTGCTGGATTTGGTTGTCTTTAAAAAGTGAACTTCCTTTTAGGTTTCCTTATTTTCAGTTCAGCCAGATATGCCCAATGCTTGTTCATATGATTGCTAGGGAATCTTAAATGAAAAGTTTAAGACTAGTTTAAGTCTTAATTCTATGTTGTGGTCCTTTTAGGGTCGCCACTCAGTGTTCTGTGTGTTTAGTCTGGGCGCTCTACTCTGTCTATGGGTACTGAACGTCTTCCCAATCCTGCGTGAGCAGGGAGACCTGTTCAGTGTTCAGCTCTCTGGTTTCATGGAGTTGCACCTCTACCTGTACTGCTCAGTGTTCAGTGACAGGCTCTACAGCCTTCTTGAATTCTCCCTCTGCCTGGCTTCCCCCAGTCTCTGCCAACCTCTGCTTAGGTTTGTTCTCCTTAAACTATTGTTTTCAGAGAAAATCCAGGCAGAAAGTAGAGGCAACTATAGGACTCGTCCGTGTTTCTTTCCCTCCTCTCCATATGCTGCTTATAATGCAATGTGGGCAAACAGTTGTTTAATATATTTTGTTCATTCTCCCACTTCACAGAGAGGTAGAGCAACTTGAGTTTCAGGAACTCCATTTTAGGTGAAAACAAAAATTTTTCATGTTTATCTTTTTTTTTGTGTGTGTGTGTGTTACTGGAGATGAACTCAGGGGCATTCTACCTCCGAGATACACCCCCAGCCCTATTTTTTTATTCTTTTTATTTTGAAACAGGGTCTCACTGAGTTGCAAAGGGCCTCACTAAGTACTAGCTGACGCTGTCCATGAAGTGTGATCCGACCTACTATCTCAGCCTCCCAAATGCTTGGTTCCAAGCGTGTGCCACCATGCCTGCCTCATGTTTATTTTTTATTATTAAATACTATTAAAAGATATTAAAATATTTAATTGTTAAAAGATATTACTATTATTTATCTTATTATTGCTCTCTCTGTAGGTATGCCACTCAGGGTTTGATTTTAATGATTTTTTAAAAATACACATCTAATGATTTTTAATTTTAATGATTATACTTTTCATCTTTTGCTAGCATTTAATTTTTAAACCATCTTCCTCATCCTGTTTTGATTGTAGTTTTTTCTTCTCCTGTTCTGTATGCTCTTTAAATAATATTTAAAATACACTTAGCCAGGCATGGACATGATGATACATATTTATAATCCTAGTACCTGGGAGGCTGAGACAGGAAGACCATAGGTTCAAGGTTAGCCTCAGCAATTTAGTGAAATCTGCAGTAACTTAGAGAGATCCTGCTTCAAAATAAAGATTAAGTAGGGCTTAGGGTATAGCTTGAAAGTAGAATGCCCATGGGTCATATCTTCAAATATCAAAGAAAGAAAAAGCTTCTATCATATTCTGTATCTGATACTTGTAATTTCTGAGATCCTTGGTAGGGTTAATTCTTCCCTTTGATTACGGGGCTGTGTCTTGCTTACACTGCTTTGATTTTTGTGTGTGTGTTGTGCAGTTTGAAGTTCTTGGCTCATATCTTACAAGACTTTGGAATCTTTTCAGACTTGAGCTTAAATCTGCAGAAAATTATGGTTGCTTCTGCCAAGCTCTTACAAGGCTGCTAACTTTAATGGAATTTACCAGTTTTGGTTTTCTGGACGACGTGGCTAGTGCAAATTAGAACTCCAAACCTGCATTAAGGAAAGCTTTAGTTATAACTTGTTAGAAAAACTTTTGTTTCCTTTATCCCAGACCCTCCCTAATCCTGAGAGACAACAATTTTTTGTCAGCTATTGTGGTTGTGAACTTTTTCTTTAGTTCATGGGTAGATGGAACCTTTCTGGATTTGGAGATCGGTCACAGTTCCAAGTCATTGCCGTTCATAAGCCTGGTTTCTGTTGGCCATTAGGAGATAAACCTGTAGCCAATCAAGCCTCAAGGGCATCAGAGTCAGCTTGGATATACACTTCAGTTTCCAGATTCTTTCATTTCTGGGGGGTGCTCTAAGATTTTCACTCATGATTAAATAGAGAGCTTGGCCCTGTATTTTAAAAAAGGTGTTTGCTGAGTTTATTAACACAGAGTTTAATTTCTAGTGATTCACAGTGGTAGAACTTTTCAGGTTGGAGCACCGTAATGCTTGACATGTAAGTCATTCATTTTGGTTCTTCCCAAGGTAGACACTTTCTTTTCCTTTATTCCCCCCTCAAATTCCAGCATCCTTTCTTCAGTCTCCATTCCCTTTACCACCACATTGCTTTTTAAATTTTTCAACATACTCTACAACAATCATGTTCCAAAGCATTTTTCCATATATAATGTCTTTTTCTCCCACTGGTATACATAAGAACCGTGGGAACAGGCACAACCTTTCTACTTTTTCCTGCATTTGCAGTCCCAGGATAGTGAGTATCCCGGAGTGCACACTCAAATATTTTTGTTGGACGAATCATTTTTTCTTAAATCAAATACAAATTTATCTGCTGCATAAAACATGATTCTGCTCTTTGATTATTGTGAAAAGCTTAGAATTCTCAATCTTTTGTTTATAATTTGTAAGCTTAACTTATCATAATGTTAAATGGTTGCTCTTCAGGTATCTGAAGCAGGTGGGCTATGTTAAGAATATGCTGCTGTGCATTTTCTCTGAAATCAAGACCAGGGATACCCTATATTATTTAAACTCTCTGAGTTGAGGAATAGTTCAGGTATCTTGTAAAATGTGATGACCTAAAAGCCAACAGGGATTTCTACTGGGCAACAACTTTCATAATGAATCTGAAACTGTTATTCTTTGATCAAATAAAAAAGTAAGAAGTGATTTTTGTGTCAGTGTGGTGAGTTTTAATGACATTTTAAGAATGATGAAAATGTCCCTCAGACATTAGCCTGAAAATATCTTCAAGACATGACACCTTCCCACCTCGATGGAGAATTAAGACATCCATGTCAACTGCCCCACATTTGTGAGTAAGTGGGAAGAACTGTTTCATGGGGAATTGAGGTCTGAATTTAGCTATTTTGACAAATCTAATCCCATGGTGACAACTCTGAGCCTAGAAAATGTCATTAACTATGACTAAGATTCCCCTTTAGAAATACAGAAAATTATTATTTTTAAAAAATATCCTCACATTTTTCATGACAGGCTTCTATTGGGAAAAAAAAACAATTTTCTTAGAATAAGGGCTATCATATATCTTCACCTCAAACAATAAGCGGCAAATATTACCAATAGCCATAATCATTTATCGAGGGCTTACAATGGGGAAGTGACTGAGTTCAAAGTGTTACATGCTTTTCTTCATTTAAAAACTTAATAATTTTCTGGGGCTGGGACATAGTTCAGTGGCAAAACTGCTTTGCAGGTGCAGTGCTTCGTGTTTGATTTTTCAATTCCCAAAAGACAAATAAAAGACCCTTAGAAAAAATAAGCTAAGAACAAAAAAACTTAATAATTTTCTTAGGATGTTACATAATTATTATCCTCACTTATAGGTGAGCAGACTGTGTGAAAAGATTAAGTTGCTGGCTCAAGGTGACACAGTTTGAAGTCCACTAGTGGGGTTCATTCTCTGTAATAATTTTTATATTGTTCCTCAAAGACAAATATATTCAACAGTTAATCTATATGTTTTCCAAGTAGATCCAGCTTTTGAATATCTAGGGTGGATAATTCCACATCCTTTTTGTTTCATTGGTGGAAAATCACATCAATAATCTGTACCATGAGTTTGTGCACTGGGTCATTATCTAGAGCACATACCCAAGTCAGGTGGGGCCTTTATTCATATAGATTTACCCCAGGTTATACCTAGTTAAATTCAAAATAGTATAATGTATTTTATCCAACGTCAATGATAATCACTATTTGGTTTACAAGCTGTAACCACGGGTCTTATTGCACTGATAATTCACAAATGCCGCCCAACGAGTTGGCCTTCTCTGTCTGAGAATCAGAGCCAGTCAGGACCTCTGTGCTTAAGCAGAGTCCTAATCAGACACCTCGAATCTATGATTGGGGTTTTGTATTTTCTTCTATTTTATGTTAAAGTAATCCAAAAGAATTACATATTGGCAATTTGCTTATTAGTTCTTAGATCACTTTTTTTTTTTTTTTTGGTGGTACTGGGAATGGAACTCTTCTACTTCTCAGACCTATTTTATATTTTATTTGGAAACAGGGTCTCTTAAGCCAGCGAGGCTGGCTTCGAACCTGCATGATCCTCCTGTCTCTGCCTCCCAAGTGCAGGGAGTTACAAGCATGAGTCACCATACCCGGCCTTTGATTACTTTTAAAAATTATAATTCTGCATACTTCCTGAACCAAAGTCTTTGGCAATTATTGTGTATAGCTGAAGAATTACTGAAGAAATAAATATATTTATCTTCTTCTGGGCCTATTTAATGTTCCTTAGATTTTGTTCTTTTACCCTTAGGTTTTCATGCTTTCTTTTCTTTACATCTTTCCAGGATCTCATTCATTTGCAAAGTAAAATTCTCAGCCCTCAGTGACTAGGTAGGAAGTACTCAAATCCAACCAGACCACACACTAACCTCACCTTGTGACAGTGCTCACTCATGGGGAGCATTGAGGCCTCAAAATGCAACCCTTGTTTCCCTGGTAGAGATAGAAACACTTCCAGGTTGTTAGAGAGATGCTGAAATTTGATGACAGGCGTATGTTACTTGTTTCTCCCCTCTAAACATTTGCAGATCATCACAGGGTCTACTGGACATAGTGACACATGCCTGTAATCCCAGTACTTGAGAGGCTAAAACAGGTGGATCACATGTTCAAGGCCAGCCTCAGCCAACTTAGCGAGGCTGCCAGCAACTAAGCGACACCCTGTTTCAAAATAAAATTAATAAATACATAAAAAACTTAACCAAGGAGGTAAAAGACCTCTACAAAGAAAATTATAAAACATTGAAAAAAGAAATCAAAGAAGACCCTAGAAGATGAAAAGATCTTCCATGTTCATGGATAAGTAGAATAAATATTATCAGAAATGGCCATATTTCCAAATGTGATTTATAGATTCAATGCTATACCCATTAAATTACCAAGGTCATTCCTCACAGACATAGAAAAATTAGTCCTTAAATTTATTTGAGGATAGCCAAAGTAGTTCTCAGCAACAAAAACCATGTAGGAGGGATCACAATACCTGACTTTAAACTATACTACAAAGCCATAGTAATAAAAACAGCAGAGTACTGGCACAAAAACAGACCAATGGAGCAGAATAGAAGACTCAGAAACAAATCTTCATACTTACAGTCAACTGATATTTGACAAAGAGGCCAAAAATAAATACTGGAAAAGATAGCCTGTTCAAAAAATGGTGTTGTTAAAATTGGTTAACCATATGCAGAAAAATGGAAATAAACCCTACTTTCTCACTCTGAACAAGAGTCAATTCAAGATGGATCAAAGACTTGGAAATTAGACTTGTGACCTTTAAGCTCCTTGAAGAGGTCATAGGTCCAATATTGTAGCACATAGGAATAGGTAAAAACTTTCTCAACAAGACCCCAAAGGCACAAGAAACTAAAATGCAGATCAATACATGTAACTGCATGAAACTGAAGTGCTTCTGTACCACAGAGGAAACTATCAAGAACCTCAATCGAGAGCCAACAGAATGAGAGATTTTGCAAACTACTCCTCTGATAGAGGACTAATATCTAGAATATACAGAGCACTCAAGAAACTCACCTCTAAGAAAAAAAATAATCCAATCAAAAATGGGCAACTGAACTAAATAGACACCTCACAAAGGAAGACATTCAAATGGCCAATAAATGCATGAAACAATGTTCAACATAATTAGCAATTAGAGGGATATAATTCAAAACTACCCTGAGATTTCACCTAACTCCAACTAGAATGGCAATCATTCGAAACACAAATAACAAATGCTGGTGAGGATGTGGAGAAGTGGGAACTCTAACAGATTGTTGGTGGAATTGCAAATTAGTGCACCCACTTTGGAAAACAGTATGGAGGATCCTCAGAAACATGGGAGGAGGAACAAACTTACCATATGATCCAGCAATATCACTTCTGGGTATCTACCCCCCAAAATGGAAACCAAACTATCAAACTAATACCTGCGCATCTATATTCATAGCTGCACACTTCACAATTACCAAACTATGGAACCAGCCAAGATGTCCATCAAGAGATGAATGGATTAAAAAAATCTATGAGGTATGTACACAATGGAATTTTACTCAGCCATAAAGAACAGCACAATAATTTCATTTACAGGGAAATGGATGGAAATGGAGGACATTTTGCTAAGTGAGATTAGTCAGTCACAAAAAGTAAGAAATCAGATGCTCTCCTTAATATGCAAAAGCTAGGAAGAAATGGGTCATAGAAGGAACTCTAGATGAAGAAGGAGAAACTATAAATGAGCAAATAAGGCGACCTAACTGAGGTGATGGTGGGGGGAGGAGGGAAATTCCCTAATGTACATGATGTACATTCACAAATATACCCAAATCAATCACTAAGCCAAACATGAGCAGGAGGGAGGGGGAGGGCATGGGGTGGGAATTGGGGAAGGGCTAATTGGATGATGTGTGCATGTATGTCTCTACCATCTTGTACTCCATTAAGATGTATGACTAGAATGCACCAAAAAAAATAAAAACAATAATTAAAATAGGGATAGGCATGTAGTTCAGAGGTTCAATCCCCCCCCCAATCACAGTCTCCTTGTAAATAATGAACAATGGACTTATTTCATTGTAAAGGTCACCCAGATAATTTCTCTAAATTTATGCTTCTACTGTGTTTTTTTTGTTCTTGTTTTCTTATTTTGCTTAACTTTACAGACTAAAAACACAAGAATGATACAAGGATCTCACAGTAATTTTCACAGAAATTGGAAGTCGTAAAACAATGCACATTTTTAAAGCAGGACGAGAAGAATAATGATCTTGCCTCAAATTACAAATCCATCGTCAAAGGCTTCATGACTTCTCGGGAAAGAACTATGCGACTGACAACAACCAGTGCTGGTCTGCATTCACACTGCGCAATCACCTACGAGCAGGGAGCTTGCCCTTGCAGGACACAGCGCCCTTACACACACACACACACACACACACACACACACACACACACACTCAAATCTTCAAAGCAGAAACTCTGGAGAAATGGTGCCAAACTATTTCATTTCAAATTCCAATACTAGCATTTATTTAAATTTAAGTTTTCAAATGAATAAGTTGGCATAATTATTATTTTTTAATCACCATGGATACATTTGAAAAGATAGAAACCATCAGATAATAATTAATTGGTTTTTTGTATTCAGAATTGAACCCAGGGGCATTTTATCTCCCAGCCACACCTCAGTCCTACTTTAGTTTTTATTTTGAAACAGGGTCTCACTAAGTTGCTGAAAATGCCCTCAAACCTCTGTCTCAGCCTCCCCAATACTGGGATTACAAGAATGCACCAGCATTCTCAGCTAGGTTATCAGTTTTAATTGGAGAAAAAAATAACACCTTATTTCATCTGATATATAAATGAGTTCAGTTTGTTCTGGAAATCAGAAAAAAAAAATTACTCCCAACTTCTTCTGCTGCTCTAAAAGTATAAAAATAGGGGAAGGCATTTTATTGTCTCAGGAAGCTCAGTTCTTGGGTCAATAAGGCCCTGTATAGATCAGAACAAGTACTAAGATGCAAACTCCTTTGCATGCGCGCTGCATGGTCTAAGAGGCCAATCACTCACCCACAGGCTTGGCAGGTGCTAGTGGCTGTGTCTCCACCTCTGGCCACATCCGGGACTTTTTCTCCACTCAAATGATGGTCTGTTCCCTCCAGGGGTTCATGTTTGGATGGGAAGCATTCGGGTTCTCCAGCATCCTCTTCTTTCTGGTCTGTTTCAATCTGAATCAAAGGCACATCCCTGGAGCAGAGTGACCGCCTAGGGGCATTTAATGGGCCACCACCATGGCACAAGGATGTTTCCTTGGTAGGATGGGAGCCAGTGTGGTTTGTAAGAGGAGCGGTTTTACCTGGAGAGGACACTGGAGAATATTTGCTTTCAGTAACAGAGTCCTTCCTTGGGCGATCAACAGACTCCTGGACCAGCAGAGCCGGCCCACTGTCCATTCTGCTGGCAGACAGTCTACGGGCACCCTTGTCCCTTTGAAAGGGAGAGCCACCAGAAACAGGACCAGCAACGGCTGCCTCTCCCTCATCCAAGAAAATTTTGTTCTTTCGCATGAGGGCCTCAATTGAATTTTTCCACGTCTCGTGGATCAGCATGTTCGTGATCTGGTCAGTTCCTCCTCTCCTATAAAGGCAGGAGTCAGATTTGCAGAGACCGGATGAGGATGCGCTACTGACTGGCTGGACGCTGAGGAAATCTTGCGAGCAGTTTTGGGCAAAGCCATCTAAGGAGTTGGCCTTGACTGGCGAAGTCACTGTTAACCTGGCGCACAGGGACCTGCTGTCTGGCACGGATGACTGTCTATAGCACAGCGGGGACCGGACAGAAGGGGAGAGTAAGCCAGAGGCCCAATCCTGGCTGCTTCGTCTGGAGGAGGCGCCATCTTTGCTTTCTCGTTCAATGTCTCTCAGCATGTACCTGTAGAATTCTTCTGTGATGCTCTCCGTGCTGGACTGCTTAGAGGGACAGCTGGGCCTCACGCTGAGGTGGTCACTTTTCCGACACGCCTGTTGCATGGCGGAGCTCAGAATGCTACTGGCATTCTTCCCCGCGTAGTAATCCAGCAGTAACTCAAACCCTCTTCCTTCACTCTCCATCTGGTTCACCATGAACCTGGAGAACTCCTCTGTGATACTCTCGCAACTTGACTGTTTAGAGACCGAGCTGGCCCTGCTCACGGGCTGGCTTAGGGTGCTCATTAACCCCAGGCTGTTGACGTAGGCCCTGGCCTCCGAGTCCTCCTCCGGAATGCTCTCACAGCTGGAAGCCTTCAGCCGGTGCCACCTGTCACCACTCAGTAACCGACTCCGCGAGTAGCCCTGGGCTTGCCACACGCCATCCACCGTGGAGCACTCGGTCAGGCTCAGGATCTTGGCTGCCACTTCGTTTGCAAAAGTATTGACGGAATCTGGGACGTCCTCTAGGTTCATGGACTCGTCCACAACCCTGTTCATCAGCTTCTCTTTCAGCTCCGGATGCTCATCCGTTTTCCTCTTGATCTCACTGAGCCGCGGGGGCTTGTGCTTTCTCACGGAGCTACCGCTGCCCTGGCTTTCTTTCTTCCTCTTCAAGGACCAGCAGGATACGTTGGGTGTCATCAGAAACTCGTTCCCTCTTTTCCATGCACAAAACCAGGGCTGCTTTCCATTGGAGTTGTCAAGGCAGATTGCTGCGATCTCGGTTGCCATGGAGACCACCGTTTCTGCTAATTCTTCTGCAAAGTCTGTAATGCAGTAGATGTCTGTGTGCTTTGCTTGGAGCGTGGACTGAGTAGGAAGCGCCAAGTCATCCCCCAGCAAGGACAGGTTTACATGGACTTCATTGTTTAAGGGTGTGACACAACTGTACATCTCTGGGGTGTTGAGATTGGTCCTGTCTTCAGCATCCTGAGAGATGCTTCTGCATTTGCTCACACTGGGCGACCTTTCTGCTTCTAAGGAGGCTCTGCAGCCATGGTCATTGTGACCGGGCACCGGTCGAGGGTCCTTCGGATCCTCTGCCACTGTTCCCTTCTGATGTATTTCTTTGAGAGATGTCTCAGCGGTGGCAGAATCCAGGACTCTGTGACTACAGGACAATCCGGGTTGCAACGTGGGGTTCCTGAATAGACCTACCCTCCCTCCAGCCTTGTCTGGCTTCAGGTCCATAAGATCACTGATGGCGAGACTTGTGCTGTGTGGGTTGCTGAGTGGATAACCACTGGAGCATTCTGTGGCTTTTGTCCATGTTGGAGCAGCAGCCTGATCCAGTGGCTGGCAGCCTGGAGGTTCTGTCTCCCTCCATCCGAGGGTCTCCTTACAAAGGACAGTAGGGCACTCCCCAAGCCGTACAATCTGGTCCATCCTCTTGAACGTGAAGCGTATGACATTGTGGAGCAGTTGACTGGTGCTTTGCAGTAAGGTGTCCAGTGTTTCCGATGAATGCCTGCCACCACTGGGGTGGCTTATTTTATTTTTCTGCTGAACTTCATCAATGGAATGCTTCAGGATAACGTTGGACAGGGTCTGTGCCAGTTCATTCCTCAGGATGTTTTCTGAGCACAGGGCCTGAGGCTTTGAAGTGGTCCCTATGATTCTCCTGTTCACGGATTCCATGAGGTCTCCTATGCTGCTGTAGGCTTCGGGTCTGGTTAAAACCAACGCGGCTTCCATGAGCAGAGCCTCAGCCACGGCTTCCTTCCCCAGCTCCATGATCCTCTCTGTCTCCAAACCACAAAGAGGAGGGATTGCTTCCGAGGGCTCCGCTGCAGGGGAGAGGCCACTCGGGGCCACAGGACCTGCCACATCTTCCCTCTCACCCAGGCCACAGACAGCAACGGCACTGGCCACCTGCGTCATGCCGCACAAGGCGGATGGGAAGGAGTATTCACTGACGGAGGAGTCCTTCAGTCTTTGGGATGCTTGGGTGTGCGGTGCTCCGTTGCTGCCCAGTGCACAGTTTGGTACCTGGGATTCTTGCTCCATTGTGAATCTTTCCGTGGCCTGTGGACTGGAGATGGTTCCTATCACAGTGGCCGCACAAGCCAGCGCTACCTCTAGAGCACTTTGTGTGTGTCTGGGACTTTCTACAGAGAGGGCGCCTGAGGGTTCAACAAAGACTTCCATCTCTGGCCAGGGGGAGACCCCTGGCTCAGGGGCAGCCTCGCTGCCATCGGGACTCTGCACGATGACAATTTTGGGGAGCTCATTCCACGAGCGGGGGACTGCTATGTCTTTTGTGGAACAGCCACTGCGAAGCACGGCACTCCCTGCAGAAACACTGACTGCAGATTGCGGGGTGAACACAGGCTGAGACTGAGATAATCTGATAAATGCATCTTGCAGCACGGATTCTGCTAAGTTGGTAGCGTACTCGCCGGTTGTGGCCTCTCCATCTGGGGTGGGAGGAAGGGAGTTTCTTGGGTCCTCATGGTCTTCTAAGTCTGAGCTATTTTTCCCCCACTTGGTGACAGTGCCACATACTGACGGTACATCTTTCTCCACCATCATGGAGAAATATGCATCGCTTTGAAGGTACAAAGCCTGGGCTCTTTCTCCATGACCTTTAAACTTTTCTGAATAATAATAGCTTATGGCTGGTTGTTCATTCCCCAGAGCATCACATCTCGGCTTTGATGGCTTGGCTGAAGGATCTGGGCTCCGCAAGGCTGTTTTCTCTGCTACATTTTCCAGACATCCTTCTGTTTTATTCAGTGGTGTATGATATTTGCTAATGCATTTATCTTCCGAAGCATAAAGCGGTTTTTCCTTATTGTAATTCCATTCCTCCTGCGTGGTTTCCTTTGGCTTCTTACTTTCCCAAGTATTAGCTGACACATTTATATTTTCATAACCTAGGCAAGAGAAAATGAGGGCCATTTTTATTTTTGGACAGCAAGTTGTCATGGGTCAAAAATCACAATTACTTTCTGAAAACACCATCCAAGTTTTTTTTTTTGTGTGTGAACATCTCAAGAAAAGGGAATCTGTGAAGTCCTTTGTATTCTATTATGAAATGCCCCTCAACATACTACTGACCACTAGAGAAGGAGAGAGTTTTCTGAGTTGAAGCTGGCCACCATTCTTTGGGGATAGCGACACAAGCAGTTGCACCTTAGAGCTTTCTAATGGATACAGAAAGAAAAGGGAGGAGTGTTTAGAGCGACCCCAATAATGGGCCCTGTTGCAAAGATTTGTTCTGAAGTTTGCAGAGGGCCTGCCTCAGGAATAATGGCAGTGTCTCTAGAGTGTTCTTTGTGTCTAAGGGTGGGGAAGAAAAACCCATTGTTGAACTCTACTAATGAGTGAGCAGGCAGAGCTGAATAAAGAAGGGCTAAGCACTTTCCTGAGCCATCCCTCCCTCCCTTTCTTTCTTTCTTTCTTTCTTTCTTTCTTTCTTTCCTCCCTCCCTCCCTCCCTCCCTCCCTCCCTCCCTCCCTCCCTCCCTCCCTCCTTTCTTTCTTTCTTTCTTTCTTTCTTTCTTTCTTTCTTTCTTTCTTTCTTTCTCTTTCTTCAGTACTGAGGATGGAATCCAGGGGCATTCTACCTCCACGCTACAACCCCAGCCCTTTTTTATTCTTTATTTTGAAACAGAATCTCACTGAGTTGCAAAAGGCCTCACTAAGTAGCTGAGGCTGTCCTCGAACCTCAATCCTCTTGTCTCAGCCTCCTGAATGCCGGGATTACAAGCGTGCGCCACCATGCCCGGCTCATCTATTTCTATCCTCATAACAACCACAGCCATAGGCACTGCTGTACTCTCAAGATAATTAAACCAGAGTTCAAAAAGATGTGAGTGATGGCCCTGGATCTCATAGCCTCAAAGAGATAGCTCTGGAATTCAAATCCAGGGCCAACTCAGCTTGAACCAATATATGGCTTTTATGGAAGTCTTATGGAAGCTAAATTTCTTCCCAGGGGTAGCTCCCATCTCTTGGCTGGTAGAAAAATTTTCCTTTAAAACAAACAGATTCCCTTCAGCATCCCTAAGGCATCTTTTGGAAGTTTGCATCCATCTAACTATTAAGTGTGCTAGGGACATTAGCCAGCACCCTCGCCCAGTATGTTCTCATTCTCCTTCCTTATTAAAAGCCAGCAAGGGATGATTGTGCTGTGTCAGCCAAACTGATGTGACCTGAAACTTCTGAAATCTCCCCACGCCTTTCTCTATGATGACTAGTCTCTGGATGCACATTTGTCTCCTTGGAGAGCTCTCACCGTTCCTGTACTCTTCCACATCGCTCTCCTCCTCCAAGTGCTCAGAGGCGGTGAGAAAGTCTTCCTCGATTGAGGACAAGGAACAGTTTGTGTCATCCTCCGGCTTCAAGATGTTTGTTTCCAGGTGGAGCTGCCGCTCCTGCACTAGTTCCAGACCAATCAGGAATTTGTTGATTTCAAAGATGATGCAGTTGGTACTGTTCGCTCTGTTCCCTCTTGCACATTGGACCAAGCAGATATCAGACAGCCAAGGACACTAAAGGCACAGAGAAAAGAAGGCACTCACTCAAAAGGAGAAATAAAGACTGTTGCCTCTGACCTTTCTCTTTCCACCAGCCTCTCCTGTTAAAAGGACTGGGGACCTTAAAACATATTTCAAATGTCTTCTGGGCTTATGCTGATGACCTGCTCGAAAGAAATTCAAGTGGCACTTGGGAATATAAGGCACCAAGTTTAACTTAGAAGAAAATAGACCCGCTGAATCACATATTTTGGTTTTCTCCAGTGAAAGCATAAATTGAACTATATGAGGTTCAATTTGCAAGGAAGATTTTATTCAAGGCTACTAAAATACGGGAGAAAAGCCAGAACTCAGACCACAACTCTATGGAAACAAAAGGTAACAGGTTTAAAAGCCTGGGGAAGGGGAAATTTTTAGGCCATCTGTGTTTGCTAATTGGCTTTACCCAAGGGGAAAGAAAAGTTTGTTTTGTCTTCATGACAGGAGACAGTCTCACAGCTTGGAGCAAGGTGTCTATAGGAAGTTGGTTCCTCCCCTCTCTGCAGATACTGCAAGGTGAGCACCACCTTGCAGTCCTTGAATTCATTCCATAGAGATGGTCCCTGGTCCTGGAAAAGGAGATTCCCTAGGCCCTGCAACTGGAAAGAGGCTTGTAGAAATGGTTTATATCTCAAAGGGACAGAGAAAGAATTTGCAATTATGAATGTCTAGATTAAATGCGCTCAACAAAAGAAGATCAGGATCTAGAGTCAGGAAGAAGCCTACCTGAGATTGTTAAGGGTGATGTTTAAGCAACTAGCTCACCTCTCCTGGCTAATGTAAGTTCTAGTTTCTCAGACCACTATCTGTTTCTGCCTTGTTGATGTTCAATAAAGGCTCTGCCAGTAGTAAGTGTTCTATCAACTAGAGTTATATTTTATAATTTGTACTGCTCATCTGAAGAAGGAACCATCATGAAATTTAAAGCAATCTGGAAGTGAACTAATTATTTCTGAAAGACTAGCATATGGGAAAAATAGCAATAAGCAGGCCCAAATTACTGAGAAGCGTCCCAGTTAGACCTGTTAATTTTGTTCAGTTCTAGGGTTCTAGACCAAATGAAGATTCTTCAGGACATGTTTTCACTATTCATATTATTTTTATCAAAATAGCAATTCAAAATTTCAATTGCTCCTGCACAGATGACTAGTAATTTAAAAAATGTCTTTTTCATAGGATTTCACTTTTATAAGAAAAGCAATTTGTGGATTTATAGTAATTAAAAAAAAAACTTCTCTGAATAGAAGCAAAAATTAGTAGGTAGGGGAACCCTACACAAATTTCTAAGCAAAATTTGAAATTTTTGGAAAAATCTTTTATGTCTAAAAACTCACCTTATAAAATATTATTTAAATCATATGCTTATTTGTAATTGGAGTGTGCTGGATCTAATACTATTAAACTTGTCATTTTGGAGTTTTTGAGCCTGAATGTGTATGTTTATGAGTCATGAGTGTGTAAACATGTGAAGGGGTATGTAAGCAGAGACACTTTATTTATCTGATGGTACTGGGGATTGAATCAAGGGGGCTCTACCTCCAAACTATACCCTCAGCCATTTTATCTTTTTTTTTTATTTTGAAACAGAGTCTCTCTAGATTGCTAGGAGTGTCTCTACATTGCTGAAGCTGTTGTTGAACCTGAAATCCTCCCATTTCAGCCTCCCAAGCATTGGTATTACAGGTGTGCATTACTATACCTGGCTTACAAAGACATTTTACTGTATTTTCTAAAGTAGTTTATCTTTTTCTTACATAAATATCATCTACCAACATTAGATTGCATATTATAACTACAGTAATTTCAGGACATATGATAATAAAGTAAAAAATATTGAATCATTCTTCAAGGATTGGTAGGATCTCCAGCTGGTAAGAAATAGAGTTTGTCTGTGTGCACAGGTGACCAGGTCTAGTTTTCAAAGAAGGTGGTCCATTGTCTTGCTTTGCGAAGCGTAGCTGTGGACTGGCAGTCTCTGCCTAAGGTTAGAAGCTTATCAAAAATATCTGATCTCAGACCTCAACCCATATCTATTAAGTTAGAATCTACATTTCCAAGGATTCTGTTGGGCATCCCTATAAGCACTAATATTTGAGATGCACTAGACCATAGCTTTTGTTGAATTCACAAAGTGTTAGTGAGCCCGTAAATGGTAAGAGACTATAGCTATGGAGTAACAATAACTCTGTTGTTTAATTTTTTTACACTAAACTGAAACTAGATGATCATGTCCAGACAATGTTGCTTGAGTCTCTATAACTAATCTATGCACTGGATTTGCTTAGTTATGAGACAGTGTGCTCTCTTTGTACTTAAGCCAATATTCCCTTATGTTTAATTAAGAGTCCTAATTGGGGTAATAATTCTAGCAAGTTTGACTCAAAGTCAGATCCAATTAATGTAAATATCAATTTTCATAAAGATTTTAGAAGGAAGTTGGGATTTTCCAGTAATATCTGCATTTGACAAAAAGCTAGGAAAAGTTCTATGAAGTAGAGGCACTCTCATTAAAAAAAGTGTTGATATTACAAAGAAGTTAGATATACATTCCTTATTTTCTGCTGTATTGTAAAGACCTAGTAAACAATTTATTTATAAATTACAAATTACTTAGGATTAATGTGAAATTCAAAGAACACAAGCCTTGATAGTAGGTATAAAGCTAGAAACAGATGATTACTGTTACAGATGAGAACTAAAAATGAAGACTATTATCAAATCTACAGATATTGTTGATTCTTATGCTATAGGAATGTATGTGTAGGATCTGTTTGGGGTTCATCTTGAGTTGTACTGAGCTCACTAGAGATAGCTTATCATGAAGTGAATAGCTTATCAAGAACTTCTTACCTGTGAAACTTCAAAATCTGCCTGGAGATTCCCAGATGCTAACCCACTTAGGAGGACAATTTCATTTTCTTTTGGCTGTTGGACATTCATGGAGTTGATAAGTTTTGGAAGGTCTGGTGAAACATTGACCAATTTCTGCAGAGAAAGCATCCTTATCAGTTTAAATGACTTCATTTATAAAATACTACTCCCCAACTATTTTATGGGCAAAAAACCCACAAACCCTCATGTAACTGCTTATAGTACAGATGCTTAATCAACTAAAGCAATTATTAGAATAAAGTATGTAAAATTAAAGCACAAGATTTAAGGTTAGAATAGAAAATGTTAAAAAAACTCTCCAGTTCTCTAGTTTCCAAGGTGAACATTTAGTGCTTATTACCATGCCATAGGTATAAACAATAGTCTAGAAAAGTTTTCCCTCTTAATATTCTGGTAAGATAATTATTTATTTATAACCTCCTCATAAAGTAAATAGTAGTAATAAAATAATGGCTTACATTGATTTCACTTGATTGTGCACTAAGCACTATACAACAGACTATATATATGTTACAGATGATCACATCTAGTCCTCCCAACAATTATATATGTATTAGGTAACATTACTGCTTTCATTTTATATATAAGCAACCTAAGGGTCAGATACTAGTCACTTACACCAATCACTGCCAATGTGTCTAAGTCACACCAGGAGAATGACTCAGATCACACAATACATTCTCCAAGCACAGAGTTCTTACAGTGCCAGCTCTCCTCCATCCCTTGTACACTCTCCTTGATGAACCCTGCACAAAAATCCTATCAAATAAAATTGTATGTGCAACAGCTTTTTGAAAATCCTTCTACTGCTAGGCAAATGATATTTGGAGCTTGGCAAAAATGTGCTTCTGTGTGAGCAACCGGGATGGAGAAGTTTGGGTGCAGCACTGCCAAGAGAAAAAAAAAAGTAGCAGTAACTAAATAATTCCAAGTACTGGATATGGAGGAATTAGGCACTTGTGTAACTGAGTATTTGGTATTGTGGAACTGAATAAATGGTTTACTGCTCTGTGGTAATCAAGCTGCCAGTGGTTTGCTGTTATACATTAAGAGGTGTTACACCAAATGGTGAGGTCAAACCCTATCAGTTTTGGGCACAGAAGAACAATATTTTCACACCATTTAATATTTCTCATTGTGCTGTGGGCTCTGTTTCCAAAGAACTGGATTTGTTAGAGGTTTACATCATTGGCCACACAATCTCAGATGAGCTCGTAAAAATCAGAAGAGTGTGAGACAAGGAAACTTCAGTTAGAGATAAAAATTGAGGAAATCAGAGAAAAGGGTGAACCTAAGAGCCAGGGGTAAGGACTAGCTGCTGCCAAGCTGATTTCAAAGAAGGAAACTGTACCCACTTTCAGGTGCTGGTGGAAGAGCAGGTACATCTGCTTGAATTGTCCCATAGATATGGGAAAAAAGTTTCCCGCATGTAAGAAGTGAAAACTGCTTGAGAAATCAGCAAAGAAAAGATGGGGGCAGGGTGTGTGAGGAACCCCTAACAACATGACTCCTATGGTATGAGCATCATATACAAATGAGGTCCCGCTGGATAGCCCTTGTAATGAGTTCCTGCAGAGCTGGGGTTGCAAGTGGTACCTGCTGCAGGCGCTCCGTGCTGCTTGCATCCTTGTTAACATCCAGGTTCACAAAGCAGACCTGGGAAAGAGGAAGAAAACCATTAATTAAGTGAAGGGCCTATCTATCCCTTTAGAAGAAAGTAGGACTAAGTTTGGGGAAGTGATTGAGAATCCGTGCATTTTATATAGCTTGAAATAGAAACAGTCGTTTCACTTTTGGGTTTCGCCACAGATTCCCAACTCCCTGCTCACACTTCTCGCTGACCCCAACAAATGCCTTCTCCCTCTTACAATCCAACACAATAAAGAGTACCTCCTTGTATTGAAGTCAATGCAATAGTCACAACAAAGTCTTCAGGTTTATAAGTGTACCAGCATTGGGGATGGCCTAGGGAGATTCGAGAAAGCTCTGATTATTAATAAATATATTTCAGAAATTGGGTGAGGGGCAGACCTGTGGAAGAACTTGGTTTGGCCAAGAAGCAGGCAGCTATTGTAATGTAAATTAACCCAGCTAAAGGTAATTAACAAGTAGAAAGAGAAGGGGAGCTAGGACTTCCTCATTCTAAAGACAGGTTTACATAATTGATAATCTAGTTAGGATGGGAGGAGGACGTGACCTTCAGGAAAGGAGAAACCTGGGAATAGACCAAAGTTCACAGCGGGAAAATCAGGGGGATGGACTTGACCTATGTCAGAGTTACATAGATGGAGGGCCTTATGTCTATAAAAATTATTCTGGGTTTTGTATTTCAGTGATTTTGTTCGAAGCACCCCCTCAAGTTACCCCTGTAGCTGCTTTCTGTATTTCTATATTTTTAATAAACTCCT
Organism: Muscardinus avellanarius; assembly: GCF_963383645.1. Taxonomy (NCBI): domain Eukaryota; kingdom Metazoa; phylum Chordata; class Mammalia; order Rodentia; family Gliridae; genus Muscardinus; species Muscardinus avellanarius. The sequence goes on along the minus strand of NC_137787.1, from coordinate 11,445,836 downwards.
TTAAATCTTCAGCAAGAGTCCAGGCTATTGCACATTTATCCTTAGCTCAGGACAAGAACCTGTGGTTTTTTTTTGAGGGGAATTGTTTTTGGGGGTCTAACAAAGGTCTTGGGGGACTGTTCCCTTAAACAGTAACCTTCACCCCCAAATGGTAACATTCATCTTCAACCTTAACAATAAGGTATTATTGAATCACAAAAATCAGGGAAAAAAAGGAGTTGTAATGCTCTATGCCCCTGTTTATAATTATAGTGAACACTCGTCTCTATTTCCCTTTCACTTCTCATGTCCTCCCTCCACCCACTTTTTATATAGTTGACACAAGAAGGTTTCTATTTGCTTTGGTATTTTTATTCATTTTAACTTATTTGGTCTTGTATAGGTTGCTTCTGGTCATCTTAGGTAAATGTCTGAATAATTTAGTTTAAAAACAGTAGGTATAATAATAAATAATAATTCAAAACAACAATACAGTAATTGTTATGACTTAAATTCCAAACACATAACATACATAGGTAGAACGCTGCTGTAGGCATTCAGGTGGTGTTGGTGAGAAGGAGACTTAAGGAGACAATTGAAGGAGATGAGCTCTGTTCTTGAAAGATAAGACTTTTGTTGGGTAGGGAATGGGGCAGGTGTCCTTAGTAGGTCAGATAATAGGAGTAATAGTTGGAGGTGAGAAAGTACAACATCCTATTGAGAGAGAGAAGAGCTGGGTGTGGCATACACCTGTAATTGCAGTACCTGGGAGGCTGAGACTTGGGAGGATTGCAAGTTTGAGGCCAGTGTATGGTAACCTAGTGAAACCTTGTTTCAGAATAAGAAATAAAGAGGGCTGGGGATGTAGTTCAGTGGTTGAATGTCCTTGGAGTCAATCCCCAGTATCAGAAAAAGAAGGAATGGAAGAAATAAAGAGATAAAGAAAGAAAGGAAGAAAGGAAGGAAGGAAGGAAGGAAGGAGGCAGGGAGGGAAAGAGAAGTGAAAAGAAGAGAGAAGGAAAGGGAAGGGAAGAGAAGGGAAGGGAAGAAAAAGAAGAGAAGAGGTCTGATTGCAGTCAGGCTTAGAGAAAGGGGTGTGTCAGAAACCATGACTTTGAAGGGTCATAGGAAATGAACAGTGTGAATGAAGTTTTATATTTTGTTAAAAATCATCCACAGGATTTTTTTATTCTTATGTTGATTTGATGATACACACTGAGAAAACTGTCAGGGAAGTTAATTAGATGTTTGGACTTATTAGGTATTTGGACTTATATCAAGGCTTCTGATTTAAATTAGTTGTTTGGAGCCATAGTTCCTTGGAGCACAGCATTTCAAAGATGAAAACAAAACAAAACAAAACAAAAACCGCCATTGAAAGTTTGGGGAATATGTCCTTAAAAACAAAAATCCTATATTCATTGCTGAAGTGTAAAGATAATGCTTGTTTAACTCCCACAAAATGGAAGATTTCCTCAAGTGTCGCAGGCTTAAAAGATCCTTGGAGTCCATCCCCAGGATGCAGTGTTTGCTTGCTAAGATAACCTAATGGGCACAGGGAGAGAGGGGGACTTGACAGGCCACCTTGCCCATACTCTCATTCAGAGCTCTTTTCCTCTAGGGCAACACCATGGGGACCTGGGGTGGGGTGAATTGGGCATGAGTGTCTTTGCAGACAGTGAATGTGGAGGGATAAATGGTAGCTGGAGCTCAGAAGCAGTTCACAATCCGGAGCAGTTTGATAATATTCATACAGTAACTACATTTTTGCCTTTGGAAAACAGGTTCACTATCTATGAAGTTCTCAGGGCTTCTAATAGCGACCAGGGTTGCAGTTACTGAATTGATAGGCAGTTTCCCATTCACCTTAAAGAAAGGGCCATCATCTTGCTCTTAGGCATTGCAAAAATCCTGTTATCCAGTATCAGAGCAGGAGAGGGAAAAGCAGAGGCCAGAGACCAATGAAAGACATCTGTAATGATGTTTCATCTGCCTCCCAATGTCATCTCTATTTTTTGAGGATGACTTCTCCTCTCAGTCATTTTTGGCTACAGTATTAAATTCTGGTTGTATCTGAAGGAAATCCATCACAATTCCTAAACTGGTAAAAGTAAAAACAAAGCCAGATACAAGTCAACCACTTGCTTACACCTGGCATGTGTATCTTTCTCTGTCTTGGTAGCAGAGGATGATTTCAGTGTGTAGAGCTTTATGTATATACAACTTGAAGAGGACTTTTTATAGTTTTATTAGTGCATTATAGCCTGACATCATAATGTAATTCATAGTGATAGTGACACATATGTGCCCAGTACTTGGTAAGAAACTGAAATTCAGTTTCAAGTGGGGTTGGAGCAAGTGTCATGTGTGACTAAATACTGGTACCTGGGAGATTGGGCATTATGGTTTCTTGGGTTGGAAAGAATTCAGTGGTGGGAGGCTGGGGCTGCATGGTCCAGATAATAGCCAACCAGGAAGAAGGCATAACTCTGATATTGGCTCTTCACCTTCCAGTGGACAGGTACTATTGAGAATTTTGTACAACAATTAGATGATAAATTACAGTCATATCAACTTATCTTGGTGTGGTGGTTCATGCCTGTAATTCCAGTACTTGGGAGGTTGAGACAAGAAAATCACAGATTCAAGGCCAGCCTCAGCAACTTATCAAGGCCCTCAGCAACTTAGTAAAATAATAAAATAAAATAATAAAATAGGGCTAAAAGTTTAGCTACAAAGTATAATGCCCCTTTGTTCAATCCCAGTATCAAACAAAATAAAAAATAAAAAAAACCCAAAAGACCAAGAAAAGTAAAACCCAGGAAAAGACAAAAATGTTGAGAGAACCATAACTGGTAATAAAGAGACATAAAAGGGGCTAATGTTTTTCTTGGAATGAAAACCTCTTTCTCTGCGCATAAAATACATTTTGGTTTCTTTCTGCACATGGCCTTGTCTAGACCATCTGCAGACACACTCAGCCAAAGCAGATGGAAAGACAAGATCATCCCAAGAAAACATAAACACTTCTTTTCTTGCCCACACAACAAAGCTACTTTTGTGGTTGTACTCTGACTTTTGAACTCAAATGTCACTCTGCAATTTTCATGGTTTTAAAATAAAATTATAAAAATAGGTATCACTGAGAAATTGAGGTCACTTTATGATTTTCACTTTTACATAATCTAATAAAACGACCTTCAAAGTTCTTCACATATAATAAAGATTTGAATGTCCACAGGCAGCATGCTCTTTTCTCAGTTTAATATTACAAATTATTTGCTCAAGCAAACTCAATTATTTCTATTATTTATAGCCCCCTTTTCATAAACAGAGCTTCTTGTCAGCGTTTTTAAAAATAAAATTGTGCTGTGGAATTTTATTAGCTAGTTTGTAAAATAAATTTACATAACAGGCTAGTGCGGGAAAGAGGCTGACATTAAAAATCTAGCAAAATGGGATAAAATAAATCAAGTGGATTGTAATTTATGGCTACTTTGTAAAATAAATGTATTTCCAAGTTAAGTTAGACAAAACTTATACTGTTCTATCAGATTAAAGCTGGTTTGACCTTATAAAAATAAGCATCTACTGGTGCATGATCAATATACGTAACAGTGATGTTCAGAGCACTAGGCACACACGTGCACACAACACCTAGTATGTTTCCCTCTTTTGAATCAAATTGCAAACACATAGAAAAGAACGGTTGGCATTGAACTCACACTGCATGTCAACAGTTTTATGTTTCTGTGTGTTAATTTCAGTGGACTTTTTAGATTATTCGGTCTGTCAAAGGCGGCAGTCAAAAAACTGTCATCCTGTTACATGTGCACTAAGGGTAAGTCCTTCTGTAAGATGGGAGGAGGCAGCAGGACTTTCAGGCCAGGAAGCAACACCTTTGACTTCTTGACGTCCTCTGTGGGCAATTTTTCCATCTTTGTTGAAGTCAGCCAAAGCCCATTAGGGAAATCATTCTTATGGAGATCCTGCTTGGAAATGTTAATCAAAAGCAGGATGTTAAATTGCCTTTAAAATTTAGACATTTGAGCATTGAATGTGACCAAATATATACTTATGGTTTATCTTAGAAGAATACTAGTTTCTTCTTTTGCAGCTTCTAACAATGCAGCCATCTGGCTATGGGAGATACAACAAGATCTCTTAATTTGATGGTATCAAAATGCTGAGCCATAAAGCTTCCAAAGAAAAAAATTGCCTCTTTTCTTCCTTCGACCAAAAGATTTCTGATAGATTCAGGACACTGGACCCAAATTATCTTCTAAAGAATATCACATTTTCTCTGATTAGTACTTTAGGCTGATGATACTAAAATGGCAATTCTTCTATCAGTGTTGGTATGCCATCTTGCTGTCAGACATTCTGGAATGCACTTGACTCAGAAAATACTGCATTTGCATATAGTCGATGCTTTCAAATTGCTGCCGCTGTCACACAGAATAAAATATAAAGTTTTATTTACACTCGAGACTGCGAAGCTTCTTTGCTTCTTCTTGTATAAAAATATGACACACATATGTAATATGTGTTTTCAAATATATATGTTATATATATTTATACATAATATTATATGTCTCTATATATTTTCAAATATGTATGTTTGAATTGCTGCTTTGGGGGTAGTTATTCAACAAGTTTGTGATGAGACACATTGAAAATTATAAAGATTTCTCAAAGATGAAAATGTTGACTGATACAGAAGGTATCATCTTGGCATCGAGTAACTGCATGATATACATCTGGGTGGTGATAGTGGGCTGAAGATCTGGCCAGGAAAGGGACTCTGGCCGACTCTGTTCTCCAGTCCTGTTGTGGGGAAGGAGACTGTAGCCAAGTCCGATGGATTATTAATCTTCAGGTGAGCCCTAGAAACTCATGAGTGGCTAGAAAGATCTACCGCTTGCGAGTCTTAAGGCAAACAATAACTATCAGGACCACTATGATTTCCTGTAAGGAGAAAGAAGATAAAGGATATGGAAATTAAAGAGCTCACAGTGTGGAGACAAGAGGAAAGAAAGAGAAAAGAAAACAGACAAAAAAGAAAAAAAATCAATAGGCATAACGTGTCCTAACTTGGTTCTAGGATGTGCTCTACTAGAGTCCTGAACACAGAGTAGAAGCTTCAGTTATGGCTCTCCGTGGCCTTGTGACTCTTAGTACTAAACCTTTTAATGGAAATGCTACCTGCAACTATGTGTATACATGTGAATATAACATTGTTTACCTGGATACTTGGTATTGGGAGGGAGGGAAATGGGGAGATGGGGTCACCAAGTACTGTGTGAATGTATGCCATTATCAACATGATCTACATTATGATGTCAGATTATAATGCACCAATAATAATAAAAAATAAATGTGTCTGGATGGTATATCAGAGATGTCTTGGCAGAGTTCTTACAGGTGCATATTCCTGAGCTATACACCAGAACCGTTCATTACAACCTGTTAAGATAGAGCCTGAGGATATTAATTAAAATTTTAAAAGATGATGGTATAATAGATATATATTTTATACACTATAGGCTATAACCAAGTAAAGTGTATAATTCAGTGGCATTTAGTAGAGTCTTCATTTCCAAAATAAACTATATTCATTTGCAGTGACTTGCCACTTCCCCACAAATACCCTCTTCCTAGCATTAAGCAACTATCAAAGTACATCATTCTCTATTGGTTTGTCTGTTATGGATATTTAATGTAATTACCCAATATATGAGGGTTTTTATGTGACTGGCTTAACATAGTGTTTTTCAGTTTCATGGTAGAAAAAGTGATTGGACAAGTTGGGAAATGAGAGGAGAGACAGGAGAGGAGGGAAATGATAATGTAAATGTAAGCACATTTCCTTCCCAAAGTGACCGACTGAATAGGAAGGTAGAAATGGAGAACATACTGGAGAAAGAATAAGTGGTGCAATAATAGGAGTCACAGAAATGAACATGTTAAAATAAATGGAAAACAAAGCAAAATAACGGTCTGATCACTGAGTGTCAAGTAATTAACACAGCACCGCCTATCAGCAGAGTATGGGACTTGTTTTCCAATGGGGGAGGTACATTTTCATTATTGCTTCTCCCACACATGCAGGGGGAAAACCCCAGGAACAAAGTGTCCAGTGGGGAAAATTCTAAGAACTTAACTTTTGCATTCAATTGCACCTTGGACATTCTTGTTCCTTCCTCTATGGGCTCTGCCTACTCAAAGGACTAATGTTGGTAGTTGGGCAGAATATCAACTCAGAAGCCAAGAGGAGTTGGTACCATTTCCTAGTGAGTACTGCTGGGTGCTGGTGTCAGCAGATCCCCAGCAGTGGGAGCTGAGGCTGCCATGTGAAATCCCCAGATCCCTTGAAAGCTCTGCTTTATGGCAAACCTCTGTCTCCTGAAAACATCAGCAACAGTATTGAGGATTTAAGTGGAAATCTTAAGAGATCCCAAGATTCCAAACTGCTACTTCATTCCATTGGGCCAGTTGCTGCTAGTGTTTCCCAGTTTTGAGACCCCAGGGGTAGAGAACTGCAAATGAGTTTGTTGAGGTAGATTGGATGATGCTCTCAAGACAAACTTTCATGTTGAACAAAAAAGGAATTCTTCCATCTTTAGTGATCCAATGAAGCTAATAAATGGGGGTGCCTGTAGTCCATCTCATCTTCAGTGCTAGAGAGTGCTATCTCCTCAATGCAATCTTTACCAACCACACTATTATTTTCTATTACAGTACTCTTTATTTTTATTTTATAGCATAATCTGTATGAATGTTGTTTAATTATTTCTTTAACCATTTTACTGAGTCGGGGGGAGGCTGTGCTGGGGATTGAACCCAAGGCCTCACACATGCTAGGCAGGCATTCTACTACTGAGATATACCCCCAGCTCCTATTTCTTGACATTATCTCAATCAGAAAATGGACTCATGAAGAGAGAGACGGCCTCTCAATGCACCTATGAGTCATGGTTCAGCATGTGCTCAGTAGATGTCTACTAAGCGAAGTATGATGACCAGGTCACTGATGGATGTATAGAGATGCTGAGGTGGCCATACCAGTGTCCTGTTTTGGCTAAGTCAGTGTTGTTTGGAACCATCCCTTCACCTGATATTTGGCTGGAAGCTATGTTTCAATGAAACATGGCATAATCTGTTGGTACCAGCATTTTCTAGTCATTCAGCTAACAAGTCTCATCTTTCTGATTTAAGAGCTTCTTAAATGTTTCTTTTATACTGTAAATCTGAACAAAATTATATATTAAATAAGCAGAATACTCTCATTGCTTTTTGTAAAGAATTATATGATATATGAGCGAGCCAGAAAATAAATTATGTTTCTCCAGGAAGGAAATAAAGTCAATAGAAGCTTGCTTATAGCATATTGACAAATGTGCTTTTAAATCAATTGTTGGGCAGTTCTGAAGTACACACAGCAGAATTTCCTGTGCAAAGATTGTGGCTTGCACTGGAAAATTCTCCTTTTCTCTTTGAATGGCTGCCTGTGCATGTATTTAGGCATATTTTATTTTTTATTTTTAAGGTACTGGGGATGTAACCCAGGGGCATTCTACCTCTGAGCTACACCCCCAGCCCTATTTTTTATTCTTTTATTTTGAAACAGGGTCTCACTGAGTTGCAAATGGCCTCACTAAGTGGCTGAGGCTGTCTGCAAACCTTGATTCTTCTGTCTCAGCCTCCCAAATACTGGGATTACAAGCGTGCGACACCATGCCTGGCTTATTTAGGCATACTTTAATGTGAGGTGGTCTACCAGAGTTCTTGAGAAGAGCTTTGATGAAACTATGTTGGGAAAAGAATTTCCAGTGCTCAAAAAAGCAAATTTGATTTGTTTAGTGGGTGAATGGTGCTTCAAATATTTGCACTTGGCAATGACAGTGCATGCCCTCAAGTGCTACTACACAGTTAGAAAGGGAGGCATGGCTGAAAGTACTAATTGTCTAGAATTAATCTTCTATCTCTTTCTTTTGCTTATATATGATGAAATCAAAGAATGTTTTGATGTTCTCTACAAATATTCTGTAATATCTTTGACAAGTATAGTATTGAAACCATATGCTATAAATTATGCCTTAGGCAATTGATATTAAATAGCCTTTGGCATTTATATAATTTCTATCTTTACTAAAACATTTAACATGATAACATTGAATTGACAATATTTTTATTGATAGGAAAATATTCAGATGCTAAGCAAAACTCAAGCAAGACCATTCCTTTCAAACTCTACCCTCTCCCAGTGTTCTCCAGTTCTAATTAATTATTGGAAATTCAAAATTTAGGAGTTATCTCCATCTTTCCTTGAGACAATATATGAATGCTTATGAGAATAATAACTTCAAAATCAAACATCACAAGGGGAGTCCCTAACCTTTAGCGAGTGTAGGCCAGAAGACACTGAACTGAGAAGAGGAAGGGAAGCAGAGTTTGAGCAAAGGTTTGAAAGGAGTAGAGGTGATATGGGGGGTGAATGGAAATGTGGTGGAAGGTGCTACAGTGTCCCATGCAGATCTTGAGAAAGCTTGATCAGGGGATCCGCAATGGCGTAGATCCCCCATGAAGTATATACTAGCATTCCTTTCTTCAAAAAACTTATTTTAGGATTATTTGGATTAATATGTATAATTGGAATTTTATGTATTAGCATTATAACTAAAACTGATGGGCAGCAGCTTGTGAGAGACTCAGGCAGCAAAGATTTTTTCCCCAAGGACAAAGTTTGGGCGAAACATTAAGTTCAAACTGACCTTAGTTTGAGCCACTGTATAAGATTAAGTTTGAGTCAGCCTTGTGAAGTTAGACAAAACATACTATGATTGAATGTCTGACACCCTTGCCCTAAACTCTATAAGAAATAAAACTTTTCCCGTCCTTGGGGATCCTGATTGCATGGCTATGCCCTTGCTTTTCTGCCAGAAAATAAAGTATAAAAATTGTAACAAATCCTGAATAAAATGGAGAAGCTTGAATCTGATCTCGTATGACTGTTCTCTCATCGACCTCGGCTTTCTCTCACCAACACACGAACCTCGACTCTTGCTAGGGCTGGACCCCAGCAGGAAGGCAGTAAGATGGGGAAAAATTTCAGCTTGGGAACAAGCAGAATTCATCAAGGCTTCATGACAAGCAGATTAGTGTATTTAGATTAGTGTATTTAGCAGAATTCATCAAGGCTTCATGACAAGCAGATTAGTGTATTTAGGAGGCGAGAAGGCAGCATGGTCAGTGTGTATAGATATTGAGCAGGAGAGCGATAGACACTGGTCCCAGAGTGCTGGGCAACTTGCAGAGTATGATGAGATTTATAAAACCTTGTCTTTATCTGGATTGTAATGGAAAGCCAATGAAGACAAACACCCCAGACTGGGGGATGTTGGCATAATCACATGGGCAGTCTCCCCCCCAACACTCCCCTCCCTGACCCAACATTACATCTACATTTAGTCACCTTTAATCTCAGTTCTTTGTACATCTACACACCTCCTAAGATTGGCTCATATTTCTCTTTATCTCCTGCTGCCACTGCTGGATTCCAGACCTCATTCTCTGTGATCAGGAGCAGAAGGCTCTGATGTCTTCAACCCAGGTCTCCCTATTCGATCCCATTATGAGTCCTGCTCTTCTCAGGACAGAAAGCTCCCATTTTTCTACAGTGTCTAGAGATGTACTAGCAAAGGGTAGGAATCAATCCATGAGCATGGTGCCTAAGAATACATGATCTCCTTATGCACACCTTATTGTCTTCTTTGATCCTCACATGCATTCTGCCACTATACACAACTCACAGCATATGTTTTCTCTTTAATCTTCACTATCCCCAGACAAGACAGGCATTATCACTTTACTATATCTGCTTATCAGTCCTATACCTTAATGGTAGCCAAATAAGAACAGTGATCTTCCCTGCAGGTGCCCAGCATATATTCCCCTGTACCTTCTATTCACTCCTTTAGTGACCCCGTTACCTGTGCTCTTCTCCATCAAAACATCCTTTCGGACTCTCAGCACAGTGCTGCCTTCTCCAGTGCCTGCACCTGGCAGAGTTTCAAGTGTCCTTCGCTCCTCTTAGCCTTTGTTTTCAAGAGCTCCTATGTGATACTGTCATGTTTACATGAGCTACATAGAAGAATCCACTTTCAGTACTTTATTAGCTCCCAAATAATAGAAGCATCCACCTATTCACTTACCTTTTAATAAGTTAAACTTAAAAATTAAAAAGTAAACTTGCATACAATACATCTCACTTTAATAGATGTATCATTCCAAGAAGTTTCTATACATGAATAGAATACATGGTTTTGAGCTCGACTGTCCACCAAAGTCTCATATATTGAAGGCTTGTATCTCAGTGAATAGGTGCTCAGAGATGGGACTTTTGCGAAGTGATTGGATGCTGATGACTCTGACCTCACCAGTGGATTAATCCATTGATGGCTGGTGGACGACAGGGAGGGGGTAGAAATCATAGGCACATGAGGTGGGGTTGGAGGAAATAGCTCAGTGCCTTGAAAGGGTATTCATTGTTTCTGGGTCCTTCTTTTAACTCTTATCCCTCCTTCCTTCCCTTCTTTCCTTCTCCTCCTCCTCCTCATTCTTCTCTTCTCCTTTTTCTCCTTCTTCCTCTTCATTCTTCTCTTCTTCTTCTTCTTCTTCTTCTTCTTCTTCTTCTTCTTCTTCTTCTTCTTCTTCTTCTTCTTCTTCTCTTCCTCCTCCTTCCTCTTCCTCCTTTATCCTCCTCCTCCTTCTTTGTCTTCCTCCTCCTCCTCCTTCCTCCTCCTCCTCCTAACTCCTGCTTCCTCCTCCTCATCTTCCTCCTCCTTCCTCCTCCTCCTCTTCCTCCTCCTTCTTCCTCCTCGTCCTCCTCCTTTTTCCTCCTCCTCCTTCTTCCTCCTCCTTCTTCCTCCTCCTCCTCCTCCTCCTCTTCCTTTTCTTCTTGTTCTTCTTTCCTTCTTCCACTCCTTCCTTCCCTCCTGGCTGTCATGAGCTGAGCATCCCTCCTTCCCCACACCCTTCCATCATGACATTCTGCCTCACTTCTGCCCCAAAGCAATGAACCAGCCCACTGTGGACTGAAACCTCCAATACCCTGAGCCAAATGAAATCTTTCTCCATCTAAGTTGTCATTCCCAGGTACTTTGGTCACAGCAACAAAAAGCTGACTCATACGCCATCAAGAGATACAGAACAGTGCCACCTGCCCCTGCCTCAAATCCTCTATACAATGACCCTCTCCTTACTCTTAACTTTGACAATCACCAATTTGTTCTCTGTTTCTTTTTGAATTTTCCACTTTAGTATTGTCATATTCACAGATTCATATGTAACCATTTGAGACTGGTTTTGTTCATGCAGTAAAATGCATTTGAGCTTTTACATGCTGCATTTGTCAGCCATTTGTTTCTCTTTACTGCCGTGTAGTATTTATTCCACTGTATGTGTGAGCCAAGGTTGGTTTACCCATTTGTTCCTTTATCTAGTCGCAGTGTTCATATCTTTTGTATGAACACTGGCTTTCATTCCACTTGGGTCCTTGTCGTTAGCCTGCTGGGTTGTGTGGTACATGCACTTTTAAGTTTTCAGAAGCTGCCTCACTGCTTTCCAGAGTGGCTGAAGCATTTGTCACTCCATGCCGATTAGTTTTGTGATTCTTTTTCATGTGTTTATAGACATTTTCTAAATTGATTTCCACCAGTAGCAAGACTGAGCTGCAGTCGTAGCCTTTTTAGAGAAGAGTGTATGTAATACCCAAATATTACAGCCAGTGACTGCAAAGATTGTAAATAAAGGGAGGGGAAATGAATTACTAGAAATTGATTGTAGACTTGGAGACCTGGGTTTAATATTTTCTACTTTATTCTCCAAGTCTCGTTTTTTAAGGTGATTAAAAACTTACAATACACCAAAAACCATCCATTTGGATGAAATGAACGGTTGATGTTTATCTCAGCAATATAAACTAGGTTTAGCACAAATGTGGGGAGAGCACTCTGAGTGGTGTTGTGAAATGCACAGACACACAGATGCAGAACAGAGGTGTCCTTCCTCTGTGAGTTTGGCTAGGGTATCTTCTTGCTATACATGCTGATAATTATAGCAAAGCAGGGGTGAGCGTTCCAATTTAGTCGAATCAGTGTTAAGAGTTCATATGAATTGGAGTCAGAGTTCATATGACTTATAGCTTATTGAATCCTCCTAACAACCGGATAAGCTGGACTCTGACATTATTCTTATACATAGGTGAAGATGTGGTGGGGCAGAGATATTAATTTCTCATGATCACAAAGTTACCGAGTAGTGAAACTAGAAATCTGAAGATAATCTGATGCTATATAGGGTCTTCTCTTTTTTTTAATGTGTGGTACTTGGGAGTAAATCCAGGGGCATTCTACCTCTGAGTTATACCTCCAACCCTGTTTTTTATCCTTAATTTGAAACAGGGTCTCACTAAGTTGTGGAGGGTCTCACTAAGTGGCTCAGCTGGCTGAGAACCTGTGATCCTCCTGTCTCAGGCTTCTAGGTGCTGGGATTACAAGCATGTGCCACCATCCCTGGCTGGGTCTTCTCTTTAATCACTAAAGCATCATGCCTGCTCTCTGAAAGGGGTATGAAAAGTGAATGGGCAAATTAAACAGTGTTAGAGGGCTGTATGTAAACTTCCACGAAGCTCACATGATTTGAAGTGCTTATGCACGACATAAAATTCTGTGGCTTGTTATCCAACACAGAGTTCACGGCTCTTATCTGGTAAAACTGTGCAATGGGAATAAGTTAAGGCAAAAAAAAAATTGATGTTTCTTTATACTTGCTCAGGGTGACATCGTGGATCCGTGGAAAACTGATTTCGATGCTTAAAAGTAATCCTGAATTTTGTTTATTTTTTCTTTGCCTTCTTGTAAACAAAGAATCATTACTTGAAGTAAAAAAATAAAAAGAATTCAGTTGATTTGAATTGTACATTTTTCAGGCAGAAACTGGCACCTGCCAGGTGAAAAATCAGCTGACATAAGGCAGCTAACATAAAGAAAATGAAAGAAAAAGGCTAAAATAATATTAACATAAACATTCATTTGAAGGTTTGATGTATAAAAACTTCCCTAAGCTGCTACTTGATATATTTGTTTATTTATTTGGTACTGTGTACTGAACCCAGGGGCATTCTACCTTTCTCCGAGCTGCATCGCCAGCCCTAGGTTTTTGAAGCAAGGTGGTCTCTCTAGGTTGGTGAGTCCCACTTCTTTCTGAGGCTGTCTTCCAATCCATGATCTGCCTCTCTCAGTCTCCCAAGTACTAGGATGACAGGTGTGCACCACCATGCATAGCTTCTCCCTGGTTTGTAAAAACCTCCTTTTTTATTCAGAAGCCCTCCTCCCTGAATCATTGGAGGGTATGTGTCAATATTTGTTATAGCCTCGTCTTGTAAGACTCTGTCACATTAATATTTCCAAATTATGACTAAAATATGTTTTTTTTTTCTGTTTAAGCACATACTCCACGTTCCAGGGTTTCTAAGTTTCTTGTAACCACGACTGGCATATTCAGCTGGTGATTAAATAGCTTTTTTATTTTCAGTACAACTGAGAATGAGAAGTAAAACCATATATTGAATGCATTTCTTCCTAATTTTTTACATTTTCAGTTAACAAAAATAACTTTCTTTTTCTAACTACTTGACAATTACAGCCTGTTGTAAAAGATGTTAGCTAGTACTTACAATGTTTTTTCAGATTGGACATGCTTGGACATTTTCTCTTACCCTCTGTTTTTTTCCATAGAAACATAAAAATATGCACACTATTCTCTATACATTTTATTGATATACATACACAGTATATTTTTCTAAATTCTGTGCTTAATAATTGAGTCTTGGCCAAGAAAGTTTAGAACTTTGAAAGGAAAAAAATACTAATATAAGCAGCAGGAAAACTCCTGGAGAGAAACTGAAGTCATTAATAAACTCAATTCTAATAATGACTGAGCAAGAAAGAAACTAATAACACACTTTTGAACCAGGCACTGTTTAAAATATTATGTCATTATTTCATTTATTCTGTGTCTGAGTGGTTCACTGTTTTGAAAAACGGAGGCACAGGAAAGGTAGCTAAAATGTGTGAGGCTTTTGCAAAGAGTCATCAAGGGACATAAAAACATCCCTACCATAAAGAGCCAATTTTGAAAGGGGAGATGACAGCTGTGACCGCCCACCAGCTGCACTCCTTCCTTCTAGACACTGTGTTCTGCATTCTCTCATTGCGTTCTCTAGCAGCCAGGTGAAGCCACTACAGTGACCTCTGAAGCACAGCTTAAGAGTATGGACTTACATAGGTCAAATAAATTGTGCAAAGTCATGTTAATACCATACATATAAATGGAGATTAAATCCCAGTTGGCCATGCTATTTTTGTTGGGTACAAAGTGCTCTTATCTAATAAAGACCTCATGCTAGGGACCAGGTCAAACATTTATAAAATAATTTGTCAGGGTTGGGTTTAATATCCCCTTTGTATTTTTTAATATATGAATGCATTATAATCATACATCTTAATAAGCATGGTAGAGCCACACTTGCACATATCACTTATTTAGCCCTTCCCCAATTCCCACCCCATTCTTAACCCACCCTCCCCTTTTGTATTCTTGGCTTCAGTATTTCTTAGTTTACGATCTATTGACTTTGAGGGGATGGATACCAGAAACTATCGTATGGAGCCCTTCTAATAATTTTAAAGAGCAAGGAGAAATTAGACATTATCTTTCCACCATTAGAAAAATTAAGTCACAACCAGCCATTGTGGTACATGCCTGCAATTCCAGCACTTGGGAGGCTGAGAAAGGAAGACTGCAGATTCAAGGCTAGCCTTAGAAACTTGATGAAACTTTCATCAAGGTAGTGTGACCATGTTTCAAAATAAAAAAATAAAATAGGTCTGGATGTAGCTCAGAGGTAGAATACCCCTGAGTTTTATCCCTAGAAACACACACACACACACACACACACACACACACACACACACACACACACCTTGATCCACAGGCTGGCCTCCCAGAATTCTTCAGTTTTCTGGGTTAAAAGAGAAGACCCTAAAGTTCTTTTTAGGTGTTCCATCTAACTTGGATTTTGAAAAAAATATTCAAAGATAGTTACTCATAGTACAGTTTCCAAAACATGTATTTTTTTCCAATCTATAATAGACAGGGATAGATTTTTTACTGTTCCATCTATATCTATAAAGAAAATTCTATCTACTAAGATTTTTTTTGGAAGTACTTTTTCACAAAAACCATTTAAATGGGTGTGTTGTGGTGAGGAGAAATGAAAATGTTTCGGATGCTGTGAGGCTGTATAGTCTACTGATAATGGACTTCTCTGAACTAATCCTTTTAATTGCAAAAACAGTGTTCTGATAGCTAGTTTGGATCTTAACTTGTGCTATGTTTACACTCCTGGTTGCGAAATGAGTTTTCCATGATGTCAGAACTGAAGGGCTCTCATGCCTGATGGTCCTGTGTGGCAGTGCAGGTCTGCAGTGCACTGACCACATATTGAACTCTCCTGCACTGAAATAAACCACTCTTATCCAAGGTTTCTGTTTTCCTCTTTTATATGAAAGACAGGTTTTAGGGTCAAGATTCAGTAAATATAGAATGCCAGTTATTTGATACCTATACAGAAATTTACATAGAAAAAGGGCAATTCGTGTAGGCGATCAGCTGAGACCTGCAAAACAATTAATATCCATGACGTGATGATGTTCACTTTCATGATGCGTCACGTGGGATTCAGTTCTCATGGCAGTTCTACAAAGAGAGTGCTATTGTCCTCTCAAAAATGCATGGGAAGACCTGAGATACAGAAAATTTAAGTAACTCGTACAGGGTAGTAGACTTTCTGAGTGATAGGTGGGATCCCAAGGAGTCTGTTTTAGAGTCTGTGTTAAGCTATATTTTTTAAGCATAGCATTTATCAGCTGCTATATTATAGTATATAAATATTATGCTATATATACACAGCACATACTATATTATGTATATTTTTATGCAATACTATGTTTTGGTGGTACTGGTGTTCCTGTTTGGGATGTAAAGTCTGTTTGGCATGTAAATACCACTGTTTGGCATGTAAAGCTACTGTGAAAACTTTAGTATATATTTATGTAGAAAAGTATTTGTGGTATCTATTGAAAGCAGACTGATTTCCACCAATCCCCCCCCCTCTCTTCTCTCTATCTCTTTAATCAATCAATCAATCTATCTATCTACCATCTATTTATCTATCTAGTATTGCCCACTTAACTATATTTGTTTTGGTGTTGGTTACAATTTTGATTTAACACCAAAATAGATATAGTACCCTGAATGCAGTACTATGAAATAGTTTATTTATGTATTTATGTATTTATTTATTTGTCAAAATTAGTAAGAGGAGATGTTGCTGTGGTTGGTGTTAAAGCTAGATTTATCATAAAACTAATATACACATTGTCAACCTTTTGCAAGAATGTAGAATTTTAGTTCATGTAGTACATTATGAACTGGTTTTGTTTTTGGGGTTATTTTTTGGTTAAAAATTGAAACTAGACAATATTTTGCACACAATTAACTTCAGGAACTCAATAAGCGCCTCTAGTTTCTGTCAAGGTAGTATTTTCTGGATAAACTGGATGTGTGGTGGAATTCCAATGGCTTTGCTATATTAACATGCTGAAGAGAGTTTTAACTGTTGAAAGGCATTGACTTATTCATGCATTTGTGGTTGAAAAGACTGCATTAAAGATGTGTTCACTTTAGTTTTCTGTTCAACTGGTCCAGCCACTGAACCGTTATGAGGAAGCATTTGGTCTATTCATCCTAAAATTATGTATTTGGAGATATCATTTGGGAAGAAATAAAAGGGCCCATTTTTACATGCTAAATGTCACTTTCCCAAATGAAACAAAATCCCATTCCCCACCGTGTGTGTGTGTGTGTGTGTGTGTGTGTGTGTGTGTGTGTGTGGTACTAGGGATGGAAGCCTGGGGCATTCTCCCTCTTAGCTACACCCCCAGCCCTAATTTTTAGTCTTTTTATTTTGAAACAGGGTCTCACTGGGTTGCAAAGGGTACACTGTGGTTGTTTACACACACAAACACACACACACACACACACACACACACATTTGGCAGTACTGGGGATGGATGCAGGGGCATTCTAACTCCAAGCTACCCCTGGACCTATTGTTTTATTCTTTATTTTGTTTTTTTATTTTTATGTGGATCATATTGAAGATGGCATACATTCAGACTGTGCTTGGTGCCCCCTGTTCCCCTTTCCCCCCAACAATGAGTGTCCATGTTGACCATGCTATATTCATACCTTTACACATATTCAGATGTAGCTCCTCCATTATTCAACCTCAGCCTTCTTTGTCTCCTACCCTTCCATTTCAGCTTTGCTGAGGTTTCCTCTCCATTGTCTGGATTTCCTCTGGTATTCCTAATAGTCCCTTGTTTGAGAATATTAGAGAAAACATGTCCCTTCTCTTTCTGTGCTTGGCTGATCTCACTTAACATAATGTTCTCCAGGTCTTTCCATCTTCTTGTGGATGACACGATATGATCTGGCTATACCACTCCTGGGTATCTTTCCAAAGGGGTTGAAATCAGAGAACTACAGTAGCATATGCATACCCATATTCATAGCAGCACAATTTGTAATAGCCAAAATATGAAACCAGCCTAGGTTTCCATCAACAGATGATGGATTGCAAAATTATGGGAAATACACACAATGGAATTCTACTCAGCTATAAAGAAGAAAAAAACCATGTCACCCTGTGGTTTTGAAGGCTCATTTTAAACATATATATATCTGATGGATGTTAAATTGCAAGCATAATTAATTTATAACACACAGCTTCTTTTTCTTACCATTTTAATTAGAAAGGAAGAATCATCAGTGGAAATTACTGAAATGCAGAATCATAAGTAATAGAATCTAAAAAGAACAATATTGTGATAACCAGGATGTTATAATTCTCTCAGACACAGCTACCTTAAACATCAGAAGCTTGGCTGCCTTGACAGCCCCTGTATTTGGGAGCAGATGCTTCTATTATGGAAAATAATAAAAGCAATCATCACGCCCAGCCCGAAGAATCGTGGCTAGCGTTCATGCTGCACATCGTAAACAGAAACAGCAAATCTTCCATCGGCATCTGGGTAGATGAAAAGCTTCAGGTTTTCAGTTTCAGATCAAGTTTTAATAACTTGCAATTTAATAACATGATGTTTCTGTTTCTTTAAAATATATGGTTTTAAATCAACGTACAGCTTTAAGATGTTATATTCAGTACCATGTATCTTTGCATGATGTTCAATATTTCTTGCCCTGTCCTGTGAAAACGAGTGGTGGAGGACCGTATTTCTGGCAGATGCTGGCTCTCCTCTTGGTTCAAGCCATTCATTTATAGTATGTTCTTTACCCTCTAGACATTTGTATTTGTATTCCCTGATACAGATGTTAATTAAAGCACGAGCTGATGGAGGGATAGAGTATACAGAGAATAGATGAGGGCTCTAAAATGCTGACTGAAGGGTAGAATAAGAGAACTGACAAAGGACACATAGCCAGAGAAGTAGCAGGAAAAACGGGAAGGTGTGGAGCAGCGGAAGCTGGGGGATACACGCAGCCCTGGAGGAGGCGACCCAGCCTAAGCGCAAAGCAGCCGTGAAGGAAGAGGTGTTGAGGTGTGTTCCCTTCCCCTCCACAAAGAGCAGGTTTGCTACAAAGCAGTGCATCCTCTAAGCTCAGTATTTACTGGTTGTGAAGCAAACACATCGTATTTATAATATTCATCTGGAACCCAGCTGCCTTCCCTTTGCTGTGGTTCTTGGGAGGTGAGGGAAAGGGGCAGAACCACACTGCCCCTTGGGCTTCTGCTGTGCCGAGTCCTTTATCTCTGACCTGGCAGTCTCCTGTCTTTATCCAGCACCATCAAATGATAACACATCGTAATGCCTCCTGCATGGTCCTTATTGCTGAGAACTATTTTGGTTATTCTGGATTTTGGTGTTGTTGCTTCAGATGAATTTAAGGACTGATTTTTTTTATATCAGTGAAAAATGAGCATGATAGTTTAATGGGGATTGCATTGAATCTATAGATCATTTTTGGAAGGATGGCCATTTGGATGATATTTATTCTGCCTATCCAAGAACATGGGAGATTCTTTTTTCTTCTAAAGTCTTCTTCAATTTCTTTCTCTAGTGTTTTAAAATTTTCATTCTTAGAAGTCTTTTACCTACTTGCTTAGATATATTCCTAAATATTTTATTTTTGAGGTTATTGTGAGTGGAAATGTTTTCTGAATTTCTTTTTTAGTGGACTTATGGTTGGCATATAGAAAAGCTTCTGATTTTTAAGGTTGATTTTTTTTTTTAGTTTTTGTTTTTGTTTTTGGTAGTACTGGGGATGTAACCCTTCTACCTCTGGGCTACACTCCCAGACCTATTTAAAAAAAAAAAAAACAGGTTCTCTTAAGCTAGCAAGGGTGGCTTTGAACCTGTGCGATCCTCCTGTCTCTGCCTCCCAAGTGCAGGGATTACAAGCATGTGCCACCATGCCAGGCTTAAGGTTGATTTTGTATCCAGACACTTTAATGAATTTGTTAATCAGTTCTAAAAATCTTTTGGTTGAGTTTATTGGGTATTCTAAGTATAAGATCAAGTCATCTGCAATGAAAGATGGTTTCAGTTCTTCTTATATGTGTATTCCTTTGCTTTCTATTGCTTTGTTGCTTTGGCTAGAGTCTAGGGTACTATTTTGAAAAGGATTGTGATAAAGGGCATTCTTGTCTTCTTGATTTTAAAGAAAATTTTTGTAGTTTCTCCCCATTCCATATGATGTTGACTGTGGGTTTCTTGTATATTACCTTTATGATGTTGAGGTAAGTTCCTTCTATTCTAATTCTCTGAGGTGCTTTTAGCATGAATGAGTGTTGGATTTTGTCATATGTTTTTAGCATCTATTCAAATGATCATGTGATTTTTATCCTTAGTTCTGTTTATGTGGTGAATTACATGGATTGTTTTCTTCTATGTTGAACCAGTCTTGCATCCTGGACATGGTGTGATTTTGAATGCAAACTGTTAGTGTTTTGTTTAGAAACCGAAGAAGATTTTAGATGGTGAAAGAATTTTCCACGCTTTTGGATAGGCAGAATTAATATCATCAAAATGGCCTTCCTTCCAATGTGGTTACAGATTCAATGTAGATTCACTATTAAGATACATGGTCATTCTTCACAGATTTAGAAAAATCAGTCCTTCATTTCATTTGTTTTTAGCAATAAGAAACATGCAGGAGATATCACAATATCTGACTTCAAACTATACTACAAAGTCAGAGTAAGTAAAAATGCATGGTATTGGCATAAAAGCAGACCAAAGATTGGAAAACAAAGTGGAACAGACCAAAGATTGGAAAACAAATCCACACACTTACAGCCAATTGATTTTTGATGAAGGGGCCAAAAATATACACTGGAAAAAAATAGCCTCTTCAAAAATGGTGCTGGCAAAACTGGATATTCATACGCAATAAAATGGAAATAAATGCCACTTTCTTATCCTGCACAGGAGTCAATTCAAGATGGATCAAAGGCCTAGAAATTAGACCAGAGACTTTGCAGTTACCTGACGAGGGCATAGGACCCAACTCCAACATATAGGCATGACTAACAACATTTTTCAGTAAACTCCAAAGACAAAACAAATTAAAATGAGTATTAATAAATGGGTTTGAATCAAACTGGAGGGCTTCTGTGCAGCAAACAATTAAGAACTTTAAGAGAGCTGACAGAATTGGGAGATATTTGCCAGCAACTAATCTGAACAGGACTAAAATCTAGAATATACAAAGAGCTCAAGAAACTCATTGTCAAACAAACACACAAAAAACAAACAATAAAACAAATAAACCAATTAAGAATTGGAGCCGGTGCATGCTTGTAATCCCAGCATTTGCTGAGACAGAAGGATCGCGATTTGCATACAGCCCCAGCTACTTAGCAAAGGCCCTTTGCAACTCAGTGAGACCCTGTTTTAAAATAAAAAATAAAAAATAGTAAAATTAAGGGTGTAGCTCAGAGGTAGGATGCCCCTGGGTTCCATCCCCAGTACCACAAAGAAAAAGAAACTGGTCACTTGAATTCAATAGACATTTCACAGAAGAAGAAATACAAATGGCTAATAGATGTATGAAAAAAATTCAACATTATTAGCAATCAGAAAGATTTAAATTAAATTACCCTGATATTTCACCTAACCTAGTTAGAATGGCAATAATTAAAAAAGCAAACATCAATAAATGCTGGCAAGGATGTGAAGTAGGAACTCGAATGCATTGTTAGTGGGATTGCAAATTAGTGAACTCACTTTGGGAAACACTGTGGAGAATCCTCAGAAGAATGAGAATGAACCTACAATGTCCAGTGATCCAGCAAATCACTCTTATCTACTTCAAAGGATTGAAATCAGACTACCATAGCAGTGCATACATAGCTATGTTTATAGCTGTACAATTAATAATTGCCAAACTGTGGAACCAGCCAGAACGCCAAGCAACAGATAAATGGATTACAAAATTATGGCACATATACACAATGGAATTCTACTCAGCCATAAAGAAGCATAAAATTATCTCATCTGCAGAAAAATGGGTGGAACTGGAGAATATTGTGCTAAGTGAGATTAGCCAGTCACAAAAAGTGAAAGAGCATTTGTTCTCCCCACATGCAGAAGCTAGGGAGAAATTGAGACACAGGAGGGACTCCAGAGAAGGGAGGAGAAACCCCAGTGGAGTGAAGGAAGGGGCCTGAGGAGGTGGGAGGGGAGAGTAGACGGGAAGGGAAAGACCTCAAAGGACATGATGTGCATACACAAACATATCAAAGCCAGTCACTGTGCAGAGCCCGGGAAGATGAGGAGGGAGAGGGAGTGGGGCGGGAACTGGGGAGGGCGCAGTTAGTGCTGTGTGCTTCTATCAGCCTGAACTTCACCAAGATGCTTGATTACAATGCACCAATAAAAAAGTAAATCTATTCTCCCAGTGGTTACAAATGGTAGCCCATACGCTTATTGGCTTGAAAATAGGGAGATACCTCAGCTCCTTTGCAGGGCTCCGGGGTATTCATTCACTCAGGGTGGTACCCGTATTGCCAGGAGGTTAACTACGATAAAGATTGATGAGAGGACACCGATTCTTCCTTTACTTGGCAAAGGGCAGTTTCTGGGGAGTGTTGTGGACCTCTTTACAGTTAATTTGGTTTCTGCACTGGAGACAGGAAGAGTAAACTGGTTCATAAAGTGTAGCTCTAAGTGGGGTGCAGAAGGCAGTCTCTAAAGGAAGACATATGTGCAGAGAATTCTCTTTTTCCACAGTGACTTTTTAGTTACTTCAAGGTGTCTGTCTGGTCCGTCTGGGCTTTTGAGTTACTGCCTTGGGGCTTCTGTTTGTGCAAAGTGCGTCCCGTGAAAATCTAGGGGGCGCCATTGCCTTCTTAGTTTGGAAGTCTTGTAGTCTCAATCATTTTCCGGGGAGAGGAGGGGTTTGAGGAGGAGCTGCCCTCTTGGCTGGGGCTCTGGGGATGGGTGCCACTGAGCTGACCGGCGGGAGCCAGCTCTGCACTAGGAAGGGCACCAGGTGGTGATGTATGGTCAGAGATGACATTCCAACCCTCCACATCCCAGCAGCCTTTGAAGGGGAGGAAGGCTGCGGACAAGGCAGAACATGAACGGGGGAGAGGGGGCACCTGACAGTCTGAACCCCCAGGGAATTGCCAGGAAGAAGGAGCAGGGAACAGTTAACATTTTCTAATAATTAGACAGTTGAATAGGAGCCAGAGAAACTTCAAATGGTTATTTGTCATTTTTCCCTTCAGTTTTTTTTTTTTTTTTTTTTTTTTTTTTTTTTTTTTTTTTTTTTTTTTTTGTCTTGGGTTTTTCAACAAAATGTGGTCCATTCTATAGCTGAAATGAGCCCATGTTTAGAAATGTTTAGAAATGGCAAAGGATCACGATCCCAGTGCCCAGGAACCTCATCATCAGACACAGGTCACATCTTTTAATACCTTTGTTGCACTTTCTATCTCTCTCTGCTCTCACCTTAGCACAAGGTTAATTCATTTTCTAAAAAATTACAAATTGCACGTAAAGTTTATCTTCTTTGAAAAGGGTGATTCGATTACCCTCTGTCCCTTTTCACAGTCCAGCTGTTTGAGTCTGCAGATGCAAAGCCCTCTTTGTCTTCCAGAGAGAACAGAGAGCAGAGCAGCCAAAGGCCCCTGAGCCCCCAGGTGTGTGGGGCATTGGATCCAGAGACCACGGCTGTCCACAGGGTCTCGGTAGTACGCTGCTCAGACAATGATAAATCACGCGCATTTCACTTTCCTTGCAAAAGTGAACCTATTTCCTTGTGAACAGAGCTGATTTAAGCAAAAGGAACATCCATCCTTCCATAATAAATTCTCATTACAGCATTAACTTATCAGAGCAGATAATCTCTTCTAGTTCACCCGCTGTGTTTAGCATCCATTTAAACAAAGTCAGGAGACCGGAGGGATAATACTTCAAAGACCGCAATTGTGTTTTAGATGTACTATTCTGCCTATCAACTTCCCTTCGTTTCTTTATTGAAGCATGTTCCGTCTGCTTCATTATCTGCTCCTCACCGCAAAAACACATCCGCGATGGGCTTTCTTCCTTCACCTGCTTTGAAAATCCAGATCCACAGAGGTGACTTTAAAAGTGCAACCACAGATTCTGTGTTGAAAGACTCACAACCTTTGCTTTATTTTGTGTCTGTGGCATGATGAGGCTTGTGAAAAGGGCAGTCTAGTTTTCTGATTCAGTACATGGGTAAAAAGAACCCAGAGGAGGCAGGGGTGTTTGCATCTTCTCTTTGGACATTACACAGGTATCCGTTATTTGAATCCCACTGATTCAATGATAACCGAGGAAATAGTAACAAATGCTCCCAATTACAATAAAAACATCTATTTTTGAAAGGAAAAAATTTGATCAAAGCTTCGTTGGCAGTTAACAATGTCTAAGATAAAATATACAGATGGTACACATTGAACGAGGAATCTAAAGGGAGAGGCACCTCGCTTCATAGGCTCTGTAAAGCCGTCTAGGCTTGGAGAGTGATAGGCTTTCCTGAGGGCGGAGCCAGCTGGCTGTCTGACAGATGATCAGAGACTCAGACCTCATTCCAATATGATATGTAACTAAAGACCTCTGGTCCTGAACTGTTAATAGATCATTTCAGTCAAGGCTCCTGGTCTTCAAATGAACACTTAACAAATGTCTCTTCTTTTTTGTATGTATTGGAGGTGTTAGGAAAGATTTCATTTGAAAGAATATATACTCTGCTACTAAAATAAATAAATAAATAAATAAATAAATAGCACCTATCCAGACCTTATTTAGATGTATATACCAATTATCTATAAATACACATGCATAGTCACCAGAATTTTCAGTATGAGTTATTACATTTAAACACATGAAAATCTGCATATCTGTTTGGGACCAGCCATTAAACATGGTAAGTAATATGGATTGTAGTAGATCAGCTGTAATTTTTTTATTTTACTGGTGGTACTGGGGATGAAAGCCTTCTACCTCCGGGGTACCCTTCCAGACCTATTTTATAATTTTTATTTGGAAACAGGGTCTCTTAAGCCAGCGAGGCTGGCATTGAACCTGCACCATACGATCCTCCTGTCTCCGCCTCCCAAGCACAGGGATTACAAGAGTGCACCACCACGGACTTCCGGGAAGATGGCGACCGAGAAAAGCGGGGCTTAAGAGCCCCGCTAACAACAAATCTCCATTACCACAAAATCAGCGCCTTTCATAGCCAGAAAACACCATCACCAGTGAAACAAAAAATCACCAGGCTCCAGAGAGAAAGCGGACTGAGAACAGAGCCACAGAGGAGATAACCGGCCTCACGCCGGAGGACACAGCAGACGCGGCAGCAGCGCCATACTGCTGGCGGCAGCAGCGAATTCACGGGACAGCTACAGCAAGCCGAGGTGAGCCACTGCGGAACAGCCAGGCGGGATTTCTCCGCGCAGAGAGCATCTAAAGCTCCCATTGCCTGAGCTCAGCACACGCTGCAGGGATTAGAGTGGAAATCAAAACCAAAAAGAAAAACACCAGCCCTACAGCCGAGGGCGTAGCAGTGGCGCCATATTGCCACTGGCGGCAGCAGCACCGAATTCAGCGAGGCCAGTACAGCTACATCTGCGTACTCAAGAACAGTGAGTCAAATTGCGGGCCACAGAGGAGAAATCCCAGTACTGTACTCCCTGGGACTTGACCCAGTGAGGGAGGGGCGGTGGCAGAGATATCACACTATAGGAGAACGTGCAACCTGGCACCCCCCACAGTCTAAAGCAGCCTCTATCGACTCTCTGGGTCGGAGACTCTGTGATAAGTAAAGGAGTAGTGGGGTCTGAGATACTACTGACTCGAGATCCAGAGCACCTTAAGTGAAGTCATAGTGACCCAAGGGAAGAACCCAGAGAAGGCACAAACATCCGAAATCATGGGAAAGAGGAATAATACTGGAGCAATAAATGCCCACAACCCCACAACATCAGAACCCGATAAAACTGAAAATCAGAGATTTCTAGAAGATCAAATCAGGAAAATAACTGTAGAAATAATAGAGGTGCTTCGAAAAGAACTCAGAGAGAGCCAAAAAGAGATAAAGGATGCAATTAATGAAGTAAAGGCCTCAATTCAAAGCACAAACAACCAATTAGAACACATGGAGAACAGAATCTCACTCTTAGAAGATGAGCAAACCAAAAATAAACGCATAGTTTCTAATCTAGAAAAACATATCCGACAGCAGGAATCTGATATTGAAGAAATATGGGCCCATTTTAAGAGAGCTAACCTAAGAATAATTGGAATAGAGGAGGGAAAAGAAAGTGAAACCAAAGGGATCAACAATCTCTTCAAGGAAGTAATAGCAGAAAATTTTCCAGACATAGAGCAAGAGGTCGATACACAGGTCCAGGAAACTTATAGAACTCCCTTTAGACAGGATCGGAGAAGAGGATCCCCACGCCACATAATTGTCAAAATGAACAATGTGGAAGCCAAGCAGAGAATCTTAAAGGCAACAAAAGCAAAGGGCCAAGTGACATTCAGAGGCAAACCAATTAGAATCACTCCAGACTTCCCAAACCAAGTTATGAGAGCCAGAAGGGCTTGGAGTAACATATTCCAAACTCTGAAAGAAAACAACTTCCAGCCAAAAATTTCCTACCCAGCAAAACTTTTTATCAAATTAGATGGAAAAATAAGAAGCTTCCATGACAAACAGAAACTGAAGACATTTATGTCTTCAAAACCAGCACTAGAGAAAATACTCAAAGAAATTAACTGCAAAGAAGAAATAGGTAACACACTCCAGAACTAGAGAAATAAGATTTTCCATCCAACAGACAACTAAGATTGGTTATCTGTGGAGATTCATTATTTATGTTAGTCTTTTACCTATCTCTAAAGGGTATTGTTTGCCTTTATTGTTGTTAATTTCTAGGATTTCTAGTTGGAATATTAATATACCTTCAGATATAGCATTTGGAAATATTTTATCCCATTCTATTAGTAACTTTTAACTCTGTTTACATTGTCTTTGGATATACAATATTTTTTTATTTTTTAGGGAGTTTGTATACTCCTCTGTTGCAGGTGCCATTGAAATCATAACCAAGAAATCACTGCCAATTTCAATGTTGTGAGCTTTAATGACCCAGATTTTCTCCTAAAAGTTTATAGTCTTAAGATTTATATTTAGGTCTATTATCTATTTTGAGTTAATATTTGTATATGGGATTAGGTAAGGGTCCAATTTTATTCTTTTCCATGTAATTATTATTTTTTAACAATATTTAGTTAAAAGATTAATATTTCCACCACCAAATGTTCGTGGAAACCTTGTCAAAAATAACTTGATAATATAGGGAAGAATTTAGCTCTAGGCTTGTATTTAACTCCAATGGAGTTTATATATCTGCCTTTAGAATAGTACTACACTGTTTCAATTATTGTAGCTTTATATGGTTTGAAATCAGAAAATATATATCTTCTAGCTTTGTTCTTTTTCAAGATCGTTTTGGGTACCTAGAGTCCATATTCCATATTAGGATAGATTTTTTTTCTGAAAAATAAATATATAAATATATGATAGTTTCACCTAAAAAATAGAAAAAAATATTCTCTGGTAAGAAAGAAAGCAAAAAGAAATATTGAAATGTTATCTTTAAGTCATCAAAAGCTTGGTATCAGACAATGAAACTGTTATGTGAGATTATCATTTTTAATTTTAGATAAATTGCCATAATACTAGATGTCAACTACTAAGCCAAGCATGGGAGGGAGGGATAGGGAGAGAATGGGGTGGGGATCGGGTGGGGGCTGACTGGGAAAAGTGTGCATGTATGTCTACAAAACTATGTATCCTACTATGATGTATGAATACAGTGCACCAATAGAAAAAAAAAAAAAAAAAAGAGTGCACCACCACGCCCGGCTAGTCTTTTTATGTTTTTTAAACAGGGTTTCACTAAGTTGTGAAGGGCTTCTGTCTGTCTCCAAACAGCAATCCTCTGGTCTATGTCTCCCGAATGCTGGGATTATAAGCATGCACTACCGTGTCCAGCAAGCTGTAATGTTCTGAGCACCTTAAACGTTTAGTTTCACAGGTTCTTTAGTTATCTTTACGAGATCTTTCTATTTGGAGTTTCAAACACTCTTTCTTGCTTCAGGAATTTTAGGTTCTATGTCTTTGGATTTTAATATTTCCATATTAATAAAGTCCAATACAATCTATATGTAAAAGCAAATCTGGCCCTTTTTTTTTTTTGGTGGTGGTACTGGGGTTCTTGGAAGCTCTTCTACCTCCGGGCTATACTCCCAGAACTATTTTATATTTTTATTTGGAAACAAGGTCTCTTAAGCCAGCACAGATGGCTTCAAACCTGCACAATCCTCCTGTCTCTGCCTCCAAGCACGGGGATTACAAGCATCTGCCACCATGCCCGGCTTTTTTTGTGTGTGTGTGTGTGTGGTACTGGGGTTCCTGGAAACCCTTCTCTGGGTTATACACCCAGACCTATTTTTTTATATTTTTATTTGGAAACAGGGTCTCTTAAGCCAGCAAGGCTGGCTTCGAAGGAGCGTGATCCTCCTGTCTCCGCCTCCCAAGCGTGGGGATTACAAGTGTGTGCCACCATGTCCCGCAAATCTGGCCCATTTTGGCCCCTCTGACCTCCTCCTCCTTCCAATACACACTTATGTGCTAATCCGTTTTAACAGCTTGGTGCAAATCCTTTTACTTATGTCTCTAAATGAATTACAATCCATGTGTGTCTATGTCTATATCACTTGTCAATTGGCTACCCACCTATGGATCTCTTTAATACACATGCACACATTTGTGAATTTTATTAAATTTTTTGTAATAATAGAATTTTATTATATAGTACATGCTTTCCAAACAGACACTCAAATATCCTAACTACATATTTTAAAAATTTATATACACAAGATGTAATCTTCAATAAATATGACCAAAATACATGTTGGGGTTTTCATCACAACATATGTAAATGTGTCTTTTGAGAGGGCAGGCTGGGGACAAGTTCAATATTTTCTTTTTACTTAGTTTTACCTACTCTTTTCTGTCACTTCCATGTAAAATCCCTGCTCCTCCCACACCTCTTCCATGTGATAAGAACGTATATGTGTGTGTGTGTGTGTGTGTGTGTGTGTGTGTGTGTATGTATTTGTGTGTGTGTGTGTGTGTGTGTGTGTTTGGTTCTGTGTATTAATTACCCTGAGGAGTGTTCTACCTCTGAGCTACACCCCCAACCCTATTTTATTCTTACTTTTAAACAGGGTCTTATTAGGTTGCTCAAAGTCTCATTACTTGCTGAGGCTGTCCTCAGACTTGTGATCCTCCTGTCTCAGCCTCCCAAGTACTGCGATTATAAGTATGGACTGCCATGCCCAGCTGTATGTATATATTTGTATGTATGTTTACATATATATGAAGGATTGGGGCATTTTTTGTAAAACTGACATCATGTTATATACCTTCCTTTATATTTGACTTTTTTTCAACAATACATTTTAGAAATCCTTTCAAGCATAGCTATTTAGTTCCAGTTCATTTTTTATAATGACTTCTTTCTATGTCATGGGCTTAGGTAGCATGATTCATCTAGCCATTGTCTTATTTGATAGGAATTATTTTGCTTCCAGACTTATTGGTTTGCTTATTTCTGTTATCACTGCAACTCTGAAGACTGCTACATGTAGATTCTTACTTTCTTTTGCTTTCATGGATTCGATTTCAAAAGTAGGATTGCTGATTTAAAGGGCACATTATGATTTACATTTAGCCAGTGTTTGGGTTTTCTATCTAAAAAGGTTGGGTGATTTAAATACCCATCAGCTGTATGTGAGTTGTATTTTTCCTCATTTCCACACCAGTACTGTCTGTATCCAGCTCCCTTAAACGTTTGCTGTTACCACCGGGCACCACGGTGTTGAAGGACTCTTCCTTGAGGAAGCATGTGGATCTCTGGCTCTTTTATTTTCCAGACTAATTTTTAACAGAATTCAGGTTTAGTTTGTATACAAGTTTAGTTGCCCCTGCATATTTCATTAATGCTTTCTGGAAATCAGTGAACCTTTCCAAGCTGCAGATTCAGCTCTTTCTTCTTCTGTTTTTTAGATGAGGTAAACATTTTTGTTTTGATTAATTATTTTTTCCTTCATTGTCCCTTTTCTTTTTCCTTCTGAAGCTTGTTGTCATGCTCATGTCAGATGCCCTAGGTCTATCTTTCCGCTTTAGCGTGCTTTTATTTTCTAACATGAAAGGGTTGGGATATGTTCTGTGCTTCATCTACTAGACTATACATTTGAATCTCTACAGTCAGTCATTCAGCCTGTTTCCTGAAGCCTGCAGTCTGAAAATAATGTTTATCAGTTTTATTTTATTTTATTGTTATTTTTTGAGAGGGTGATGCTGGGGAATTAATCGGGGGCATTCTAAATCTGAGCTATACTCTAAGTACGAGTTTATTTTTAAATAGGTTCTTGCTAAGTTGCTGAAGTTAGCTTTGAACCTTCAGTCCTGTCTCAGCCTCCCAAGTACTGGGATGACAGACACTCACCACTCTTCCCAGCTTTAAGAATTGATTTTTGTTTTAAGAATTGACTTTTGTATTGTGAAGTTTTCCTAAATGTTCCATATTGTATAAGACCATCTGGTCAGAAGCTCTGGTGTCAGCCTTATTCAATAGAGGCAGACAAGTTAGAATTACAACTGAGTAAAGAAATGATATAATACTCTTTAAACCAATATTCTGGCTTTTATTTATCTGAGATGGTCAGCTTCTTGCACATGACTCAGTATATAAACAGTGCCCCATTAGCATTCATTATATTTATTTAAAACAGTTTTCCACATCAGTTTACTACAATCATTAATGTCCTTGTTTGCAGCTTGCAAACAACTGAAATAAATTTTTTGCTAACATAAATGGAAAAGAAACTTATTGCATGGATATTGGGTAGCACCTCAAGGACTAGAGCAGAGAAAACACACAAATTAAGCTTGAAAAACAGAAGTAAGGCACAAGCAGCTGAGTGGTCAGATCTACTATAGGCCAGGCCGTGGGGAGGCTGCCGAGGTCTTCCTACTCTTGTCACATCAGCAGCTCTGACTTGTACCACTGTTCAATATCTGATAACCTTGCCAACACAGAATGGGGACTGAGTTCCCTTCACCTTAGTGTGTCCCAGCTGACACCAGGAGTGTGTGACGGGCCAAGCTTAGGTCAGGTGCCTGTGTCCTCCCTAGATGGAGAGGGAGTACCTCGTTGTCCTTTCAGCATCTACAGAAAGTAAATGCTAGCAGATTCCTGAAACATAGGAAGAGATTTCATATGCCAAGCAGATACAGGACCTCCAACAGCAGTGTGAGGGTTAATTTTATGTGTCAACTTGATTGGGCCTCTGGCTGCCAAGGTATCTAGGTATGTCTGTAAGTTGCTTCTGAAGGAGGTTAGCATTTGCATTGACAGAGTAGAGCATGCAGCCTCCCCGTGCAGGTGGGCCACACTCGGTCTGCTGAGAGCCCTACTGGAAGGAAGAGTAGGAAGTAGGTGAATTTTTGTCATCCTGAGTGATGAGCAGGATGTTGACTTCTCCCGCCCTTGGTACTCATGGTTCTCAGACCTTCACATTCAGAAATAATCTATACCATGAGCTCTCAACTGTCCATGCATTGTCATTTTGCCTAGTATCATCACTTTTTAAAAAAAATGCTAGGACTTCAAGAAAGAGGGAACCATGCCTGATTAATTCTATCCATAGTAGACCAAACATACTGAGAAGCTATTTTTCTTTCTTTTCATTCTTTTCTTTTTCTTTTGGTACTAGAGATTGAATCCAGGGGCAATATACTTCTGAGCTATGTCCCCTTCCTAATTTATTTATTTATTTATTTATTTATTTATTCATTTGTTTACTCATTTACTCATTTACTCATTTATTTATTCATTTACTGCTTATTTACTTGTTTATTTAATTTACTATTTGTGGTCCTGGAGATTGAACTCAAGAACATTCTAACTCTGAGCTCTACCCCTAGACCTATTGTATTTTTTATTTTGAAACAGGCTCTCACTAAGTTGCTGAGGGCCTCACTAAATTGCTGAGGCTGGTTGTGAATCTGTAATGCTCCTGTCTCAGCCTTTCAAAGACTGGGATTATAGGCCTGCACCACCATGCCTGGCTGAAAAGCTACTTTTTTTGGATATGATCATGTATTTTCCAGAATTTGTAACACTATATATCACTCTACATGCTCTTTTAGGAATGTACTGCTCACTGACACTTCTCCATCACAAGGTATGTTCAGTTTTCTTTCACTTTTCTAATCTGAGTGGATTTTGTCTACTGTGGCATGGCCATGGTTACTTTTTATTCTTTTTTTGGTACTGGGGATTGAACCCAGGGCATTCTACCCTGAAGAATGCCCCTAGCCCATTTTTAAAATTTTAAAATATGATCTTACTAAGTTGCTGAGAGTTTCACTAAGTTGCTGGAGACTAGTCTCAAACCCATGATTCTCCTGTCTTAGCCGTCCAAGTACTGGGATTAGAGGTATGCACCAACCTGCACAGCTGCCCCATTAATTTCAAAATTAGGCCATTAAATGTGCTACAGTTCCTACTTGGCTCTTGGGACATACGCCTTGGGAACCCTAAGCTACAATGTCTGGCTCCCATGAAAACATTACTGTGGAGTGACCACTGCAATGAAGACCCAGCTGTTTGAGGTCTCAGCTGTTTGAGTCTCTCCAGCACAGATGTCAGACACATGAATGAGCTGAAGGATCAAGCTTTCAGATGATTACAGCCCTGAACCTTCCAGCCAACCAAGCTGATGCCCAGTGAGGCCAGGCTGTGAGTGTTCCAGCTGAGTCTCACACAGTGTGGAGCAGAAGCGAGCCATCTGCCCTATACCCTACACGAATTCCCAACACAGAATCTGTGAGCAAAATATAAGGTTGTTTTATGTTACTTAATTTGAGGGTAACTTGTTGTGAATTCATAACAAGTGGAACAGAGAATCATAGACTTTCAAGGATGGTAAAGAACTTTGAGGACATCTAGCTGAAGATGTTTATTTTAAAAACAAAGCAATCCGTTCAGAGGGGTAGAATAATTGCCCCAGCATTTACCAGCTTATTAGTGGCAGAATCAACGGTAGTTCCCTTCTTACAGTGTAAGGAGAGTTTTGGTCTGCAGGAAATTTCTTGCAAGAATCACTACATTGGGGTAAAACTTTCAGTTTGAATGAATGTTAATCCATATATTCACATTTTCAAGGTGGATAAACTCAGGATGGAACTATTCTGGGATTTCCAAAAGGCACGTCTTCAATATTTCTCTCTGTCCTTCTCTTTCATTAATCAGTAACATGCATTTATGACAATCAAGTTACAGTTTAGCATGAGATAACCAATGTCATCAAAGAAAAAATACCAAGGTCATTCTAGTCCAAAGCAAAACAAAAAAAATTTTTTTTTAAATTGGCTCCCAGAAAAATTGGCTAAACCTATTTAAAACTTGTCTCTTATTCCAATCACAACTGTAGCAATGAAGTCATAAGTAATTTAAGGCCTATTAAAGTAGAAAGAAGAACTGAAGCTGGGTGTGTTGGCACATGCTTGTAATCCCAGCATTTGGGAAGCTGAGACCAGAGGATCACAGTTCGCAGACAGCTTCAGCTACTTAGTGAGGCCCTCTGCAACTGAGTGAGACCCTGTTTCAAAATAAAGAAATGTTTTTTTTTAAAAAAAGAAAGAACTGAATAGTGGAAGGAAATAAAAACTATAGAACATCATCACAGAGATGGATCCCAAAAGACAAGAAGGGTTTTATAATATCAGCATTATTTCTCCTGTACCTCAAATGTAGTAACCTTTGAGCACATTGTATTTTGGTTTTAAAATGATATATCTATTTGTCAAAATTAGTTACAACTGTGGCCTTAAGTGTGTGTGTGTGTATATGCCCCTATCAACTTCCCCAAATCTGAGACCCAGCAGTAGGGAAATGTATACTCTGATCACACCCTTCTGATATTACCAAGAACTTGTTTCCCTTTTTCTAAAGACCTGACCTGATAAGTGTTTAAGCCTCTCTCTGAAATACAAATCACACATCAAATCTTTCCCTGTAGCTCTGGCTTTTGTGATCTCCAGTAGGTTGTAACTAACAGGCTATAGTAAAATAGAATGGAAAATTAGAGTTTAGAGGACTAAAAATACTGTTAGTAATTACAACTTTGAGAAACAACAAGAGCTACATTCCTGCAGGAGCCTATATCATTCTTGCAAAAGATGCCAGATTATTCTTTAGAGGGAAAAGAAAAGGCAATACATCTAATTTTCAGATGCAAGTCAGAAGAAATGTGTGAAACATGTAATTTCTTAGGGCATTTTGAGTAGTAAAGTTAGAAGATGATAATAGCTAAGGCAAAGAAAGTCTTTATTGAGATAAAACTACAGTAGGAGATTCTGGGGAAAATTGAAAAGAGTCATTTTGATAATAATGAACGTAAACCAATGATTGAACAGTAAATTCATTGTGGCAAGTAGAGATCAGAGAGTTTAAGTTTTGATGATGGTAAGGGAAATTTTTCAAATACCTGATGAAAACAAAACTAAACAAAAACAAAGAACTCCTCCCAAAAATGAAAACCAAAAAATAAAGAACAAAACAAAATACCCTGAGAGATCGTTTAGAGACAACACCACTATGCTTTTACACATACTAAACCATCAATCTAGGAAATTAGTATTTATCTTTCCAAACATCAGGTATGTGCTCTAGAATACGTGAGAGTAACTCTTCTGTACAGAGCCACACAGTAAATATGTCAGGGCTGTCATAGGATCTCTGATGCATTTATCCAGATTTTCTGTGGTTGTAGAGATATAGACATAGATTATACAAATTAAATGAGTTTGATTGTATATCAATAAAACTTTATTTACAAAATCAGGCCAGGGGCCAGATTTGGTAAGAGGACTGTATTTTGCTTTAGGAAATAATGGACATTAAGTCATACTTTGCTTTCCCAATTAATTCTTTAATTGGAGAGTGACATGGCCAGGAAGAAAATACTTGGCAGATCTGAGTTAAGGCACCAATTCTGTCAGTGTATGATCTTCAACAAGCACTTAACTTAACCTTTCAACACCCACACACATTTCTTCACTCACCGTATCTGTTCTGGCTACTTTGTAGGGTTTCTGTAAAGCTCAGTGAAATAATATTAGTGGAAGCACTTCAAAAACTTAAGCCTTATCCAAGTGAATAAAGCCAATGTTATTAACAGGTTGCAAATGAGCAGAGACATGCCCAGAAAGGCACATAAAATGATGGTAATAAAAAGGATGCACATTTGTGAAATCACTGAGCAATCACTGTTGTAATTAAAAAGCGCTCTGTCTCTGCATATAAAGGAGCATTTCCTATGAAGCCACAGAGCTAGAAATGGCTATAAAGAGTGTGAGACAGTGCAGGAAGGACAGGAGGACTAGACTCCTGGTTAAGTTGCATGGATCTTATTCTTGCCTCTGTGTGATTGGGCCTTGTCACTCAAGTCAGCTTTACCAGGACAAAACGATACTCTCTACACTGCAGAAATATTTTTTAAATTAATGAATCCACTTAAGTGCTCAGCAGAGATACTAGAAGAATAAAAGTACCAACCACTACCTGTAACCTGGTAGGCTGGTAAAGTCAACATTTTTTTAATTGAAACGATGCACAAAATCATATAAGCTTGAAGTGGAAGAACCCACAGAGTCCTTTAGTGCACAGTCAAATATGCAAATATGGGGACTCCTGCAAATATGGGGACTCACCCCACTGATGTTTTGGCTTGTGCTCATACCACCTCTGTTTCAATCCTTTCTTTATTAGGAAGTTCATAACTTTGTATCAAACTTCTTAGTATAGGTAACACATTTCTATCATTCATATAGGAAAATAATTTCCCCATTGAAAAGAGTATAGCAGTAGCTGAGCTGTATTATCTCCATTAATTTGCCCTCCACATTTCTAAGACTAGTCATAGCAGTGGACAGTATCTGGGCACATTAATAAATGGGGTCGAATAGATGCAGCTTACAGAATGCAAAGTGGCTTGAAGCCATCCTCCAGGCCCTCAGGAGAATGACTAAGTCCATGCTCATTTTATCTTAGGTAGGCAAGAGACATTATGACTTGTTTTTTGGCATTGATGATTTTAAATAAATTCTAAAAATAAATACAATTAATATTGATTAGGATATTTATTAATGGCAGGGTATGTCTACAAATAGAAAGATAAGAAATCACTGCAAATTGGAATAAGTTTAAAGCCTGTATAAATATGTCCTTAGTTATTAATGCCTTAATAAAATTTAGGCATTACTTTGCATTTTTATATATTTGCACATAAACATTGTTTTTCATAAATTGGGCTTGTTGTTTTGTTGTCAAACAAATGATGCAGTAAGAATTTTTATGCACCACAGAAATCAATTATTTTTGTCTCTTCGTGGATGTCTTGTGGAGTCTTGTTTCAGGAAATCTCTAAAATATTCACCACTGATTAATTTTGAAAAGTGCTTTTGTCATCTAAAAGCACAAGTGAAATTTCTAAAGCAAATTAATTTCCACTCAGTTGCCAGGCATGTGAACAAGACTGGAGTCCAATTTCTGGCCTTTCCTTTTTTTGTTTTTTAGACCAAAAGGCTCTCTGCTTGTTGGAAGAGAGAGGGTCAGGATGGTAAGAGGGGAAAAAAACTGGCATCTTTGCAGATAAACTGAGTAAGGGAAGAAAGATAGTCAATAAAGCTGAGTTGTGAGAAGAATACCTTGGAGCCTGTGACATGGATTGATGAGGTCTCTTTGACATTATAAGGTAAACCAAAAATACACTTCTCGGTCTTTGGCCTCTTAGGTGACTGGACAGAATGTGTTTTCACAGACTAAGTTTCAGAACAGTAGCAATCTGATGAGGTAACAACACAATGCTGAAGGTCAGTGTAAAAAAAATATATATATATAATATATATATATTATATATGTATTATATATATTATACTAGCAAAATTTTGCTATTTTCACTAATTAAGCAAAATATACTTTCTTCCAATAGTGCACTGTCAGGAGCAATGAGTAAGTTTTGAAAAGTCTTAAAATTGGAAGGAGCTTTTGAGCTGCTCATAGTCCAAATAATTTGGGAATTTGTAATGATAAGTGAAATATGACCCTTAATTTTAATATTTTTTTAGCCTACACCCACCTTTCATTATTTTTCAGTGTCGGTAGACAAAAACTGCAGGGCAATAAAATCTCCTTAGTCAGATATGTTAATCCAAATATTGGAAAATTCAGGTTGCTTCAAAGATAGGAGTTTCAACTCTCTGGTAGGTTGATGACATAATTAAGTTGAAATACATGGATGACATCAGTAGACAAGGTGGTCTGCTAGGCTATTAGTACAACTGAGAATGATTCAGCTATAGTTATTCCATATGTATCATACTTCACCTGTCCTTCAATACCTAAGAATCTTCAATCTTATAACTATATTGAAGTCAATGAATATAGAATCAAAGCAAATGTTTTATAAACAATGTATGAGTTCATTTAGAAATTATATTCTTCAAACCATCAGTACTGTGCAGTAAATTTTAGTGACTTCTCTGGACATTGAGTGACACTTACTAAATGTTTTCAGAATAATATTAACAAGTTAGAGACTATAGAACCACAATTTCTCCTGAGGGAAAAAAAATTGAGGTTCTCTCCATAATTATTAACTTGTTAACTTTATACAAAAAGTGAAATGTTCTTTTTCAGTGATATTAGATGACTTGACTTCATAAGAATATTTCAGATCTACCCTCAATGAGGTCGAATAATAAAGAATAGTAAGTTACTCTTAACTGAAGTAATGAAACTCCTGTGTGGATTTGAACATTCTGTCTGGGTCATGAACTTGAATACTTGTTATGATTTGAATATAGATTATCCCCTGGAAAATCCATGTATTGGCAAAGGAAAAATGTTCAGAGATGAAATTAAACCATGAAGTTTCTAATGATATCAGTGGATAAAAACAGCTGAATTAGCTAGATTAATAGTTTGAAGGTATTTCTTGGATGATAAGAAGAAAGGGTGTGGCTGGAGAATGTAGGTCACTTGCAGGTGGTGGTCTTGGGGATGATAAGTGTTCTCTATCCCCTCCTTTTGTTCTGTCTTTGCTTTAGGGCTCCATGATGTGAGAGCAGCATCCCTCCATGGACCCTCCACTGCTGCCATTTTTGCTTTAGTTCTAGCTCTATGGGCCAAAATCTCTGAAACCATAACCCTCAATATATCTTTCTCAAGGACTTCTGGGAAGATGGTGACCAAGGGAAGCAGCACATACCAGTCCTGCTGACATCTGATCTCCATTGCATGCATTCCTTGGAGAAGCCCTGGACACCAGATTTTGGTTTAATATCTGATAGGGACAACTTAAGGAGACATTTCTAGCTTTGACTTCCTATCTAGAATACAAGAGAGAGAGTGGATAATGGCAGAATTAGAAGCAAGATGACAAGGAGGCGCATGCCACACAAGAAAAGTGATTTTTGGAAGAACATCCCAGAAGGGATTAGAGAAAAGACCACTTCAGCCATGCATGCTGGGGACTCTTAACAACATACCTTATAAGAAAAATGATCCGGGCCTGATGGAGGGAACTGAGCAGTGCTGGGCGGGGAAGCCCAGCTGCGTGTCCCGTCCCGGGGAAATCAGCGCACCTGTCCACAGCACTCCTTTGTGCTGCGCTGAGGTTTGTGTTGCGCTTGGAACAGTAGATCCTGCTCTACACGGTGATGCTGTAGCCTCTGCTCTTGGAAGGGAGTTAAAATTTATTTCTGCTGAGTGCTCGATCCAACAACCTCTTAAAAACACACATACTGTCTTCTCTTATTAAAAAAAATATAGGAAAGGGGATAAGATGGTGGCAGCAGCAGCCAGGATTCAGGAGATGCAGACAAATCCTATCCAATTCACCTGAAACTTTTGGGAAAAATCCCCGTGAAGGGGGACTGCTCCGGCCACACATGCTTAAGAATTCTGAACATCATACCATGTAAGGAAGGAGCTCAGCGGAGAACCAGGAGGAAGGCGGCAGCAGCAGTGGCGGCATTGGTAGTGGAGGCTAGTATTTGGGAGAGGCAAAAATCTGATCCAACCCACCCTGATCTTCTGAAGAAATTGCCCCAAAGATAGAATGCTACCACCGTGCATGCTCAGGAATTCTGGACAACATGCAGTGTGGGAAAAGTGTTTGGGAGAGAATTGAGATGGTGGAGGCAGCGGCAATGGCAGTGGCCAGTATTCAGGAGAGACAGAGATCTGATGCAACACACCTTGATCTTTTGAAGAAATCACCCCAAAAGTTGAATGCTACCACTGTGCACGCTCAGAAATTTGCGACAACATGCTGTGTGAATAAAGTGCTTGGAAGAGAACCAAGATAGCTGTGGCAGTGGCAGTGGTGGTCAGTATTTGTAGAGGCAGAGATTCAATCCAATCTATCTCATAATTTTAAAGAAATATCCTCAAAGGTATACTGCTACTGCCACACATGCTCGGAAATTCTGGAAAATAAACTGTGTGGGAAAGGTATTCAGGAGAGAACTGAGATGGCAGTGGCACAGCAGCAGAAGTGGTGACCAGAATTTGGAGGGGCAGACAGATCCAGTCCAGTCCACCTTGAACTTTTGAGGAAATCTCCCCAAAAGTAGACTGCTCCTGCCACACATGCTTGGGAATTCTGGACAACATGCTAAGTGATAAAATAGTTTGGGGGCTTTCAAAGGGAGCCCTGAATAGCCAGGATGGGCTGCCATGCTGTGTGTTCTGGGAGTCATCAGCCCTCATGGCCAACACACTCCTCTGTGTAGAGCTGGAGGCCAGGGTACACATGGAGCAGCAGAGCCTGCTCTCCGAAGTAAAGCTGTGGACCTTTGCCCTTGGAGGGAAGACAAATTCATTGCCAGTAGGTATTTGGGGGGTCACAGCTTTCACAAAATACATGTACTGCTCTCTCATATTAAAAAAAAAAAGAATGCTGGGCATGATTGCACACACTTGTAATCCCTGTGTTTGGGAGGCAGAGAAGAGAAGATTGCACAGGTTCAAGGCCAGCCTCACTGGCTTAAGAGTAAAAATATATATTAAAAATGGGTCTCTGGGAGTAGATCCTGGAGGTAGGGTTTCCAGTAACCCCAGTACCACAAAAAAAGGAAGAAAAAAGGGAACATCTGTAGATACCTGCTCATATTGGCAGAGACCAGAGCCCGATGCACAGTAAGACAGCAAGGCTGGTGCCGGGGCCTCTGAGGCTAGGATAGGAGCCTGCCCGGTGGCTAGGCTGGTATCAGTGCCAGCAAGACTGGGATCAGAGCCTGCCATGAGACAAGGCTGGTGCTGGGGCCTCTGAAG
The DNA here is from genome assembly GCF_963383645.1 of Muscardinus avellanarius. Taxonomy (NCBI): domain Eukaryota; kingdom Metazoa; phylum Chordata; class Mammalia; order Rodentia; family Gliridae; genus Muscardinus; species Muscardinus avellanarius. The sequence continues at coordinate 11,405,689 of NC_137787.1, read as the reverse complement.
CTGGGATCGGAGCCTGCTGAGGGGTGAGACCAGTGTCTGTAGGGGCCAGCAAGGGTGGGATCGGAGCTTGCCATGAGGCAAGTCCGATGCTTGAGCCTCCGAGGCCAGGATCAGAGCTTCTGTGAGGCAAGGCTGGTGCTGGGGCCTCTGAGGCCAGGATCGGAGCCTGCTGAGGGGTGAGGCTGGTGCCTGGGTCAGCAAGGCCAGTTTTGGAGCTTGCCGTGAGGCAAGGCTGGTGCTGGGCCTCCGAGGCTGGGATCAGAGCCTGCCAAGGGGTGAGGCTGGTGTCAGGGATAGTGAGGCCAGGATCAGAGTCTGCTGTAAGGCAAGGCTGGTGCTGGGGCCTCTGAGGCTGGGATCTGAGCCTACCAAGGGGTGAGGCCAGTGCCAGGGCCAGCGAGGCTGGGATGGGATCCTGCCATGAGGCAAGGCCAATACTGAGGCCCCCAAGGCTGGGATCAGAGCCTGCCATAGGGTGAAGCTGGTGAAGGGCCAGCGAGGCCAGGATTGGGGCCTGCCATGAGGCATGGACAGTGCTGGGGCCTCTGAGGCTAGGATCAGAGCCTGCTGAGGGGTGAGGCTGGTGTCGGGGCTAGTGAGGCTGGGATTGGAGTCTGACATGAGGCAAGGCCAGTGCTGGAGCCTCCGAGGCTGGGATCAGAGTCTGCTAAGGGGTGAGGCCAATGCCAGGGCCAGTGAGGCTGGGATTGGAGCCTGCCAAGGAGGGAGGCTAGTGCCAGGGTCAATGAGCTGGGATCGGAGCCTGCCATGCGGCAAGGCAGGTGCTGGGGTCAGCAAGGCCAGGTTCCATGCCTGCCATGGGGTGAGGCTGTAGCTGGAGCCAGCAAGGATGGGATCAGAGTCTTCCGGGTGGCCAGACCAGTGCTGGGGCCTTCAAGAGTGGGATCAGAACTTGCAATGCAGCATACACAGAGAAAGATCACAGGAAAAAAAAATCAGATGCTTTCCCTAATATGCAAAAACTAGGAAGAAATGGGTAATAGGAGGAAATCTAGTGTAAGAAAGGGCCCTATAGAGGACCAATTAAGGTGACCAATCAGAGGGGATGGGATGGGGGAAGATGGAATCTCTTTAAAACACATGATGTTCATGAATATATCAAAGTTAATCACTAAATCAAGCAAGGGATTGAGGGAACAGCAAGTGACTGGGATGGGGATTGGATAAAAGCTAATGGGACGATGTGTACTTAGATATCCTCACAAGTCTTTTATTCTATTGTGATGTTTGACTACAATGCTCCAATAAAAATATATTTTAAAAAACAGCATTCTACAAAAGCCAGAAAACACCATATCTTTAAAAAATAACATGATAAATAAAAGGCAGAAGGAAAAATCGATCATAGAGCAGTAAAGAAAATTGTGCCCTCTTGCCTCAGTGAACCTGACTCTAAGAGACAAACAGGAAAACCACCAAAGACTTGAAGTAAGCAGCTTCAGATCACTGGAATTTAAGCCATAAGTTCCTTCTGAGAGAACACTAGCTACAACTTGTAGCAATGGCAACCGAGCTCACTATGCCCTCCAGAGATCCAGAACTAGACTCAACAGCATCTTAAGTGAAGCCTCCTACCCCAAGGAAGAAAGCCCAGCACAGGGCCCCCAGGTACTCACGAAGCCTCCATAAACTCCCTGGGTCTGACACTTTGTAGTTCAACTTGGCAAAGTTGGGGGTGAAGTCTGCTGTTGAACATAGCAGAGGCTCAAACACTCAGGCTACGCATCAGTGGAGAGTGTGGGGGGAGACCTATGCTTAAAACTGGATCCAACTAATAGATCTCCAGGAACACCACAGACCACCCCATCTTGGTGAATGGGGAGAAGTCAGACCAGGCCAGCCCTGGCTGTTGAGAACAGAGACTCTTACACTGAGTTTAGTCTCAGAGGCATTCATTACCTATGGAAGCAAGGAGAGACTCAGGCCCTTCATCTTTGTAAAATGAGGAGGGTAACATGTACTTAACACTAGATCCAGCCCCATTAATGCGAGACACTTGTGTAGACTGAAAAACTCAAAGAACCAGGCTTGCAGCAGGAAAGGTGCCTGATACACTTGGATCTGCATAGAGAGAGAATGCAGAGGCTCAGTCTGCTGAATATCCATATATTTGTAGGATTGCATTAATTTGTTGTTGTTTTTTAATGTGTAAGCATGCATAATTGTTTGTTTCCTCTATTCCCAGCCACTCTCCCAAGATTCTTTCCTTGTACATACCTACTCTCTTCCCTCTGTTTCTCTTTTTCTTTTTTCTCTCTTGTTTTCTCTTCATTGTCTTATATTAAATCACTTCATATCACTATACTCAAAACTCTGTATTTGTTCATAGAATACCACTACATATTCACTATCTTTAATATCTACTGTATAGTACCCCACCAAACTCATACACTCATTCTATTTGATCCTATGCATGGCTTTACCCTATTCTTACATTTACAACTTCAATTCCTTCCTCACTCAATCTTCACTGTTGAATACAACACAATTTGCCCTTGGATATACCAGCTGACACTTAGAGACTGAGTAAAATCTATCAGAAATTATGAGAAGGAGAAATAATAAGAAAGCAATGAGCTCCAAACACCACAATAACAGAACCAGACAACACAGAATTGCAGAGATCTCCAGAAGGTCAAGTTAGGAATGTAACTATAGAAATAATATGGGACTTCCGAAAATAATTTAGGGAAAGTCTGAAATAAAAAAGAATGCAATCTTGATGTGAAGGCATCAATTCAAACTATAAACAGTTGATAAGACTACATAGAGAATAGAATCTCGCTCTTAAAAGATGATCACTCCAAAAAAGGAATGCAGAGTATATAACTTAGAAATAACAATTCAACAGCATGAATTGGACATTGAAGAAATATGGGCCCATTTTAAAAGAGCTAACCTGAGAATAATTGGTATAGAAGAGGGAACAGAAGGTGAAACCAAAGGGATCAACAGTGTTTTCAAAGAAGTAATATCAGAAAATTTTCCAAATATAGAACAAGAGTTTGATACACAGGTACAGTAAACTGGTAGAACCCCCTTTAGACAAGATCAGAGAAAAGGTTCACCACTCCACATAATAGTCAAACTGACTAATGTAGAAGCCAAGTAAAGAATCTTAAAGGTAACAAAAACAAAAGACTAAGTGACATTTAGAGACAAACCAATTAGAATCACTCCAGACTTCCAAAATCATGTCATGAAAGCCAGGAGAGCCTGGGGAAACATATTCCAAACTCTGAAAGAAAACACTTGCAGCCCCAAATTTCCTACTCAGCAAAAATATCTCTCAAATTAGATGGGAAAATAAAAATCTGCCACAACAAACAGAAGCTAAAGGAACTTATGTCTTCCAAACCAGCACTAGAGAAAATACTCAAAAAGATTAACTGCAAAGAAGACATAAGTACTACACGCCAGAACCAGAGAAACGAGAATTTCTATACAGCAAACAACTAAACAAAGAAGAACAAACACTACCTCAAATAAACATTAAAATTCAATATTTTAGAAATTAAAAACCATCACTCAATAATTACACTGAACATAAATGGTCTCAACTCTCCAATAAAATATATAAAGTGACAAAATGGATTAAAAACTGGAATCCATCTTTCTGCTGCCTGCAAGAAACATACCTTACAAGTAAAAATAATAATAAACTAAAGGAAAAGGACTAGAGCAAGATAATCCATGCCAACAGAACTTAAAGACAAGCAGGAGTAGCAATTATGATATCAGACAAGTGAGACTTTGAGCCCAAGCTTATTAGAAGAGACAAAGCAGGTCATTTTTTTACTGGTAAAAGGAACAATTCATCAAGAAGAAATGAAAATAGTCAACATTTAAGCCCCAAACATATGTGCAGCTACTTTCATAAAACAAACTCTTTGTGATATTAAGTAACACATAAGTCCCAATACAATAATACTAGAAGACTTCAACACCCCTCTAACATCATTAGACTGATCTTCTAGACAAAAGGTTAGTAAAGATGCCACAGATATAAAAAACACCATCAATGAAATGGACCTATTAGATACATATAGAACATTTCACCCAACTACAGCAGAGTTCTCATTTTTCTCAGCTGCTTCAGAACCTTCTCCAAAATTTATCATATCCTGGGCCACAAAGTGAACACTAACAAATTAAAAAATGGCCATGCTTGTAATCCCCATGCTTGGGAGGTGGAAACAGGAGGATCATGCTGGTTTGAAGCCAGCCTTGCTGGCTTAAGAGACTCTGTTTCTAAATAAAAATATAAAATACGTCTGAGAGTGTAGCCCAAAGGTAGAAGGGTTATCAGGAACCCTAGTACCACACAAAAAAAGTGACATACTTCTTGTGTCTTTTCAGACCATAATGGAATGAAACTAGAAATCAACTATAGGAAGATCCAGAAAAAACACATAAACATGTGGAGACTGAACACCACACTGCTAAATGAAGAATGGGTCATAGAAGAAATAAGGGGTGAAGTCAAGAAATTTCTAGAAACAAACAAAAATAGAGATACATATCAAAACCTCTGGGACACTTTAAAGGCAGTATTAAGAGGAAAATTCATAGCACTGAGAGCCAAATAAGAACAGAAATTCACCAAATAAGTAACCTAATAACAAACCTCAAATCCCTTGAAAAACAGGAATAGTCTAACCCAAAGGCAGTAGAAGAGAAGAACTTATTAAAATCAGAGCAGAAATCAACAAAGTACAGAATAAAAAATACAGAAAATCAACAAAACCAAAAGCTGGTTTCTCAAAAACTTAAAAAGATAGATAATCCAGTAGCCAACTTAACCAAAAAAAGAGAGAATCAACCCAAATTACAAAGATAAGAGATGAAAAAGGAGGTATTACCAATGACAGTGTAGGCATTCCTAGGATTATCAGAAACTACTTTGAAAAACTATCCTCCAACAAAATGACAAATCTGGAAGAAATTGACTACTTTCTAGATAAATATAACCATCCTAAACTGAGTCAAGAAGATGTAGAAAATTTAAACTAAACAATAGCAATCAAAGAGTTGGAAATAACAATAAAGAGCCTACCATCAAAGAAAACTAAGGACTACATGGTTTCCCAAGTGAATTTTATAAAACCTTTATAAAAGACCTAATTCCAATTCTCCCCTATCTATTTCACAAAACAAAAAGAAAGGGGACTCTCCCAAATACATTCTACAAAGTCAACATCACATTACTACCAAAACCAAATAAAGAGAGCTCAAGGAAGGAACACTACAGGTCTATATTTTTGATGAAATCGGAGGCAAAACTGCTAAACAAAATACTAGCATTCAAAACCACATCAAGAAAATCATACACCATGACCAAGTAGGGTTCATCTCAGGGATGTAAGGCAAGTTTGACATACAAAAATCAATCCATGTAATTCATCACATAAACAGAACCAAAGACAAAAACCGCATGATCATTTCAATAGATGCTAAAAAAGCATTTGACAAAATCCAACATCTACTTATGTTAAGAGCACTGCCAAGAACTGGAATCAAAGAAACATACCTCAACACCTTAAAGACAATCTACAATAGGCCCACAGCCAACATCATACTAAATGGAAAAAAACTACGAGAATTCCCCCTAAAAACAGGAACAAGATTGTCCATTATCACCACTTCTTTCAATATAGTACTTGAGACTCTAGCCAGATCAATAAGACAAGAAAAGGAAAACAAAGGAGTACAAATAGGAAAAAAACCTCAAACTTTCACTATTTGCAGATGACATGATACTATACTTAGAAGACCCAACAAACTTAACCAAAAGGCCTAGAGAACTGATCAACAAATTCAGCAAACTGTCTGGATAGAAACTCAATCTTAAATAATCAGAAGCTTTTATGTATACCAACCATAAATCCACTGAGTAAGAAATACAGAAAACACTTCTACTCAGGATAGCCCACAAAAAATAAAATATTTAGGAATAAACTTAACCAAGGAGATAAACGACCTTTACAAAGAAAATTATAAAACATTGAAAAAAGAAATTGAAGAAGACCTTAGAAGATGAAAAGATCTTCCATGTTCTTGGATAAACAGAATAAATAGAATCAAAATGGCCATATTTTAAAAAGTGATCTACATATTCAACACAATACCCATTAAATTACCAAGGTCATTTCCTACAGACATGGATAAATCAGTTCTTAAATTCATTTGGAACAACAAAAATCCAAGAATAGCCAAAGTAGTTCTCAGCAACAAAAACCATGCAGAAGGAATCACAATACCTGACTTTAAACTATTTCACAAAGTGAAAATAATAAAAACAGCATGGTTCTAGCACAAAATCAGACACATATACCAATGGAGCAGAACAGAAAACTCAAAAACAAATTGGCACACTTACAGTCAATTGATTTTTGACAAACTGGCCAAAAGCATACACTGTAAAAAAGAACTTGTTCAACAACTGGTGTTGATAAAACTGGTTAACCATATGCATAAAAATAAAATGAAACCCCACTTTCTCACCCTGCACAAGAGTCAATTCAAGATGTATAAAAGACTTGCAAATTAGACCAGAGACCATCAGGCTCCTTAAAGAGGGCATAGGTACAACACTGCAGCACATAGGCACAGGTAAAAACTTTCTCAACAAGACCCAAAGGCACAAGAAACTAAAAGGCAGATCAATATGTGGGATTGCATTAAACTGTAGAGCTTCTCTACAGCCAAGGAAACTATCAAGAACCTCAACCAAGAGCCAACAAAATGGAAGATTTTTTCCACCTTCGCTTTTGATAGATGACTAATATCTAGACTATACAGAGTACTCAAGAAACTCAGCAAAGTATCCAATCAAAAAATGGACAAGTGAACTAATTAGACACTTCACAAAAGAAGAAAAAAATGGCTAATAAATGCATGAAAAAATGCTCAACATCATTAGCAATCAGAGAGATGCAAATCAAAACTACCCTGAGATTTCTCCTAACTCCAGCTAAAATGGAAATTATTTAAAACACAAACAAAAAGAAATGCTGGGTAGGATGTGGAGAATTAGGACCTCTAATACATTGTTGGTGGTACTGCAAATTAGGGCAACCACTTTGGAAAACAGTATGGAGGATCCTCAGAAGAATGGGAACAAACTTACCGTATGATCCAGCAATACCACTTCTGGGTATCTACTCAAAAGAATGGAGACCAAACTACCAAACTAATGAATTTGTATCTATGTTCATAGCTGCACAATTCTCAATTGTCAAAATATGGAACTAGCCAAGATGTCCATTTATCAACAGATAAATGGATTACAAAACTATGGAATATGTACACAATGGAATTTTACTCAGCCATAAAGAAAAACAATTACATCACTTACAGGGAAATGGATGGAACTGGAGAACATTATGCTAATTGAGATTAGTCAGTCACCAAAAGTAAGAAATCAGATGCTCCCCCTAATATGTGAAAGCTAGGGAGAAAATGGGTCATAGGAGGAACTCTAAACAAAGGAGATTCCAAAGATGAGCAAATAAGGCGATCTTAGGAGATAGGAGGGTGGAAGAGGGAAATTCTCTAATGCTCATGATGTACATTAACAAGTACATCAAAGTCAACTACTAAGCCAAATATGAGAAGGAGGGAGGGAAGGGAATGGGATGGGAATTGGGTAAGGGCCGATTGGGTGATGTGTGCATGTATGCCTTTAATGTCTTGTACTCCATTCAGATGTATGAATTCAATGCACCAATACAAAATTAATAAAATATATCTTTCTCCTTCTAAGTTGTTCTTGTCAGCTATGTTAGTCATGGCAACTAGAGATCTGACTAAGACAACCTTCAAGAACTAAGAATGTAACAGAATGAAATGAGCTAGAAAAATAAAAATGAAGTGACTTTCAGATCTGGGATAATAGTGTGAAGACCTCTGAGGCCAGCTCCACAGTGAAACAAGAAAAGTTAGCAACAGCTATTAAGGCAAATATTTTAATTCTCTAAAAATTTCTCAAGGGCACAAAGAAAATGACAAAATATTTATTCTAGAAAATTGACTAAAACTAGGCTTAAACAAAGACTGTGGTATTTAAACTATAATCCAGGCCGGGCGTGGCTTGTAATCCCCGCGCTTGGGAGGCAGAGACAGGAGGATCGCGCAGGTTCGAAGCCAGCCGCGCGCGCTGGCTTAGGAGACCCTGTTTCCAAATAAAAATGTAAAAATAGGTCTGGGAGTGTAGTCCAGAGGTAGAAGGGCTTCCAGGAACCCCAGTACCACCAAAAAAAAAAAAAAATCCACAAACTATAATCCATGTCCTTCTCCCCTCTGTGATATCCCCCAGCTCATGTTGGCAGACTCTCCATTTGGGCTTGTGTGACTAAAAATGCCAACCCCGCTCTTTCCTCTGCTTCCCAGCTAGACTTCCTGCCTCTCACTGGAAACCAGACAATACCACCATCCTCACCACCTCAAAAGCAAATATAAAGAGGCTGAACCCCTACAGACTTAAGTCAAAAAACTGAATGCAACTTTTCTCCCCATGGTTTTACCCATAAAACTGAGATGTGGTGGGGGGAGTCACTAGGGCTAAGAATGCCCACATTCCACCTTGCTCAAGGGAAGTTTCCACACCTAGAGAAGAGAGCTGAGCACCAGAGGCAACCTAGAGTCCTGCTATCCAATAATTCCTTCAGTTGTACATTTGTTTATTTCTTCAGCTAAGTGATTCTCAATACTTTTTACTTACTTTTTTAGTACTGGGAACTGAATCCAGGGGCATTCATTCTGGGAGATAATGCCCCAGCCCTATTTAATTTTTGTTTTGAAATATGGTCTTGCTAAATTATTGAGGCTAGCCTTGAATCTGTAAGCCTCTTGTCTTGGCTTCCCAATTACTGGGATTATAGAAAGTGCCACCACATCCAGTTGACTATTAACATTTTTTTGAGTTAATTGGCACCTTAGAGAAGGTGACAAAAAGCCAGATCCATGATGGAGAAAGCATAGAACTGCTCTCAGTGATCACACTTGTGATTTTAGACACGAGTCAACATTGGTGGTATTTCCTATTCTTGCCATTTCCCTCCACTGCTCCTCATACTTACTGGATGTTTTTATGCTTAGGACTTAGCATACTTAGGAATGATTATTATGCTTGGGAATACCTGTGCTCAAAGTATTCCTGCTGCTGGGTTTCATCTTCCTTCCACATTTCCATGAGTCTAAACCTACACATTTTGCAAGGTCTGTATCAATACAGTTCACTCCATGAATTATTTTTTCTAATTCTTTCTTTAATTAACCAAACCAGACTTGATCTCTCCTTAACCTCCTTTCCTAGCTCTGCTCTTTATTCTTCTCTGGCTCCATAACCTCCTACATGGTGCAAAAGCAATCTGAATGTAACTGTGAGTTTCTTAAGATGCAGAGATCTTCTTGGCTCATTTAAAAAAATTCCTTGTGGATTTTGACAGTTTTTTTTCACATGGAGACTCAGTCATTGCACTTGAGTGACTAAGGGTAGCAATCATCTCTTGAGATGTTTGAGGGTGATGTCATTTTGGATTGATGATATAGACATACTAGATTTTTACTAACATTTATAATTGTGGTTGATATAACTAGTTATGTTCTGAGAGTGATTTATATACAAACGTGATAGTTTTGAATTTATAAAATAATTAAAAAGCTAAAGAATAATACTTTTCAGTATTATGACTTTTAGATTTTGGATATGGCTTAGTAATTCAAATCATGATTTTTTTTTTTTTTTTGCAGTGCTGTGTATAGAATGCAGGAGTGCTGTACCACTGAGCTGAGCTACATCCCTAGCCCTTTGTATTTTATTTTGAGAAAGGATCTGGCTAAGTTGCCCAGACAGACTTTATTGCAATCCTCTTGCCTCATCCTTCTGAGTAGCTGAGATTGCAGGTGTGTGCCACATTTGATAACATAATAATGTGTGTGGGGGTACTAGAGATGGAACCCAGGGTCTTTTTACTTCTGGGCTACACTCCCAAACCTATTATATATTTTACTTGGAAACAGGGTCTCACTAAGCTGCTGAGGGCCTCACTTGGTAGCTGAGGCTGGCTTCAAACCTGCACAATCCTCCTGTCTCAGCCTCCCAAGTACTGGGATTACAAGCATGCATCACCACACCTGACTACATGATAATCTTATATTAAAGAAATAATAACTTTTATAACATTTTCATAAAGTTATTATACTCTTTAGTGGGGATAGAAGGGAGAGACCTAACAGAACATTGAGAAAGTACTATGTTCTCCTCACTAAGAGTTGATGGATTTGGGTTTTTGCCATGGCTCTTGCAACTGATTTGCTCTGCAGACCTGAGAAATTCCTTCTCTTTGTTTCTGTTTTTTTCCTTAAACTGAAGATGAGTGGCATGGACAGTATGTATTTCAGTTTTATTCCAGCTCTTAGGCTCTGCCATTTCACAAATGGAAGCTTACTCATTTCATCTGGCAGAATAAGAGAACACTTGTATACTCTCTTGGTTTAGCATATGGTGTAAATACATTCACCCGTTGATATTTCATGTTGCTGCTGCCTCTAGGTTCCAGAAAATGAATATTGAGAGTGGATTTCCAATGTCAAAGTGTTCCAATGTCAAAGTGCTTTTTTCGTTAGCCTGGCATTTTGCATGGCACTCTTAAAATCAGGAGAAAGACGGTGCATCAGCTTCTTTGGAATTAACATTAAGTTCAATTAAAAACAAGAGCCCTGGTCTTGAATTAGATACTGAGCTGACTCAGCAGCCCTTGGAAGAATTGTGTGGTGTGAGGGTGGCAGTGGGGGCTGAGAATGTAGTTATTTGTACTATTGGAACCTTAAAATAAATCTAGGAATTAGGTGCTGCAGAAGGTCTCAGGAGAAAAAGAGACCAGGGACTTCTTGAGGTCTCTGGTCTCTTTAGCTTCATTTGCTTTTTATATAATTAAATACTTTGAAGAAATTTGTGGGGTTTGGGACAGTAAAATAATGATTGTGAATTCAAATACATAGTTGGAATTAAAAAATCAAATGACTTTAATAACCAATTTAAGATGAAGAGTGAGGGAGAAAGACAAGATCAATGTGACCCCCAGGATTATAGCCTAAGAAAAGAAGCAATTGCTAAAACTTCCAACAGAGATGCAAAATTTGGGAGGCAGAAAATATTTTTTTGTATATTTACCTTCAGTTATATTAATTCAGGGTATATTTGAGGTGTTCATGTGGCTGTTTATATCAAGTACTTGGGAATAAATCTACAGTCTGGAGATGGTTGTCACAAACACAGAGATGGCTAAAGCTGCTTGGTACAGGTGAGATGAGCCTGGGCCAGTACCAAGCAAGAAGGGATTGCACCTTCAGAGACACCTTTGGAAAACATCACATCAAAGTGTGGCAACTTAGCAAGACCCTGCTTCTAATTAAAACATAAAAAAGGGCTGGGGTTATTGCTTAGAAGTAGAATGCCCCTGGGTTCAATCCCAGTATCAGAGAAAATATCCAGAATCAAGATAAAAAAACAATGATTCTAGAGGCAAGAGAAGAACTAGGATGGGGTGAGGGGATGGTATTCTTGAAACTATGGGGAAAATAGCTAATTTTTAAAGGCAGGGAAGGGTGTGACTTTGGGTAGTTGTATTGATAGCTGAGTAAAGTGAACAGGAAGACATGTCAGTGAACTTGGTGATGCTAATAAAATAAATTTCAAAAACATAACAAGAAAGGTGAATGAGATATTGAGGATAGCATTGTTGAATTTTTAGTGTGATGGTCTAATGTAGGACGACATACAGTTAATAGTTTAGCGGGGAGATAAGATCAAGAAAAGTGCTTTTTTTTGCTTGTTATTTGCTTTTAAAAGAAGTTGGAGAAAGCATAGTTTTTATAAGTTTAGAGGAGAAATAGTTACAAAAATATAAGAATGCAGTGGTGAAAAATATTTTTATGAAGAATGATGACCAGTTGTCTCAAGACCAAGGAATTTTGAAGGAGCACAATACTGAAGGCATTGAGAAACTAGCTGTCAATCTCAAGAAAAGTAAGAAGAGCATGAAATTACAGCATATTTTCCAGCCACTCCAAACGAATGTGATATGTTCTTCCTTGCCTGCATGAGTAATGCATAAAAGTCGAGACGATTGCTTTTCCTTAACATGACTGGACTAAAAAGTCAGTAAAATTTATAAGACAGCAAGCAGAGTAGTATAGGCTAAGGGAAATCTTGCAAAAAATATAGGTGTTTGAAGAATGGCAGATTTTTTTTTATAAAACTGGGGTAAGGGTGATAAGGGGAAGAGAGCGATGGTTAAGAGGTAAGATTTGGGCAGGGTAGATGTAGAAGCTCGTAAAACAGATGCTTGGGTACAAATAGACCCATGGCATCAATCTTTATATTTTTAGATCACTCTTTGGTTCAGTCTTTATGAAGATAACATTTACCTATGAGGATAATAGTCTCTCTCTCTCTCTGCCTCTGTCTATCTCTTGTTTCTGTCTCTCTTCTCCAGATTATATATATATATATATATATATATATATATATATATATTCATACACATATACATGTGAATAGACTGGAGTAATCCATGTCCATTATAATTTTCTTCCAGGTTAGGTAAGACTATTTTCCAAGCCATACTCTAGGACTAGGAGCACAGAGCACAGAGGACGGTGGTATCTGATTATAAAGTGGGGCAAAAATTTGGTCAAGCTGATTTGGGCAATGAGAAAGAATTCTGGTAATGTACTTGGTCCTACACACAGCATTTTTGGGCTGGAAAGAATTTGTGGGATTGTCTAGTGACAGGCATCCAAGATTCAAATACACATACAAGTTTGCAGGTAACATGAGTGAGGCTAGGTGGGCATATATTTAAATCACAGATGTCAGAAACTGGAGCCCCCAAAGCTAGTTCTAACCTATGGATGTCTTCTGATTTGCTTACACAATGCTGAAAGAAAACCATAATATGGGCCAAGATTTCTAAATCTGTAGATTGAATATAGAGAAACAACTTCCAACTTCTCTTGAAAAATGGAAGCTCCTCTACTGAGGGCTCACATTCCCATTTGGAAACAAAGCAAATCGACATGGTTTCCCATTCTGATTTGTTAGGGAAAATGTAGATGGAAATAGCAGGTCCATTAGATAAAGAGATTAGGGTGTTTTTCTTTCTAAATGCATTCAAATGATCTGTTTTAATGACATTACATCTGTTAAAAAAAAAAAAAGAAAAGAAGTTCTAAATAAATAGAGTTGCTCTCAATTTAGAAATCTTGGCAGCCTGGGATGTTCCAGTGGTACTGAGTTCCATTTGGTGGCCAAGGCAACAGTGATAACTCAATCAATCTTGATTTATAGAGAGGAACCATGAATGGTCTTGAATGTCACATTGACCCTTCCTTTCCAATCCTCCTTCCTGCTACAGATGGCCTTTGACTATAGTACCATGTGAACTGGAATCATTTGCAAGGAGTGGAGTCCATCTTTTCCTCCCATGACTACAGGTGGGTGAGGGGGAACTCGGATTGAAGTGCATGACTTGGTTGAGTGATCTCATGAGTGATAAGAGGTTAAAACCTGAGCAAATTCCTATCTGGATTTGATTTGAACTCACCCTTCTTGTTTCCTGTCTTCTCCCACATCTGAGAGACATGGGCAATATCTAGGGACATTTTTGTCTTTTACAACTTGAAGTTTGTTTATTACTGACACCTAGCCCACAGTGCACAGGAAGCCCCCTTAAAACAAGAAATAATCCATCCCAGTGCTTCAACAGTGCCAAGCATGAGAGACTTTGCTTTAGAAGGTTTCATTCATGGATGCCTGGTAGAGTTACCATTGTTACTGCTGACTTTCTTACTCAGATTCATGCTTGTACTGCCCCAAACCGAAGACATAAGTTAGCAAAGCTCAAAATATGAAAAATTCCAATTACATTCTACTAATATTACAGATGCAATGGACCAGGCAAAGTGCTTAGTGCTGTGCATAATATAAAGTGAGGGGCTGTCTCTGGTCTATAAATGCAATATCCATTACAGACAAAAATAAATTGTTTTAGATTTTAGCATTTTCTCATTTCCTAATATATGTATAGAATTTTTCTCTTTGTTACATGGAGAGAAAACTAAACTAAAAAAAGAAGGTTCTATGGCAGTTATTAGCTAGGCCTACCTCTTCATATATATATATATATATATATATATATATATATATATCCATATATATTCATATATATATGAAGAGGTAGGCCTAGCTAATATATATATATATTTTTTTTTTTTGAGAAGCCAAATTTAAAACACTGTCAACTCTTCTTTACCACTCTGATAGGGGCTAATATCCAGAATATATAAAGAGCTCAAAAGACTCTACACTAACAAAACAAACAACCCAATCAAGAAATGGGCAAATGAACTAAATAGACACTTCACAAAAGAAGAGATACAAAGGGCCAACAGATACACGAAAAGATGTTCTTCATCACTGGCCATCAGGGAGATGCAAATCAAAACTACCCTGAGATTCCATCTAACCCCAGTCAGAGTGGCAAGCATAAAAAAATCAAACAACAACAAATGCTGGCAAGGATGTGGGGAAAAAGGAACTCTTTTACACTGTTGGTGGGAATGCAAACTAGTTCAACCACTATGGAGATCTGTGTGGAGATTCCTAAGAAAGCTAGGAATAGATCCACCATACGATCCAGCCCTACCATTTCTGGGTATTTTTCCAAATGGGTTGAATCCAGAGAAATATAGCAACATATGCATACCTATGTTCATAGCAATACAATTTGTAATAGCTAAAATATGGAACCAACCCAGGTCTCCATCAATAGATGAATGGATTGCAAAACTCTGGGAAATACACACAATGGAATTCTACTCAGCCATAAAGAAGAACAAAATCATATCATTTGCAAGAAGATGGAAAGTCCTGGAGAGCATTATGTTAAGTGAGACCAGCCAAGCACAGAAGGAGAAGGTATATATGTTCCCTCTAATATGCCCAAACTAGGGAACACAGAGGATACCAGTGGTACTCCTGGTAATACAGGGGAAATACCAGCAAAGCTTGAATGGAAAGATAGGGGAGAAGGAAGACTTAACTTGATTAATGAGGGTCCACATCTGAATATGTGTAAAATTATGAATATGGCATGGTTACCCTGGACAATCTTTGGTGGGAGGGGGGAAAGGAAAACAGGGGCGGAAGGGGGGAGAGGGCACCAAGTATAGTTTAAATGTATACCACTTATGTTCAATAAAGAAAAAAAAAATTAAAAAATGTATAATTGGCTTCTTAAAAAATAAAGTAAAATTTTATTTAAAAAAATAAATATATGTAAAAAGGAAAAAATGTAATTAGGACGTAGATAGAAGAGTTGGGACCTAGGGCTTTCATATTCTAAAAACAGGTTTACATAATAAATGACATCTAGCAGGAGAACTAAGAATTCCCTAAGAGTGCAGGAGGAGGGTGCAGACTTCTGTCAAAGGGGAGCAGATACCACGTGACCCCTGACTTTGTTTATCATTCTGGTCCTAACAAAGAAACCTGGGCTTACACCTGCAGTAAGGCAGGAAGAATTTTTTTTGGCCCAGAGAGAAATCCCATAATCATAATCCTCATAATCATAAAGAAGGGGGCCGGCATGGAGTTAATGGGTGGACTTACACCTAGGTTAGAGGATTACAGGATAAACAAGGTGAAGGAATATGTATCTATAAAGATGTTCTGTATCCATCAACCTCAGTGACTTATTTTCAAGTCACTCACCTATACCCCACCCCTTTGGGGGTATATGGCTTTACTATTTGCTTCTATCTTTCCATCTTTTAATAATAAAATTGCTTAAACTTAAAAAAATTTAAAAAATGTCAACTCTTTTATTTTCTTTTTCTTTACAGTACTGGGGACTGGGGATGGAACCCGGGGCATTCTACTTCTGAGCTCTACCCCCAGACTTATTTTGTTCTTGTGTTTTGAAATAGTCTCACTAAGTTCAAGATGTCCTCACTAATTTGCCAAGGCTGGCTGTGAACCCATGATCCTCCTGTTTCAGCCTCCCAAGTGCTGGGATTACAAGTGCGTGCCACCAGGCCTGGCTTTCCAACTATTTTTTATAACTAGTTTTTCTGGGATTTAAGAAGAATGTATTGAAAGACAGTTTAATCCAAACAAATTATTCTTCTAAACAGAAAAAAAGAGAAAACATTGCCAAGACCTTTGAAGTTTAAAGGTATTTTAATGAGAATAATTATTTATTATTGTTGTTGTTTTTCTTGATTGACAGGCTTTCTCCTCAGGGGAAAATTGCTATAATAGCAGGGCGTGTTGGAAATTTGAAACTTGAAGCTATTCTGAGTTATTTCCATAATGTATTCTGTCAGTATGAATTAAAAATACTTGAGGAGTGGTATAAACACATAGGTTTTAAAATCACACTCAGGTGTATTCAGCTGTAATTTTGGTGGCAAAAAATTTCAAGATTCATGGAATGTTTTGCTATGTATTTGAAATTCAGGATTACATGCTAAAATAACTATTTCTCCTTGCCTCTGAGACCCTGGGACATGCAAGTCAGTGACCAGGCATTTAAACTGAGCGTGCCCCAGAGCTCCGTGTACACTGCCTTCTCTGTCTACACAATCCCCTGGCTCTGCTGATCTCGGCTTCTGAGGGTCACCATGAAGACTCAGTTTCCCGCCTCTTGCCCTGATCTTGACACCTCCAACTTCTACACCCAACTACCTCCTGGGCTTCCTTACTTTGATGACAAAAGGATATTACGTGTCTTCCCATCTCCAACCGTCTCCTCCCTCTCTTAGTCTTACCACCAGAGTAAAAATGATGTTACCACTTGCTTAAGAGCTCAAGTCAAAAATCAGTGGAGTTATTCTTGGTTTCTCCATTCTGCTCATTCAACCCATTAATATGTCCTTTTTCATATATCTGTCTAATTGTATAGCCTACATTTTTTAAGTGCTTGTTTTTGAAAAAATTTTATGGTGTATATTTAAGGTACACAATGTGTTGTAAGATACATATCTATGACAAACTGGGTCACTCTAATAAAAGAGATCAATACATTCTTCATCTCACACACAGTTCTCCATTCCCCACCTCCGATGACAAAAGCAGCTGTAAAATGCTCATTCAACACAAATCCTGAATAAAATATATATTATTATATATATATTATTATTACCTATACTCTTCAAATTGTACAATCGATTTGTTTTTACTTGTCCATCCTACATGTTTTATAGCCACTGCTTTATATGCAGTTAGACTGTGAACTTGTGTTTCCAAGTGTTTAAATATTCTTTGGAAAGTTGGCTTATAAGGGACTCATAAATGAATGAGTGGTGATGTTTCCCAGTAAAATGACCTTCCTCATGTCTGGTCTTCTGGGGGCCTGGTATGGTTTCATGGACATTTCCTTTGACTCAGAGCTAACACGTTTTCTCTGGGGTTCTTGAGTTTCCTCCGGGTCTCTGGGGCCACCACATCAGGTGAGAGAAGGTCCTACCTACAGGGTGAATGTCCCCTACTCTACTTCTCTGAAGTTACCTCCCTTCAACTGTTTGAAATCTGGATTTAAAGTCTTCAAAGTAGCCCACTTCTGGGCTCATCTAATGTTTAATTCTGGTTATTAAAACCTCTAGAAATATACCAGAATGAAGGAAATCAAACCTACTGGAGTTTCTCTCTTAAAAGAAGGGCTGCATGAATGTGACAGGATGAGCTCCTCGGGGTGGGGGCTGAGAGCTCCCTGACCCCTCTTCTTAGGAAGCTACTTACTAAGTGACCCTTGACGGCTGCTTACTCTGACTCCAAAGGTGAGTGGGTCCTCTTAAACACCCAGTTTTTGTTTTGCTTGGCTGTTCTGCCACCTGTTTTAGATAGTTTTAAGGAGGAGAATTTGGCTTCTTCTTAAAAATGGTTCAGTAACTATTTTAAAAAATGTCATTATGCAGCAGATACTGAATTAGAAGTCTGAACCAGATTTATGCAGGTCCAAGTTCAATCCTGGTTTTAAATATTCACATTCTGTTGGGTGTGGTGGCAGTGATCCCAAAATTTGGGAGACTAGACTGGAGAATCTCAGGTTTGAGGTCAGCCTCAGAAACTTAGGAAGACCCTGTTTCAAAAATAAAAATGAGATAGGGATAGGGGTGTAGTTCAGAGATAAAACGTTCCTGTGTTCAATACCTAGTAACACACACACACACACACACACACACACACAAACACACACACACACACTATACAACTTCGTGTCAAGAGTTTCAGAAAAACATCAAACATACTCTCACACAATCGTGTGCGTGAGAAAGGTATAAACAGTAAATATAGTAAAACTGTGGAAAATGAAAATTCTTGTTATTCTTCTTGAAATTTTACTCTAAGTCTAAAGTTAAAGAATTAAAAATAAGGAGAGGTGGAGACTTCCGGGAAGATGGCGACCGAGAAAAGTGGGGCTTAAGAGCCCCGCTAACAACAAATATCCATTACCACAAAATCAGCGCCTTTCAAAGCCAGAAAACAACATCACCAGAGAAACAAAAAAAATCACCAGGCTCCAGAGAGAAAGCGGACTGAGAACAGAGCCACAGAGGAGATCCTCAAGCCCGAGGACGCGGCAGATGCGGCAGCAGCGCCATACTGCCGGCGAATTCACGGGACGGCCACAGCAAGCCGAGGGGAGCCGCTGCGGAACAGCCAGGCGGGATTTCTCGGCGCAGAGGACATCTAAAGCTCCCAGTGTCTGAGCTCAGCACACGCTGCAGGGATTCAGAGTGGAAATCAAAACCAAGAAAAAAAAAAAAAAAAAAAACGCCAGCCCAACAGCCGAGGGCGTAGCAGCGGCGCCATATTGCCACCGGCGGCAGCAGCACGGAACTCACTACAGCTACATCTGCGTACTCAAGAACAGTGAGTCAAATTGCGGGCCACAGCGGAGAAATCCCAGTACTGTACTCACTGGGACTTGACCCAGTGGGAGAGGGGCGGTGGCAGTGATATCACACCATAGGAGAACGTGCAACCTGGCACCCCCCACGGTCTAAAGCAGCCTCTATCGACTCTCTGGGTCGGAGAATCTGTGATAAACCCCAGTAAAGGAGTAGTGGGGTCTGAGATACTACTGACTCGAGATCCAGAGCACCTTAAGTGAAGTCATAGTGACCCAAGGGAAGAACCCAGAGAAGGCACAAACATCCGAAATCATGGGAAAGAGGAATAATACTGGAGCAATGAATGCTCACAACCCCACAACATCAGAACCCGATAAAACAGAAAATCAGAGATTTCTAGAAGATCAAATCAGGAAAATAACTGTAGAAATAATAGAGGTGCTTCGAAAAGAACTCAGAGAGAGCCAAAAAGAGATAAAGGATGCAATTAATGAAGTAAAGGCCTCAATTCAAAGCACAAACAACCGATTAGAACACATGGAGAACAGAATCTCGCTCTTAGAAGATGATCATTCCAAAAATGAACGCATAGTTTCTAATCTAGGAAAAAATATCCGACAGCAGGAATCTGATATTGAAGAAATATGGGCCCATTTTAAGAGAGCTAACCTAAGAATAATTGGAATAGAGGAGGGAAAAGAAAGTGAAACCAAAGGGATCAACAATCTCTTCAAGGAAGTAATAGCAGAAAATTTTCCAGACATAGAGCAAGAGGTCGATACGCAGGTCCAGGAAACGTATAGAACTCCCTTTAGACAGGATCGGAGAAGAGGATCCCCACGCCACATAATTGTCAAAATGACCAATGTGGAAGCCAAGCAGAGAATCTTAAAGGCAACAAAAGCAAAGGACCAAGTGACATTCAGAGGCAAACCAATTAGAATCACTCCAGACTTCCCAAACCAAGTTATGAGAGCCAGAAGGGCTTGGAGTAACATATTCCCAATTTTGAAAGAAAACAACTTCCAGCCAAAAATTTCTTACCCAGCAAAACTTTCTATCAAATTAGATGGAGAAATAAGAAGCTTCCATGACAAACAGAAACTGAAGGAATTTATGTCTTCAAAACCAGCACTAGAGAAAATACTCAAAGAGATTAACTACAAAGAAGAAATAGGTAACACACATCAGAACTAGAGAAACAAGATTTTCCATCCAACAGACAACTAAGATTGGTTATCTGTGGAGATTCATTATCTATGTTAGTCTGTTACCTATCTCTAAAGGGTATTGTTTGCCTTTATTGTTGTTAATTTTTAGGATTTCTAGTTGGAATATTAATATACCTTCAGATATAGCATTTGGAAATATTTTATCCCATTCTATTAGTAACTCTTAACTCTGTTTACATTGTCTTTGGATATACAATATGTTTTTTATTTTTTAGGGAGTTTGTATACTCTTCTGTTGCCTGTGCCATTGAAATCATAACCAAGAAATCACTGCCAATTTCAATGTTGTGAGGTTTTATGACCCAGATTTTCTCCTAAAAGTTTATAGTCTTAAGATTTATATTTAGGTCTTTTATCTATTTTGAGTTAATACTTGTATATGGGATTAGGTAAGGGTCCAATTTTATTCTTTTCCATGTAATTATTATGTTTCAACAATATTTAGTTAAAAGATTATTATTTCCACCACCAAATGTTCGTGGAAACCTTGTCAAAAATAACTTGACAATATAGGGAAGAATTTAGCTCTAGGCTTTTATTTAACTCCAATGGTTTATATATCTGCCTTTAGAATAGTACTACACTGTTTCAATTATTGTAGCTTTATATGGTTTGAAATCAGAAAATATATATCTTCTAGCTTTGTTCTTTTTCAAGATCGATGTGGGTACCTAGAGTCCATATTCCATATTAGGATAGATTTTTTTTTCTGAAAAATAAATATATAAATATATGATAGTTTCACCTAAAAAATAGAAAAAAATAGATTCTCTGGTAAGAAAGAAAGCAAAAAGAAATATTGAAATGTTATCTTTAAGTCATCAAAAGTTTGGTATCAGACAAATGAAACTGTTATGAGAGATTATCATTTTTAATTTTGGATAAATTGCTATAATACTAGATGTCAACCACTAAGCCAAGCATGGGAAGGAGGGATGGGAGAGAATGGGGTGGGGATCGGGTGGGGGCTGACTGGGCGATGTGTGCATGTATGTCTACAAAAGTTTGTATCCCACTATGTTGTATGAATACAGTGCACCAATTAAAATAAATATGAGAAAAAAATTAAAAAAAAAAAAAGAAGTCAGAGGTGGAGAGAAGTAGCCAAGTCATTTTCCTAACTAAAAAAAAAAAAAAAAAAAAAAAAAAAAAAAAAAAATGCTAAGCTTTTCAACAAAGACTTTGTTGCTAAGAAGTCACAATAACTTCATAGAAAATAAAACTCTATGGCTTTAAAAAAAAAAAAAAAAAAGAATTAAAAATAAAATTCCAAGCAGGGTGTGGAGGCACATGCCTGTAATCCTAGTTCTTGGGAGGCTGTGACAGGATGATCACAGAATAGCTTAGTGAGACGCTAAGCAACCTAGTTTCAAAACGAAAGATACAAAAAGGCTGGGGGTGTATCTTGGAGGTAGAATGCCCCTGGGTTCAATCCCCAGCAAGGCAACATACATACAAGAAAAGTTCCAGACTTGATTTTTAAAGGAAAATAATTGAAAGCTGCTTGAAATTTGGTAAATATCTGGGTGAGATTCTCATTTAAAGTCTCCTTTCACTTAGTTATGCTTTTTCTTGACCATATGAGTCTAGATTGTTTCTTGGAAAACCACACTAAGTGGGCTGTTTGTCTCTTCTTCAATTTCTTTAAAGTTTCAGAATAGTCAGAGTATAGATATATGTGGGAAAATATGTAAATTAAACATCAGTCAAGGGAAGTTTTCTCACTTTTGTCTCTAGATTGCATCAACCTGAGACCTACAGCACAGCCATCAGATATCTTAGCTTTGCAATATCATGTGTGACACATTGAGGGCCGCTTGAGGGGCTGGTCTACTTATTTGTACACTTAAGGCAAATGCAGCCTATTTTAAAATGCTCAGATTCATCATTTACAGTTTCTAAAGAACATAATTTGTTTAGAGAATGATAGTTGGGAATCTTAAAATGGTCAATAAGGAAAAAAGCCTGACAAGTAACTATGAATAGAAACCATAGGAATAATAACAACCACCATCATCCCAACGCGTTAATAATGAAGTACTGAGTCAGAAGATGGTTTCTGAAAAATCAAAACCTGCATTCCAGCAAATAGCAAATGCAATAGAGGATTAAAGGGACTAATTTGGCTTTTAATTTAAAGAGTGAAGACTAATGAAAAGTCTAATCCTACATCTAATGTTAAGGACCTCTATTAAAATAATGTCTTAACCATTGGGGTTTTTTTTTCTTCTTTTTGGTGGTACTGGGCTTCCTGGAAGCCCTTCTACCTCCGGGCTACACTCCCAGACCTATATTTTATTTTTGGAAACAGGGTCTCTTATGCCAGCGTGGCTGGCTTCGAACCTGCTCAATCCTCCGGTCTCTGCCTCCCAAGCGCGGGGATTACAAGCGTGCACCACCACGCCCTGCGCAACCCTTTGGGTTTTTGGAGAATGGCTTAGGATGCAATCATTTTTGTCCACATTTTCTTTATTTTAAATGAACAGGTTACAAACCAAACAAAATCAAAACAATACCTTGAAGGTTATGAATTTTTTCAGAATTTTAAATTAGAAAAAATAAAATTATTTAGGTTTTTAGAATTCAATTTAGAAACTTATAAACACAGTTTTCATACCGATACCTTTAGAAAAACCCTTATCGGTGACCTGGGGCCTCTGGCTGTATCTGTGCTGGGTGCTTATCATATTTCTTTCTGCTTCAAACTTCTTTTGGTTAAGACTTCTCTTATTAGTTGTGAAGTGAGATTCCCCACTGAAGAAATAACTAAAAACTCTTGAGTTGATGTTTAAAACAGCCATATTGAGATGTGCACATGACACTCTGAATATTTTACAAGCCCAAGACTTTGGCTCACAAGCAGTTTCAAGTCGTCTAGGCGTGGTGGCACATTCCTCTAATCCTAGTACTTGGGAGACTGAGACAGGAGGATTATGGGATTGAGGACAGCCTCAGTAATTTAGTGAATTCTCAACAACCTAGCAAGACTCTGTTTCCAAACAAAAATAAAAGGGCTCGGGCTGTGGCTGTAGCTCAAAGGTAGGATGCCTCTGCGTAGGATGCCTCTGGACACACATATCTGCAGGCACACGTGTAAGCACACATACACATGTGTGTGCAGACATACACTCAGACAAGAAAGAAAGAGAGAGAGGAGAGAGGGAGGGAGGGAGGAGGAAAAATAAGTTCAAAAGGACATCTATAATGCAGAAAACATTAGTACACTGAGGTACTTAGATTTAAGAAACCATAAATCTAAATACCTGGAGTTTAGTGTAATTAATACTGATTTACACTGGATCTGAAAAAGTTGGCTACTAATTTTGATCAGAAAAAAATGAGTTAAAAAGTGACAATTTAGCCGGGTGTGGTAGTGCACGCCTGTAATCCCCATGCTTGGGAGGCAGAGACAGGAGGATGGCGCAGGTTTGTAGTCAGCCTCACTGGCTTAAGAGACCCTGTTTCCAAATAAAAATATAAAAAAATAGGTGTCTGGGAGTGTAGCCTGGAGGTAGAAGGGTTCCAGGAACCCCAGTGCCACCAATAAATAAATAAATAAATAAATAAATAAATAAATAAATAAATTGAAAAGGTGACAATTTAGTGTAAGATATATCAGAGTTATGAACAGATTACAAAGCAGTATAGATAGCATTGCTATGGATTTCTCAGATTCTGCTGTGATTATTTGTAAATAGATTTAGCTTTGAATGATTTCATGATACTAATTTCATATTACATTTTAATAAAAATGTTATATTTATTTATTTATTTATTTATTTATTTATTTATTTATTTTTGTGGGTCTGAATGTGGAACCCAGTGGCATTCGACCTCTGAGCTACACCTTCAGCCCTATTTTTTATTCTTTATTTTGAAACCGGGTCTCACTGAGTTGCAGAGGGCCTCACTAAGTATCTGAGGCTGTCCGCAAACCGCGATCCACTGGTCTCAGCCTCCCGAATGCTGGGGTTACAAGCGTGCGCCACCATGCCCAGCTAAAATGTTATATTTAAATGCTTTTCAATAATACTTCCATTTTTATAGTGATGTGAAGAATTGGTTTTGATGTGAAGAACTGGTTTTAAGAATAAATTAAGTACTTTCATCCTGAACATCTGGTTACATTTTTTCTGTATGCACATTTTTAATGTGTGCGCATTACTAGGGATTGAATTCAGGGGCATTCTACCACTGAGCGACACCCCCAGCTCTTTTGTAATTTCTTTTTTTTAAATTTTGAAATATGTTCTTGCTAGTTTACTGAAAGTCTCTCCAAATTTGTGAGGCTGTTTTCAAGCCTGTGATCTTCCCGTCTCAGCCAATTCCTGGGATTACAGGAGTGGGCTACCACACCTGGCAACACCTGGCCACTTCTTCTTTTTATACTTTTATTAGTGCATTATAGTTTCACATAATACTGTAGTTCACAGGGACAGTGCCATACATGCACACAGCACTTGAGCTCCTCCCTCTCCATGACCCCTTCCCCACACACGGCATTGCGATTGGCATTAGCGTTCTCACGTATGTAGATCCTGTCCATGAAAGTGATTCCTTCACTGATCCTCCTGCCCACCCTCTTCCTCTAGACCACCTACCTGGCTCCATTGGAGTTTCTTCTCCATTATCTGAGTACTGGCTTGGTACTCAGTATCTGGCTACTTTCATGTGGCTTTTTTTTTGCTGAAGAGTTCTTTATTCTGGTCTACCATGTCTATAAATTGCCTTTCTAAAGATGATAGTTTATCCTCAGTAATGTGCAACTCTGTACTCTGATTTAGTCTCTCCACCTAAAAGTTTGCGCCATGTCAGAAAGGGGAGGATTTATAAATTAAGAAAAACTGAGTAGACAATACTTTTGATAGATTATAGCGAGTTTTTGTAAGGCTCCTGATATTTTTTATGTTTACACTCATGGATAAGTTTTCAATTGCATTGGTTTCTATTATTACAAATTATTTGGGAGGGAATTGGAACAAATAATTGAATATGTCTGTTACTTATGAGTTAGGTTTATTCCTCTTTTGGAGAGAGTAACAAAAACTATAAAGACAGAGTGAATCAACCCGACATCTCTGATATCTGGCACTATGAAGGAAGAAAGAATTAAGAAAAGAATTCATATAGTTTTAAGTCTAAATTTGAGCCTATTGGAGTTGGTGACTGATAAGAGAAGAGGTATTCTGTACATAGGCAGATAAGTAAGTTAGCATTTCTAATTTTAGATCTGCAACCCAGAATCCCAAAATAGGAGGTTTGGAGAATAGAAAGTTCGTCCTTCACCATACAGTCTGTAGTGCCCAGCTCAGCTCCTGTGTGTTATTTAAGTATAAAGAACAGCATACAATGTTGTTCTGGTGACAACATTGACTGCAGCATGCCCACTAATGGCTTGCACTTTGCATTTCTCTCTCGTTTACAATTTATACCTCAGCAATTACATTTAGGCATCAGCAAACGCCTGGACTGAATTTGCGAGGAAGGTTTTACTGTTAAATTACTTACCTCTTAATTCTGTCTGTTTTCCCAAAAGAATTTTTTTAAACCAGCAACTAGTTTCTTCAGTAAGCAATTGAAGTACTGAGGGCTGCAGAATCGTTTGTCTGAAGGAAGGGGTTCACTTAAGAGTGTTGAATGGACTCTGCGCTTCTTGTGTTATGAGACCCTGCTGTGTGAAGTGTTTTGCATCCTCTTTCTGCCAGTTCTGGTCTGCTTGATATATATAAAAAGCCTCTCATCCCATTTCCAGCTTCCTTCAGAAATGCTGGCATAGAAGTTACTTCCAGAAATAGCTCAGAGATGATGCTCTCGATTTACTCAGGAGAATTACATTATATTTCTCTCCTCTTTTGAAAACAGTCTCCCCACCTCCATAATCACAGCCATCATAAGAGGTAGATGATTTCAATCAAAATGAAACTTCCTTGCAGAGCATATATGATGGAGCATACTTCACATCAGGCACATGAATTCACATTCTAAGCTAGAAGAATGATATCGTTTATCTATAAGGCCATCTCTCCCTTTGCAGAAAAAAGGTTTTATTTGTGAAACACAGCTTCAATTTGTCGCAATGCAAGCCTGTTTATTTCTTAAGTTGAAAGGGTTTTTATTTTATTTTTATTTTTATTTTTATTTTGGTGGTACTGGGGTTTCTGGAAGCCCTTCTACCTCCAGGCTACACTCCCAGACCTATTTTATACTTTTTTTTTTTTTAATTTGTGGAAACAGGGTCTCTTAAGCCAGCACGGCTGGCTGGCTTTGAACCTGCGCAATCCTCCTGTCTCCGCCTCCCAAGCGCAGGGATTACAAGCGTGCACCACCTCGCCCGGCTAAGTTGAAAGGGTTTTTAAATAAATAATCATAACTCATAGAAACAGTGGAAATTTTTACACAATTATCATATTAGAAACTACCTACTGGCAGGGGATATAAAATATATTGAAAAGAATCCAAGAAAACTATTGAATAGGTTTTCATTTGTCATCCTAAAATTCTATTTCTGAATATTATTCCCCATCATTTTTTAAAACAAACTTTTTTTTTTTAATCTTTGTAGAATTGATGGATTAATTTGCCATTGAAATGAACAAATTTGAGGCGGAAACATTAGCTTTCTATGTTACATGTTGAGTTCATGTAAACTAATTCTATTTTTTCAAAAGGATATTTTCCCCACCTGGTATTTAATAAATTAGGAAACTTGTATTGTAAGCATGGACACATGTTCCAATTTCCCTGCTTGATCCAATGACAGCTCCCCACCCCCAAGTTCTGCATACTTACAGAAGCACAGTTTTCAGACTTGTCTTCCACAAAACCAATCTGGCAGGGCGTCCTCTGATTCTGCAACCAGTAATCTGTGGACTCCAGCAGGCTATTGCTGCGAAGAACCTGGGGGAATCCAGACAACCTCCTCAGTGTTATTTGGCAAGGCTTTCTATTTAAACAAGCAGCTCTCTTCTAAAAAAAAAAAAAAAAAGGAACCTGTAGGTGGTCTCTCTTTTCCTTAGAGTATCTGGCTAGGAGAAGGGGAAAAAAAAGCGTGCATGATAATAGCTTCAATACAATAGAAAATGGAAAGCATTCCACTAGAAAGCAGCTTGAGAGAGCTTGAGAGATGTTCGTGCTGATACTCATTCTTATTAGCTCCAACTCCATCTCATGCAATCTAGCATCTGCATATTTGGAAAACTGAACCTTGCCAGATAATAGCTTCACTAGAAAATAAAAAAATATCCCACTAGAAATCAGCTTGAAAGAAGATATTGATGTTAAGAGCAGTGTTCTTTCTCAACAAACCCAAACTTACTACACTAGTGTGACTTCCACATGGTTTGCAACCAAAAGGTTGTGTAAGGAGTATGGACATGAATCTTATTCAGGGTTGGTGTTCCTTCAAAATTCATGAATATTTTATATTCTAAAAATGTAGCATTTTTTTCCTTGTGCAATGGTGCTTGTCCAATTCTTTATTTCTACCAACCTGCATAATTCTTCTAGAACACCTAAGGATAGATACTATGTTATGTTAAACACCATTGGGAATAACTCACTTTCATCAAACTGATTATTTTCCACTTAGAAGTAGTATGGCAAAACTGAAAGAAGCTGAATACGTGAATTAATGAAACAATGATATTTACAACTACCTATTTTGGGGGCTTGGATTTTAAAGCCAAGAGGAAAAGGTAAATTTCAAGGCCAAATATTTTGAAGATGCGGTTTCATTTAATAGCCAAATGATTCAACTTCTAATGTGTCTTAACACTTTCTAAACATTGTATGAAAGTTTTCTTATCTCATTGAAGATTTTTCAATACTATCCTGGTATTTTCTACTTTACTAAGGTACATGTCTGCTAATGTTTGACTATTTTCTTTCATTAAGGAACAAAGTATTTAATCAATTTAATTAAATGACACTTCAATTACATTTCATTTGTACAACAAAGGACTGTCCTCATTTATTCTGCAAAGATAGAAATATATTAATTTTTGTTTCCAAATAGAGTTCACAAATATAATTCTGACATTTTGATTATAGATGAGTGGTACTGTTTGTAAAATTTTTCCACTTGAAATTTCTCATTATCTAGAGAGGACAAATTTTCTTTTGTTTTTCAGCATAGTATAAGGAGGAGCAGACAATAGAATGATGAGTTGGGTTATCACTGAACACTAAAGTAACCAAAAAAGATATTTGAATATGATGTTCTGTTCTGTGAAACTGAAACTCTGAGCCATGCACATGGCAGCTATCTTCTCAGAACCCAGTTTTTTCCTTATTACTATTTGAAAGAACTCCAAAGGACAACAGAAAACTGGATGCCTTCTGTATGAAACTGGTGGATTAAAATTATTTTAGATGTGTGAAAGCAGTTCCTATAGCAAGTATTCTAGACTAAGGTGTAATTGTGATTATTCATTTTGTAGTACTGAGAGTTACAACTACTATTTTTGCAGATTTAGGAGATGCTGGGATTTACACTAATTTTTTTGCATGTATGTTTTTACTTTCTCATTTAGTCATGATTGCAATGATCTGAGGTAGAAATTATTTACAGATATCAGGATCTTTACAGAAATTGTCATTTTTGAAGATGGAGACCTTGGGGCTTTAACGGTTTTGGATTTCTCCCCAAAAGACCCTGATTTTGGATTTGACCTTGAAGACATCAAGACCTGTGCGTGAGTTCTCTTAAGAGTGCTATCTTTCATACCTCTCCTTAAAGAGTCTGATTTGGGCTGTATTTCTGAAGTTATATATGTCTACTTTTTTCTTTAAAGAAAACTTGCATTTTCTATGGACTTTCATTTTGAAGTTAGATTTTTCATTAGCGAAATACTGCGGCAATATTTTTCTTTAAGGAGAAGAATTTTTGCGATAAATGATAGATTTTAATTAATCCGTTTGGCAAGAATGATCAGAATGTTAATTTCTCAAGGAAACCATACTTTTCCATCTATCCCAGTTAATATTAAACAAACTGGTACCATCCTACCTCTGCCCCATGCCTTTCTTTGATCCTTAAAACCTGGACCTTCCATCACTAAAATGCCAAACATTAAATCTGCATACTTAAAATGCTAAGACATTTAAAATGCAGGCATCAAATGAACACATCGGTTAACCATACTTTACAATGCTATTTAGTAAACCTTCTAACCAGAACCACTTCTGAGTCATTTAAAAGCTTACTACTCAAACATTAGGTCCTGAACTTGTGGACATTCTTGTTTATTTTCAAGGCTCATAACTTATGGGTTAAAACAGAAAAGAAAAAAAAAGCAACCTTTACACTGACATTCGGCTTATTCTTCGATTTATTCTCCTCCCAGATTGGAAGAAGGAGCAGGTGTGATCACAGTCATCATTCCCTTGGGCCTCTCAGAAGGCGGTGGGGTGGGCTGGCGCATCTTTTGATGAGATGCAGGAAAGTGGAAGGTGTAGGTACCAAAGGACACCAGCTTGTCACTAGTCACCTGGAGAGTCCCACAGCTGATGAAGGGGTCCTGCTGTCTGATGCTGGGGGTGGCTGGGAGCACAGCCTGTTGAGCTTGTGTGTTTCACTTCTCTAACATGGGGAAATCAGTGCAGAAAGATTAGTTTATGGAGTCCTCTATTTAAAAGGTATTTTGGGGATTTATTTTTATTTTTAAAACAATGAACTAAAATATACAAAGGCTTTACTCTAGGCTATCTTTGATATATGGAAAAAGTCAAATGCATTATGGGTCAGTGGATGACTCCACCTCTCTCGGATACAGAATATACCTCTGGTAGGAACATCTTTGCTTAAGAGGGAATAGAACTGACTGTATGGAAGTGGAATTTACAATGAAACATGAGTCTTTTGAGGCTTAAGAAGCAACATGGTGAAAAGAGGTTCTTTGTGTGTTGTGCCCCTCACTGTGGCCAAATCATGAGAATAACCTAGAGGAATAAGAGTAATTTCAGCACATGGCTTCTGAGGACTCACTTCATGGTGTGCATCTCCAGTGCTCTGGAGCACTTCAGAGAAGAATGCTGTGGCAGAGAATAGCTCCTCAGCTGCTGGCAGCCGGGGAGCAGAGAGAGAGGGGAAAGGGCAGAGACAAGACACACCCTTCCAGGACATGCTTCTAGTGACCCCACCTCCCAGTAGTCCACCCATCCACTAAAGGATTCAACTCAAACTGGCCAAAGCTCTCATGGCCAGACCACGGCCATTGCCTACAGCTCCCACCTCTGTGTGTATGAGACCTTGGGAGATATTCCAGAACAAACCAACACACGTGGTGAGAGCACTCGTTTGCTATGTGTTAAGAGTTTGAAAGTGGGATGATTTCCAGGCCCATGTGTTGAAGGCTCCATCCCCAGTGCAGCAATGTTCAGAGGTGGGGCTCTGGGGAAGTGATTAAATGATAGGTTTATGATCTCATTAATGGATAAGTCAATTAATGGTGTGTGTGTGTGTGTGTGTGTGTGTGTGTGTGTGTGTGTGTGTTTAGGGAATTAAACCAACGGAAGTCTACCTCTGAGCTGTACCCCTATTTTATTTTTATTTTGAAACAGGGTCTGGATAAGTTTCTGAAGGTCTCATCAACTTTCTGAGGCTGGCTACAAACCTGTGATCCTCCTGTTTCAGCCTCCCAAGTACTGGGATTATAAGCATGAATCTCTTCCCTCGGCCTTTCCTCCTTTAAGCTGTTTTTCTCAGGTGTTTTGTCTTAGAAATAAAAGGCTGATTGGTACACTACATAATTATAAAAGTTCAATATTATTCACCACAATCAAATAGTTAATTTGATTCTATCAATAATTAAAATAAATTTCCCATAAATTAATACTATTTACAATAGTTATTTAATATTTATATGATTTAATTACTTACCAAATAATACTACATTGGAAACTCTCTGAATAAATGCCCTAACATTATCTAGATTAAACCTCTAGACTTATTTGATAAAATCTACAAGTTTATATATTATATAAAACAGTGCCTGGGACATAGTAAAGGCTCAGTCAACATTAGCTATCATGAAAAGTTATTATTTCCTTTGCCAAGACTTAGAGGGGTCAATAATCTCTCTAGTTAGTGCAGACCAACATTCGAGACAGCATCTCAGACCTGAGAGCCTCCATTTTAGCAGTTTCATTGCATACTGGTGACATTTTGTAGTATCTCATCTGTAGGTCACACCGAATCCCTGCCTGGGCAGTCATCCATTCCTCCCTCAGAGCCCTAGTCGGGTTGGTCAGGAGGTTTCATCTCAAGTCCTGACTCACTGTTCACCATCTGTGTGGTTAAGTCACCTGCTAGCATCAATTTGCCTCTTGTAAATAATTAGATGGAGCCACTCAATCTGAAGACCAGTTCTGCCCCAAGCATAGTGTAATTCCCCTCCTTCCTGCTCCTTTCCCGCCTCCTGCCTCTTCTTTTTCTATATGCATTAAGAGACTAATAAGCAAAAAGAATGCAAATACAGGCTTCCATAAACCTCTTAGGATCATATGTTAAGCAATTTTAACCTGTGAAAGCTTTTAGTTTAATGGTTTGTACAAATGATTAGGAGTGCTTGAAGGAAGAATATGTGTTTGAGAACTTAATGATTTTGAAATCTTATGAATATTATTTCCCTGCTGAGAGAGTAATTTCTGAGTGGGAAAAGAAAAAAACCTCACCAGACTCTCAACGGCTCATTTATTTATCTGCTATTTTTAGTTCTAGGCTTGTTTATTTCAGACGAAGAGCTATTAATGGATGTGGTGTGCATTCACAAGTCTGAAGTAATAGTGACATGATTCCTCTTAACATTTTGCTGGCATCCTAAATAAGGAAGAAAGATCCTTCTTCATGTTACAGCTACTGTCCTTTTGATAGAAAGAAATAAAATTTAGAAATTTAGTACAAAGATGAGACAGATAGTGGGAAACAGACTCTTAGTAAACTTGACACAGCTCAAAACATTGCTAAAAAATAATTTTTAAGAAATTTAGATAGAAAAAGATAGCAATTTATGGCTCGTCATAGACAAAGAGAGAACTAAAATTCTCTCTCTTCCCATTACTTACTGAGTGAACTTAGGCAAATCAATTAACTTCTGTGGGATTTAGTTTCTATATCTATGACACAAGTACCATTAAAGCCACTTCTGAAAGTTGTTTCAAGAATCAAATTAGAACATTTTTGCCAAGAGCTAACAAGTTAACAGACGAGGTGATTGATATGTGGTTGCGATGGGCATCGGAAGGTGGTGATCTTCTCCATCGTGAGTTTCTGAAGCTTAGGCAACGTTTCACAATTTCTCTTCCTGTATTTAGTGATATAACATGTTGGGGCCCACTCGGCAGGACCGAGGTGGCACCCAGGCTTGTTGCCAGCGTGGACTCAAGATGGCGCCTGGGCTTGCAGCCAAGTCACGAGGCTCACGAGGCTGGCGGTGCCCTGAGCCTGCGCAGTGAGCCCTATCAGGCGCCTTACGGATAATTAGTGATGCAACGCCTCGTGCTACCACCTGCCCGCCCAGGAGAAGGTTAAAAAGCGCGCATGCCCTAGCGGGCGGGAGCTAAGAGGGTTGGTGGAGTGATGAGGGAGGAGATAGAAGACTGATGTTGTTTTTACCTGAGAGGGCGTTGAGAGAGCATTGAAACTGGGGTAATAAAACTGCTTGAGGAAGATCGTGTAAGAGTCGTCACTGCGCACGACAATAACATTCTTATTTTCTCTTCTTTTTCGACTCTCCTTTTCCAGTCAATATTCAGTCAATATATGATCACTGAGTTGTTTTGAAACAAGACACTGGGAATGTTGTTAAGATGAATAAAAAATGACTGATGCTTTTTAGAAATTAAACATCAATAGAGAGAAAACAAGCACTACCAGGGCTGTGATGATGGAAAGTAGGTGCTTTGATCAAGCACAATCCAGGCCAGATATCCAAAGGATGGAGCGGTCAGCTCTGCATGGCGGAAGGAGCAGGAAAAGGCTTTGCACTTGACCAGAGTGCTGAAAGATGAATTTGAGCTGTCTAGAGAGCCTGGGCAGGACATGTCTCTCCTCCCTCATTGCCTGGAGTATTCCCTCTAGTTTGGCATTCAGTGTGTTGCTCATTTCTCTTTCCCCAGCCATTTTCCTCTGAGAGCCAGGACTCTCAGGATAATTAATTACCACTGGAGGGTTGACTCATCTATCTTTCTCCAGCTCTGACCTTTCTCAGGTGCTTGGCTCTGTGCATTTCTTACTGTTAGTGATTCAGTTTGGACCTCCTGTGGTCATCCTGGGCTTTTCGTGTCTAAATACAAACTTCTTCCTTCCCCAATTGCAATCCCTAAAAGAAACATGACTCTCCTATTAACAGCTGATGTCAAAATGGTGCTACCAGTTACCCTGGCACTTCAGTTGATGTCAGGTACATATGTGAGAATACCAAAGTCAGTTTCAATATCATGTAGGGGGAAGGAGGGAGTGGGGAGGGCGCTGTGGGAAAGCCCACCAAGAGCTGTGTGCACGGATTCTTCCATCACTATGAGCTACATTATGATGTGCGACTGTAGTACACCAATGAAAGTACAAAAAACAAGACAAAACTTCTAGTTCATCTGAAACATCTCTATCTCTAGTTTTATAGTCTGCTTTCTAATGTTTAATTTTTTCATTCATCCATTGAACATTAGCAGGTTTTCAAATGCATACTATGGCCTAGCCTCTGGTTGGTCCTCATATTTATAGAGCTGAAAAATCTGTCACATTAGCCAAAAAGTAAAAAATGGAGCAAAGGAGCACTGAAAGACACATTTTGTGTGTGTGCATGGTACTGGAGATTGAGGGCTGGGTCATTCAATCACTGAGCATACCTCCAGGCCTTTTTATCTTTGGTTTACAAACAGCATCTCCTAGCTGAGAGTCCTGCATTATTGCTGAGGCTGTCCTTGAACCTATGATTCTTCTGTCTCAGTCTCTTAGTACTGGGATTACAGGCGTGTAACCCCATGCCCAACTGAAATACACATTTAATTGCAAATCATGGTGAGTGTCATGAAGAAATCCATGTGATGCTGTGATAGAGGACAAAATTGGTGGGGAGTGCTATGATTTGAATGTGTGTGTCCCTCCAAAATGCAGGTATTGTAATCCAGTCTCCAATGTGTTGTTTGGAACCTTTGGGAGGTGATGGGTTATGAGGGCTTCAACCCCATGAGTAGAATGAATGCCCTTACAAGAGAGACTTGAGTCCTTGTGCTCTTGTACCACATGAAGGGTGAGCAATTAGCACTGCCTCTGAGGAGTGGCCTCTCACCAGACCAGGAACCTGCTGGTTCCTCCATCCTGGACTTAGCCTCTAGGACTGAGAGAATGGAGTTTCTCTTGTTTATGAATTATCTAGTGTAGAATTTTATTATAGACACCTAAAGGAACCAAGAAACAAGAATGCTGGTTGGGCAGGGAAGTTAGAGAATGCTGGGTACCAAAAAAGGACCTAACCATTTATGTTGTAATTGTCTTTCTTGTCCCTTTCTCTCTCTTGCCTGTTACAACTCAAATCCATCTAGTTCACTGAATCTAGAGTAAAGGATAAGGTCAACTTTGAAGACAACCCTTGCCTTCAAATTCCGGTTTTTCCATTAACCGTGTCTAACATCTAAGATTGGTTCTAATTCAGAGTCTACCTTTTATTTATTTAATGAATAGTTACTAATGATCAGTGTTCACGGTATTACACTTTGCCCTGTTTAGGTGTTTTCCAAGTTTTGACTCTGATCACCCTCTGCTATAATCTGTTAGCATATCAAAGAGCTCCACCTCACGATGTTAAGATGCTCACTGTTTTTCTTATTCCACTGCACCTACAATTTTCATCCATTATTTTTCCTAGCATCAAGACCTAACTGAAACTAAGCTCAGTCCCAATATCAAATATGCCTCTGTTCCTGTGCATCTTTATAATAAAAGTATTTTCCCTACTAGACATATCTCAATCAATGCATACACCACACATTTCCTGGCTTTTTATTGGTGTTGATCAACTGTTTGTTGTTTAATTCCAAAACCTCTTATGTATGATACAATATGGACTTTAAATTTTTCCTGTTTGATGATCACATTTATAAAAGAAGGTGTTATTTTTTAAAAATCACATGATTTATTCGATACGAAGAAAGTTTGAGTTAAGCCTACGAGCATGGTGATGTTTTGCATTTCTTCAAGGATTTTCTACAAAGGTAACAAAGAACTTTAATGTTAAGATCCCATTTCCTAATCTTATACTATCAAAACACTTCATTTTCTGATCAGTGTAAGCATGAAGATGAGATGGAGAGAAGGAGCCTCAAAGCTTCAAAGAGAGGGAAATATCACACTCAATGTGCTGTATTTTCCTCCTCTGTGCACTGAGAGTGAGGAAGAAATGCTGCTTGAATTTCATTGCATGCCATCATCAGAACAAGTAGTTCTCTCTTTTTCAAAAGCAGAGATGCAATTTTTCCTCTCCCTTCCTCAAACAGGTGAATTTTGAGAAGTTTAGATGAAAAGAGATTTTTGAGAAGTAAATGTTTTCAGCTGTCTGGAGGCTGAATAGGGCCGGGGTGGTCAATATTGATTTAGACCCCCTTAGCCATCTGCTTATTCAAGGATTCCAAAATAAAATTATTTTAAAATTATGTGTTATAGCCGGGCATGGTGACACACACCTGTAATCCCAGTACTTAAAAGGCTGAGACAGAAGGATAGAAAGTTTGAGACCAGCCTCAGCAACTTAGCAAAATTCTCAGCAATCTAATAAGAGCCTGTTTCAAAAAAAAGAAAAGGAAGAAGGAGGAAGGAAGGAAGGAAGGAAGGAAGGAAGGAAGGAAGGAAGGAAGGGTGAGCTAGAGGTATAGGTCAATGATAAAATGATAAAATACCTTTGGGTTTCATTTTTTGCACCCACCCCATATATATGGTGTTATAGAAATTATCTGAAAGCACTGTTTAAGGAAAGCATCATTTCAAATTTGACATAATAGTTTGTGTGTGTGGTACTGCGGATGTAACCCAGGGGATTTCTAGCT
Organism: Muscardinus avellanarius; assembly: GCF_963383645.1. Lineage (NCBI taxonomy): Eukaryota > Metazoa > Chordata > Mammalia > Rodentia > Gliridae > Muscardinus > Muscardinus avellanarius. The sequence continues at coordinate 11,369,477 of NC_137787.1, read as the reverse complement.
CCAGGCTACTCTCCCAGAACTATTTTTTATGTTTTATTTGGAAACAGGGTCTCACTAAGTTGCTGAGAGCCTCACTAAGTAGCTGAGGCTGGCTTTTTTTTTTTTTTTTTTGGTTCCTGGAAGCCCATCTACCTTCGGGCTACACTCCCAGGCCTATTTTATATTTTTATTTGGAAACAGGGTCTCCTAAACCAGCGCACGTGGCTGGCTTCGAACCTGCACGATCCTCCTGTCTCCGCCTCCCAAGCGCAGGGATTACAAGCGTGCGCCACCACGCCCGGCTGTGAGGCTGGCTTTGAACCTGCGCGATCCTCCTGTCTCAGCTTCCCAAGTACTGAGATTACAAACGTGCGCCACCTGGCCCGGCTGACACAAATTTTAAATAAATGTATATTGTAAATGAGGAGACAAAGGCAAGAAGATAGGATATTCAGGGAGTGAAGATGCCCAGTAGAACATTTGTGACATCACTCCAGAAACAAGTCTCCAAGCTCATATTGCTAATCTAGACTCCTTCTAGGACACTAACTTTTTTATTCACAAAATTTTAATTCATTCAATTGGATTTAAAACTGAGCGTGTTGTAGCTGGGCATGGGGACACATACCTGTAATCTCAATACTTAAAAGGCTGAGACAGAAGGATAGCAAGTTTGAGACCAGCCTCAGCAACTTAGCAAAATTTAAAACTGAGGGCAAAGGACTGATGATATAAAGGTAGGCATTCAGAAGTTGTCATCCCCAGTCCCTTCTGCTCCTCAGATGTCAAAACATCACACCTCTCCCAAATCCTAGCCCCCATGATTTCTCTCCCTAAGGTTTCCTACATATGGAATCACATACTCTACTGGTTTTTTTTTTTTTTGTGACCAGTTCCTTTCACTTATCCTAATGAGTTTAAAACTGCCCTATGCTGTTGGATATATTATTAGTTTATGACAAGTAGTATTCCACTTTACAGATATATACAGATTTTATTTTTAAAAATCCATTTACTATGTGGAGTATTTAGTTTATTTCTAGTTTTTGGCAAATATGAAAAAAGCTGCTATAAATACTGGCCTACAGGGTTTTATTTTGTCTGAGCTTAAGTTTTTGTTATGCTTGAGTATATGCCCAGAAATAAGATTCCTAAGACATGTGGTGATTTTATAAGGAACGGATAGGCTGTCTTCTAAAATGAATTTTCTACATCCCATTCTCACCAGGAAGACATGGAAGTTCACGTACTTCCACAGCCTTGCCAGTTTCTGCTTTTACATTTATTTTTAGTCATTCTAACAGATATTTTATAATGTTTTCTTTTTCTTTTAATTTTAAGATTCCTCCTCCATTTTACAGATACTTTTAAAATTAAATTTAAGGATGGAACTAGGGGAAGTGGCAGGGAAGGCAAAGGAGAGGCACTGAGCTTTAAAATGGGCCATCTTGTTCTGTGTGTGCACAAACATATCATTGTGTATCATTGCAAATCCCGCTGTGTATCATTATAGTGCTCCAATAAAAGTTAAATAAAGCATTAAAATTTTGAATTGATCCCATATTGGTTCAAACTATTTTCAGAAGCACTGAACTCTGTCTGTGGTGTTAACCTTGGGATGTCACTGTAAGAGGACAATGTCGTCCATGTGAGGTTTCATTTACCCTTCACTTATTCAAGGGCTTCTAGTTGAACATCTTCTGTTTTGCCTTGGCACTGTGGATTTAACTGGTGAATCAGTGAGTAAGACCAGCATTAAACAATACATAGTTTAGTTTGTCTTATGTCAGGGCACAACAAACCCAAATCAAATAAGCAATTATCCAACACATACATGTCAGATGACCAAAACTACTGTGCAGTGGCCGGGGTGTGGCTCAGTGGTAGAACGCCTACCTAGACTGCATGAAGCCCTGGGTTCGAGCATCAGCACCCCACTAAGAACCAAAAAAGCAAAATCAAAATAAAACAAAAAGTCCCCAAACAAACGCAAAACAACTGTGAAGAGTTACAAAACCAGATATAGGGTTAATGAGGTGAAAGGTGGAAGTATGTGTTGGCAAGCTTTTCTGAGGATAATGTTGATGAGTAGCAATGCAGAAGCAAAGGCTTAATGCAGGAGAATGTTTGGTGCATATGAAAGACAGCAGAGAGCTCCTGATGGTGCAATGTGAGTGGTAAGACATATACTTCTCAGCAGTGGAAGATAATTTCTTATTTTTCAATAGAAAGCAATCCATTGCTGAGCTGGGCCAGCTATCTTTTTTAATGTCTTGAAGAACATTAAGAGTCTTAACAAATCTTTTAGTATCATTTCAGAAGGCTTAGTTATTGGCTTAATTAATGTTTGATTGCTGAATTATTTTATAATAACTTAAAAGCCTAGCATGTGTACCCATATATTCATGTCTGGCCATCAGAAAATTTTGTGCAGTTTTACATTTAAAGTCATGCTAATTTAATCCATGTCTTAGTAAAATTATTTTCTGTGGTCTTTTGATTTCCACTCTGGGATATAATATTGTTCTTCTCTTTCAAAGAGAATCTGTATAAGGTCTATCCAAAGTGCACTGAACTACTAAGCGGAAACAAGGACACTAACTGAAAACAAAATTATTTCACGGAAGAAGAAATTGGCTTTGGAAACTCAGTGGCTTAGTCTTCCTTTCTCCGAAGGTTTACTTAAATATTAAGATAATATTTTACTTCAATGATGACTTTACTGGATGGCTGCTTGAGTTCTTGCGTGCTGGACTCCTTTGACAAAAATCAAGAGTCTGGAGTATGATTAATCATGCTCGATTACTCATAGAATATGTTTTGCTATTCTGTTTGTTTGGATATGAAACATTCTTGAGTTATACTATTCATACCTACTAAAACTTGGAAATCTAGAAATTTATTATTGAAAGTACTGGACAACAATGAAGTCCTCTAAAATAATTCTTTCTTATCCAGGAGGAAGAAGAGTCTAGAAAACACCATATTGAAGGCATAGTTGGTTGGGAAGGGGGGAGAGGAAATGATTAGCCTTGAGCTTGCAATTCATTCTCTTCCCGTTGGAGAGGAGAATGGGAAGGGATCCCTTCACATAATCATATGCCATGGTTAGCCGACTCATGACTGGCCTCCAGATAAGTTAATTATGTTTTTCTGGATGGAGAATCTTAAACCATGGGATTCTTTTAGCAATACATAATCAATCTAACTAAGCTTGATTCTGGTAAATAAATCTGCAATCTATTGACTTATGGAGTATTTATCTCTGACAAGGTTCACATGATGCTGTAAATATGAAATAGAAATGTCTCATGATTAAAAGGGGCTCACTCCTTGTAATCAGTAATTCTAGGGACATAATTTAGAGACATGGCGTGCTCGCCTGGGACAAACTGCATCTTAACGTGGCAAGCAATTAACTATACAGCTCCACTATAGTCCCAGGTGTCTTTCCAATGTTCTCATGCCACTCAGTTGCTTGTGTTCTGGAAGTCACACTATATCTCAAGGTAGCCACATAATTCTTTAAGATCTTGTGGGTGATGCGGCACTTGGGAACTCATTGGGCCTGGGGAAAAAGTGCCAGGCCACGTTTGTCTCCTTCTACATCTTCACACAGATGTCAACCGGCTAACGAATGCTTTAAAAATTGATCAGAGCTCTGGCAACATGGATACGGTAACCGGCTTTGAGTATAGAGTATAAGATGCAAGAGTTGCGAAATCAAATACACTCAGGAAATGCAAATATAGTATAATGTATGAATGGTTGGCAATGATTTAAACAGAATAAAGTGAGACTTATAAATAGAACATAAATAACTGCTATATAATTGCTGCTTAGAGTTGTAATATTTATGAGATCAGTGAAGAGAATGTGAATTTGATGTTAAAGAAAATAGAAGAGAATACACATTAAGGAAAATAGACGAAGTGTCTCACAACCCATCATTGATTTTTGGTTCTGTTGGATAGGTCTGAAAACTGTAAGTAGTGAAAAAGTAGCCACTGGACAAAGAGGCAGTAGATTTAAAAGCCATGTGTCATCTGAGTATTAATACAAGACTTTAGCCATTGGCAATTAGACTGGCAATTCTCTTTTCTCAGACTTTTCCTCTTGGGAAGAAACTACTAGACACAATCTGTCTTAAGATTCATACAAACAAATACAGAACTTAAGAAATATACTTGCTTCTTGGATAATACCCCGGTGGGAGAGTATGGACCATAACAGGCACCTTTTAGGGTGTACCACCTTCCCAAAAGAAAGAGATTAGCCCAGGACCCATGGGGCACCAAATGATCAGGTTCACTCTGAGGGATGCTTGAGCTGAGGTGTGTCCAAATATGTCCTTCCTTCCAGCTAAGACACTGGCCTAACTGGAAGCTGGACAATGGCAGGATACATAAAAGATGGATACTATTGGGATTGGTGGTGGATAGTCTAGAGCCTACTCCAGATGGCTAAATTGAGAGGATTTCTTAGGACAGGATGGAAAATAAAGAGAAGAGGACCCAAGGCTAGTGATGAGAAGACTGATAGCTAGTCTTTCTGTAAATACCCCAAGGGAGAAAAGAAATTTGAAAGTCAGATTAGGTACTTTTAAAATTGATTACCAGCCTGGCGTGGTAGCACACACTTGTAATCCCCGTGCTTGAGAGGTTGAGACAGCAGGATTGCGCAGGCTCAAAGCCAGCCTCAGCTGGCTTAAGAGACCCTGTTTCCAAATAAAATATAAAATAGGTCTGGAAGTGTAGCCCAGAGGTAGAAGGCCCCTGGGTTCCATCCCCAGTACCGCCAAAAAAATAAATAAATAAAATAAAATTGGTTACCATTTCCATTCCTGCAGAGACATGTAAAACATATATTACAGAGAATATTTGGGGTAATTATAACAAGAATTCTGGAGCCAGGTGTGGTGTGCACGCTTGTAATCTCAGCATTCGGGAGGCTGAGACTGGAGGATCCTGGTTCGTGGACAGCCTCAGCTACTTAGTGAGGCCCTCTGTAACTCAGTGAGACCTGGTTTCAAAATAAAGAATAAAAATAGGGCAGGGGCTGTAGTTAAGAGGTGGAATGCCCCTGAGTTCCATCCCCAGACCCCCCCACACACACACACACAAAAAGAATTCTGTAAAGAAGATCACTTGCTTAATTCCAATGTATAGTGTCATCCTCCAATCTATAAAGTGTTCTAAGGTATTTGGAGTTTGCAGAGTACTATTTTTTTTGGTTAAAAATAAAGGGAAGACCCTACAAAATCCTTCCAGGTATTCTTCACACATAGTGAAAAGGACACTCAAGGATCAGGGCTGCAGAGAACAGAGTAAGAGCGGTGCACTGGAATCTTACACATCGTATAACAATGAGAGGTGGGACAGAGTGCTGTCCAGAAGTGAGGTGCCTCAAACCTAGCACTGACTTTCAAATATGAGGCTGAATTGTATTAAATTTGCACAATAAGCCATAACTGATAGTTCTAAATGACACTTCTCACTTTGACATTTTCTTAAGAATAAACTAACCATGGAACGCAGGCAGCCTCACCTCTCTGTTTCAGGGAGGACTTGGGGGTGAAGGCCAGAGAGGGTGCTGAGCATCTGGACCTGGGTCCTGGCAGGGAGCCTTCATCATTTGCATTTGTCTTGAGGCAATCCTGAAGCCTCTTAGATATGGAAGTGTCTCAGGGCACAGGGAGCTTTCTTTAGGGAGTCAGTGAAATTGCCCCCAGAGGGTCTATGTGGCTGGCTTTTCAGATGCAACTGGGCTAACAGTCACAGTTCATTCTCCTGCTTAACTCTCTGACCAGCGTCCTGTTGATCTTAACCTTCCAATGTGACTGTCCTGCTTCTGTGTTCTGTCCCCCATTGAGCCATAGAGGATATCCATCTCTCCTAGCCAAATTTTCCCAAGTTCACAAGGGTGCCCCTCATGGTACCTCAGATTCCATTATCTTTTTCCTCCAAAAATTTCCTCCAGGAACTAAGAGACTGGCTCTCTTAATGCTTTTATAAGACAATTCTTTATTTTATTACTTTAAAAAGTACCTGTTTAATGCTGTCCTACTGAATAAGGATGATAAACCAGAGCATCTGGTCGCTTGATAAAAATTTGTCATTACTGCCATTACTACAATCAAGGCTGGATCTGAAGACCACTGCTAGTTCACATGATCTGAGCATAGTGTTTAGAGATCTGAGAGTGCTTTACACTCCAGGGAAACACCTTGTGTCTTCTGTCTATAGGCTACAGCTCCGGTATGCTGATTTTGTTTTTGATTTTACTTATTTAATCTTGAAACCTTTCTTCCCTTGACAAAAACAGCTTCTACAAATACAGACTGTCACCACTCTTTTTCACCCCGTGACCAGCTATTCAACACAGCAAAAAACCCTCTTAGCTTCTTGGAAGAATTGTGGGGGTTTCTGTCAAAAACAATTCTGAGTACATATTAAGAATGTCTTTAGAGATATCATTTGGATTCTGAAATAAGCCTCACAATTTGCACGCCCATGCCTGCACACATTAATTGAATTGTTTTTGTTAATTACATATCATTAAAAAGATTTGGGCTTAGATGAAAGTGTCTTTTACAGAACAAAATGAAACATCAAGGGACAACCACTCTGCCATTCTTTAGATTTATCTGAAGCAAATTTAAATCAGTTTAAAGGGGGTCAGTCATGGCATAGAACGCGCTTGAAACTTCAAAGCGCTGATCAGATGTCATGTTAAGATCAAACTCTGCCTCTGGGAATCTGCAGTGTGTTCAGCCTGCCGCCTTTGATAAGTCCAAGTTTAAGGTGGATTTAATGAACATGACACAAAAAGGGAAGGATATAAAAAGGAAAGGCTGTTGATGTTTCTCCAACAGTTCTCCCCTCACGTCAATGCTGTTTATAGACGTGGTTCCACTGTATCCCAAGTAGCAGATCATCAGTGTGCGAGGGAAAGCCTGTGTTGAGAGTGTCCAGCTAGTGTGCAAAAGTGACACCGAATAGATGCAGAGGAAAATTCAAGGGATCTTCCTGCAGGCATTTTGCATGCTCTGTTCCCCTTGGCGCTGGTGCTTAAATTCTATTTACATTAAGTTTGCCCTCGTGTAAAGATCATTTATTTGGAATTGACTACATACATACATACATACATACATACATACATACATACATACTGGGTATTGAACCCAGGGGCCATAAGGTGTAAGGGCTACACCTCCAGCCCTTATTTTTATTCTTTATTTTGAAACAGGGTCTCATAAAGTTGCAGAGGGCCTCACTGAGGAACTGAGGCTGGCTGTAAACCTGCGATCCTTCTGTCTCAGCCTCCCAGGTACCGGGATTACAAATGTGCACCACCACGCTTGGCTAAGAATGGACTAATGTTTACTGAGTATCAGGTAGGTGCCAAGGGCTTCTATAAACCTTTTCATATGTAGGCATCGTGCCAAACCCTAAAGAATCTGCCAGGAAGGTTACAACTGTGGCCTAAGATCACACAGGAAGAAGAGGAACCTGGGATCTAATTCAGTTATTTAGATTTCAAGTTCAGCTTTGTTATACAATATCACACTGCCTCCTTAGAGACAGCGGATTTTAATTAATTATAAAGAGGCTACACAGACCTTTCACTTAGTGTGTGACAAATATAAAAGAATAAGAAAAAAATAGCTCCTATAGAGGAAAATCCCTATGCATCAGTTTAATAGTAGTGGCTTTGTTTGTTTCATGAGGAGGGGTCATACAAAGGGGCATCAGGCAATATTTGTATGGGATACAATTCAAAGGACACGGAAGGAGAACGCTAGTGGCCTCAACCTACTCGCAACTCTTCTCCAAGCTTTCTGCAACATTTCGTCATCCTGTCATTTTAAATGTGTTATTCTGGGGCAACCACACTGCATCCTTGAAAACTTACCCTGGCCCTTCAGGCTCATTAAATGACGGAGTGACGTAGAAGTTAGCTCACATTCCAGCTTAGATGGATGGAGGGTGTCTGCTTACAGCCCCATAATGCCTAGAATTTTGAGGTCATCCACAGGCTCAATAGGCTCAAATATCAATGCCCAGTAAGGGAGAGGGGTGACAGTAGTAGTAGTGAACCAATTTTCTTTGTCACCACTACTTCGGGAATGCAATCATCAGCACCTTGGGCTGAATTTATCTGGCAGCTTCCCTAGTTCTTAAAGGAAGAGGAGAAAGGAGAGGAGAGATGATTTGATGCTAGGGCTAGAGGGATCATGCAACTTATTTTGTGTAACCAGTTTCTTCAAAGAGCAAAATAGGTCTATAAGCAAAGTGCCTAGAGCAGCATATGTAAAGATAACTGTGTGGTATGGTTATCTTGGCTCTGTGTAAAGGTAGTCACTCAGTATAAAAAATATATTGAAATCAGAAATTGTAATGCATCTAGCATGGTTCTTATTGTTCAAATGGTACCACAGAGCAATAGTAACATAAACAGCATGGTATTCACACAAAAACAGACACATAGACCAATGGAAGGGAATAGAAGATACAGACAACTCTGACATCTATAGCCAGTAGATTTTTGACAAAAAAACTAGAAAAAAGATGCCAGAGAAAAGACAGCATTTTCAAAATAGGTACTGAGAAAATTGGATATTCATATCTAGAAGAATGAAATTAGACCCCAATATCTCACCCTGAATGAGTCAGCTCAAAGTGGATCAATGATCAATGACTCCAATTATTAGAACAAAACCTAGGACAAACTCTCCAATAGAGAGGCCCTGGTGGAGACTTTCTCAATAAAATCTCCAAAGTTCAGGGAACAAAACTAATAATTAATAAATGGGGTGGCATTAAATTAAAAAACTTCTGTGCAGCAAGGAATCAAGCAAGTCTGAAGAAAAAGCCCACAGAATGGGAGAAAATATTGGCCAGCTACTCCTCTGATAGAAGATGAAAAATATAGAATATATAAAGAACTTAAAAAGCTTAATGTAAAAGAACCACAATAACTCAATCAAAGAATATGCAACTGATTGCATAGATACTTCTCAAAGGAAGAAATACAAATGGCCACTAAACATGGATAATTGTTCAACATCATACTCAATTAAGGAAATGCAAATTAAAACTACATTGAGATTTTATCTAATTCATTAGGTTGGTGAACTAATAAATGCTAGTGAGGATGTGAGAAAATAGGAACTCTGAAACACTATTGGTGGCAGTGTGAACTGGTACAACCACGGTGGAGATCAATATAGAAGTCCTCAAAAGACTAGACATAGAACCACGATATGACCGATATATGCCACTCCTCAGTATCTTTTCTAAAGAATTAAAGTCAGAATACTATATTGATAGATTCATATCCATGCAGATAGCATGATTCACAATAACTAAACTATGGAAGCAAACTCAGTATCTGTCAACAGATGAATGGATAAAGAAAATGTGAGATATATATATATATATATATATATATATATATATATATATACACACACACATACACACACAAACACACACACACATAATGGAAATATCTTCAGTCATAAAAAGAAGAAAATTGTGTCATATGCATGAAAATGGATGGAAATAGAGAATATTATGCTAAGTCAGATTAACCAGTCTCAGAGAGTCAACAGTTGTATATTTCCTCTCATAAATGGAAACTAGAGAGAAACAGGAAACCAAAGGGACTTCAGACAAACGAAGAAAGAGACCAGAAAAATAGTAGAATGGGATGGAGAGAGACAAGAGGGGAAGAAAAAAAAGCTTGATGAAGGAAAGAGCTCGAATAATTCTATGTCCATATCCAAAGGTATCTCTGCCCATCTCACTAACATATATTGAGAGACAGGGGAATGGGGCTGGATCCAAGAGGAAAGATGTCAAGTGCATGTATGTTTAGATCACATCGAACCTCACTATTATGTATCATTACAGTGCTCCAATAAAAAATGTACTTTTAAAAAAGTAAAAGAATAAGGAATAAATATATTGAAGAGGTCCATCTTTAAATAACTTCATCAACATCTTTTCCTTGATACTGTGTCTTTTTGAAAGCTGTGGCTTCCTAGGACCACATTTTCCCCAGCAACAAAGAGGAACTAAAGCCATGGTGCTTGGTTAGGATTTCCAGGCCCTTAAATACTTAAAAAAAAAAAAAAACACATAAAAGAAATATGTACCCTTGCAGATTTTCAGAGGCTGATAATCCACCCAATGCATCATCTTCTGGTCCCTTGTTTTATTTTTTCCTCCAGCTAGTTTATCAATATGTCAGTTCTGATAACAAGTACTGTTGAGGAAGAAGAGGAATCTATCACATTAGATGGCTTTGGGAATTAACACTTGATTTCAGTTATCTATGTTGATCTCACTGAAGGTCAATGAACTGTGAAGAGACTCTTGGTGACTCAGACCCATGGCCCTGCTGCTTCTAAGATAGAACTGTCCCTGTCATTTTCACTCTTTTTTGGTACAAAACATACATTACATGTGCATTAGTGAACATGTAGATTCTCACTTTCCTAACAGTCTGTGATTAACAAGATTTAAAATTATTCACGATCATTGAAATTAGTTTACACTAACATATTGTAATAAAATAATAAAGACATGAAATTATTAAATATTCAAAGTCTGACCACAACAGGCTTATGGTTTGGATACAAAGAGGTAGTAAACTCTGGAAAGGGAAGTAAACATTCTGGAAATTGAAAAAGGAGATAAACTCTTATAATTGTTTGGTAAACAATTATAGCCCACATGATGTGTGATCCATGGGTAAACAGTACTAAATAGCTTTTTAAATATAATTATTATGTATGCTTCAGACAATATTTGAAATAAAATAAATGTACTGTGAATATTTTCAGTATTACCCGTAAAGAAAGGTATTGATTTATTAACTTGCAGCAGCTTTTCCTGAACTTGGTCAGATATTTTGTTCACCCATTCGAATATTGACTGTCCTTCAAAGATTAAATTGTGATACACTGTACTGTTGATTTCTAAAGTATAGCCCGGAAGACATAGAAAGCCTCTGGGTTCCACCCCCAATACCACCAAAAAAAAAAAAAAAAGGTACTTGAGGGGTCGTATTCCCCAAGGATACAGTTCAGCAGCTGGGAAGCCTGGGGAGGGGCTAGTTACCTTCTTGCAGGCTGTGATGGAGGCGCCCAGGCTGCTTCCCGAGCCTCTGCTGCCGCCGCCCTGCTGCGCTTCCGAAACCTCACACATCAGCGGCGACTCTGTGTTGCTGTTGTACCCAAACACAAAAGAACACATCCCGGTGAGTCTTCTTGCCATTTAGAAATGCAGCTGATGAGGCGTGACACTATCAAACATCAGCTTTCTGATTACATTCAACACCGCCAGACCCTCTGCGGATAAGGATGCTTCTTTTTGGGGGCACATCCAGTAAGTGGTGGAACCACCATGAACCATCCTATCTTGCCTGTAGGGCTCACTCCCTTTGTTCTAATGCTAAGCCTGTTCAACTTTAATACATAAATACAATTATATATATTACATATACACATAACTATTTGCTTATTGCTATGAGAATTAAATGAGGAAGTGAAGTCACATGGTGAGACTAATGGCAGCGCATTACATAAAGGCAAGAATTATGTAACCGCACTGGACCAGTATTGACAGAAAATGCCTCTTCTCATCTCCAGAGTCATTTATAGCACAGAGATGATGTCTAATAACCTCCAAAGTATGTAGGGAGGCTTATGTGATATGGATGTGAATTTCCGGTGGTGACTTTAAACCCGGGCCCCATCTGTTTCATGGCCTTTGGGATGGAATGGAAAGTTTAGAGCTTTTTCAAGACTCTTCCTCTCTGTCTCCAGAGAAGCAGAGTCTTTGCCGCCACCGGATAAGGCAGGGATGGTGGTGACATGACACTTGTGCATGCATTAAAATGAACTCAAATTAATATTAAAAGAAGCTGCTGTCAAGGTACATTACAGCCCTACAATTTTTTTTTTTTAATAGAAAAAGCTGCAAATTCTTCCCTGGGACATTTTCTTTTGATTTTGATGAGAGTTGACAATATTTATTAAGTATATCCTTAGAGGCTGATTTCATGCTGAAACTGTTAAATGTGTTTCAATGAGAAGATAGAGTGGGAAAGAAGGTGTAAAATCAGACCTTGATGTAATGACTTTAAATCAGGATCCTATAAAGCAGCCTTCTTCCTTACTGGAAAAAAAAAAAAAAAACCCTCACATATGAAAAACTAAGGTGCTGAGTCGCCACTGTACTGCCATCATGCATGATTCATGAAGGTGAATAAGTAGGTCACCATGGAAAGTTAAAACGGTCCAGGGAGTGTTCGACAGAAGTGCCCAGTTACTGGAAATTGAGTTGTCTCTACAGTGCTACTCAAAGCTTGGTCCCTGAACCAACACCAAGTGTATTGCTTGGGGGCTTGTTGGATACCCAGGGATTCAGGGTCCTCCCTAGAGCCACCGAATCAGAATCTACAGTTTAACATTAAACTCAGGTGAGATATATGCTCACTAAATTTTATAGTCACTTATCTGATGTGTTAAATCAAATGCACATCATCATTTGCTCTTGGGACTTTGCCCACGATGTTAGTTCTTTTAGCCACATTCTTCTTGGTCCTTCCCTTTCTTCTTGTTAATTCCTACTTTATCCTTTGGGTCTTGGCTTATCAATGACTTCTGATGCTTTCTTCCTCCCTTCTTCCTGCTAAGGAGAACATTCCTCTCTCTCCAACACACTGCAAAGCCCTTCACATGTATACACACACACACACACACACACACACACACACACACACACACACACCTGTGCTCCCCACCCCAAGTCACGAACTGAGACAGGTACTTTTTCTCGTGTATTCCTGCAGCATCCTCATCAGTATCCTGTCATTTATCACACAGGCATGCAGTTCTGAAATGTTTGTCTGTCTCTTCCTTTGGGCTGATCATTGTAAACAAGCAGGAGGCACTTAGGACCTAGCACATGCGCGGTAGTGATAGGTTATCCACATGCACCAATTGAAGTTCTTTCCTCCTGTCTTTCTGGGCATCCTGGGTAACCTCAAAAGATTAAGCACAAACAAGTATCTGAATTCAATGCTTAATTTCCTGCCGTGGTGACAGATGGTGGGATAAGCCATGTCTGAGATGATAATTTGAAGAATTTCCCAGGATAGTTCTAATGAAAAGGGCTCCTGCTTCTATTTTTTGCTCACGTGTCAAGTAAACACAGTTTAAAGTTAAACAATTTTAATAGATTCTAAAAGATAAGATTTGCTCTTATCTTCTTGCCACTGGAAAGGTGCTTTTCGTAAAATGCAGTGATTATCATTTGTTTGATTGTCTCAATCCTATTAAGGGTGAGCTTTTTATCTATTAAATCTTTTAATCTCAATAGGGGGGGGGTGTTCCGCCTATCAGAAGATACCCTGAACAAGGAATTAAGATGCTCTCGTTAAAATCAATTTAATAACACATTACAGTCAAGATTTTAGAGGATTTAAAAATGTGCCTTTGCATAGTTCAAAATGAAGGTTAGCTCAAGTGAATGTCCTTTGTTCACCCCTTTGTCTTTAAGGGATTTTCCTGTTATGTGGAGCTCAGGGATTCAGGCCCAACTTTCAAAAGCTGATTCAGAAACAGACAAAATAATATTATGTATATGTCACAATGTATCACTATAAATTCCAGGATCATGTATGAGGAGTGAGGAAGGAAGGTAGGGGGTGGATACAGGGAAGGAAACAGATCAAATAATGTCATGTGCCTATAAGAATTGATTGCTATCAATCTCATTATCATGTATAATTAGAATGTACCAATAGAATTATTTTATATCGCATGATATATTAGTATCTCCTATCTTCATCTACTGCCCAAGCAGAAGATAGTGACTCCATCCTTATTAATTAATTAATTTATTTATTTTTGTGGGAATGGGGATGGAAGCGAGGGGAATTCTACCTTCAAGCTACACCCCCACTCCTGTTTTTTATTCTTTATTTTGAAACAGGGTCTCACTGAGTTGCAGAGGGCCTCACTAAGTAGTTGAGGCTGGCCTCGAACTGTGATCCTCCTGATTCAGCCTCCCAAATGCTGGGATTAAAAGTGTGTATCACCCATGCCTGAGCCTTGGTCTACTGAGCCTAATTTTAGCAATGGATCTTGCTAACTCAGTTAAGGAAGACCCCTCCATCGCCTTGATTTCTCACCAACATCCTCATCCTCATTTCCCACTCTTGTTATTTTAGATCCTGGTCTGTCTTTAGCAAGAATCTGTTAGGCCAGGATCATGTATGGGGAGTAAGAAAGGAAGGTGGGGGGGGTGGATCCAGAAAAGGAAGCTGATCAAATAATGTTATGTGCATATATGAATTGCTCACTATGAATCACCTTGCCTTGGTATCTCCTCTTAGTGATTTTCTATCTCCTGACCACCTCACTCTGCCTCTTTCTGTGAATTCCCACTTTCCCATGTCGTAGGTGGGGTTGAGTACAGCTCTATGCTGCGGTGTCTTTCCCTGCTATGCTGGTTTGCACAGGATCGTTGGCATCTTTAACAGGTCTCTGGTACAAACAATTTTACTTCGCACTGTGTACATTTCCAGTTCCAAATATCTCCTGGGCAAGAAGTTCACGTGTCCTTTTAACCCATTTGTTGTTGTTTTGCTTTCCTATTTATGCCTTTTTTTAACTAGGTTGGAGAAAAGAACCTAAAAACATGTCTTCTTTTCAAATTAAATTTGTTACCAATTCATTGGTAGCTTAAAGACCTAGAAAGGAAATGTTGATTCTGTGGGATATGAATAAGTGTGTCAGAAGAAGTAATTAAACTTTAAAAGTATTCACAATGGATCACTGAATATCCCGTAACAGTATTTAAAAGTGACAGTCTCTGTAGAATGAGCTCTAGATCTTTGGTCTCCTGGGCCAGTAAAGTAAAAATGACAACAAGGTTGTAAAATGGTCAATCTTTTATTTTCCTGAATAAAAACCTTATAAAAGCAAACAGTAACAAAAATATAGTCTTTTTGCAGTTCTGAGATTGAAACCAGAGGCTACACCCCCAACCCTGTTTTCATTTTTATTTTTTAAACAGGATCTGGCTAAGTTGCTAAATTGCTGCCTCAAATCTGTAATCTTCTCCTATCTCAGATTCCCAAGTTATAGAATTTCAAACATGTGCCACTATGCTTGAAGCACGGATTTCTCCCCCCCCTCTCTCTTCTTTTTTAAAGATAGTTGATAAAGTTTTATTATCATTTTGTCCTCAGATCAGTGAGAATGTGGTCGCGCACCTAAATTTGAGCAGTGCTTTTGAGAAGCGATGGTGTATACATGTGCTATACTCATCAATGACAATAAAGAGAATTTAAACAGATCATTCATTGTTGTTATTATTTCATGGTACTGGATGTTAAATTACTGGCCAGAGCAAAAGCAGCTCCAGTTTGTGAAGGGTTTCTACCTACTGGGAAAGTGCCCATATCTCGCATTCTGGAACTCCCCCATATTTGCTTGACACAAATCACAAGGGACCTTTAGACAACCACTTTTCTGATTCCAAGATCCCTGCTTTCCCACCTTAAGATTTATCTGTCAAAATCTGAATTTCCTCCTGATTAACCTATAGGACCCCTCAGCTTATAAGAGGCCATGAGGCTCTATCCTTTCTCGGGACCTCCTTCTGCAGGTGTTATCTCAATAAAGCCTGTTCTGCTATAGAGCATCGCCCTCTCTCTCTTCCTTCTCTGACCATTTCACTAGAGATTGAACCCAGAAGCACATTCTGCCACCAAGCTACACCCAGACCTTTTTATTGCTTATTTTGAGACAGGGTCTCCCCAAGTTTCCCAGGCTGGCCTCAAACTTCCAGTCATTCTGTCTTATTCTCCCAAGTATTAGGATTACAGAGGTGTCCTCCTGCGTTCACAGATAATTTATTTTTATTATTATTATCATTGTTGTTGTTGTTGTTGTTGTTATTGCAGTTCTGGGGATGGAACCCAGGGGCATTCACTTCCGAGCTATACCTCCTGCCCTATTTTTTATTCTTTATTTTGAAACAGGGTCTCACTAAATTATGAAGTGCTTCACTAAGTAGCTGAGGCTGTCTGCGAACTGCAATCCTCTGCTCTCAGACTCCCGAATGCTGGGATTACAAGCGTGTGCCACCACACCCGGCTCAGATCATTCGTTATTAACCATAAAATAAGTGGCTCATTTTTAGCAGAAAGAATGGCCTCGGGTCAGCTGTGCTTTAATTCAATCTTGACTATTTGAAAAAGATAAAGAACAAAGATATAATTATAGCATTGTTACTTCATTTGAGATATGATTTGTAAATACAAACAGCTGGTAAATTCCCTATTTTTGGCTCTTCTTGGCCAAAATCTTTTATGCTGAAAATTATACTGATTATTGTTTAATTAAAATTTTATTATTCAGGAAATATAAAGCTATCAGTATATCCAGTAAATATAAAAGCATATCTTAAAGAGACACTAGGCAAAACAGGGATTGTAGTGGAAAACAATAAAAAATGCACTCCCTCATATAAGTAGGCTGTGCTTTCAGACAAAATGTTACTGGTGACTAAAGACATCATTTAAAATAACACCTACTGAACAATTTTATGTGAAGAAGATATTGTGTTCTGCAAAGTCATATATTAACTCACAGCAGATCATGTCCTCATGGGGTTTTCCTTAATGTACAGATTATTAGCTTTTCTCTTAAAAAGCTGTTTTATGCTCTCAGACTTCACCCAGATTCCAATAAGTAATTTTGACACTATACCCTCCTTGTTTAAAAGAAAAGCAAAGTCAGAGAACAAAACAGCCTGTTTTTTCTTCCTTTGCTAATGAGGACCGCAGGGAAATTTTTACAAAACAAATATCCTACCAGTGGTGTGTGCACAAACATTATTTTAATGTAAGATAATAGTTACATGTCACTGTTGCTAAGTTATTTTTACATGATGTGGATTTATGCACAAGTATCAACAAAAGCTTAGTACAGAAACTTTACCCCTAAAGTTCATTTCTTTTCTTTTCTTTTTTTTTTCTTTTTTTCTTTCTTCTTTTTTTTGGCACTGGTGATTGAACCCAGAGGCATTTAAACTCTAAGCTACACCTCCAGCCCTATTTCTATTCTTTATTTAAAATAGGGTTTTACTAAGTAGCTGAGACTGGCCATGAACCCAGATCTTTCTGTCTCAGCTTCCCAAGTACTAGAATTACAAGTGTGTGCCACCATGCCTAGCTCTAAAGTTTAGTTATTTCTACAGAAGCTTTAGGTATGTATGTTTGGATGGTTAAAACATACTGTGCATGTCACTGCACTCAGCTACATCAGCTGAAGGAGCACATAGAATGTGTTACAGTCGCCACCTCCTCTTCCTACTGTTTCTGTTCTCCCAAAACACGCTGACAGGTGGATCCCAATGCTTCTCCATACACTTGCAATGATCAGCGCTGCCTGCTTCAGGTGCTTAGTGCTCTCTGGTGTGCCTCGCACAATCGCTTAGCTTTACCCACTTGATAGATGAGAAGCTGGTTATTAATGAGGTTAACATATAATCCAAGGGTGGATGGTGCCGATCCACAGGCCTGAGATTTGAACTGCAGCTCTTTTTTATTTTATACTTTTATTGGTGTAATGTAAGTGTACATCACAAGGGAGTTGAAATGCTGTGCACTGATTCACTGCTCTGAACATGATACGACCTGTGACATTCCTTCTCTTTCCTAGCTTTTGTTAGTATTTCATCTAAATAAGTCCAAAGGTAACCAGTGCTTTAACATTCGAGAAACCCAGGAGTGAGTTTTCTTTCTACTACTTAGGATGTAGAGGGAACTTGATTTCTTACTCAAAGACCTCTAAACTTAGTTCCCTTATCTCTAGAATGCTGCTGATAACAGAAGCTTTGTCATGGACTGCTGTGGCGGTTCCATGAGGTTATTCCCTGTACATCAGCAGCAGAGTACCTGGCCCAGGTAAGCATTCAATATTTAACTGAGAAAGGAAACCACGTTGAGCCCTGCAAATTAATTTAGTCCCAACAGTCTCAGAGTTAGGTTTCAGCCATGTTGATTAGTATAATATATATGAGCATTTTATTTTTTTTAATTTTTTATTGGTGCACTGTATTCATACATCATAGTGGGATACAAAGAAAACTTTTGTAGACATACATGCACACATCGCCAGTCAACCCCACCCGATCCCCACCCCATTCCCTCCCCATCCCTCCTTCCCATGCTTGGCTTAGTGGTTGACATCTAGTATTATAACAATTAAAATGCTTCTAGTGACAGTTTTCACTTATCAGAGATTGGCCTTCTAAAATATGTGCAATAAAGATTTCTATTCCAGCCAGGAATGGTGGCTCAAGCCTGTAATACTAGAACGTGAGAGGTTGAGACCAGGGGGTCATAGGTTTGTGGCCAGCCTTAGCAATTTAGAGAGGCCCTTCACAACTTAGTGAGACCCTGTTTCAAATGAAAAAGTAAAATAAGGCAAGGGTGTAACTCAGGGGCAGTATACCCCTGGATTCAATCCTTAGTATAAAAAAATAAGATTTCTATACATATGCTGACACTTGCGTTTATCATGAAACTATAAAATGAAGACTAACAAAGGATTTTTGAAATCCAAGAGAACATGAAATAATTTCTTTAATCAGTCAAATATGGCAAAGATGTGGCCTGTTCAAGCACATAGTTTTTAATCTATCAACAAGGAAAAATATGAGAATGTTAAAGCAAAGTTCTAAAGCTTAGGTTAGATTAATTTGACATATGAAACTATAAATTAAAAATCTTTCTAGCTGTGCTTAGTGGCACAAGCCTATCATCCTAGTTCTTGGAAGACTGAAACAGGAGGATCACAGGTTCGAAAGCCAGCTCACAACTTAGTGAGACCCTCGGCAATTTAGCAAGACCCTTTTTCAAAGTGAAAAATAAAAATAAAAATGGCTGAGGGTATAGTTTGGAGGTAGAATGCCCTTAAATTCCATCACTTGTACCAAAAGAGAAAAAAAAAGGAACATGTTTCTAAAGGAAAGTAGGAAAGTAGTTATATTGCTAAAATACTACCTAGTTAGTTACTTAATAAATTAGCATTAATCAGGTCGTTTCAACCAGGATATGAAAATTCTTTTTCTACGGTATCGTGCATTCCTTTTCTTCTCGGTTTGTCTCCCTCTTTATTTGCTTGGCAATGAAGATCCCTCCTTTCTCGCCGGAATCCTGGAAGTTTCTGTGAAGCTTCTGTTGCACTCTCGGTACAAAATACCAGGAAACTGAACTGAGAAATGTGAGTGGCGGGAAGAAACAGGAAGGGGGTCTGGAGTGAGTCACGCTGGAGTAAAAGCGGAACCGTGAGAAATGTGTTTGTGAAGGAGGTCCCATTTCCATATGTCTAGATAGTTTTGTGTAGAGTATGGGTTTTAAGAAATTTGAGGAAAAATAAGTGAAGGTATGAATTTTATTGATCTCTCAGATCAGGAAAATTGTTAATATAATTCTGTTGATGAAAATAATATGCATTTTATGTTGTTAATGACAGTATAAGTCCATGGCTTTAAAAATATATATCTGGCCAGACTTTTGGTGTATGCCTATATCATGACTGTCACCCATCAATGCCTTCTGTTAGGAATCTATTTCAGAAGATAGATACCAAAATATACTGAGATATTCAACTTGAATATCTTGAAAAAACTGAAAATTAACCATATGTTCATTAATAGATACATTGAAGCCGGGTGTGGAGGTGCACCCTTGTAACCCCAGCATCTGGGAGGCTGAGACAGGAGGATCATGGTTCGCCGACAGCCTCAGCTACTTAGTGATGTCCTTTGAAACTCAGTGAGATCCTGTTTCCAAATAAGGAATAAAATATAAAGCTGAGGTTGTAGCTCAGAGGTAGAATGTCCCTGGGTTCCATTCCCAGTACCGCAAAAAAAAAAAAAAAGAAAGATACATTGATAAAATTAATATATACTAAGGCAATTCCTCTTGACATTCCCCGGACCCTTTTCCCAGTACAGTCATTGGAAAATGCTTTCTTGTTAAATGAAGACACAGCATCTCACTATTGACAGAAGTGAAGGTGACATCCTTTCAAATATAAGTCTGATCAAGTCATTTCTGTGCTTAAAACCTTGGAGTTGTTTTGTATTTCAGTTCCAGCAAAATGGTAAGTTCTTGCTGTGGACTCTCTGCTTGGACAGAGGCCTGCCTGAACTCTCCTCATTCCTTTCCTCCTCTGTGTTCTCTCGCCCTCGGGTCATCCTGGCCACATTGGGCTGTTTGCTGTTCCTAGAACAGGCCAGGCACAATTGCCCCGAGTCTCCCCTGGTATGGCCTGGCTGCAAGGTGGAGCCCTGTGCACCTCGCTGTCGCCCCCTGCAGGTCTTTCTCAGTCTTCCACTGAGACTTCCTGGGATCACTCCACCTGCAATGGCCATCCAGTTTTATCTGTCCGTGGCTTCCCAACATCTCCTAGCCTGCTCCATTTTTCTCAGCATCTATATCATGATCTAACATTTAATAGAATATATTTAAAAATTCTTTACTTTTTGCTTATTATATTCTTCCTGCTCTCGCCTCTTACTTGGTTATAAACTTTAAGAATGCCGTTATCTCTGTGGGTCTTTCATGATGTGGTTTCATTCCAAGAATATTGCCTAGCATATAGTAAAAACTCAGTAAATATTTGTTGGTTCAATGAGATTATTAAAGCGCGAGCATTATCAAATAGTATTTTGTGACTAGAGTATGTTCTGTTCTCTATGTTGGTACTGGTGATTTGAACCCGGGGGTCTTCTACCTCTGACTTACACCCCAAGCCCCATTTTATAATTTTATTTTGAAACAGGTTCTTCCTAAGTTGCTGAGTGTGGTTTTGAACCTGCAATCCTGTCTCAGCCTCCTCATGGTACAGACATGTGCCATCAGGCCTGGCATGTACTTTGCTTTAAAATGAGTGATAGGAAGATATTTGGAAGCCCAATAGTGTTTCTGAACAAATTAGGAAATGCAAAATTCAGCTGTGCTTACAGCTTAACAGCTTAATAATTTTTCTGATGATTTGATAATTTCTTCCGTTGAAAAGAATTTGTAACCTTCACATATAGGTCATGAAGTTTCAGGGGTCCCACCAAGGGGAGCCCATGGTCAGCCACCCTAGAGAAAGCCAACTGATGTAACAGGTGGAAAGTAAGGAAAACAATAAAGCCAGAAAACACTGCCTAAGCCAAAGGCAGCCTCCCAAGGCCAAGGCTTCCAAGCTCCTGAGAAGAGCCCTGTACTGCAGACAGTTGTCTATGAGCCTATATCTTGCCTTCCCGTGTCTCTGAGGATGAGAGTTTGGAATATTTTCATGCCTATTCCTGCAGACAGCTAGTGGAATGCAACTGAGCCAGGACAAGCCTATGAGTACTTTGCTGATTCTGGATAATAAGACTTGACTTATACCAGGAGCCAAAGCTCTTGGACATTGCTGGCTAGGCTTTCTGGAACGACATTAAATGATTTTATCATACCATAAATCCAGATTCCCTTTAAAAGGAACGCCTCCTGATGCTCAAGAACAGCCAGAAATAATGGCTTCATTTTTCCTTAGCCTCCTTAATGGACTCAAGGATTTGACTGAGTTCTTTATTTGGTACATTAGAGTATTTTTTTTTAAATATTAAAGCCAGTAGAAAGATTTTTCAAGAAGTACTAAAACTACTCCATCATGTTGGAATGGAAAGAATGGTCCTTAGAATAAGGTTTGGGGAAATAATCTTGTCCAGGTCAATTCCTGCTCTCTGACATTTTCGACATATATCAGGAATTAATGAATGGCCCGGCAATGTGTACCTGGAGTTGCTATTACTCCAGTTGTAGGTCACTTCTACATAGTTCAATAACTCGGTTCTCCAGTTATGAATGCCTTTTCATTTTACGACTTTAAGAAGTACAGATTGTTAAATGTCAAAAGTTATAAATAAAAATAGAATAAACTTAAAATAGAGGTAGTTTTGTACTATAAATCCACTTAGCAATGTGATTAAATACAGAACGCATAAACTAGAGGTTATATTGGCCTGGGAAGTATTAAATATTTTAAATTAGCTTCCAGCACTTGGAAACTGGAAGAATGCACCTCAGCAAAGGTCTAGTTTCTGTACTTCTCTGGAAAGAAAAAAGCAGTAAATCAGCCAGCACTGAAAAGTAACTGGTGAACTTAGAGCCTCTCAAAACCATGACTTTCCACACTGTTGCCTTTATTTTTATTACAGTTATTGGCCTGGAGAATATTTGATTATGTGCCTCTGGGTAACAAATATCCCAGACAAATTTTTCATCTCAGAATTTCCTACCTTCAAACATATGTTTGTATTTTGAGTTAAGAAGGTTGATTGTTTTTCTCTTTTGAAGGACTATATTTATGTAGAGTAGCATGTGGTCCACAGTAAATTTAAGAGCAAGGTATAGAAAGTTCCCATGTACTCCCCAACCCCATCACACATAGCCTCCTCTGTGGTCGACACGCCCGCACACCAGAGAGCTATGTTCAATACAGTCTGGTAAACGGTTCCTTAATATGCACATCCAATCACTTTGAGCCCATGGACTACATCCGGGTTCATTGTTTGTGTTGTCTATACTAAGGGTTTGGAAAACATTTATAATGAGATGTATCATTATAGCACCCTATACCCTACAGGGTAATTTCACTACCCTAAAATTCTTTTGTGCTCTACTTTTTCAAAGCTCTCCTGCCCACCCTCTAATTTTTTTTTAGAATTATATTAAGTATTCCATGTGTTAGGGTTGTTATCAGAATATTTTAAACTTTCTATTGCAAATTAAAAATTTTATTTCAAATGCTTTAAATTTGAAATAAAACTATTTATTTATTTATTTATTTATTTATTTATTTATTTATTTAGTGGGTCTGTGGATGGAACCCAGGGGCATTCTATCTCCAAGCTACACCCCCCAGCCCTCTCTTTTATTTTTAATTTGAAACAGGGTCTCACTGAATTGCAGAGGGTCTCACTAAGGAGCTGAGGCTGTCAGTGGACCACGATCCTCCTGTCTCAGCCTCCCGAAGGCTGGGATTACAAGCAAGCGCCGCCACACTCAGTTTGAAATAAAGCACTTTAAAATCAAATTTTGGGAAGTTTGCAGAGGTCTTATTCACTGTCATAAAAGAGAGCTTCATAACCTATTTTGCAAGCTACTTAAATAACTAGCAAATAATTGGAATTTTTATTCCTCTTACAGCTTCTACCTATACAAGTCACGATTCATTAAGTTTATCTTTACCCATCAATGTTAGCTTGCATCAGTCTCAATTATTAGTCACATTTGTAGCTCACATTGAAAGGAGTTTTAAAACTTAATTGAAGCCGGGCATGGTGGTGCATGCTTGTAATCCCAGCATTTGGGAGGCTGAGACAGGAGGCCCTTTGCAACTCAATGAGACCCTGTTTCAAAGTAAAGAATAAAAAACGGGGCCGGGGGTGTACCTCAGAGGTAGAATGCCCCTGGATTCCAACCCCAGAAATGCAAAAAAAAATATTTAATTGAAATTGAGTTAGCCAGGCGTGGTGACGCACGCTTGTAATCCCCGTGCTTGGGAGGCAGAGACAGGAGGATCGCACAGGTTTGAAGCCAGCCACGCACACTGGCTTAAGAGACCCTGTTTCCAAATAAAAATGTAAAAATAGGTCTGGGAGTGTAGCCCGGAGGTAAAAGGGCTTCCAGAAACCCCAGTACCACCAAAAAAAAAAAAAAAGGAAAGAAAGAAGAAAAAAAAGAAAAAAAGAAAGAAATTGAATTAGAATTCCCATATTTGGTTTTTAAATTTATTACTTGGTTCATGGAATGAAAAGAATATCTGATCTACTATTGAATCCCACAATATACTTAGCACAAAGCCTACCAACTAGTGAATATTCCATAAATTCGGTAGGGCCAATCTTGACATTACTTTGAAAACTGTGTGACAGTGATAACGATGGTGGTAATAAAGATGGCTTCTTAATTTTAATTTCATACTTTTGTCTATGAGATTCTATTATCCTGAAATATATGTTTTAGAGAACCTATCAAATAGCTGGACATGATCCACAGAAGCCATGAATGGGACTTTCACGTGTGTGTGTGTGTGTGTGTGTGTGTGTGTGTGTGTGTGTGTGATGTTGGGGACTGAACCCGGGGATATTCTACCACTGATCTACACCCCTCGCACATTTTATTTTTTGTTTTGAAACAGAGACTCGCTGGGTTGCTGGCAGTCTTACTATGTTGTTATGTTGCTGCCCTCAATTCTCCTGTCTCGGCCTCCCAAGTATTGTTTACAAACATGCACTAGCATGCCAGGCTCATATTTGCTTTTGTAACTGATATAAAGTTTATGTAAATTATCATTATTGCAAAGTTTTAAATGAGTGGAAGGAAGGCAGCAATGTACAACATCTTCATATTCAAAGAAATAGGTCGCATAGGGAGATTAGCAGTGGGTACAAATTACAGAAAATGCAAACATTTCTCAGGCCATGCTGGGTAGCGAGAGAAGACTTGATTTGGGGTCCCACCCGATTCTGTCACTCTCATTAACTTGACCTTGGGGAAGTTAATCTCCCTGAGATCAGGCTCCTCTTTTGTGTTATGAGACTAATACTCTTCACATCACAAGATTTACTGTCACTGCGGGATGATCATCTCAGGGGACAGATTAAGTACAGCTAATTGAGCCCTCGTTCCCAGTCATTGTGACAGTCCCTTGCATTTGAGAATTCAAGTCTGCGCAGCATCACAGGTCACAGAGGGGTAGGTGCTCTGAGCCTCTTACACTCAAAAGAGGATTGAGCCTCAGGGTCTTGGCATCTCCTCAGAGTTACAGCTGACCCAGAGGCTGCTGCGGGGTCTACACCCGGGTGAACCTGCCCCATCTGGGCTCTTTCCTGGTTGCCCTGCTGTCGTCACACAGTGCTCCTTTCATGATTTGAGGTATGAGGAAACCCTGGTGAAGTAAACATGTCTGTTACCTGTCATGTCTTGCTACTGAAATCCTCACTAATGTCTTGGGGTCATTCCAGCTAGAAGAGGGTATCAGGAGGCTCAAGGGTGGCACAGAAAAGGTAAAATGTGGCAGTTAAGAAGAGGCAAGGTATCCGGGTGTGGTGGCTCATGCTTGTAATCCCAGCATTTGGGAGGCTGAGACAGGGGGATCCTGGTTTGCAGACAGCATCAGCTATTTAGTGAGGCCCTTTGCAACTCAGTGAGACCCTGTTTCAAAAGCAAGAATAAAAAAAAAATAGGACTGGGGGTATAGCTCAGAGATAGAATATTTCTGGGTTCCATTCCCAGTGCTGCAAAAAAAAAAAAAAGAAAGAAAGAAAGAAAGAAAGAAAGAAAGAAAGAAAGAAAGAAAGAAAGAAAGAATAAAGAAGAGGCACAATGTATAGCATGGTTTGCAGTTTGGCAAAGGTACTGTGGACCAGGAAGCTTTTAAGGCTGGCATCCAAGGGGGCTCGCAGGATGCGGGAATGAATTAGGACACTAGTCATGGCTTGGCTTTAAAACCCCAGGACCCCACACTCCACAACCAACCTGGATTCCTGGGAGTGTCTCCTGGCAGGCAGGGCAGCAGAGAGGCGGGTAGGTGAGTTTGGTTCAACTACCCACATGGCTGATGGAGAGGACCACACCCACCATAAGAAGTTACAAACACCAGCAGATTTGGAGAGGAAGCCAGAGAGGAGAGGGTGGGAGAAAAAGAAACAGGAGATTTAGTATCATTTAAGAGGAATGATACCAGTTCGCTGTAGGCTGGCTTTTAAACTTAAAAGGAACAAACATAGCTAAATGTGAGATTTTAACAACTTTTTAAAAACTCAGCATAGGCTTCAAAGATTCCAGACTCTTTTTTTGTGGCCTCTGTCTGGGGTTGTGCCGGATTTATGTTTTAGATTGATGCATCTGGAGGTCAATTCACCTTTGGTAGGTAAGAGTTCAGGCTCCTCCCATCTTTTTTATGCACATGTACAGGTGAGTGTGCGGAAGCAGGTTGCTATAGACATTTGCACAGCCTCATTAAATAGTACCCCATAATTAAGTTTTCCACACAACGTATAAGGCATGTGCTAGCCTCCTTCTTAATGCAAACTAATAGTATGTTACTTCAAACTTCAAAGGTTATAAAGTTACTATAACTCTGAAGAGCAATCATGTATCTATCATCTATTATCCTGGACTTCTCTCTTTACCAACAAAAAGCATAAAGAAGCAGTGCTTAATATTTCATCTAATTTCTCTGTATCTGTGGATAAAGCATTAAAATACAATAAAAATTTCCTCTGTGAATGAAGGCACCGGAGCAGAGCTAAGGTAGTAACAGATGATTGTCACCAAAGTAGGAAATATCTGTTGTTGGGGGGTGGGTAGGGAGTGTCAGATATGGCTGATCAATCAGCCAGCTGTGGTCACTTGAGGTCACCAATCTAAGCCATTCACTAAGGTTTATAATAATTCTTCTGCAATGGAATTACAATTTTTCTTTAGATTTACTCTTAGAAAATTTGTATTTATTTATAGAGTTATAAATGAATTCCTTTTTCAGGTTTTAATTTTTGTTTTTATGTTAGTGACTTGTATGGAAAAATATAGTTTATTAAGGTGTTTTGATTTACATTCAGCAAACATTCTAAATTCATTTGTTAGATCTAATAACACATCATCTACCTGCACATTATTTTGAATTTTTTATGTACACAATCAAATGAACTTCAAATGCTGAGAGTTTTAGTTTCTTCTTTTCTAAATTTTATTTTTATGTCTTCTGTTACTGCCTTACTGTATTAGCTAGGACTTTCAGGAAATGATGAATATGATAATGTAGAAATCCTTAAAATTATAACTTTTGTGTTACATTTGCTATAGGCTTTTGCAGATATGGCTTGTTAGGTTAGGGAAGTCCTTTGATTACTTTTTTGTTTATTTTATTCTAGCACTTATATTAACCACAAACAGTTGTTGTGTTTAATGCTTTGTTTTTCTCCTTTACAGTGTTGATTTGATTGATTATAACAATTGATTTTGTTACGCTAGTTATGTATATATCTTCTTTTATTTGCTGGGAGAGTTTGCATTCTATTGGAATCACCCATTTATTAGATGCTTGGCAGAACTCTCCAGCAAAGCCATCTGCAAGTAGAACTTTTCTGTTGGAAGCCTTTTGTTCAAAGAATTAAATCTTCAACGTTTATAGACAATTAAGGACTTTAAGTCCATCTTGGATTACTTTGATAAATTTATGTAGTTAAATGGACAAGAAAATAGACAGCTATTTGACCTATTTGACAGCTATTTGATACCTAGTTGGTCATTCAGGGAGATAGCAATAAGCTATAGCAAGAAACATAATAGCAATATTAATAACTCTTATGCAGCTACAGTATTCCTTATTAGAAATGGTTGGGGTCAGAAGCGTTTTGGCTTCAGGATGTTTTTTGGATTGGGGAATATTTACATAAAAATAATGATATCTCTTGAGGATGGAACCCAAGTTTAAATGCGGTATTCCTTATTTTCCTACCAGCCTTACACATACAGCTTGAAGTTACTTTTATACAACATTCTTGGAGTGCCTGTGTGTTTGAATGTGACCTGTCACATGAGGTTGAGCATGACATTTTCCACTTGTGATGTCAGGTCAGTGCTCAAAAAGTCTTGGAATTTGAAGCATTTTCGATTTTAGATTTTGGATTAGGGATGCTCGAACTTCATGTCACTCTTTAGGTGATCAATAAAACCATCTTCAATTTTAAGTGAAGATTATAGCTAAAATAGCCAGGTAGGTACCTCGCATTTTTCATAGTGGACCTGATTTCAAATCATTTTCTAAATTGTACCTCAAAACAAATACTCGACAGAGGAGGCATCCTGATTTTTACTTTAAACAAATATAACCTTCTTATATAGAGAACAAAATCTCTTTCTTGGAAAGCTGGCGTACTTTAGAGGAAGTTTATACACATCCAATACATCAAAATGCCCAGGCAGGTAAAAGCCGATATGGGAATTTACTGATAATCTTATTAAATCTTGATTTTTGTGTTAAATTCAATATAACAATATCATTGTGACTGTAGATGCAATGTTTCAGGTCAGGTAAGTGACTTGCACACAGAATACAGATGGGGAACTCACTGCAGCCGTGCCGATTCTAAATGGCTTTCACCGCCAGTCGTTTTCACCCTGCTGGGAGCCGAGTCACACAGTGCAATGTGCTAGAGAGGGAAGTGGAATGATCGCTCTTCTTGTGACCTTTCACTCAGGTTCAGCTATGAAAAGCTGCTATCGTGTCTCATGCAGACCTTGAGCCAAAGTTCAGTCAGGGGTCATGCAAGAGCCTAAGCCCCCCATGAAGTATGTATAGCATCTCCTTCTTCAAAAAATTACTTTAAGACTATTTGAATCAATATGTGTAATTGGAATTTTATGCATAAGCCTTATGAACTAAAACACGTGTGCGATGGCTTGTGAGAGACTCAGTAAGCAAAGATTTTTTTTCCCAAGGACAAAGTCTGGGCCAAAAGATGAAGTTCGACCTGACCTTTAGTTTGAGCCAATATATAAGATTAGGTTCAAGTTGACCTTGTGATATGACACAAAGCTGACTTTCTATGATCCATTAAATGTCTGGCACCCTGCTCTGAAGTCTGTTCAAGAATCTTTCTGTCTTTGAAGTTTCCTGCTTACATGAATATGGCTTTGTCTGTCCTGCATGAAAGAAAGTGTAAAGACTGTAGTAAGTTCTGAATAAACTTAGAGAAGACTGCAGCTGGTCTCCTGTGTCGGCGTCTCTCATGACCTTGACTCTTCCTCATGACCTTGACTCTTCTGTCACCAACACACGAACCCCAACGCTTGCTAGGGCTGGACCCTGGCAAAAAGCGACTTAGCAATGATCAGGTTTTAGAATGAGATGCAAACGTGCAGGAATGAATTGAAAGTGTCCCCCTTTTCACACGAATTCACTCAATTAAGAATAAGCAATTTTTTTTTTCGGTACTGGGGATGGAACCCAGGTGCATTCTACTACTGAAATACACCTTCAGCTCCATTTTTTACAGGACCTCACTGAGGTGGAAAGGGCCTCACTAAATACCTGAGGCTGTCTGCGAACTGCAATTCTCCTGTTTCGGCTAGAATAAGCAATTTGATTTGTTAGTAAAAAGACAAGGGTCCAATTTTATTATTTTTCATTTATTATTATTTTTCAACAATATTTAGTTAAAAGACTAGTATTTCCTCCACCAAAAGTTCATGGAAACCTTGTCAAAAATAACTTGACAATGTATGGAAGAATTTATCTCTAGGCTTTTATTTAGCTCCAATGGTTTATATTTCTGCCTTTAGAACAGTACTACACTGTTTCAATTATTGTAGCTTTATATGGTTTGAAATCAGAAAATATACATCTTCTAGCTTTGTTCTTCTTTGAGACTGTTTTGGGTATCTAGAGCCCATATTCCATATCAGGATAGATTTTTTTTCTGAAAAATAAATAAATAAATGTATGATAGTTTCACCTAAAAAAAAAAAAGAAAAAAAAATATTCTCTGGTAAGAAAGAAAGCAAAAAGAAATATTGAAATGTTATCTTTAAGTCATCAAAAGTTTGGTACCAGACAAATGAAACTGTTATGTGAGATTATCAATGTTAATATTGTATAAATTGCTATAATACTAGATGTCAACCACTAAGCCAAGCGTGGGAAGGAGGGATGGGGAGGGAATGGGGTGGGGATCGGGTAGGGGCTAACTGGGCGATGTGTGCATGTATGTCTACAAAAGTATCTTATTTATACCACTATGATGTAAGAATACATTGCACCAATAAAAAATAAATTAAAAAAAAAAAAAAAAAAAAAAAAAAGACAAACTGTAGCCGGGTGTGGTGGTGCACACTTGTAATCCCAGCACCTGGGAGGCTGAGACAGGAGGATCACACAGGTTCGAAGCCAGCCTCAGCTACTTAGTTAGGCTTTCAGCAACTTAGTGAGATCCTCTTTCCAAATAAAGTATAAAATAGATCTGGGAGTATAGCACAGAGGTAGAAAGCCTGGGTTCCACCCCCAGTACCCCCCCCCCCCAACACACACACAAAGGCAAACTGTAGAACATTATTTAAATCCTAACCTGTAATGCCCAAATGTTTGGAGATTACAAAGAAAAAAGAATATCTGCATTTTCCATTTAATGGCAAAAAGTATGTGAGCCAAATCAATATTTAAAACCTCTCAAATTGTAAAGCATATTAGGCAGATTTTACAGAATTCTTTGTAGTTTTTATATTTTAAGAAAATTCATTTAAACATAACAAGTTTTTCATTAGTGTAGCACTGCAGGTTTTGAAATAATCAATATTACTAAGTAAATTATATCTTTGCACAACTTGTAAGTAAAGCATTTTAAAGCTGATTATCTCCTGCATGGCACACACATGTAATCCCAATACTTGGGAGGCTGAGACAGGAGAATCACAAGTTCAAGGCCAGCCTCAGCAATTTAATGAGGCTCTCAGCAACTAAGTGAGATCTTTTTACAAAAAAAAAAATAAAGGGGTCAGAGAGTATATAGCTCAGAGGTAGAACTCTCTTGGGTTTAATCACAAGTAACCCCCTCCACCCTCCACCCACACACAAATCCAATTACCAATCTTAAAGGGTCATTATTTAATTCACTTAACAAAACCATTTTTATTTTTTGTTTTATTTTAATTTTTTTGAGGGTCTGGGGATGGAACCCAGGGGCATTCAACCTCTGAGCTACATCCCCCGCCCTATATTTTATTCTTTATTTTGAAACAGAGTCTCACTGTGTTGCAGAGGGCCTCACTAAGTAGTAGCTGAGGCTGTCTGCGAACCGCAATCCTCCGGTCTCAGCCTCCCAAATGCTGGGATTACAAGCGTGCTCCACCACGCCTGGCCCATTTTTTAAAAGATAGTATGTAAACAGTCTTCTTTTTCTTGTGTAAGTTAATTTCTAATTACACGTACATTTTCTATTTACTACTAGGTGTTTGATTGCATTTTTCATACAAGTTAATCTCAGTTTCTGTGGCCTGATTGACATTTTCTTATTTTGACCATAGCCCAATCTATTTTCAGAGATAGGATCAGCACTGTGTCAAAAGGTTGGCAGTAAATACCCTTTTCATTCAACCAGCAGCAGCCATTTCTGAGATAAAAATTGATGGAGTCAGTATCTTCTACTTTCTAAAGGAAATAATGAGAAGAAAGTATCCAGAACACAGCTGCTCACAGAATTAGAACTGCATGCAACTCTTATTTTAAAAAGCCTCAAGTATTTGTACCCTGTATAAATCAAAACAAAGGAAGAAAGTTACTAAGAAGACCATAAACTGCCTCTAACATAAATGCACGCTTCATGTTTTACAGCTCCATAATCCCCAAATAGCCAAGGTTCAAGAAACCTTGACTTGTTTTTGGAAATTGCCTTTTCTCCTTTCCAGGGAGAAGCACAGTACAGGATTTCACCAGGGCTGAACAGATGAGCGCACTTCCTCATAATTAAGACCAGCTTGCCATTGGCACAGCAGGTTGATGCTGGAACCTCATTTAGGGCACTAAACAGCCCAGAAGCCTCTTTATGTAATGGTTTCTGGGCTGCTTGGTGCCCTCAAACAGTTGCTTTCTTATTTATAAATGTTCAAGAGAGCTACAAACATATTTCTAAACAAGTCCTGTAAATTTAATATTTATTGCAAATTATGGTTGCAAACAGGCACTAGACCCTCTATGTGGTACAGCAAAGGCTCGGAATTAAGGAGCCAGTGTTAATTGAAGCTCAGGGAGGAGGCTCAGCAGGCTGTCAGTTTATGAGCCAGTTTCTAGCAGAGTAGGACTGAATGTGTCCTATATAGAAGAACACTGTGGTTAAAAATGCATTCCCTTGTGAAGGATTATTTAAGCCAAGATGTGTCAACTAAGAGAACAAGACTTTACTTTCTTAAGACCTAATTTGAGATAAGATTACTAACATATATTTTCATTGTGTCGACACTATGATTTCCCAGAGAATCTGACATACATGTCTCAAATGTAGCTCTACCCCAGTTGTGAGAGAACTGGAAAGAGGAACTGCTACCATTTGAATACTGAGTGTCCCCCAAAGGCTCATGTGTTAAGGCGTGGACCCCAGAGTGGTACTATTGGAAAGTGGTAAATGCTTTAAAAGGTGGGGACTAGCCGGGCTGGTGGCATACACTTGTAATTCCAGCATTCAGGAAGCGGAGACTGAAGGATCGTGGTTCACAGACAGGCTCAACTACTTAGGACCTTCGCAACTCAGTGAGACCTTGTTTCAAAAATAAAAAGACTAAAAAATAGGGCTGGAAGTGTAGCTTGGAGGTAAGCTGCCCCTAGTTTCCATTCTCAGTACCGCAAAAAAAAAAAAAAAAAGAGGTGAGGACTAATGAGAGGCTTTTAGGTTATTGGGGACATGCCCTCTAAGTGGATTATGGAATCTTGTCTTCTTTTTCTCCTGTCCTCTCTCTTCCTGGCCATGCTCTGAGTACATACCTGCCATGATGCACTGTTACAAGTTCAAAGCAATGTGACCAAACCATGGAATAGAACCTCTCAAACTGTGAGTCAATATAAACCTTTTTTCTTAAGAGATAAGTTGATGATGTTAGATATTTGCTACAGTAACAAAATTTTGAATAACACAGGAGCCAAGGGGAAGCTTTATCTGTAAGTATGTCCAGTGGTTATTGTATGATTGCTTTGATGGATGAATTCTTCTCTACTGATTCCTCAAGATTAATTTAATGGATAATAACAATAGATAGTCATGGTGATACGTCTCAGACCTGCTTGTCACTGGTTAAGGTTTATTTTTGAGTTCCTCTATTTTATTTTGTATTTTATTTTAAATTTTTATGGTTCTGGGAATAGAACTCAGGGGCATTCTATAGTCAAGCTATACCTTTAACCACATTTTAATTTTTACTTGGAAGCGAGTTTTGCTAGGTTGTTAAGATCCTCACTAAGTTGCTGAGGCTGGGTTTGAATCTATATGCCTCCTGTCTCAGCCTGCCAAGCATGGTGATTATAGACATGTGCCACCATGCCTGGCTCTGAGCTCATTTTTTAAGGCAAAATCTTCTAAATACTACATAGGCATTTAATCTCTCTTGAAACATCCAATCAAAATGAGATTCCTTTCTAACAACTTGCTAATAGTTCCCATTAGCCGTATTGAAAGCAAAATAAAGAGAAATATCATAATTCTTCTAAGCAATCATAAATTGACACAAAAATCTGTGTGCACATTCTTTTATTTTTATTATTCTCCGAATAATAAAGCAAGGTGCTCAAGGAACAGAAGTAGACAACAAAAATTCCAATTTTCATGAGTTTATGTTGTATTTGATAAGACAGACAAAAAAGCAATATTTAAAAGTAAAATATGAAAAAGAAAATTACATTTACTATTACTAATATCAAGTAAGAATTTTTATATGTGTCATATCTCTCTCTGAACATAAAAATAATATAATGAGAATCATGCCAGAAAACATTCAGATATGCACTCAGAATAGTCAAATAAGTTTGCTAAAGTCACACAATAGGTCATAAAATATGATGTTACCCCCGTGTTTTCCAATCCCATTCCTTGGCACTTTTTTATTTCAAAGCATAGTCTATGTTGCTCCAAAGTACATTGGGGCCAAGGAGCTGTGCATTAAATATCAGGGGAAGAAAACATACAAAGGACCTGAAATTACATATATAAATGTGTATTTCAGGATCCGTTAGTCATAGTATCAAGAAATGCAGAATGCAAGTGATAAGAAAAGAATGAAGCAGCTGGATATTTAGGAACAGAACACCTGGGATTTTCCTTTTCTAGATGTTTTTTATGGACATTATTTCCAGAAGAATTTTGAGTCCATTTCTCCCAGTCAGGTGCTTTTATTACTTTGCCCTATTTGTAGGACAGTAAGGGAGGTATCATTTTCAGGGGGTGGGGGAAGCAGTGGAAATTCAGGGGCAGTGCTATCTCAAAAATTTCTCAAAATTTCTGGGAAAGCCTTCATTGGAGTCTTTGAAATACACACTGAGGAAGTAAATATGAAAATATCTTCACACTATTTAGATGGCTGCAGACGGGCAATAGCTGTTTTGTCTGGGTTGAATAATGATGACTTTTAAAAGAAAAAAATGCCACCAAGAAAGTAAGGCATCAAGTTTTAAATAACAATATTTTTTTCTTTCCTTAGCCATGATTTCGTAGCTTGCTGCAGAATGCAACAAGACCAACGTGTACTTGCCACAGGCAATAGCACGTCCAGCCCAGTGAAGCTAATTATGACTGATTCGCTTGCAAAAGGTCAGGAAGTGCACAGCGGAACGGACAACATACTCACACACTCGTTTATCCAATGAGCGCGTGCTGAAGCCAAGCAACAGGGAAAAGGGAGCAATTATCTAGGGAATTTAATCAGGGCTGCTGTCCAGTGCTGACTGTCTCTTCCAATGACTCCTGCTTATTGTCCAAACTGTCCACTAACTACAGTCTTCTTCACTGACTCCTCTCTTTTTCATAACTCAGGGGGTAAGGGAAAGTAAAACATATAGAAATAAGATAATCATGATGAGATTCTCTTTTTTCCCCCAACATTATTTGTGTGATTTTATTCCTAATGGTAAGGCTAAGAGACCAGCCACACCCTGCACCAGTCTGGCGATGGTTAAAGTAGCCAGGAGTGGAAGAAATAGACATAAATTTTCAGATACAGATAAAGGAATAGGAAGAGTCAAGATCTGAGAGGCAAAATTTTATTGCCAATTCCAGAGAGTGAACATAGACTTCCCAATCAAAAGATGTAAAATTCAGTAAGAAAGAGGAGAATTGGAAGAGAAAGAGAGCTATTACTACTTCTCATCTCTCTGATACATT
This sequence comes from Muscardinus avellanarius, assembly GCF_963383645.1. Taxonomy (NCBI): domain Eukaryota; kingdom Metazoa; phylum Chordata; class Mammalia; order Rodentia; family Gliridae; genus Muscardinus; species Muscardinus avellanarius. Next base: position 11,334,498 of record NC_137787.1, on the reverse strand, counting down.
CAGTCTAAGGCTTTCCCCTGAGCTTCAGGACTAAATATCCAGCAGCCTACTGGATGAGTTCTTTCTTCCTTTCCTTACAGATTTCATAAATTGCCAAATCCCTCCGATTTCACTTTCTGCATACGTCTTGTATCCCATCTTCTTCTTTGCATTCTTATTATCACCAAAATAATTCAGTCCCTTTTCATGGTCTATTGATGAAGAAGTCAAGACTGAGCATGAAATAAAAATAGAGATATTAACTATAATTCACCATAAATATATAGACAAGGAGGACTTTATTCAAGGCTATTGCAGTGAGAGATAGGTCTGGATGAAGCCTGAACTGAGCTCTGCTTAAAATAGGAGAGTTTTTTGAGAATAGGGCTAGGGCTATGAGCCTTCTGTGTTTGTTAACTGAGTAAAAGTAAACTTTCTCATGTCTTCAAGAAGAGGAGGTGGCTTTACAACTTGGTGCAAAGCGCTCACAAAAGTTAGAGTTCTACTGTCTCACAGAGGCCATGAGATGGGGCTGCTTTTGATGTTTTCATTTAAAAGAGAAAGCTCTATGGTCCTTCAGAGAGACTTTCCTGGTTTATACAACTGGCAAGAGGCTTGCAAAATGATGCATACCTCAAAAGGTCAGAGAAATAAATTACAAATACCAGATTTTGGGAACAATTTCTCTGAGAAATGGGAGCTCTTGGCCTAGAGTCAGGAGGAAGCATCTCTAAAGGTTGGGGAGGTTGACGGACAAGTCAAGGTCATCTAGGCCAGGAGATGTCAGGGGATCCATCATCAACCCTTCTTCCCCTCTCCATCCTCACTTCTTACCACAGAGAAGCATGGGCTTTGCCTCTCCGGTCACTACACCCCTGTAACCAACTCCTTTATAACAAGGGAATCTTTAAAATTTCCTTGCACACTAATCTGTTGTTGGTTGACTGCACCAGGAATATGGAATGGTGCCAGGAGGCTATAGCCGTGAGTTTCTTGTTCATTAGGAAAGGGAGTTAAGGCTACATTTAAACAAGGTCTTAGATGTCAGAATCTTCATTACTTTGGGGCTGACAGAAATGAGCCAAAATACAGATCGGAGAGGAGGAATTCAGTCTAATTTAGTGTTTTGGATGAATCAGAGAGCTGATGGTACCAATGGAATGCACCAACTTGGAAGCAGGATGTATAATATTATATTAATTGTGTTTGTCTTCCCCATGGTAATGAAATTAAAATGTTCTGCAGCTCGATTTATATGAACCTTCTGAATACAATGCCTTAACAGATTTATTTGATTATGGACAATCTATTGTATATCAATCAAAGATGCATTTATGGATTAACAAATTTGTAAACTATATTCTTACATATATTATATGTATATGCTGGCCTGCTTGTGAGGCAATAAATATTTGCTTTCATGTCCTAGGTTCAGTGCCCCTTTTTTCAAACTGCCTTTCCTGTCCTCTCAAATAACATATTAGAATCTCTGTTCTTTGCGCTCACAGGTAAACTTGGTCTAAGCATCATCAGATAAAATTTATGTTTTATTTAGTCATCTAACAAATATTTTCCAGTGCTGATATTGCACCAAATACTAGAGCTGATATAGCGCCAACTGCTATTTCAGGTGCTGCAGACACAGTAATGAGCATGCATAGACGTGGATACTCTTCTCCAGCAATCCCACAGCCAGTGGCTCAGTGGGAATTGAGCAAAATAACCCTATGAACAGGTATGGATATGTAACTCCCATGGACTGTGATGTCAGAGCAGACAGAGGCATTTGACTTAGTGAAAGTGGAGCTTCAGTGAGAAATAGTTTTTCTAGGATGGATGGAAACTAACCAGGTGAAGCAGAGATGGCAACATTCCAGCCCAAAGGGCCAGGTGTGTTAGAATGAACTAAAAGTAGGTCAGCTCATACTGTGATGGGAAACATAAGTCAAGTGGAAGAAAATATGCCAACTGCTGTGTGCATGCATGTTTCTATTATGATAACCTCATTATAACCTCATTATGATGCACCAATAAAAGTATTTTTAAAAAGTACACTAAAATTAAAAAGAGAAGGCTGGATATGAACCCACTTGAGCTCCTATGAGACCTCTGAGGCATGAGGTAGATGTAAAGTGGCAGGGTACAGAGATGACTCAATCCGGAAACAGAGGCATCTTGCTTCAGAAAGTTAGTGGTTGGGTCTTTATCTGCTACACGAATTCCAGTTAATCAGGGAGCCGAGTTTCACAGGTCATCTAATCCACTATTACATCTTGCCTTTTACTAAAATGTTTCATCATTTGTTCTTGCCAGGTTGAATTCCAAACTTTTGAACCTTCATATTAAGTCTGTGACAATCAGTTAAAATGCCTTGTGTTTGAGATTTCAGTATTGAATAAGAAGATGATGGCAGATTTCCTATTGTATTCTGTGAGGTACATGATCTGTAAAAATTTATATTCCTTCAGAAGGGTATGATTCATGGGCAAAAATGGCGGTCAGAAGGAAGGCATCAACAGAAGATAGAAAGTGTTTGAAAATGATCAGGGATATATGCCTTGCTTTTATTTAGGGTTCATGTTGGTAGAAACTAATTCCTGTTCTTCCTCTAAGTAATCACCCTCGCACCCTGTAAAGTTGGGAGCCCGCCCTCCGCAGAGGCCAATGTTTGTGCTTCTATGCACTTTACCTCCAGATAGATGATGGTAGAGGAGCAAGAAACAGAATGAGAAATGCCTTAAATGCTTATTGCCCTTTTATAGCTACATCAGAGAACCTTAGCAGTTAAGTTGGAGAATGTGGGTACATTCTAGGTATTAACAATGATAGGTAATATTTTGTGAAATGGTGTCTTTTACATTTCTTTTATACCCATTGACCAAATCAATTAGATCCTTATCCCTGAGTATTTATTGGTAACTTTTGTCTTGGTGTATGCTTGAACAAGACCACTGGTTTGCCCACCAAATTGTATTTGTGCATCCATTAAACATTGTCAATATCTACATAGTGGGAAGAATTTGCTGAATTTAGCTATTTGCTGTTCATAGTGCAAGGGTTGTGTGACACATATACATCATGTATTTCTATAGTAACTAAACTCTGAAAGGCAAGTGGAGAAATGAAGGACAAGCAGGTTGGAAGGACCCCTAGCAGAAGAAACCTCGCCCTTCTTAAAGCCAGTGCCATGAGGAGGTGGCAGGCTCTAGACGGAATGAGGTTTTTGTACCCACAGAAGCTGAGTCATTGAACACCGGGGCTTCCAGATGAAATGGATCTTTCTGTCCTACTTTTAGTGGAAGCAGGGAACAGTTGCACATCAGTGAATGACTGGATGTTAACAGCAACAGTGATGAACTGGAGTCTACAGACAGGTCCAATATTTAGTAGAGTTTGGCTTTATGTATGACCCTAGAGAAGAAAATAGAAACCCAACTGAGATTATTAAACTAATTGAATAGTAGACCCAGAGAGAGAGAGAGAGAGAGAGAGGGAGGGAGGCTGAGAAATTTTAAGAACACAAAAGTGCTGTTTATTGAACACTTAGCAAGTGGTATGAGAAACATTTTTTATTAAATTCCATAAGATTTAAATAAAAACCTGTCACTATACATGATTGTCATGTATGATGCAGCCTGAGGTAGTTAAGTGACCCACTTCCCCTTAATCTCTGTCTCCTCCTCATTCATTCTTCATTCTCTTCCTCTTTCTCTCTCCCACCTCTCCTCCCTGACATTGAGGAGGAAATGAGGAGAAATCTTTTCTGTCTACAAAGTACACAGAAGGTCAACCTGGATATTGCTACCTCCCTTGCTACATGCATCCTTGTAGAGGATGCTACATGCATCTTTATATCACGAGGAAGAATCCTCCCAGTTGCTTCCTTTCACTGCATGGCATGTGGCCAAGCTTTTTGGTAGCTCTTTGGTAGCAGATGTCCTTGCACATCTTGAGACCTAAGGAATGCTTTTAGTGTGTTTCTTTTGTGACTGCTGCCACCTTTGAATAGCCCTCTCCTGGTGATTCTATGATCTCAGAACTCTGTTCCCCTCTAACCTCTGACCTCAAGTGCTGTGCTATTGAAGGTACAATTCCTACCCCACGATAGGCTTCTGATCATGGTGCATTTACAACGTGTGTGGTATTGGGTTCCATCTTCTGTATGTATTACCTCAATTAGGGCTCCCGGGCACCTGTCACTTGAAAAGCTGTAACAATATCACAGTGTTTTTAGGAAGATTCCTGGTCCCCAAGGCTTAACGTAGTCTGAACCCAGAAGTTTAGGTCTCATTTCTCTTCTATCTTCTTCAGGTTTTTTGCTCCAGGCACCCACCTGGAGCATAAATTTTTTGCATGCCCTTCTTGCCCTATGACTTTTTCAGCTGCAGTTCTGGCTGTCAGAGCACCCTTCCTAAAAGGATTTTCACTCTTCCATTTCAGTCCCACTCACTACGATATGTTCTCAGAGACCATGTTCTTTTCCCTTTGGAGCACAGATAACAATTTCCTATAAACCCACCAGTGCAACTGACTATTGTCTTTCTCGCCCACTGGTAAGACAGTTTTCTGACGATGGGGCTGACTCATTGTGCTTTTTCAGCTAAGTTTATCTGGAATATAGTAAAGAGGTCAACGTTGGAATTGAACAAATGAACGAAAGATTTCTGCTTTCCCAAGGCTTGGCATCCATTTAATATTTGACCTCAACTCTATATAAAGATGCTTATGTCTTGTGCGGTACTTTATTCTGCCTCAAAAGCATGTGGAATTCATTCCAGGGACCAGTAACTACAGAACAATAAAAGATAGACATATCTATTCCACTGAGGTCCTGGCCACTAGAGACAGTGCCAGAAAATCACCACAGGGCTTACAACTAATGGATCTACTTGATATCTTTTAGTCTTTGAGTAACATTGTGGTTCTACAAAAGAGAAGAGAATGAGAGAGACATTTATCAAGGGTCTGCTGTCAATGGTCTTTCACACATTCAATTCAAATAAAGGGGGCTAAACCTGAACCCAAGGCCCTCCTAACTCAGCCATGCATTAAAAGCTAGACTCGAGGAGGATGGTATGGTGACATACATCTGTAACCGCAATAAATGGGAGGCTGAGACAGGAAGATCACAGGTTTAAGGCCAGTCTCAGCAACTACATGAGACTCTTAACAACTTAGCAAGACCCTGTTTCAAAATTAAAAAGTGTTGGTGTAGCTCAGAGGTGGAATGCCCCTTGGGTTCAATCTACAATGTGTGTGTGTGTGTGTGTGTGTGTGACAGGGAGAGAGAGAGGGAGGGAGGGAGGGAGGGAGAGAGAGAGAGAGAGAGAGAGAGAGAGAGAGAGAGAGAGAGAGAGAGAGAGGAGAGAGGCTCTTCTCCATGTCGTTTTTGAAGGATAAATCTGTTATTCTGGTCTGGGTGGCAACTATCATACTACTTTGACTTTATGAAAATTCATTGAACTATAAACTTACAATTTTCAGCCTTTATGTGCACATTATACTTCATCAAAAGATTTGTTAAAGAATGATTGTGAGGTATTTTGAAAACATAAAGACATAAAGACCTCTTTAATCTTAATTATAGGGAAAAATTTCCCAGAGGATTGAAAGAGTTTGAAATATTTGATTGTCCTTGTGTTGCTCAGGTAGATAATTCACTCTTATACAGAGGATGTTTGTGGCCATGGAAAAAGGTTTTCATAAGTGCAATTCCCCGAAGAACGTCAGTCGATCGTTCCCCCAAAGATCAAATGTCCTTGTTACTCATAAGCCAGCCCCTGCAGTTACAAGATTGTGTAAGAAAGTAAATGTTTCATTAACCACTTAACGATTGCTGTCTATACTCGGTGCTCGTGCAGCCCTCTACATGTCTAACCACTTCCCTGGAGCGTCTGTCTCTGTCCATCAAATCAATGCCTTTGGTGGTGGTTGCTTCTTGATTTAAGAGGTTGTGACATTTATTTAAATAAATGCTAATCAATTAAAATGACAACATATACAGAAGATGAAGGATTTCAGAAAGGTGAAAAATGTGATTTTGGAAAACTCTTTAATCACCTGTCAAACGGGAGTCTGAGTGAGACCAGATAATATTGAAAGAAAAGAAAATCAATGAAGACTGACATGATGGATGTGTCACACAAAAGACGACTTGAGAATCAAAGAATTAAGAAGAGCTTTGTCGGAATTGACGGGCTGTTGAGTGTAGTTACAGAATCGACACTTTCTGATCTAGTAACACAAAATGGCATAATAATGTAAAATTTTGAAGGGGAAACTATAATCTTCCAGTCCAATTACACCTAGTTTATTGCCGCTCATTATGTAAATAATATTTATTTTAAAATACTGATAAAATAAACTAATTTTTATTTTATTATTTTGCAAGGTAAATCCCCAATCAATCATGCTAACATTGTTCCCTATTTAATATAGCACTCGGACTTCTTTCTAGAGAATTACTTTACATTCACTTTTCCTGATTCCATTTATTCTTTTGTGAAAAAGACCATGTGCAAATTATTAGGCTTTATTCTTTCCTTTCAGACAAACAAATGAACCTTTGCTTCTTTTTTTTTTTTAACTTACTCCCAACCATCCCTTATCAGTCTTACGTGATCTTCCAGATAGAAACTTGAATTAATCTCCACCTTTATGCCTTTTTTCTTTTTGTGGCAGTGAGGATTCAACCCAGGGACATTCTATCTCTGATCTCCATTTCTTCCAAGTACACTCAAAAGCTATACTTCTTCTAAGTACACCTCTAAGCTACACTTCCTATTTTATCTTTTTATTTTGAAGCAAGGTCTAACTACATTCCCACACACTGGCTTCAAACCTGCGATCCTCCTGTCTCAGCCTCCCAAGTGCTGGGCTTGCAGGCTTGCCCCATTATGCCCAGCTCTTGCCTCTTTATGTATGCTCATATTTGTTCTATGGAGACTCTGCTGGACTCAGATTAAACACTGGGGAAGGTGTCATCATTAATTCTGTGTCCACATTCCTCCCCTGCAAGACTAGTTAGTCTGACCTACAAGGGCTGAAGGTCAACAAGGTTGTGACAGCAGCTTCGTTGGGTACCACGGATGTTAAATCTCTTTCTTGCACACTTCTGATTCATGTGGTGAAATTACAGCTCATTTTTTAGATTATGTGATTTCTATGAAGTCACCACCTTTTTTTCCACCTTCATAAGGGAGGAAGACTGATGCTATTTTGAAAGAATGCCAGGTCAGATCACTGACCTGTTGGTAATTACAGAAGGGGAGGGAATACATCTGCTTAATTGATATTTTGAAGCACCATTGATTCGTTTAGAAAAAACTAAAAGTCAAAGCTCTCAGGTTATATTAAGTGCATGAGTCAGTGATGAACGCATTGAACAGGACCAAGATTTCACTCAGAGGGAAAGACTGCAACTGGCTCTTTATGTCTTTTTATCTGGATTTTATTTTTGATTTGAATTACTTGAATAAATACTTTAAATTATTTGTCCACGTGAATTAAGTGGAGGAACTGGCTAGTCAAACTGAAAATGAGAGGATAAGTCTATTCACAGCGGCCTTTTGAAAGTTCTTTACTGCATTCTTTTTGCATTCTTAGTTCAAAATCATAGACTTGTAAGAAAAAAGAAAATGTGTTAAAACTGACATTGATACTGCTGTATAAAGAGAGGAAGTGTTTAATTCTTATAACATTGAAAGCAATAGTAAATATTTTAAAGTTCCTATCATTTCAATGCACTCTGATATCTGAGAAAATTATGCTAATATTTAAAGTGTACAAACTGGATAAAGTATTTTTAAATAATAATATTTTTAGCTGGGTGTGGTGGTGCATACTGTAATGCCAGTCCTTGAGAGGCTGAGACAGGAGGATCTCAGGTTCACAGCCAGATTCAGCTATTTAGTGAGGCCTTTCTCGACTTAATGAGACCCTGTTTCAACGATAATGAACAAAAAATAGGGCTGGGGATGTAGCTTGGTGGTAGAATGTCCCTGTGTTCAATCCCCAATGCCACAAAAATAATTAATATTCTATATAAATTGATATTCATTATAATTAAAACATATATTTCATCATATTTATGAATTTCTATGACTCTATTTCACAAAACTTTATTATCTATCCTAATATACATTCATTCTAAAACAGTTTATTTTACTTCAGTGTAGTAAATGTTTTATTTTAATTTATTATTTTAATTACTTATTTATTTATTTATTTTGCAGTACTGGAGATGGAATCCAGGGACATTCTACCTCCAAGCTACACCACCAGCCCTATTTTTTATTCTTCATTTTGAAACAGGGTCTCCCTGAGTTTCAAAGGGCCTCACTCAGTAGTCGAGGCTGTCCATGAACCCGATCTTCCTGTAGTAGCCCCCCAGATGTAATCCCAGCATGTGCCACCCCACACTCAGTTAATAATTTTTAAAAATTATTAACTCATTTTAAAAAATTGGCTTAGGACCTTTCCGATGAAATCTATCATTAAAGACAGTATAATTTAATATGAAGACCATCATTTCACATGTTTCAATTTGTCAAAGATCAATTTCTTGAATATATTAGAAAATGATTCTTTTTCTTTGCTTACAAAGAAAATTATTCATGAGTGAGTGAGTGATTTAGTGATATTACATTTTTTCAGTAAGACTCTGTGATGACAAACAGAAAAGTTATAAGGAATAAAATCATAAAACATAAATTAAAACTCAGAGAAAATAGCCCTATGTTTTCATGAGGTCGATATCATGGTTAAAAGCAACATGGATATTCAAGTCATAAATTTCTCAACTGTTGTTATTCTTGAGCTTTGAATTTATTTCTCAGAATTGTAACTGATGTGAAATGGTGACATGAGTAGTTATATAGACATAATTTTTATTACAAAAAATAAACAATATACTTAGAAAAGGTAACAGATATGTGTTTTACCAGAAAATTCCAAGAGTGTCCAATTATGTTTCAGAGATTATTATTAATAATTTAATTAATATACTTTTGTTGGTGCATTGTAACGATACATTATAATGTGGCTCAGAGTGATAGACACATACATGCATACAGCACTTGGTAGGAGTTCAGAGCTTCATTCATGATTCTCTAAATATTTATGTGATTTAAGAAATCCATGTCACTCTTCTCGATTTTGACTTCTTTATGTGTAAAGGAAGGGGGTTGAACAAGATGGTCTTCACCAAAGTCCTTTGTGGTTCTAATAGCCCATGGGCTATGTGCTCTCATTTACCAGCGTATATAGAACTTCCCTGATGTTTCAAAGGACATATTTACAAGTGATTTTTTATTGCTCTACTGTACATGTGTATGATAGTGAGATTGATAGTGAAACATTCTTAGATGCGTATTGGATTATTTGGTTTGCTTCTTTTGTAGTACCTCTGAGAAATTGTTTTAAGAAGTCAGGGGTTACCTGTCAATTATGCCAGATGTTGCTGAGAATCAAATAAGAGAAGGATTGATCAGTTTTTTGTTTAGTTTGAAAGATGTACCTTGGGAAATAAAAAGAAAATTTAGCATCAGGAGGGTTCTAGGTATCTACCCGCCATGCGTTTCCTTCCACATTTTCACCCCAATGACCTCCAATCAATTCACACACTTCTCTCCTGTGCACAGATCATGAAAGGGGAGGGGGAAAGGGTCTTGGTCTTTCCTACTGTATCATTCCTGAAGTGTCAGGAGAGAATATATTTGTTCAGTGATTGTTGCTGGAAAATAGAATCTTCAGTTTTTCTTTGCTTGTGTTGACATACCACCCAAATTAGTATTCTGTCAACCACTATGCAGCAGAGATAAGCCTCGTGTGTGGTACGGGACCTAATGTCATTGGTTATCTTGAAAGTCATGAGCATTGCATCATTTAGATCAAATATCATAGTTACATCTTTATCAAGGAGGAGAGTAAGTATAATCTTGCTCTATGCTTAGGAACACACTTTGTGCTACTCACAAAATACTAACCCTAATGACCAAAGCAACAAACACATGATAAAGTGAACCAGTAGGGTGTCCAGATCTACCATGATCTATCTGACTTTGTGGTCTTCAACAATCTTGTAGAATCCAGTGATTGTTTCAGCTCAACCATCTATACAGAATGACTTATTTATCAAAGAGGAGAAAAATATTCTTATCACCCTTCCCTTTTATTTAATAAAAGAAAAGGAAAGAAAAGGGAGAAAGAGAAGGAAAAAAAAATAACTTCTGGTTACAATCTCGAGTTGTTCTTCAAGAGCCAGGATGGTCAAGTTTTAGTTTAATTAGTGCCCGGAACAGACAGAATAGTGATCCATAAAGACATTCACATCCTAATTCTTGGAAGCTGTCACAAAGCAAAATCAAGGCTCAAGATGGAATTAATCAAATGACTTCATATAGAAGATTATGCTAGATTATCTAGGAAGCAGATGTAATCACAAGGCCCGTTATGAATGGAAGAGGGAAACAGAAGAGTCAGTCAGTGGTCAGAGGAATAAGATGTGAGGACCAGCTCTCATTGCTAGCTCTGAGGATGGAGGAAGTTGGTCAGGAGGTAAGGAAACTGGTAGCTTTGAAAGTCAGAAAAAAAAAACAAACAATGCAGATATTTTTGCACAAAAACCTCAAAGAAGGAATCCTGCCAACATCTTGATATTATCCCAGTGAGGGCCACGTGGGGCTTCTGACACACAGAACTGTGGAATAATAAATGTCTGTGTTGTTTTAAGCCACTAATTTTATGACAATTTCTTAAAGCAGCAATAGAAAAGCAATATAATGTCTTTATGTTTTTTGAAATTATGTGAATTTCCAGAGCCATGGCTGCTTTGAGAAGTTCAGGGAACTCTTTTGACAAATTGGTTATGTGATTGTGTATAAAATGAAAGGAATAAAAAGGAGGTGCACTGGCCTACACAATATCTTTTAGAGAGAAAAACCAACCTCGTGGCAGAATACATCAACTCTTCTTCCTCAAGGAGAAACGTGGCTTGATATGCAGGCAGAGGTTACAGTGTCTGGACTTTGGGCCTTTGTTGGGCAAACTCTTTAATTCGGGTGCTCATTGACTGTTGCTCCCGACGTCTCCACTGCATTCCTGGGGTAGTGTCAAAACCTCTGGAAGTACCCACATGCTTTTATGGCTGCTCTCCATTCAGAGATAATGTTTGGAGAAAGACTGAATCAAAATGTATTAAGAAAAGAATGGCATGTCGATATTTTTTGCTAATCAGGGGGAGGAACCATTTCCTACTCATCATTAAACACTTTAATAACTTTCTTATAACAGGGGATCAAAAATGTCTAGATGAAGTGAGGTTGGATAGCACAAGGAGTTCTCAAAAGCCCACGAGGACTGTGCACAGATTAGGGACAGAGAAGGACAATGATATAGTGAAGTGATGAAGGTCGTGCAGTTTGACATCTTAGAGTCCAACCTCTGACTTTGTTGCTTACTAACTGAATGACCTTGAATATGTTATTTGACCTCTGTGAGCCTTGGTTTCAAATCTTTAAAAAAGAAATGAAAGTAACAGCTTTGAACTCCATTTCCACATAGGAAATTTTAGTATCCTACACAAGATTCCTGACTCTCAAAAACAATTACAAGACGTGAAAATTAAGAAAAAAAATTATAAAACATTCAAGGGATTAAAAAACCAACAACAGTGAACTCAGGTATTCATGGATGTTATGATTATCTGGCAAGAAATTGAAAATAATGCTTTTTATTTTAATGGCTCTGATGGAAAAGGTGGATAGCATGAAAGATCACATGGGGAACTAACGTGGAAATATAAAACTAATATAAAATAAAATGGAAACATGGCAACCAGTTGAAGAATGGCTTTGACAAATACATCTATAGAATCAACCCAACTAAGGAAATGATCAATCGACTCTAAAGCAGGTCAGTGTAAGTTACCTGCCTTAAACAAAAGAAATAGAAGGAGATGGAGATGAAGAAGAGAAGGAAAAAATGAAGAGGAGAAGCAGAGGAAGACAAGAAGGAGGAGGAGGAGAAGGAGGAAGAAGAGGAAGGAAAGGAAAAAGTGGTGGAGGAGGAGAGAAGGAGCAAAATATAAAACCATAAGACAGCATGCAAGAGATGTATGCTAATTAATTTATGTGGGATTGAAATTCTAGAAGGAAAAAGGAGAATCAGAAGAGAGTAGGGCATATAGTTGAAGCAATCATTCCTGGTTTTTTCCCCCAGAATTAATAACAGGCAAGTTCCAGATCAAGACATTTTGAGAGTGTCAGGCAGGGCAGATACAACACACAGACATATACATGCACATTCCTTGGCAAATCACATGCAAATTTCTCTAAACAAGACACAAGGAAAACTTGAAGTCACAAAGAGTTATGTAAAAGACACAAGATAAGGAACAAGGGTAAGAATGACAACAGCCTCTTTAAATATCTTTAAAACAGTGAAAGATGAAACTGGCTACCAATGTAGAACTCTATTCATAAAAAGTATGTATCCAAAAGTCAAGGAGATACAGACTTTCTTAGACAAACAAAAACAGAATTCATTGCAGACAGCCATGCCTTACAGGAAACAGAAAAGGAAGATCTTTGGACAGAGTTGTGCAATCCAGGCAGGATTTGCATCTATACAAATGAGATGACAGATGCACAATAAATGAAGGTAAATAAAATTTGCTTCTTATTTCTAATTATTCGAACATATCTGGTTTAAAGCAAATATAATAACTTAAAGTAAATTTTTAACATTTTTATTTATTTATTTATTTTTTGGTGGTACTGGGGGTGGAAACCAGGGGCTTTTCTACCTCCGGGCTAGACTCCCAGAACTATTTTATGTTTTATTTGGAAACAGGGTCTCACTAAGTTGCTGAGAGCCTCACTAAGTAGCTGAGGCTGGCTTCGAACCTGTGGGATCCTCCTGTCTCAGCCTCCCAAGTGCAGGGATTACAAGCGTGTGCCACCTCAACCAGCTTGTTTTTAACATTTTAACAAAGAAAATATATAGCAACAATAGGACAAAGGATAAGAGGAGAGAATTCATAATTTATACACTGGATGTGAAATGGCATATTTTCATTTGAACATAGACAATGATTAACAAACCTTATACATTCTAAGTCCTGGGATAACCCTGTTTTTTAAACCAAATATTAGCAGTAAATCAAGAGAGCAGATAAAATGGAATTATAAAAAATATTCTCATAACCCAAAGTAAAGCAGAAAAGAAAAAGGAACAATGAACAGATGGCAGAAATAGGAAATAGCCAGATGGCTGGTAGACTTTGATCCATCCCCATGTAGAGTCCTAATAAATGTGAATGTCTCATTACATCACTTGAAAGAAAGAGATTATCAGATGAAATGAAAGCATCTGATACAGTGTTCTGACCACAATAAATAACTTCAAATATGAAAATATCAGTATATTAAGAGCAAAAGAATAGAAAAATAAACCCAAAGAAAGCCAGAGTAGCTATACTACTATCAGATAAAGAAGGTTGCATGGCTGAATTATGTGAACTATTTACTAGTTTTGATTTCCAAAATTTATTATGGGTCATATTTAGAGTAATTTTTAACCACAATAGGTAGAAATCCCCAAATGTAGCACCACCCCTCGCACTTCACACGTGCTATCTCAATTCAACTTCACAGCATCCTTTTCAAGCATTTGAAGTGTTTTACTGGGCACACATTCCAGATGCTGCAAATAAACAACAGAGCGGGCAAGCAAAATAGATAATCAATAACAAATATGTGGCAGGACCAAGACTTCAATTACTGGGCTATCTGATATACAAAAGAGTGAGTTCTCATTACATGTTCTATAAGGATTCTGTTTCTCTCCCTGTTCAGAGTAACATTAAAAACAAACCAAGCCTAGCATTCTTTTGCACGAGAGAGTATTGCTTCTGTCTCTTTTCAGGCCTTGGTTTCATCTCTCTCTCTTTCAAGAGGGTGAAGTCTTTATCCGTATAATGCTCAATGGAGAGTCACGGCCATGATAGAGGCCACTGCATTACAAAATTTAGAAGCAAAAGGACATAGCAAATCAGTATAGCTGGGGTAGCCAGGCGGTCACAGAAGCTATTCCTTCCCCCGGAAGGAATAGATGAGGACTAAATGCCAAGTTTCTAAATTTATCATTTGTTTCTTCTTTTCCTAAAGATTCTTTGGCGATGAAACTCTCACACATAGAGAAAATCGGTGTTCAAATGAGTAGTGCTAGTCAAAGGAGACTTCTTATAACCAAGGTGCATTAGAAATAGCTCATTTACAAATTAATAATTTGTAACAAGTACGCACATATATTACTAAAGGAATCACATGGATGGAGGCTGAGAACCCATACAATTTGCCTAAATTACAGTGTTAATGGTGAAATTCAAGACTTTTTTTTCTTAAAAAATAAAGTTCTCTGTTAGAAACTGCTTTCAGAATTTTCTATCTCTCCACCACAGATCCATTACCCAGCAGCAAGGTGGGTTTCCAGAGGCCTCAACATTGGACTCACTAATTCCTAGTGTCTCTTTCTGTGGCAAATGGTACCCCTGGATGTTTAAACCCTGATGTCTATGAACGGGGCTATGTGGCTGCGACCTAGTGCTGGGCTTGAGGAGAGGATGCCGTCCAGGATGAAGGATCTCAAGGATGCATTCCAGGAGAAGGCATTATCTCAAGTGGACATGGAAGGCTGCATCTCACACTCACATCTGCTCCTCAAATTAGGGGCAATCGATCAAACCTGTCTCAGAATCTCAGAATCTCAGAATTTCACACAACTAAAACACAGAAATGTACGTATACATTTGCATTTCTCCTTTTGTAGAAATTAAAAAAAATAGTCATGCAACAAGCATTTACTGATAAAAGACCTTACCTTAATATAAAGTTTGACATTGTTGGTATCCATTTAAAAAACTATTTTTCCCCTACAACTCACATTAGGAGAGACAAAAGTCTTAAAATCCTGAGGAATTTTAGTGACATATTGCTGGGTTAAACTTCAGATTGATAAAAATAATCTGACAGAGAAACTATATCAATGCATCTAATCATTTCAAAACTTTTAAAAATGAAGTTGTGTTTTTACCAAAGTACTATATAAGATTTTATTATTAAAATCAAATCCAATAAGTTAAACTAAACAAAAAGAACCAAGCTATACCACATAAAATACAAATACTTAGGAAGAAAGAGAAGACCACTTTCTAAACTTCAAATACAAACTCATTTTTCTCAAGTGGAGAAATTATTACCATTTTAGAAAAACAATATTTTCAGTACTTGCTGTCTTTAAAAGAAGAGGCTGCCACCATGTGTTCTAAGAATTATATAAATATTTGTCTGAACTATATACCAAAATCTCTTTATACTTCATTTGAAATAAAGTGTTTGTTTTTAATCAATACAAAATGAAAGCTGGATTTTAAGTCAGAAAAACAATGGAGACCATCTAGCTCTGCTATATATTATTTGCATAGGTATAAAAATCAAATGATTTGCTTTATTCAATTTCCTTTTGCTTTAGAGCTTTTGTTAGGAAGGGGAATAGTATCTGTCATAATTAAGTCAAAGGGTATGATGATCAAATAATTTAATATATGGGATGACAGAATAAAATATAATCCTTACTGTACATAAATTGGTTTCCAATGGAGGGAAATTCTTCTCTCCTTCTCTTAGGAGCAAATACTGTCTTGGAGTAACTATACTCCAGAAAAACTGGAGGAAGGGCTTTGAATTCATTCATTTTTCAAATATATACTTGTATGACCTTAGAAAATTAAATAAACTCGAGGACTAAAGGAATTCTACCAAAACTTTTAGATGTAACACCCCCAAAAAACCAAAAGCTTCCCTCTAATATTTTTGTCTTTGAACTTGACTACTAGTCAGAAAACACTTGTACGTCACTAACTGGCAAGATTTAATTTCTCTAGAGCTTAATTTTCTTTCTGGAAACATCTTTTAGCTTTGATAACCAGTGATTTTTAAAATCTGTAGTGCATTTGAAAGAATAATCATGGCAAAAATGAACTGAAGTTTTCACAGAAAGAAGGTAATACAGTATAATAATTCCAAGAATAACCCACATTTTAAAAAACACTTTAAACTTTCTAAAGTAGGTGAGTCAAATTAAAGATTAATATTCATAGAATATTGCTTGATTAAAATCTCATTTATATCTTTATTTAATTGAAAATATTAAGAACATAAAAAGTCCGACAGAAAAAATATATTCTACAATCATCCTCCTGTCTTACTAAATCATTTTGTCTTCTCTATCCAATTAAACAGAATTTCTAATTTTTTTAATTCTTAAGAGAAACAAATGTATAATCACCAACTTAATTTTATTAGATGCTGAAAATGACTCAGATTTTTGAAAATGTGAGCCTTGACCAATACTTATTTAATATTTCTTGACTGCTGCCATTTTCCTGAAGACACTTGTTTATACTATTCAATCAGCAACCCTTTAGAAGTCAAGGTTTTGTGGACAAGTCCTATGACCGATGCATGATCTGTACACATCAGTTCAAATTCTAGTTTACTTTTAGCATATATAAAATTTAAATGCCTGCTGGGCTGGTGGTACACAACTGTAATCCCAGTACTTGAGAGGCTGAGACAGGAGGATCACAGTTTTGAGGACAAACTCAGCAGTCGCTTGAGACTCTTAGCAACCTACTAAGACCATGTTTTAAAATAAAAAAGTAAAAAGGACCAGAGGTATAGCTCAGAGGTAGAATGCTTCTGGGTTTAATTCCCAGTACAGCATGTGCACGTGCACACACACACACACACACACACACACACACACACACACACAGTATACATGCCTATGATTTTCAATTAAAAATAGGTGAAATTACTACACTGAGCAGTAAAAAACTGTGATGTCTCTTGGTGCATAAGTGGGCATATTCCAAAACTTTAATTTCCTGCAGCCTATGTTAAATCTCTATGAAGATTTTAATAGTCTACAATAAGATACAGAGTAATATCATTACAGTTAGTTGGTTCTGTATAATGTCTTTTTATAACACTGCAATAGAAATAATTTTAAGAAATCACTGGCACCATGTGTTTCTAATGTTTCAGAAAATGTCCCAGTATTAGAGTAAGAATAAATTATATTTGAGACACAGCCATACGGGTCTGTAAAGTTGGATTTAAACGATGCAATCTGTCAAAAGCCTCTCGATTGGAATGTTGAGAACACTTGTTCACCATTTCAAGTCTAAACCCTATTTACCTAGGCAGTAGAATGGATGGGTGTAGAAAGTGAACCTCCAATTAACTCGACTTTCGGAATGCTTTACATTTATACCTAAAAGTCAGCGGTGCTTTCTTCTTTATGCCTTAGGACAGAGGGGAAAGGCTTGGTCTTTTCACAGGTTTGTTTCAGAGGGCTAGAGACTTTTCACTTAGGAGCTGCTGAAAAGGGCTTTGTTACCTGGTGGTGGAGGAATGCTTCAGCAAAGAGGACACACTGGTTGTTTCATCCCTGAATATACATGCTTCAGGTCTGCAGATGGAGGGCTCCGAGACTTGAAAAGGCAGTCTCTAACCTGGTCTGCAATATCATATCATCTAGGTGTGTGCCTGTGGATTTGGGGTCTTGTCTCCAAGTATCCAAGCTTAAAGTGTTTATTCCATGCCTGGTATTCTCAGCTAGACTGCCTAGACTTGGGGGGTGGGGGTGGGTAAAAGATGACCAGGAGATCATCACTGATTCCAGATGGCGAGCTTGGCTGGGCAGGCCGGAGCCAGAGACCCCTGCCCTATGTTCAATTGTCCCTCTCTCTGGGTGTGAACTCTCCCAGCTCTGGCAGAGCTCCTAGAACACAGAGCAACTTACTCCGCTGGTGAACAGTCAGCTCACATTCACAGGTGACCCCTGAGAGGTGTGGGGCGAGAAAGGAAAATCTGAGATTCTTGGATTCTCAGACCTTATCCAAAGGAGTGTAGCACAGGGGTCGAAGGGAGAGAAAGAGACAGGAGGAGACTCGGACCACACCAAACCCTTCGCTGGCGCCTGACAAGTTAGGTGACTTCCCTAACCTGGGTCCTGGCTGAGTGGTGACCCCAGGGCTGGGGAGTCCCTCCGAGAAAGCTCAGGGTCGGGGTGTTAAAGGCTTAACTGGCAGGGGATATAAAACAGGGAAAGGGGTGGACTGGAAGGAGCCCAGTTCTTTCTCATCGGATGTGACGAGAGCATTCCGTCAGGCAGGGGTTGGGGTCATCTGCCCCATCTGCAGCCACCACTGCCCACCCCAACAACACCAGACCACCCCTTCAGGTCAAAATGAAAAGTCCTCCCTTCCCTGTTATCCCTACCTTGAAAACCATTCCCACCGGGCATACAGCCTCTCCGAAGCGCATCCACGCAACGTCTGGCTCCTGGGTACACCACGGGGCAGAGAAGCCCTAGGTCCTAGGGACTTAGAGGCGGCACCCGGCTGCCCCCCACCCAGTTTGGCTCCAGCGCGCAGGCCCCACCCAGCACCGCGCCCCGAGGGGCATCCCGCAGGGACCACCGGGAGCGGCTCCCACACCCTGTGCCGGACCTGTTGTCCAGTCCGGAGACCCCAGTCTCCTCCAAGCCAGCCAGCCCGCCCCTCGCAAATCGAGGGGGCCCAGGGCAAGTTTGTGAGCGACGCGGAGCCCGGAATGGAGTTGGAAGGACCTTGGGTTGGACTTCGGGGAAGCGAGCCTTACCTTGGTACCAAGAGCAGGGAGGTGCCATCCATTGTTGGTCGGTGCGCTGAGCAAGGCGGAGGCAGGGAAGTCGTGGTGCGCGCGAGAACCGGGCTCGCAGAGCCGGCGCGATGCGGGGACCGGGTGCGGGCTGGGGCCGGGGAGCGCGGCGCGCAGCCACCTCCCCGCGCTCCCCTCCCGGCGCTCGGGTCCTCCCAGCGCCCGGCCAACCTCAGAGCCTCCTGCCCGGCTGCGGCCGCCTCCGCGGCGGTGGGTCTTAGCAGCCCAGGCTGCCTGTGAGCATCCTCCAGGCGCCCCGCCGCAGGGGTGACTCGGGCAGCTCGCCTCTCCCCGCCGCGCCGCCTCCCCTCCCCTGGCCTCCCGGCCCGGCTCAGCAGGTCTGAGCCCCGGAGTCCTCGCCCACTTTCCCACTTGGAGCGCTGGCTCCCGCAGTTCCCGCTCTCCCCGCTGGTCGCGCACCTTTCCCGCGACTGCCTCTCCGGATGGGATGTGATTTCTTGTTCTCCTACCCTGTCGAGGTCAATCACTCAACGACCCACCCAACTCTTTTCCCTCACTAGGACTTTACGGTTTGGGGTCCTCGCATTTCTCTTTCTTGTTGTTAATTGTTTTTACATAAGTCATTTTTCTTTTTATATTTTGAAAATTCGATACTTTTATTGGTGCCTTAGAGTCCCGCGTCGTAATGCAGTTGGTAGTAGTGATAGTGACCCGTGGTGCACAGCGCGGTCACTCCTGCTCCCCGCTTTAGAGCCCTTGAGCACAGGGAAACTTCAAGTCCAAGGCGGTGGCCATCCCTCGGAGGCCTGCGTGGGGGCCTGCAGGGGGAGCGGTCACAAATGCCCCAGTTGCAACAACAAACAACAAACAAATAATGCCCCAGATTGTCTGCTCAAGATACACTCCAGTGAGAATGGCGTTTTATATTTATTTATTTATTTATTTATTTATTTATTTATTTATTTATTTATATTTTGGTGGTACTGGGGTTCCTGGAAACCCTACTACCTCCGGGCTACACTCCCAGACCTAGTTTTATACTTTTTAAATTTGGAAACAGGGTCTCTTAAGCCAGCGAGGCTGGCTCCCAACCTGCGCCACCCTCCTGTCTCCGCCTCCCAAGCGCGGGGATTACAAGTGTGCGCCACTGCGCCCGGCATGGCGTTTGTTTTAAATGAGCGGAAATTGATAGAGCAAACGTCTGTTAAGACCCGGGCATAGTTCATTCTTTCTCACATTCTCCCTCTCCTCTGCTCTCTGCTCTCCTCTCCTCCCTTTCCTCCTCGTCCTCCTCCTCCTCCTCCTCCTCCTCCTCCTCTCTTTGATCCCCATCTTTCCCCCTCTCTCCCTTTCTTTCACTCTCTCCCTCTCTCCTCTCATCAAGATAACAAAAGGAAGAGGAAAACCCCAGTACTTCCAGCAATGGAAGATATAGTAGATGTAATTATTCATTTTTGTAACATCTAAAATCAGACATAACCTTAAGAAGGTGCATTCAGACCAGCCAGAGACCTTGAGACCCAAGGAATGCCCAGGAGGTGGGTCCCTGGGACTGACTGACTTCCTTCCTTCCTTCCTTCCTTCCTTCCTTCCTTCCTTCCTCCTCCTCCTCCTCCTCCTCCTCCTCCTCCTCCTCCTCCTCCTCCTCCTCCTCCTCCTCTTCCCTTCTTGTGCTGAGGATTGAACTCAGGGGCATTCTATCTCACAGCTATCCGTTCAGCCCCCCCCCCTTTTTGAAACAGAGGCTCACTAGATTGCTGAGAGTCTTGCTATACTGCTAAGGATATCTCAAAAGCGTTGATCCTCCTGTCTCATCCATCCTCCCAAGAACTGGGATTACAGGTGTGCACCAGCATGACCAGCTTCTTGATGACTTCTTTTTGCCTCATGTATCCCTGACATGTATTCTTAATGCCTCAAGAAAACGACAGTCTGGAAACATCCAAGGATAGATTCAGGGAAAAAAAAAAAAGGTACCCACCAAAGTCTCCTGTCTTAGCCCAATGACCAAGAAAGGGGCAGCCAGACAAGAAAGAAAATGCATCCCCAGAGCAGTGATGGAGTCCCGTCCCACTCTGCACAGGGCAGTATCAAAGAAGATACCCCTCCCCTTTGTCACTGGAGCCCATGGAGCACTCCTGCTATTTCCAGCCCTAAGGCTCGGTGAGACCAGCGAGGAGCCTGCACTCCTATCGCAGAGCAGCCAAGAGCGGGTTCTCTCAAGAGGCCACATGGCCCCAGACCTCAGGTATCCCCAGGAAAACTAGAGGCAGGACCCAGGAAGGACTTGGGAGGGTAGCAGCATCAAGATAAGCCAGCTAAAGGAGGTGCTTAAATAAGGCTCAATCTTCAGACATTCTACCCACAATGGATAGGCTTTCATGAAGAATCAAATCATTCCTCTAAGTACTGGGCATATTTCAAATGAAATGAAAAATAACCCCCTAAAAAATCAATAGATTACAGCATTGAGACAACATAGATATTAAAATGAGGAGGAGGGAATGGGGCGGAGTGAGCTGGGGGAGAAATTCACCAGATACTGTGTGTATATATGTCTCTATCGCTCTGTGTTTTGTCAAGACATATGATTACAATGCGCCATTAAAAATGTTAAAAAAATAAATGGATAAATGTTATTAGTTAATCCTAAAGTAGCCTTCAAGGAACATCCAGAATAATGATTGACTCAAGTATCAAGGCATCTCCTGGTCCAGTCAAATAATAACATTAAATTAACTATCATACATGATTAAAAATGATCTTTAAAAGAAGTCATGATAAAATACAATCAGCTCTTCATTTTCATGATTTCTACACCTGTGGATGTAGCCAATGTCAGATGGAAAATATTTGTCAGAAAATGATGTTTGTAGTGAACATATATAGACTTTTTCTTGCTATTTTTCTAAACAATGCATCCTAACAGCTATTTACATACCATTTACATAAGCAATCTAGAGATGATTTAATGAGAGGATATTTTCTAAGTTAAATACAAACACTAAGGGGCTTAAGCATCTTTGGATCTGAGTATCTGCAGGGAGTCTAAAACCACCTGCAATCTCCACCACAACTAACGGCAAGACCAAAAAAGGGCTGTAATTCAGGGAGCAACAGAAACATACTTGAAACAAATAAAACACAGGAAACCAGCAAAATAAAACATGGATTGTTTTATATTTTATGTAGTAGAGGGGAAACATCATCTTACCTGCAGAAGGTCGAAACAGCTCAGGTAATAAGTGATTTCTCATCTGACCCCATGACAGCCAGGAGTAAGAGACACACCATTTTTCAAATGCTTTGCAAAAGAGCATTGACACCAAGAACATATCCTTCAACGCTGAAGGTGAAAATGGTGGGAGGTTTCAGAAGATACTGGAACCACGGCTAGTGGAGGGTGTCTAGGTAAAAATGAAACTCAAAGTGAGACTCTCAGAGCATCAGGCAAGAAAACTATGGTAAGCAATAATATCGTAAATAAAATAGAATTTCCTTTTTCTATTGAGATTTCCAAGCTAAATGTGACAGTCAAAGAAAAATTATAATACTTTGTAATGTGCTTCTAATATACATCAACTAAATACATTAATTTAAGACAATTCTAAAGAGTAGAAAGGCATAGAGATGTGAGAGAGGTAAGGTTTATACACTTTCCTCAAACTGTTTTCTATTGAATATAAATTATGTTTTATTGTGGGCAATATTTAGAGAAATTCCTTTAAAAAGCTATAGAAATAAATATTTTCAAAACCTTTATAGCCAAATAAATTTAAAACAAAAATATGTTAGGTAATTTGCAGTAAGACAAAACAAAGAAAACAGGAACAAAAAATAGAAAACAAAAGCATCGGTTTTGAGTTCTTACATGTCAATGATTATATTAAATGCAAATTATCTAAATACAAAACTTCAAAGAGATAGAAAGTATGGATTAAAACACGATCCAGTTGTATACTATCCATAAGAGACTTTTCAAGTATAACTAAATAGGAAGATGGAAAATAAAAGTCTGGAAAAGATATGCTATGCAAGCATTTTTCAAAGGAAAGCATGGATGACCATACTGATTTCACACAGAACATACCTCAAAACAAATAAAATGACCGGGGACACAGAGAGAGACTGTTTAATGATAAAATGAGAAGACGTGCAAGCTTTAAAGACATATACACCAAACAAGAAAGTTGTAAATTTAGGCAGCAACAAACTGATAGAAGTTAAAGGAGAAAGAGACAAATGCAGAATTATAGCTGAACATTATTAACTACTCTTTCTCAAAAATTGATGAATTTACTAAGCAGGAAGAACATCAGGATAGAGAACTCCCTAACTCGTTACATCAACTAATGGGTTCAAATGGACAGTTACAGAGCACCCCACCTAAAAATAGCAGCATCCACATTCTTTTCAAAAGTCCACGGGACATACGCCAAAATAGACCATTATCCTCTGGCACAGAACAGCCTGCAATAAATTTAAAATAATTGAAGCCATCTATAGTGTGCCCTTCCAACCACAACAAAAACAAAGAAAAAGAGAAAGAGAAGAGAAGAACAAACTCAAGAGCAGAAAAAACAAAAGGAAAATACTCAAATACTTGGAATCTAAACAACACACCTCTAAATAATGTGAGGGGCAGCCGGGCGTGGTGGGCACGCTTGTAATCCCCTTGCCTGGGAGGTGGAGACATGAGGGTCGCGCAGGTTCGAGCCAGCCTCGCTGGCTTAAGAGACCCTGTTTCCAAATAAAATATAAAATAGTTCTGGGAGTGTAGTCTGGAGCCTGGAAGTAGAAGGGTTTCCAGGAACCCCAGTACCACCAAATAATAATAATAATAATAATAATAATAATAATAATAATAGGGTCAAAGAAAAGAATCTTAAAGAAAATTTCAAAAAATACATTGACTTGATGAAAATTAAAATGCCACATCATAAAATTATGGGATATAATTAGCCATTCCTGAGAGGAAATTCTTTTTCACTAAATGCATAGATTAGAAAAGTAGAAAATACTATTTAGTGATCTAAGCTCTCCTCAAGAAAATAGCAAAAAAAAAAAAGAAAACCAAAATAAACTCAAATCAAAAAAGATAGAAAAATAAGAGCAGAAATCAATGAAACAATAACTTTTAAAAGATGAAACAAAGATTTGAATGTTAAGTGAGATAAGCCAGACTCAGAAAGTCAAGGTTTGTATGTTTTCTCATATATCTAGAAGGTAGAAAGAAAAAGAACCTCATGAAAACAGAGGAGAGACCAGGAGAGTTGTGGAAGGGGATCAGGAAGCGAGGAGGCAGAGATCAAGGGGAAGTGTGAAGACGGAAAGAAAAGACCCAATTATGCTATGTGCACATATGAACGCTTCACTTTGCATTCTACTATTATGTGTAAGTGCAATGTCCCCATAAAACTTAATAAAATTTATAAAAGTCAATATAATTGACAAACTTTTAACAAGACTCATACAAAACTGAGGACCCACACCTTATTCTCATCAGCCATAAAATAGGGGATGTCACCACAGATCCTGCAGAAATACGAAGGTTCATTAGGGCATATGATGATGTGCAATTCTGCATGAAAAAAATTTAGCAGCTCCAAAGAAATGGGCCAGTTCCATTTCCAATGATGGGTTGAATGATGTCTCCTTCCCCTCAAGAAAAAATAAATCTGTTGAAATCTTAACCTGGAGTATCTCAAAATTAGAATTTCCTCCTTTCTTCTTTTTTTTATTCCTGTCTTCCTTTCTTGAAATAGAGTCTTTGAAGATGTAACCCAGTTAAAAGGGTTTCAGGTGAGCTCTACTCCCTTGTCACTGGTGTTTTTAATCAAAGGGGGGATTTGTACATAGGCATGCACAGAATAAAGGTGACAATTAAAGGATTCAGGGCTGATGAAAGGACTCAAGAAAGCCAGGCATGGTGACCCACACCTGCGATTCCAGTACTTGGGAGGCTGAGACAAGAGGATCACAGATTCAAAGCTAGCCTCAGCAACTCAGTGAGGCCCTCCCAAACTTAGTGAGACCTGGTTTAAAAACTAAGAAATAAAATATGGCTAGAGATGTAGCTTGGAGGTAGAATGACCCCTGGATTCAATCCTCCATAACACCACCACACACACACACACACACACACACACACACACACACACACACACACAAGACTCAGGAGGGAAGGCCGTGTGTAAAGCAGGCAGAGACTAGAATCAGAGCACCATAAACCAAGTTGGAAGAGTCACAGGAGGAAAGGCTCTTCTGCTTCTTGTTCCACGGGGAGCATGGCTCCTCTGCTGCCACCTTCATCTTGGAACCCATAGCTCTCATAGCTGTGAAGCAATGTGTTATAGGTGTTCTCAGGCTCCCAGGTTAAGGTATGTTGTCAAGACATTTGTAGAATACTAATACATTACTTAAACTGACTTCATAGAAAATAGCTCATCTGAGTAGCCCTGCAACAATTGAGATTGAGTTTGTATTTAAAGAAAATCCTCTCAGAAAACGAAATCTCCAGGCTTAGGTGGATTTGCTAGAGAATTCTACCAAGCATTTAAAGACAAATTAACACTGATTTGAAGCACTCACTTCTAGAAAATGGGGGAGTGGACATTTTCTGATTCATAATATGAGGTTGGTATGCCTTGATATCTAAATCAGAGAAAGACAAAAAGAAAATTGCAGACTAATATTCTAGTTGCAAAACTTCTTAAAATACAGCAAAGAGAATTTAGAAATATACAAAAATAACTACTTCCAAGTGGGTATTCTTTTAGGGATGTAAGATTGTTCAGTCTTTTAAGTCAATCAATGCAATCCAGCATAGTAGCATGTAAAAAGAAAAAAGTATATAATCATCAAATGATATTAAAAAGCACTGGAAAAAATTCAACACTCATTTTTTATGAAACTTTAAAAATATTGGAATAGATGAGTGCCTACTAAGCTTGACAAAAACAGCTACCAAAAGCCAGTATCCTACATTGTCTTAATGGTGAAAATTGAATTTTTGTCTCTAAAACTGGGAATAAAATAAGTATAGCCACTCATACCTATCTTATTTGGTATAGTGCTGGAACTTCTGACTACTATAATAGGTAAGAAAAGGAAATAAAAAGCATACAGATTATAATGAAACAAGTAAAAGTGCTCCTTCTTGGTAATATACATAGTTATATACGTATATATTTAAAAAACTAGAAGTACCAATGTCTTGCAGAGCCACAGAATATAAAATCAACATGCAAAACCAATATAAACACATGGCATATTGAAATTAAAAATATAAGGCCATTTCAAATTACTAAAAAATACAACCTATAGCCATAAATGTAGGAAAATATATACAGGAGTTGTGGTTGGAAACTACAAAACACTCAAGAAAGAAATCAGGGAAATTCTAAATAAATGAAAAGAATTTTTATGCTCATGAATTGGAAAACTGATCATAGTGAGGGTATTCTTTTTCTCATTGAAACACAATTTCTACCAAAACCCAGAAAGTTTATTTTACAGATATAGACAAGATTATTCTCAAATGTAAATGGAAAGGAACCAGAATTACTTAAATAATTCTAAAGAGGAATAAAGTGGTAGGAATTAGTCTTTTGGCCTCAAGATCTGTCATATTTTAAGCTAATTAGGAGTGTATATTACATGAAGGGATAGATAACAGATCAGTGGAATAGAATAGAGAAGAGTCAAAACAGAAACCCAACACATAAATATGTCCAAATGATTTTTTAGAAAGATGCAGAGAATTGAATGGAAGGAAGATAGACTCTTAAGAAATAATGCAGAAACAATTAGACATTCATAAGTTCAAAAACTGAAACTTGTTCAGGTCTCACCACATATAAGGAATAACTCATAAGAGACCACAGACTTAATGCCAAATCAGCTTTAGCACAAAATATAGGGAAATTATTTGTCATCTAAGACTAAGGCACAGTTCTTAAAGTTGACCCCAAAAGCATAAACAACAAAATAAAATTTGTTAATTTGGCTTCATTAAATTTAAACAAGATTTGCTCTGAGAAGCACCTTGTTAAGAGGAAACAAAGGCAAATTACTCACTGGGAGAAAATACTTTAAGACAAGCTATCTGAAAAACAACTGATATACAGAATATATTTTAAAAACCTAAGCTTAACTGTAAGATAAAAAAAATTCAACTATAAAACAGTGACAAGACACAAAGGGACATTTCACTAAAGAGAGTTTACAGATAAAAAACTCACAGTAAAGGCATACAAACCACAGTAGTAGTTCACTTTACACCCATCAGAATAACTGAAACCAAAAGCGCTAACAAGACCAAGTATTGACCAGGGTGTGGGGAAATCAAGCCACACATCACTCCCCTGGTGCTGTGGGAATGTAAAACGTAAAGCCTGCTTTGCAAGTTTCTTAAAACACTAAACATGCTAGAACCACATGGCAGAACAGTTGAGCTTCTGAGCGCATCTCAGAGAAAATAAGCCTTCTGTTCACACAACGTCCTTACTCAAAGATTTATGGCAGTTTTATTTATGAAAACCCAAAACTAGAAACAACATAGATATCCTTGATGGTGAATGATTAAACTGGTATGTCCATAAATACGGCGGAATATTACCCTGAAATAAAAAAGAATGAGTTGGCCGGGTGTGGTGGCGCACGCTTGTAATCCCTGCTCTTGGGAGGCGGAGACAGGAGGATCGCGCTGGTTCAGAGCCAGCCTCGCTGGCTTAAGAGACCCTGTTTTCAAGTAAAAAAAATATTTAAAAAATAGGTCTGGGAGTGTAGCTTGGAGGTAGAAGGGCTTCCAGGAACCCCAGTACCAAAAAAAAAAAAAAAAAAAAAAGAGTTGTCAATACATGCAACAACGTGAATGAATCTCCAGAGAATTATGCAGGGTGGAAAACAATCTAAATGATTATGTATGTTTTGGGTATGATTGTATTTATGTTACAGTCTTGAAATAACAAAATTATTGATATAGAGGACACATCAAGAGATGCCAGATTAAGGCAAGGTGGGGAACTAGGGAAAGCAGTTGTAGATATAAAATGACAGCCCAAGAAATATTTGTTTATAAAACTACTGTATATAATTTTTAATTGGTGCATTGTAGTCATACATTTTAATGGAGTACAAGATGATAGAGGCATAAATGCACACATCGCACATTTAGCCCTTTCCCACTTCCTACTCCATTCCCGCCCCCTCCCTCATTCTCATGTTTGGCTTAGCAATTGACTTTCATATGTTTGAGAATGAGCATCCTATACATTAAGGAATCCCCTCCTCCTTCAAGCACCCCCCAGTTAGGCCTTCTTATTTGTTCATATATGGTTTCTCCTTCTAGATTTCCTCCTATGACTCATTTTCTCCCTAGCTTTTACATATTAGGGAGAGCATTCGATTTTTTACTTTTTGTGACTGACCAATCTCACTTAGCATAATGTTCTCCAGTTCCATCCGTTTGCCTGTAAATGATGTAATTTTGTTCTTCTTTATGACTGAGTAAAATTCCATTGCTTGTATATCTCATAGTTTCGTAATCCTTTTATCTGTTGATTGACAACTTGACTGTTCTATAGTTTGACAACCGTGAGTTGTGCAGCTCTGAACATAGATACACACGTATTGGTCTGATAATTTGGGTTCCATTCTTCTGAATACCCTCCATACAATAGCTTTCCAAAGTGCTTGCACTAATTTGAAGTCCCACCAACAATGTTTTAGAGTTCTCATTTCTCCATATCCTTCCCATCATCTGTTGTTGTTTGTGTTTTGAATGATTGCCATTCTAGTTGGAGTTAGGTGAAATCTCAGGGTAGTTTTGATTTGTATATCTCTGATTGTCAATGATGAGCATTTTTTCATACACATATTGGCCATTGGGACTAAGCTAATGCCAACATCCTTATTGTGATATAGTATAAAATTTGCAACATTTTACCCTTGGGGAAAACTGGGTGAAGGATTATGGGATTGTTCTCCTTTCTTACAGCTGAATGTAAAACAAATTGTTTCAAAGTAAAAAAAATAATTAAAGAGAAAAAAGGCTTTCATATTGTCAATAGGTATATTGCATTATTGCATCGAGTAAAGAGTGTAGAACCTATAGAGAAATTTAGACTTCTAGGCTGTGGAATCTTCAGCAAAAAAAGAAAATTATTTTCTTCTAAGAATCCACAAGTAATACAAATTTATGGATAAGTAGATAACAAGGCCACACATACACGCATACTTACACAAACACATATGTGAGAGAGAGAGAGAGAGAGAGAGAGAGAGAGAGAGAGAGAGAGAGAGAGAGAGAGAGAGAGAGAGAGAGAGAGAATGCGCTGAGGCTTTTGTAGCCACAGTGAAATCAAGAGTGACTATCTTGCCCATCAGTGTCATTCACTGGAAGGTGAGGAGGGAGCGGGAGGGAGTTGGAACTGGGGGAGGGCTCACTGAGTGCTGTGTACATGTATGTCTACTACGAACTTCATTATGATGTATGATTACAATGCACAAATAAAAATATTCTTAATGTCTTAAAAGATTTCAGTACTTGCAAATCAATCTTGAATAAAATAATGTTGGAATATTTTTGTTGGAAATGTTCTCTAAAAGATAATCTCCACTGCCTTTTTCCCCTTTGTACTAGAGATGGCAACCAGGGATGTTTTTCCTCTAAGCCACACACCCAGTCCTGATGTAACAATAAATTTGGCAGTCTAGAGAATGCTGCATAAAGATTAGAAAACTTTTTCTTCCTGATGGTGGCTTTTCCCCTTTCCTTTCATAGGATTTGACAGGCCAAGTCTTGCACTTCAAAATCCATCCTGAGGATGAACACAAGTCTGAGAAGTGTGAAAATATTCTTCTTCCTCTCCCCGCCCCATATACCTGGTGGGCCTTCTGGTCTTCTTATGATTATCTATAATGGCAGTACTTATCTCTGACTAACACCAAGGTGTTTCTGCCAAGATATCTGGCAGGGATAGGTGCACATTTACCCATTTAAAAATAAAGAAAAGGGAAAGATAATGTTCAAGTATCAGGAAAGAAATAACTCCTGTAGGGAAGTGGTTCAGTCTGTAATTTACATGCCACACATGGGGATATAGTGCTTGTTCAGAGACAAAAAAAAAGTCTCTGCACATTCAAAGTCCTAAAATTTTCTTGATTACTGAGACTCAGAGGCTTAATTTACAAAACAAAACAGAACATTCTTGTGTTATACAGTTTCGGTGATCACTGTTGCACCTGCCAAAGCAGCTCAGCAATGGAGTTCCAAAAAATTAATTGGCTATATTTGTAACTTTCTGTGCAGTATGCAAAAATAAAGAGTTGTTTTTTAAAAAATTACCAAAGGAGAATATGGCATCATTGAACATTTAAAAACAGGATTTGATTGAAAAAAATGTTTTAAATACCAGAGGAGAATATGGCATCATTGAACATTTCAAAACAGAATTTGATTGAAAATTTCTTATTTTCTTAGCTCTGCCATGGTTCTCAATTGAGGTTCCATTGATACTGCTCTCCAAAATGAGGGCCTGTAGCAATTATGAAGGCAGGAAGAGGGAGGTATCATGGTATCAATAGACAGATGGTCCCGGAGGACAGATGTCAGTTTGTGTGTGTGGGGCTGAGGGTACTTAGAATACCAGAGACATTCTACATCCCTGGCACTATTATATGTTTTATTTTGAAACATGTTATTACTTGTTTATTTAATTACTAAGTTATTACTAAGTTGCTGAGGACCTTGCTAGTTGCTGAGGCTGTTCTCAAACCTTCTATCCTCCTTTCTCAGCCTATCAATTATTAGATTACAGGTGTGTGCCACCACATGCAGCAAAGATGTCAAGAGGGAGCCATTTGCTCTTCTTTGGATGTTCTCAAAACATTGTCAGAAATAAATAGGTTTGGTTCAGATTTCTGGAAGGAGTCTAAGGAGCTAAAAGGTGAGAAGTCTGAAGTTTAACTGAGTATGGTTGTACATGCTTGTAATCCTAGTATTTGGGAGACTGAGACAGAAGGATTGCAGGTTCAAATATAGTAAGTAATGAGACTCTCAACTTAGTGAGACCCTGCTTTCAAATAAGAAATGATATTGGGCTGAAAGTATAGCTCAGAGGTAGAATGCTCCTGGGTTTCATCCATTTCCAATAACACACACACACACACACACACACACACACACACACACACACACACAACATGCACACGTGTAAAGTTTGAGATTTGAAATTTAATGATAGTCATAAAACCAGAAGGGATTTCTGTAGAAGGCCTACATTATTCCTAAGAGCATGTGAAAACAGCCAAGATGTATCTGTAGGGACACAAGTGAATGTCCTACCTTGCGTTAAGAATTTAGACCTAGAGAGGAAGCGAGATGTAAAGTTTACTCAGTAGCTTAGAGAGTGTGAACGTGGACAGTGAATGTCCTCAGAGACAGCAGTGAAACGGTAAGAGGCCCACTCAGACAAATTGCAGTTGCTATTGTCTACGCAGCCCCTTACTTTCTCTCCCTGGTGTCGGCGGCATTTGTGACCCTGAGGAGCATGACCAGAAGCACCGTGATGCCATTGAATTAATGTAATTTATTTAACAGTCAACTCCTGTTTTGGTCAACATTCCCAAAGCTGTAATCCAAAACAACTGACCACACAATTTAGAGGAGAGAAGATTAATTTGCTCATAGTTCTGGAGATTTCAAAGTTTCAGTCTATGTCAGGCTGGGTCTGCAGAGCTTAGGGCATAGTAGTGGGAAGCAGCGAGGGAGAGCAAAGCTCTGCTCTCACATCATGGAGGCCAGAAGAAAGTGGAAACAAGAAAAGAAGGGAGCTCATATTATCCCCAAGGTCTCATTCCCAGGGACTCCTTGTGGCAACCAAGCCCCAACTCCAACATGGTTGCTGGGTTTCTGTGAGGTCTAGGGGAATATTCTAAATACAAACCTTTACAACACTGGAGCACATTATCTCACATCCATGCAAGACTGTTTTGAATAAGGTTGAACTCTATTCTGTGGTTCAGTGTATCACAACTCAGGATTTCTACCCATGCTCAAACCTAGGAAAGACCAATTGAATTAAAATATTTGGAGATGGCATATTGACCTCAGTATTTTATAAACGCTTCTGAGGTGATCCTAATGTGTAAAGTCCAAACATACCTCTATTAAGTGTACAACAGAAATCATTTTTCCTAAATAATTTATTGGGACAAAAAAAGAGAACAGGCTCAGGGAGAGAATAGCTTGCTTAAGATCTCATGATGAAGTTGGGTCTAAAATTTTAGCCTTGATAATTAAAAGAGGCCATGACTATCCTGATGAAAGTTAGATTTTCTGGGCCATGTGCTGCAGATGCAGATGGACAGGTCACACAGAGAAAATTTCACTTTGTTGGAAACCTTAGACATCCACCCTGAGGTCAACTCGGTCCAGCTTGGAGGTAGTGGGAACAAACTGCCCACCCAGTTGGATATTTGTTTGCATGCAAGCAAGTTTCCAAGGACTAAATGAAATGAACGTGCAGGTGATGAGCTGGTGGATCTTGACATAACCTCCTTACTTCCCAGAATTGCATAGCCTTCCCTTCCCTGAGTGACCTGTGACTGTCTTGCTGGCTCCCGTCTTTCATCATTTTTTACAACATTTTGATTAAACCCTCAATAAAAGAAAGATGCTGGTTGAAGGAGAAGATCCCTGTCTCCTCTCCAGCCGCTCTGTTTTCCTAATAATAATTCTGACTCTGAATCATGCCTGTGAGAGACATCTGATCAAAACAATGTCTGGTGTATCACTTTGCTTTCAATAAGTTCTTTCTAGTGTGTGTGGTACCGGGTATGGAACCCAGGGGCATTTCAGCTCTGAGCAACACCCCCAGCCCTATTTTCTATTTTGAAACAGGGTCTCACTGAGTGGCAATGGACCTCACTAAGTAGCTGCAAATTGCGATCCTCCTGTCTCAGCCTCCAAAATGCCGGGACAAGTGTGCACCACCACGCTCAACTTTTTAATGGGTTTTTAAAAAATAACTGTATACATCCTTAGGGTTCTTAGCAAGACAAAGGTTCCACAGGATTCAATTACTTATTAATTCCACAACTATGTATGGGCTCCTACTAAAGAACAGCTTCTTTGTTAACAGGTACATGGTTACATCTGAAATAAAATGTGAGAGGACACTTGCACTTCTGTCCCTTATATTCTAGTAGTAGAAAAAAAAAACAAGTGACAAAAAGGAAAATCAGTGAATTGGTTCAAGGAGTAGTTATATATGCTTTAAAGAAGAGAAGTTGGAGGTTGGGTAGGGATACTTCCTAGCCCTGAGTAGTATTGTTAAGTTTCACCCAAGGAAGAAGGTGGCCATAGAAGAAGATGTGGATATCAGTGAATATTCAGGAGGACTGGGCCAGGCAGAGGGAGTGTCAGAAATTGAATCACAGACAGATTGGGTCCTGGGAAAGAGAGTGAGAGAGGGGTGTTATAAGGTACCTTTAGGCACCTTTTTTGTTTTGGGTACTAGGGATTGAACTCAGGAGCATTCTACTTCCCATCTATACCTCCAGCTCCTTTTTGTTTTATTTTAATCTTTTATTTTTAAATAAGGTCATGCAAGTTGTGGAGAGTCATGCTAAATTGCTGGGACTGGCCTTGAACTTGTGAACCTCCTGTCTCAGCTTCCTAAAAACTGGAATTAGAGGCATAAGCCACCAGTCCAATTCTGAATAAAATTGAATAAAATTCTATCCTCTAGAGAGTTTTGAGCAGACCTCTGAAGTCCAAATGATGTTTTGGAAAGGTTAGGTTGTCTGATGTGAGAATATAGTCTATAGAAGCCACTGAGGAGACAAGTGCTCAGCTGTAAGAGATAGTGTAAGAGAGCAACACTGAGAAACAGGGGCATTTTGATTCTATTTTGTTGTTTGTTCTGTTTGTCTTCTTTGTCCTTAGCATGGGCATGAGATTCTTTTTAGCTTGCTGCATACTTACTGGCTCATGAATACACTTGCAACTGTTGTCCACATAAGAATTAACACTCACAGATGCATGCTCTCTTCTCTGATATACAGATAAACCTGAAAAGCAAGGTATGTTTAAAAGTTTAGAATGGTCATTATTTAAAAGAAAAATATTGTTCCTGAACACAAAGCTTGCTCAACTATAAGGAGTCAATTATACTTTTCTATACTTCACTCAAAGACCTGAAGTAATTATAGAGTATTCTCTGTAGATGCAATTCACTCCTGCAACAGAAACTTTAATTTCTATAGAGTGCTGAAGAAACTCTCTGGCAGAATCACATAACACAAATTACTACATTCAAATATTAGTGATTCATGTTTATTTCATAATTATAAAATAAACTCCTAAAATAATATTTCATGTATCTATTGGCCCTTTGTATCTCTTCTTTTGTGAAGTGCCTATTTAGGTCAATTGCCCATTTCTTGACTGGGTTGTTTGTTTTGCTAGTGTAGTCTTTTGAGCTCTTTGTATATTCTGGATATTAGTCCCCTATCAGAGTGGTGGCTGGTAAAGATCTTTTCCCATCCTGTAGGCTTCCTCTTTAAGTTGTTGATGGTTTCCTTTGATGAGAAAAAACTTTTAAGTTTGATGTTATCCCACATGTTATTTCTTGCTTTAATTTCCTGGGCTTTGGAGGTTTTGTTGAGAAAGTTACTGCCTGTGCCAATATTTTGTAGTGTTGAACCTACGCTTTCCTCTACTAATTTCACAGTCTCAGGTCTAATTTCTAAGTCTTTGATCCATCTTGAGTTGATTCCTGTGCATGGTGAGATTTGTAATACCCAAAATATGGAACCAATCCAGATCTCCATCAACAGATGAATGGATTGAAAAACTCTGGGAAATACACACAATGGAATTCTACTCAGCCATAAAGAAGAACAAAATCATACCTTTTGCAAGAAGATGGAAAGTCCTGGAGAGAATTATGTTAAGCGGGACCAGCCAAGCACAGAAGGAGAAGGTACATTTGTTTCAGCTAATATGACCAAATTAGGGAATCCAGTGGATACCAGTGGGACTCCAGATAATGGAGGGGAAATACCAGCAAAGCTTGAATGGAAAGATAGGAGAGGAGGAAGGCTGAACTTGATTAATGAGGGTCCACATCTGAATATGTGTAAAATTATGAATATGGCATGGTTACCTGGGACAATCATTGTTTTATTGCTGGGACGGGGGAAGAGAAAACAGGGGTGGGAGGGGAGAGGGCATCAAGTATAGTTTAAATGTATACCATTTATGTTCAATAAAAATTTTAAAAAAAAAGAAAAAAGGAAAAAAAAGAAAAGAAAACAGCTGTGCATCTATACATGTTTCTGAATCATCCTGTTTCCTCCAGGACAGATTGTCAGTTAGTCTTGTGTTATAGTTAGATATAAAATGTCCCCTAAAAAGCCTATTTATTAGTGTTTGGATTTATTTATTAGTGTTTGGATTTATTAGTGATGTGATTGAGTCATGAGGTTTGTAATCCCAGTGGTGAATAAAACCATTGTAATGGATTTATCTGTATGGTAGCCCAAGTCAGTAGGTTATGGCTAAAGGCGGTTCCCCGGGAATGTGGCCTTGGGAATTATATATATGGTTCCTTCTCCTGCTTCCTCTTGCTTCTGGGCTCCAAAACATGGGGAACACAGCCTCTGTACTCTTTCTTTCTACCTCCTGCCCTGAGAGTAATAGTCCTTGGCCTCACATAGACTGAACCTGAAACCATAAGAAAATAATTCTTCATTCCTCTAAGTTACGTGGTTAATCTTTTAGATTATAGCTACAAGGATGTTGACGGAAACCTCCTGGTATTTGAATATTATTCCTTATTTGATGTTTACCATCCTTGTGATCCTATAAACAGTGAGGTGAAGACAGGAAGTTCAGCTGGCTGACTCATATCTGTATTCATCATCATATCTTCAGGGCCTAGTTAGGCTTTGATATGTGGTGATCATTAGCCAGCACGGCTGGCTTCGAACTGCAGTATCCTCCTGTCTCCGCCTCCCAAGTGCGGGGATTACAAGCATGTGCCACCATGCCCAGCTACACATGCCCAGCTATATTGGGATTTTTAAGAGGAGTGCTGTTAAAGGTAACTGCTGTATTTATTAGGTTCCCACTTGGGCTTTAGTGTTATTTTTGACAATAGTGAGTTACTAGTGATTGATTCATGGGGGAGAAGATGGCCATCATTGTTGATTTTCTGCACGTCTCCTCATTCAACATAAGGTGTTTAATCAATAGTGCATCACTTTATTATTTAACATTTTAATTACAGAATTTATTATATGTTAGGTCTCTCATACAAATATTATTTCTGGTTAAGTAAATCAATGACAATGCAGCCCTGTGGTCGCTGGCCTCACATGAAATGAATCTGAAACTATAAGAAAATAAATCGTCTTTCCTCTAAGTGGCATGGTTGATTGTGCTATTTCAACCTTGAGTGTTTATGAAGCATGCTGTGAATTTCCCCTTGGCAAGTTTGAATCCACTGTAAGAAAAAACAAATACTGTAAGAATTAAAGGTAGACTGAGTAAGCAAAGGTGTGCTTGGAAGACAACTCTTGGGAAATAACTACCAGGCAGGGGCTTAAAAACTACTGTCTTGGTCAACATTCTGACTGCTGTAATTCAGAATGACTGACTGCACAACTTAGAGAAAGATTTATTTGCTCACAGTTTTCTAGAGATCTAGAGATGCTGGGGTTAGTCCACATGAGAGAAGACTCAGTGCATGGTGTCTGAAATGAGAGAGAGAGAGAGAGAGAGAGAGAGAGAGAGAGAGAGAGAGAAAGAGGAGGTGGGCAAAGCTCCTCTTTCACATCATGGAGACTGGAAGCAAAGAGGGCAAGCAAGATGGTTCAAAGAGATAAACACAATTAATAAACCCACATCTCCAGAGACCGACCTTCTATAACCACACACTGCCAGGCTAGTGCCCTCCCAGATCATTTATCTACTACTGATGAGATTATAACCCTCATAACTAAACCATATCAACCCTGAGCTATTCAGGGACATTCTGTATCAGAAAATAAAATAAAAATGAATTCCTTAGCACTGTAGAATGTGGATTGGAAGAAGAGGCAAAGATGGAGAAAACTTGAAATATCCCAAAGAAACATGCAGTTTTAGAATGACTGTTTGAATAAACTCGTAGCTGAATACAGGATGCCTGCACAGTTCACAGATTATTAAAGGGTAGAAATAGTTGTACAAAATCCCAGGGAATGACAAGCTATAGGGGGGTCAGAGATAAATAGATAGATAGATGATAGATAGATAGATACATAGATACATAGATAGAGATAGATAGCAGCTACAAAAAGTTTAACATTAAAATGAGAAAAAAATAACAATGAACTGGTTTTATTAAAAGTCTACAGTTCATAATACAAGTGACTGGCTTTCTATCACTTCTCTAACAAATCACCACAATAGTGGCTTAAAGCAATACACATTTACTCCATTATAATTCTGAATGTCAAGAGTCTGATGAGAATTTCTTGAGGCTAAAATCAAGGATTAAGCAGGACTTGCTCTTTCTAAAGGCTCAGGGAGGAATATATGCTCTGGCTGTTGTAGATTTGAGCAGCTGTCCACATTCTTCAGCTGTGGCCACAGGACTCTAATCCCTGGTTCTTTCACCTGGCTCACCCACCACTGTGGGGTTACTTCATATTCCTACGTGTGCGTGTGTGTGTGTGTGTGTGTGTGTGTGTGTGTGTGTGTGTGTTGCTGGAAATTAAACCCAGGATGTCCTACATCTGAACTCCACCCCCAACCCAATTTTATTTTTTGTTTAGAAGCAGGGTTCACTAATTTACTGAGACCATCACTAAGCTGAGGCTGCTAAGGCTGGCTTTGAACCTGAGACGCTCCTGTCTCAGCCTTCCAAGTACTGAGATTATAAGTATGCATCTCCATGCCCAACGTGTGTTATATAAACCCTGTGGCTATGTTCTGAGCCCACCCAGGTAATCTTCCCATCTCAAGGCTCTTACCTTAATCACATCAGTAAGATCCACTTTGCCATGCACGGTAATTTATTAAGAGCCTCTAGGATTAGGGTGAGAACACTTTGTGTAGGGAGCATTATGCAGCCAACTGTGGGAGAGTGTTCACAGGATTTTCCTGTTATTTACAACATATAATGGAATGAGTTAGAGTATTGCATTTTACCCATTTTGGTGTTTTTTATAATTTTTGTGTAATTTTATTGGTGTATTTATAGTCTCACATCATAATGTAGTTTAGAATGACAGGGTCATACGTGCACCAGCACTCAGTGAGCTTCCTCTGGCTCCCTTCCCATTTCTTCCCTTTTCCCATACTTGATATTGAGATATGCATTGAT
Source organism: Muscardinus avellanarius (assembly GCF_963383645.1). NCBI lineage: Eukaryota > Metazoa > Chordata > Mammalia > Rodentia > Gliridae > Muscardinus > Muscardinus avellanarius. The sequence continues at coordinate 11,296,409 of NC_137787.1, read as the reverse complement.
ATTTCAACAACTCAGATATTTTTTAGAAGTTCTGAACAGAGGGGATTATGGTCCCTGGAAATAATCCCTATATTATCTGTAAAGATCCCAGAGCTGTTTTGTTAAGTTAATGCATGGGCTACATTGCTTCTAGGCACAGTACTTTCACAGAAATGCAGCAAATTTTTGCAGACGCTATGGGTCTTATCCTCCAGTGCCCTCCAGGTGTATCAAAATCTGTAGACAACAGATGCCACCCAACAACATCGAATTTTTCCCCATTTGCCACCCTGTCATTCTGCATACAGCCTCACCATGCTCTCTGACACATGGAATGTGAGCCCAGTGAACGAAGCAGGAATTCTACAATTACCCGAGTCACCAAGCTATGCACGCCCTTGACTGTGCCTGTGTGCAAACCCACATGTGTTTTGACATATTTAAAGGGAGCCATAGAAAAATGATAATTTTATTTACTGGATTGCCTCTTTAGATTTCAGTGCTTATTTCAGTAAGAACAAATCTTACTCATAATTAAGGTTTAAAATAATCCAGGACCCAATATATTTTTATATTTCCTGTTTATTATAACATTTGATAGCTGAGGTTTTTTATTATGTTATTCAATATAAACTTTTCAATGTCTAATACATGCAAACACATTGGCCTTTATACTGTGGGTACATACTTGGACAAAGAGAATAATTTATTTTTCTATGGAACTTAGGTTCTAATTTGGAAGGCAGACAAACAAAATTCACTATAGTCAAATAAATGCCTGTATATACACAGGTGAATATGTCAATGAAAGTCATGTTATTGCAACACTGTTTGCCATATACCCCAGATAAAGAAAATTTTAAGTTGCTAGTGTTACTGAAGGCATCAAGTT